>NC_062222.1:97162672-97777047 GCF_902686445.1 Sciurus carolinensis
AGTTATATTTAACACAATCATAAAACAGAAAGTTTCCTACTTTCCTCTCTTGCCTTATTGATTACTCTTAAAAGAGGATATTACCTTTTCTAGTGTTTTAAATATTGAAATTTTTTCACGTGAGCAATAATTTGTAGAGCAAGATCTTCGCTGTATTACATGTTGGAGTTTTTCTAGTTCTTTCTTATAATAGTCTCGTTCTTCTTCTATACCTTTCAGAAATGTATCTAAACGAGAAGGTGACCTGTCTCGACGTTTTATTCCATGTTCTAGCCTCATCCTTTCAACTTCCAAAGTAAGTTCTTTTTCTGCAAATTAAAGTGGTTAAATCTTAAAATTATGTTGTATATAAAATGTGGATTAGCCAAATAAATAATATCAATGGCTTGTAGTACGGAAGCTACTACAAATCATGAGCTGTTTTATGCATTGCCTGCAAGTAGCAGATATATCAGAGGTGAATACTGAAAGTCAAGCAGGAAAAAAAAAAACAAAAGTATAACACCAAATGTTTAAATAAAGTCCAAAAAGTTAAAAGTCAACTGCTTTTGTCTTATCATAAGATGGACACCATTTAGTACTACAAAATGAAGCAATAAATTTTCAAATGGTATCTGCTAGGGAACTAAAAATGTACTAGAAGAAAATATTATCTGTGAACAATTAATCATTATATGTACCAATTTAATATAAACCTTGAATTTAATACAGTACACAAATATACAAAGAGATCACAATAACACATCTTCCTTCAGAAAAGCACAATTATCAACTTTTAACACAGAAATCATTTTTTTAAGAGTCAAAAGTAACTGAATACTGACAACTTTGTATAGTTCAACCCAATTTAATTGATATTCATTATAACTCTGGGGCATGGAATGATTTTCAAGATATATTCAGATTCATTCCCATCTCTTCTCTAATTCATTCAGCAAATATGTTTTGAGCACTTACAGTGTGCCAACACTAAGGACTGAAGTATAAAAATCACAGTCATGGTCAAATAACTATTCTCATGGTAGAAAGACAAAAGCTATGTGTGTAATGCAAACTGAAGGCTGAACTGGCAAATTCATCCTGAAGAGTAACCAGGAGGAGGTAAGAAGAAAGTAGGAGAGTGGGAAGGACTGGATAACTGTGTTAAATACTAAGGCAAACAAGCTAATGAATGAAAATCACTCATTGCATTTAGCATAGCAGAGAAGAATGATGACTTTAACAAGAGCAGTTTTGTTGGTGAGGTGGGGACAGGCCAACTGGAGTAGACTGAGGAGTTAAGGGGTAGCAGGTGATCAAATAGAAACAGTGAGTGTGCATTTTGAGTTGATACAACCGTGTTTCCAAAAACAGATTCTATAATTTTCTTTCTCAGAATGGTCTTATTTTTTGTCTTAATTCTATTATCATTGTGTCTCAAAGAAAGATATACTTCCATTGCAAAATATTCAAGAAGATTCCCTGCACCAACAAGTCAAAATATAAAAGAATTCTTAGGGAACTTGAGAGATTTTTACTTTATCTATAGTACCTATTATGGTTTCTGGTTCATAGTAGTCACTCAAGAAATACTCATAAGTGAATGAATGAACTATCATATACTATGAAAAGTAACATATGAAGAACAAACCACTATCACTTTTTTTAGTTAACATTTTACATCTTACCTATAGCTGCAAAACCTTCCAACTTTTTGCTAAGTCTTTGCTTTTCTTGTTCAAGCTGATGTACAACAGTTTCTAGGTCTGATTTCAGAAGGAGTTCATCATTCAGTCTCTCCTTTTCTTTATGGCATAAACTTAATTCCTGAAAATTTAATATTATAATTAATAGGTCTATTTAAATAGTATTATATGTTACTATTTACAATAGCATTTTGTATTTATATATAATGCTATTATACATACTCTATTATATATAATACTATAAATATATATTTATATATAATATTATTTATTTATTTTTTTGGTGGTACTAGGGATCAAACCCAGGGCCTCGTGCTTATATATAATATTATTTATAACAGGTCTATAAAGGTAAAAATAGTTATTTTTGTAAGAACATTTATAAAACAGCAATTCACATATATATGCATACACATACTATTAATTAGTTGAATACAGTTTCAACTGAATTACTGACTGTGGCTATAAGTACCATACAAATATGGTACTTATAAAATCCAATTCTTATAATAATGCTCCTTTGTGGACAGTAGAAATCTTAGATTTTATTTTCTTCCAATTTGTTTAGCATATTGTCCTTTTCCCCCCATATTTTCATGTACTTGTGCAATAAAATTTTTTAAACTTATGTTTAAAGAGGGCAGTATAAGGCATAGTGTTCTCAGACTATGAAATAAATTCATAACAATGTTGGTTATTCTCTCAGTCTCATCTGCACAACAGGAATAGTAAAATCAGGACACTGAGGATTCACTGATAAGGATCACTCTGTGGATGTGAAGCATTTTGCAGTATCCAGCATGTCCACCATGCTTAATAAATGTTAGCTCTTAATATCATCATTATTATCTTAAAATACATAAAACATAGCACTAATGAAAACATAAGAAAGGTCAGAAAGTACCTATAGCAACATTTTACTTCATCCAACACTACTGAAACTTGGTTACAGTTCTGAGACAAGCATTATGAATCAAATGCAATATTTATAGGGAGCATACAAAAAAAGAACATGCAACAAAAATTCCTTGCTCTTATGGAGTTCATATTGCAACAAAAACATCATTGAAACACCTATTTTACATTTATTGACACAATGGAAGAATTTTGTGAGACTCAGGAGTCGACAACATTTACCAGATTTAGTTAATTCATTATTTGAAGTTGAATTAAAGATTGAATAAAAAAGGAAGTCACTATGGTATGCATGTCATTCAATTTGCATATAAAAATCAAGTACCTGAGTATCTACTATGTGCAGTATAAATGTATAGCATATACATAATGAGAAAACATGTGTATCAGTATCAGTCTTTGTTTCTAATCTTAGAGGAAATTCTTCCAATTTAACAGACTATTAAAAAAAACCCTCAATCTTTAGGGTGACCACCCAGTTTTGCCCTACAAGTAAGACATTCTCTGCTGGTTCCAGACTGTATGCTATATGAGGTTTCTGCCATCATGATTATTCTTTCCCATTAGAAGACAATCAGAACAAGTAGTATGACTAGGAAAATGATTTGCATTACACCAAAGCTATTAAAAGAGGACTGAATGCTTTTTAATTTTTTTTTTTTTTTTTGAGGATGAGGGGTCAGTTTCTCCCTTTTTAAGGTTTTGATTCTTATTTTCTTCAAACTTTTAAAAAAATTTTATTTCTTCTTTTTAGTTATACATGACAGTAGAATGCATTTTGACATATCATACATACACGGAGTATAACTTCCCATTTTTGTGTGGTTGTACATGATGTGGAGTTACACAGGTCATGTATTGATATATGGACATAGGAAAGTTATGTCCCACTAATTGCACTGTCTTTCCTTTTCCCATCCACTCTCCCTTCCCTTCATTCCCCTTTGTCTAATCTAGGGAACTCTATTCTTGCCCCTCCCCAGTTAGCATGTGTATATCAGACAGCACATTCAGCCTTTGGGTTTTTTAGGATTGGCTGATTTCACTTAGTATGATTGTTTCCAGTTTCATCCATTTTACCAGCAAATGCCATAATTTCATTCTTCTTTATGGCTGAATAATATTCCATTGTGTATATGTACCACATTTTCTTTATCTAGTTGTCTGTTGAAGGGCACCCAGATTGGCTCCATAGATTAGCTAACATGAATTGAAATGCTATAAACATTGATATGGCTGCATCAGTGTAGTATGCTGGTCTGATTTTAAGTCCTTTGGTGGTATATGCTAGGGAGTGGGATAACTGGAAGAAATGGTGGTTCCATTTCAAGTTTTTTAGGAATTTCCATACTGCTTTTCAGAGTGGTTGCACCAACTTTGAGTGTTTTTTTTTTTTTTGGGGGGGGGGGGTGGTTGAACTCAGGGGCACTCAACCACTGAGCCACATCCCCAGCCCTATTTTGTATTTTATTTAGAGGCAGGGTCTCACTGAGTTGCTTAGGGCCTTGCCATTGCTGAGGCTAGCTTTGAACTTGATATCCTCCTGCCTCAGCCTCCCAAGCAGCTGGGATAATGGAGTGCTTTTTAATAGAAGTCAATATATCAAGTAATTATCAACTTCTGATTTTAATATTAGTGAAATGACAGGTCACATAGTAGTTTAAAAGAATAAAATTCCTAACAGGTTTTCAAAATTTGAATTTTACTTACAAACATACTATATAAAAGATTCAAGAGTTCTTAAAATATAAAACTGTATATCCATGCAGCAGAATATTCTCAGCTATAAAAAGGAATGAAGTACTAACATATGCTACAACATGCATAAGCCTTGAAAACATTATGCTGACAGGTGTAGTGACACACGCCTGTAATCCCAGCAACTCAGGAAAATTTCAAGTTCAAGGTCAGCCTCATCAACTTAGTCCCTGTTACAAAATTAAGAAAATAAAAAGGGCTAGAGATATAATTTTTTTTTAAAAGCCAGGTACGGTGGCACTTGCCTGTAATCCCAGCAGCTTGGGAGGTCGAGGTAGGAGGATTGTGAGTTCAAAACCAGCCTCAGCAACTTAGCAAGGCCGTAAGCAACTCAGTGAGACCCTGTCTCTAAATAAAATACAAAAAAGGGCTGGGGATGTCGTTTAGTGGTTAATCACCCCTGGGTTTAACCCCCAGTACCAAAACAAAAGAAAACAAAAAAGTGGCTCAGTAGTGGAATGAACCTGGGTTCAACCTGTAGTACCACCCAAATAAAAAAAAAACAAAGAACATTATACTAAGTGAAAGAGGCCAGACACAAAAGGTCACATATTGTAAGGTTCCATTTATATCGAATAGTCAGAATAGACAAATCTATACAAACTGAAACTACATGAGAGAGGTTGAGATGAGCAGAGGGGAATGAACAGTGACTGCTAATGGGTACAAGATTTCTTTTTAGTGATTAAACTGTCCTAGGGGCTGGGCTGTAGCTCAGTGGCAGAGCACTTGCCTAGCACGTGCGTGAGGCACTGGGTTTGATCCTTAGCACCGCATAAAAATAAGCAAATAAAATAAAGGCATTCTGTCCATATACAACTATAAAAAAAGGTAAAAAAAAAAAAAAAATTGTTCTAAGATTATACAGTAGTGATGGTTGCACAACTTTGTGACTATTCTAAAACCACTGAATTATATACTTAACAAAAGAATATTGTGATATTTTAACTATCTCAATAAAAATATATATATAAAATAAAACATAATACTTGCTTTCTGAAAATGTTGGCAATTCAATTTGACATTAACTTACCAGTTGAAGTTTTGCCATTGTTTCTTCAAGATTACGCATTTCAGAGAGGTTTCTTTTAATCTCTTTCTAGGAATAAAAAGTCTATTAGGTAAACACTTAAAAGTCTAAGAATACTTATTACTAAGTTACAATGCAATAAGACCAAGTAATTAATCTGGTGGTTCAAGTGTTTCCCTTTACCAGTAAGATCTGAAGCTTTAGCCCTAACTAAAGCTTATTTTCAATGATGAAGATTCTCCTTAATTTTTTGGTATCCTGAGTGCTTCTAGTGACGTATTTATAACATCTGAAAGAAAACAACCACTTGAAAATCTTTTTTCCTGTACACTTGTAGGACTTTCCTTAGATCCTGGGTTTTAGGACATATCCTATGGTACTGTCATTTTCAAGTTTCCCTATTCTGTTTGTTTCTCCCCACCTGCTTTTACCAACCTGGATCCTCTGCACTGCAACTGAAGAACGGAATGCCAGGATTAAAATATTATGACCCAATATGAATCTTTTATTGAACCAAACTATCATTTCTGAGCATGTTCAGTATATTGAATGCAGAAGCACATGAGATGCAAGGCAAAAGGAGGTAGAAAAAGAGAGGGATGAGCTACAAGAGTATTGCAATGGAACTAAAATCATAAAAGCAGAACCTACGCAGCAGCAAAACCAAAACTGTACTTACTAATCATGTCCTTCTTTTTCAAGATGGTTTTTGCAGGTTGCAGTGGCACATGCCTGTAATCCTAGCAGCTTGGGAGGCCAAGACAGGAGGATCCTAAGTTCAGGATGGCCTGAGCAACTAAAGAGACCCTGTCTCAAAATATTAAAAGGCTGGGGATGTAGCTCACTGGTTACAGTGCTTGAGTAGCATATGTGAGGCCCTGGGTTCAACACTTGTAACCACAGGGGGGAAAAAAAGGAAAAGAAAATGGCTTTGGCTATCTGAGATCCATATGAATTTTAGAACTTTCTTTTTCTGAAAAAAAAATGTCATTGGGATTTTTGATAGGAAGTGCACTGAATGTGTAGATGACTTTGGACAGTTTAAGAATATTAAGTCTTCCAATCCATGAATAAGGTCTTTCCACTTATTTGTATCTTCTTTCAATTTTCAGCAATGTTCTGTAGTTTTCATGTGCCAAGTTTTTCACTTTATTGGTTAAATTCCTAAAATTCCATTCTTTTTGATGCTATAGTAAGTGACATACCTTAATTTTCTTTTTGATTTTTTATTAGCATAGAGAATCATATCTGATTTTGTAACATATAATGATGTTGAATTTATTATTATTTATTATTTCATAAATGTGGAATCTAAAGGGTTTTCTATAGATAGATCATGTTATCTATAAATAGAGGTAATTTTATTCTTTCCTTGCAATTTACATGCCTTTTCTTTCTTTTGCTTACGACATTGCTCTGGCTGGGACTTTTAGTACTATGTTGAACAGAAGGGTTTTGAAAGTATATATTTCAGACTTGTTTGTTATTTTAAAGAAAGTTTTCAGTCTTTCAACACTGAGTATGTTTGCTGTGAACTTTTCATAAATGATTTTTATTACATTGGGGTAATTTCTTTCTAGTTTACTAATTAGTGGAGGTTACATTATATAAAATTAATTCAGTGATATAGAGCAATGTGGTCTTCAATTTGGGTTATTCCTAGCAAAAAGAGTTCCCAAGTATTATGTTAAATTCTGGTATATCATAGTTTTAAGGATCAATGACTGGGTACTTAATGTGCACATATAGTACTTCTTAAAAATGATGTACCTAAGAACTTGCTTTCAGACTCAGTATCATGTGAGTCAGTATCATTCCTACTTTCCCTTTCACACTAAGAAAGGTTTACACAATGGCATACTACTTTAAGACATAAAAACAAAACAAAATAAAACAAAACAAAACTTTAGGAATATCAGATAAAGAGAGTAATTAGAGGGTCTTAATGAGGTCACTCAGTGGCAGAGTGCTTGCCCAGCAAGTGCAAGGTCCTGAATTCAGCATTACTCCCTCCACCAAAAACAATTTGAAATGTTGAAACTTTGGGGTTGGCTGAAAGCTTTAAATAAAACACATTTTCCCTCATTATATTTCATTAATACATGTATTTCCAATAAACCTTTATCTTTTAAAAATATATCAACATTTGTGGTACTATGGTCACTTTTACCCCCTGATTATTAACATTATTCTGAGGAAAACGTTAACACTTTGAACTTTACAGTTATAGGAAATTTTTTTTAAAAAGTTTTAATTTATATACTTTTTATTCCAAACAGTTATGACACAGTGAATATAAAAAGATATTTAAGCATAAAATATGTTAAAATAAAATTTTGTGAGAATTTCAAGGAGAAAGAGTAATTTAGATTTCATTGACTCTATCTAAAAGAATAAGAGTTTTATTTTAAGAGATCAGATTGGAAATTTCATGCTTTGCACCTATTTTAATTTAAAAACGAAAAAAGTTAGCTATCAACTTTGTAATGTATCATATATTAAGAGACACCTTTAAATGGTTCTTGAGCAAAAAATGACAAGACAAACTTCAGAGGGTCTCTCCCACTGCAGATGAAAGAAAGAAATGGAAATCTTAAAGGAAAACAGGACAGAGTTTAGAGAGCTAACCCAAGATTAGATATGCTTCAGAAAAACTCCTGACTAGAACAAATGCAATTATTTAGCATGTGTAAACAAAACTTAAGAAAACCTTGAATCCAAAACAAAAATGAAAAACACAAACAACAAAATAAATGACCTAAATAGGGATATCACTGTGTTCTAGGAGAATTCATGAATACTTTCCCAACCTAGATACATCATTACCTTTGCTTCTCCAAGTTCTTTATCAGCAGTCTCAAGTACTTCTTCTTTATGTCTTTCCAACTGCTGTGCTAACTGGTCTATTTCAGTTAATTCTTGGCAGAGTTTTTCATTTTTGTTACTTAAATTAACAACTTCAGTTGTCACTGTTTCCTTGGTTTCCATAAGTTCTTGAATATGTTTCTCCAGTTCTTTATTAGCTTGCTGAAGAAAGTCAACCTAAGTTGAATTTGTAATTCATAAGGCATATGAATTGGTTAATTATGATGAATATTGAACTTTTCAAAATAATATTTCAAAAAGTTACATTTTAAGAGATAGTGAAATTAAAACCACAGCTATTTTATATCTGTAAATTTAAATACTGATTTTATTTGCAAAACTGACAATGTATAGTTTAATGAAAAATATATATCTACTGGCTTTATTTTCAAGCACAGAAAGATAAGTAAGAAATTTGTGTGAATTTTTTTCCAACACAGAGTTCTAAAAATGTGACAAGAATATCACAATATTAGAATGTGCAATCTAATACAGAGGCCACTAGCATCTATGTTCATGTGGCTACTGAGCACTTGAAGTATTGCTAGTCCAAACTGAGATGCACTATAAATGTAAAATAATATACATGATTTCAAAGTCCTAGTTTTTAAAAAAAATGTAAAAACATTACAAGCTGCATAAGATTTTGGATATACTGGGGTAAATATATTAATACAATTAAAATTTCATTTTTACATTTTAAAATCTGGCTACTGGAAAATTTTTAATTGCATATTTGGCTCTTATTATATTGCAGTTAGCACTGTTCTAGAGCTACTAATTTTTTATTTATTCTATTCTGGTACAGTCTAGGCAGCTCTGACAGATCTAAACTTCTAAAGTTCAGTGCCATGCCTCATAGAATTCTCTTGTTCTTCCCCTCTTCAGTCAAATGCATAGTCTAAGTGGATAAAAGGTACAAATTTAATTTACATATATCAAAATAATTTTTTACATTATAAAAGAAATTCAGTCAGAAATTTTTTAATTTTAATCTTTTTGATCTAATTAGTTGTATATGACAGTAGAATACATTATACATTTTGATAGATCATACATAAATGGAGTGTAATCTCTCATTTTTCTAATCCTAAGGCCAAATGTCTTCTCTGATGTGCAGATGCTAATTCACAATGGGAGGGGTGGATAGGGAATGATATTAGAGAAACTTTTTAAAAATAAAAAAGCCATCCACTAGAATAACCCATTACACAAAGATAAGTTTTCTTAGTATATTGTGATATATTCTTTCAGTGTTTTCTCTTTCCAAATACATACATTTTTTTAAAAATTGAAAATCACATTGTGCCTATAGTTCATTTAAAAAAAATATTTAACATTATAGTATATCTTAATTCCTGTCTCATTAAATATTCTTTAATAAGGTTTTTCAATAACTAATGTATTTCTAGATACTTTGGTTCTATTAAATTTTTCCCACTGTAAATAGTACCTCAGTGAACAACGCTGTTACTTTTACAAACCCACAGACGATTAAAAACACTTAGGATTTCATATACTTAGAGAAATAATCATAAGAGTCATTACCTGAATATTTAAATGAGTAATAAGCTTTTCATTGGTTTTATTTCTATTCTCCAGAGACAGGATATCAGGGGAGCGACCACCATCCAAAGCACCTGACAGTCTTTCTATTTCTCGTTCTCTTAGCTCAATCTGAAGACATAAAGTCATACCATCAATTTAAAAAATCTAGTTGTAGACCATATGATTAACACTGAACATTTATTTGGACATGTTTCACAATACATATCAGATAAACATTCATATTTATATCCACACATAAAATGCATACACATAGAGCAAAAATAAGTACAAAATGCCAATATAGTCAGGTGCAGTGACACATGCCCATAATTTCAGTGAGTTGGGAAGCTGAGAATCACAAGTCTGAGGACAGTCTTAACAACTTAGCAAGATCCTGTCTCAACATAAAAAATGAAAAGAGCTGGGAGTGTAGCTCAGTGGTAGAGCACCTCTGGGTTCAATCCCTAGTACTGGGGAGAAAAAAAAAACAAAAAAACAAAGGTCAAAAAAAGTTTGATAATTATTTTCACTGAATAGATTGTTCCTAATTAATTTCTGGATTTTTCCACCTCCTCTAAGATTAGGCAATGCTCATATAAAAAGAAACTTGCTAACAGAGTATATTCATGTTCAAATGTTAGCACTGAGTCCAAACTACTTCGGTGCCCCGTGGAATAAATGTAGAATGAGTGCATGGAATAAATGTGGAATGAATGGAAAACACTCAGAAAACTGAGTTGCTCTGATTCTCAGTATTTAAAAAGGATAAGAAACGAGGGTGAATTTCATTTATTATTCAGAAAACAACAGACATAATAAAAAGATCACTACTATTAACCATAATTGTCATTAATTCACATGCCAAAATTTGGAAAAATCCACATACTTCCAAGGTTTGGTTCGATTTTCTAAAGAAAAACACAAAATGTTCAACATTCAATTCAATAAACAATTGAGCAAAGAACTAAGCATGCAAAGATGAATGAAACATTGTCTCTGACTTTTAGGAACACACAGCTTTACAGGGAAAACCAGCAAGTAAACCAATAATTGCTATATAGTGCGGCAATGAACGAATAGAGGAATCAGGTATATGGCACCAAAGTAATTAAGGGAATTAAACAAAAGCATAAAACAAATGTATTTTTGAGGTAGGAGAAATGGCTCAGTATGACTGGATCATAATGTACAGTGGAACTTGTGGCTGGAGATGAGTCTAAAGAATTAAACTTTAACAGAAAGAACAGTCCCTTACCCACTATCTTTTCTTTTTTTCTTTCTTTTTTTTTTTTTTTCTTTTTTGGTACTGAGGATTGAACCCAGGGACACTACACCAGTGAGCTACATCCCAAACCCTTTTAATTTATTTTTAATCTTGAAACATGGTCTTGCTATGTGGCCTTGATCTTGCAACGCTCCTGCCTCAGTCTCCTGAGCAACTGAGGTTACAGGCATGCACTACCACTCCCAGCTGTACCCATTAAGTCTTTCAAAAGTCTGAGCATAAATATTGCTAATTTTATATAAGTACTGTGCACTACTGATTGTGCCACTGGAGCTCCAGTATTGCTAATTTTAGAGGTAAAAATAGGAAGTTAGAGAGGCTGACAGCCAGAGGAGGGAGACATGGTAAATCAGGGAAAGAGTTTGAGAATAGCAAAATGGGTGCTGGGGATTGAACCCAGGGCCTTAGGCATGTTAAGCATGCATTCTTCCACTGAGTTACACCTCTAGTCCCACAAAATCTGAAATGTGTGCTGAGTAAAACAAAATACACTCAAGTAAAAGAATAGTAACAACTAAAAACATAGTGGGCTCAACTAAGATCAATAACTATAATAAATGGTGGTTCCAATTAGAATGGTCAAGCAATTTTCTCCAAACATCTCAGTCATCTCACAGAGATGGTATATACTGCCCAATTTATGTTCATAAAGTACTTAGATAAAAATGTGATGAAAGTGTGATTGTAAACTGAAAAATACCAACAATATTCAACTTGTGCTTATTTAATATTTTTAACATCTCTTCATAAAGTAAAAAATCTTTGGTTAATGTTAGTATGATTTCCTTTAACTCCATTTTCATTAAATAATCTTCAAAGTACTTTACAAACTTAACAGTTATACCAAAACATAAGTTACATCTATAATTGTATGTGCAAATCACTTTACTCCACAACTGCAACCACTGCAGAAAATGAAAAACATGTTATTCAAATTTAAACTTCAGTAAGCGTATGAAGAAAGCACACTTGTAAAATTTAGCCAAGAGATCAAAATATATAAAGTGACAAAAGCTTGAGATGGTTATGATTTAACTCTGCAACTATTCATTCCTCTGCTTCTGGAGAAAACTGCTTTATGAGATACTAATGCTTGTAGAGAAAACACCGAAAGTATAGGAATACAGAAAAATTATCTCTAAAGGGATTTATGTTCAAAATGACAATATGTGAGAATTAAAAGGTCATAAAAATACAATTATCAAACACAGTATGCTTCAATAAAATCCCTTCTGATGGAGGTAGTACTGTGCTTATAAAATTCTATTTGAGGAGATAGATGTTTCACCTAAGAGAAAAAGAAACAAACCAAAATAAAAGATGATCATTCACCTCAAAGAATAAGGAAGGAAATGGACCAGGTGCTTTAAAGTCATCTAAGCCATTTCTGCTATTAACTCTATTAAAACAAACTGATGGAAAAGATAAAGGCTATATAAAAATTCAGTGTCAGTAAAATGAAATATAACTGAATTCTAGTTAAGATCATAGTACATTCATTTCAATCCCAAATATGCAAGTAATAAAAATCCTACCTGCTTGCTGTAATCTTTTATGCCACTTTCCATCATTGCTAACTTTTCTTGTAGTTGGTGGACTTCCTGCTGAAGCTCTTGAATCCTGAAACACATTTGTAACTAATGTCAATATATACATACTTTTGTTAAGAAAAAATAAAATGACAAGACATGAAAATAGATGACTTGTTTAAAAGTTCTATACTTCCTGCTTCTCAGTGAGGGATGAAATGCCAAAGGGTTCCAAAGTCTCAACATAATTGCAGAATATCATCTTTGAGGGCTTTGTAAGAATAGATTTTTAAAATTAGTAAATAACTGGAAACCTAGATATATTATGCAATAAAATGCATTTTGATCCACTACTGCATTTTGATCCTTAGGACAACTATCCATTCTTAGATTCAGGAAAATGAGGGTCTGGTTCAAAAGTCTCAATATCATTAACTGAAATAAGGGACTAAAATGTGTTTTTGCCCCTGTGTACTAATAAAATACTGTGCAACCTTGAAGGAAAATATTGAGAAAATGATTTTCCAAGTGACTACAGCAAAATATCTACTGTTTCTGGAACTTATAAATTCCAACAGAATCAAGATTTTGTCCAACATACTGAATTCTACAAATATCCAAATGTATTTATACTACCTCAAAATGATACAACCTACTTTTGTACTGGAAAGAAAAAGCCTGAAATCAGGTCTGCTTTAAGAGAGATTTTCTATGAGGTAGGTTAAGTGAGGTTGGATACAGCTCAACCCTACACTCAAACTTGCCTACTAATCTAGTTCAGAAGAATAGTATACAAGTGCATATATACAAATGAATAACTGGATACAAACAAAATGTGTGTGTGTGCCAACTAAAGTGAAAATTACAGAATTCATATCACCTATGCAATCCAAATAATTATTTAAATAATACTAACACATTGTCTGAGAAGTCTTAGATTACAACAGAAGAACAAAACACAAAGTATTTCAGTTAAGGTAACTGTGTAAGTTCAGTTGGGCAGGATGGTCCATGCCTATAAATCCAGCTACTCAGGAGATTGAGACAGGAGGACTGCAAATTCAAGGTGATCTTGGATGACTGAGCAAGACCCTATTGCAAAATAAAATAAAAACGCTGAGGATTTAGCTCAGAGGCAGAGCACTTGCCTAGCATGTGCAAGGTCTTGGATTTGTTCCCCAATACCAGTGGGTGGGTACATAATATTGTGTGAGAATAACCAAGTGAAGAGATCATACTCAGTACCTCAACCAATCCTTTTATCAAGATTATTACATTGATTAATAAACTGAAAAAACTTCCCCCTAAATCTCTGCATAAAATACAAAATAAAAAGTTATCTGCACTATTTCCATTAATGTATCCCACGGTTTGAAATGATTCCCCGTTATTACAATAGTGTGGTGTCACTAATGCTGTTTGCTTGCTCCTTTGAACCCCTTATAATTTTCTTAATAGCATTTCATGCACTTCTCTTGTCCCATCTCCACTACTGGACATCAAGATTTTCAAAAGCAGTAGCAGCACTTTCTTCATTTTTTTTTTTCCTCAAAACACTTAACACAGTGCCTTGCCCAGGAGGCTTAATGCATTTTTTTAAAAATGTTACTGTTGTTTTTAGACCTTTGTTTAATGTGGTGCTGAGGATCAAACCCAGTACCTCACACATGCTAGTTAAGTACTCTACCACTAAACTACAACCCCAGGCCCACTTTAATGCATTTTCAATGAAAAGAAATTTATGATTCCATTTTAAAAGAATATAAACAAAGAGCCAGAGAAATCATAAGAATTTCAAATCCAGGGCTGAGGCTGGGGCTCAGCAGTGGTGCACTTGCCTTGCACACATGAGCCACTGAGTTCAATCCTCAGCACCATATAAAAATAAATAAAATAAAGGTATTGCATCCATCTACAACTAAAAATATTTTTTAAAAAAAGAATTTCAAATCCAGTTATAAATCTATTCATGTCCACCTGACATTTGATATAACTCTTAATAAAGATTCCTATAAAAGATAACTTACTTAGAGATGAAACTAAATGTGTAAGTAACTCTACTGAAATAGATTCTTGTCAGCACAAAATTATTTGAAAGCATGTATGGACAGAAACCTCAGATTCATGATCTATTTGAAATCAAAGTTCCAAAACAAGCAAAAACATTCTATTATCATTCAGGAAGTATTCACTGAGTGCTTGTGCAAAGTTCTGTGCAAGTTACAGGGGATACAACAGTTAACAAAAGTCTACCTACCAAGAAACTTATAGTTAACCCAGTGATCAATAAAGTCAACAAAGAATTATTATTGTTTTGAGTGCTGGAAAGTAAAACCAGGGCCTTGCCCATGCTAAGCACTCACACTTAGCACTCACTAAGCTCCACCCTCAGCCCTCAACAGAGAATTATTTAATGCACCTATTATCAGCCACTTGCAGGAGGTCTGCAATGTAAGGGTCATCTGGCTGTGGAACTGGATAACAACTAACTTCAGAGGGAGGGACTGGTTCGTCTATTTGCATACGCTGGCGCCTGAAAGCAATGCTTCTTTTCTTGCCACCTTAAAAAAAAAAAAAAAAAAAAAAAACAAACCAAATGAGTGTCTTAAAAATTAAGGGGAAACAAAATAAAACACCATCTAAGAATTAAATATTCCAGCTGGGCACTGGTGCACACCTGTAATCCCAGCAGCTTGGGAGGTTGAGGCAGGATGATCTCGAGTTCAAAGTTAGCCTCAGCAAAAGCGAGGCACTAAGCAACTCAATAGACCCTGTTTCTAAATAAAATACTAAAAAGGGCTGGGGATGTGGTTCAATGGTTGCACATCCCTGAAGTCAATCCTGGGTAATCCCTCCCCGCCCACCCCCAAAGACTTAAATATTCCAGGATAGCCTCTGTTAGAAAGTATCTAATTCATATTACCTTTGTATTGTTGTTGTTGTTATTGCTGTTACTGAGGACTGAACCCAGGAGTGCTCTACCACTGGACTATATCCCCAGTCTTTTTTATTATTCTTCATTTTTTAATTTCGAGACAGGGTCTCACTAAGTTACTGTGGTTGGCTTCAAACATGGGATCCTGTCTCAGTCTCCCAAGTCCATAGGATTACAGGCATTTGCTACCGTGCCAGACTTACATTACATATTGATAAAATGTTTTCTCCCTTATATGTAAATACCTACCCTGATCTTTAAACTATGTATTCTTAAAACCTTAGCAAGACTTGGATATAAAACTAATTTTATATGCCTGCATGTTTGGCATATACATCCAGATTTAATATGTTCCTTGGCCAGATGGGGATTAGCTTTTGTCAAAATTAAAACTCCATGTGCCTTGTAGTGTTTGCTCTTATGAACTCAAGAAATCATCAGGAATAGAAAACTGCCAAAGAGCAGCTTAAGGCAGTAAGAACTAAAATACACATACAGATTAAGTAATGTCAAAAGAGCAGATAACAGAATTTTTAAACAGTAAAATTAGAATATGATGGAATATCATCTGTAACATAAAGTCATGCTATAACCTGAATTAGTGGAAAATATTTTCAAAATTATCTTTACAAGTAGCAAATGCAATCTTTTTAACACATAGATCCATCTTTTCTTGGTCTAAAACCAAGACGTGAATAATTTACTTTTTAAGCATTTGGCCAAGATTAGAATTGTACTTTAGAAACTGATTCTCATGAAGATTAAACATAAGCCACAATTTTGTCTTCATTAGAATTCTAATAAATTTTGTTTAGGGAAGGAATAAGCTTACCTGGAGTTTGTACCACAGCATGCAAATTCTTTTCTTGGAGTTGTTGAATTTTTTCATTCTTAGCTTTGCTTTCTTTCTCCAAAAGTCTGAGTTTATGAACATATTGGTTATTTAGAAATTTCAGATCAGCGGTTTCACGTGCACACTTTTTTAAAGCCGTTTTCAACTCTTAAAATAAAAAGATTCAAAGACTGTTTTAAAGATCAAGAAATCCATTGTCCTTCCACTTCAAAAAATACAAAAAGTCAAATCAATTTAAAAAGCTCCACCCAATTCTTGAAAGCACTTTTTAACCTGTCACCCTTTCTACCATTAAATAAAACTATAAATAACTCACTAAACACAAAAAGAAATTATACTTTTCTACTGCTGAAGGTGCCTAATATACACAATGGTTTTTGATCTAGTAAATTAGGTATGAAGCCAAGAAATTATAAATTCATGCCAGGTATTAGGACTTTCTACCAAATGTAAGAATTTATAATAAGATAACCATACAATTACATTCTGCCTAGTACCTTTGAAATCATCCTATTCTATCTACCTCCTACTTCAAAAATTATTAGACAAAGCAATCCATGGTTTTCACCTTACATTTCTACTTTTATCTTCACCAAGAGAAAAACAAAACTTATTTCAAGAACATATCTTCAGTTCTAGCATTTTAATTCTAAAACTTTAATTCACATACAATATAGCTATAGAATACACAGTTATTTTCCTTCTTAGGAACTCCTCAACACACCCTACTGTATTTAAGGAGCTGTTAGTAAGACCATATGTTTTCTAACCAATGGTTTTAAAATTGGAGTTTAGCCTTTTCTACATATAAAACCAAAAGAGCAAATCTATTATATTGAAAATATTATCAAATTTTCACTTACCTTTAATGTGTTGGTCTGAGTACTCTTTCTGTTTCATTAATTCCAGGTATAATTCATTGTTTTCCCTACTCAATCTTGCATTTTCAAGTTTATAGGGTTCCAAAACAAAATCAAAATTGGCACTTTCCTTTTCAGCTTTCACAGTAGATAATTTTGATTGTCGAAGGCTCTCTGTTGTATGAACTAAGTCACTAAAATTAAGGAACAGAATTCATAAATACAAAGAACATTCCATTAGTCTTCTAATAACTTGAAATGTATTTCTAAGAAGGCTTAAATATATCTTAATGTTAAATGATATCAAAATTTTTAAAAAGAAACTCAGCACAGAGGCATATGTCTATAATCCTAGATACTTTGGAACAACTTAGCAAGACCCTGTCTTAAAATTTAAAAAAATTTTTAAAAGGGCTGGGGATGTACTTCAGTGGTAGAGAGCTTAAATATATAGCCTGGTTTCAATCCTCAATATCTCAAATAAATAAACAAATTAAAAAAAATAAAAAAGAATGCCAGTAGTTTTTCAAGGTATAAGTCCTCAAAATTTCTCAAAGTAAGATTATTGTAAGTTATGAAATAAATACACACTGAATCATCTTTGAATCTCCCCTCTTGCTTATCCTCCAAGTCTGTCGACTCTGTGATTTGTTTTCATTGAGCAAGTATTTATTGATCGTTTGCTGTATGTTAAACACCAGGGATATAACAAATAAGAAATCAGTCTCTTATTTCTGAGAACTCTTGGATCAGTGGAAAATTCATACAATATATATTTATTGAGGAAGAAACATAAAAAAGCCTTCACCACTGCGAAACTTATATTCTACAGAGTCTATCAAAAAACATAATACTATGTCACAAACTCAACAAATATTTTGGTGCCTACTATATGTTCAAACTGATACAGGAGTGACAAAGTCAGTCTTGGTCTCATGAAAGTGGCATTCTAAACAAAGGCAAAAATGAATTTGCAATAATGCACAGTTAAGGTAACATGTAACCTAAGCTAAAGAGACCTACGGGATATTTCAACTTAGAAGCTAAACAGGCAAAGGGCCAGGAACACAGAGGAGAAAAGATGTCCATAGGCAGATGGAACAGCATACAGAGAGACCAAGGGTAAGAGTGCATATTACGTTTGGAGAGTTTCAAGTGATTCAACACAAGGGAGATGAAGCTGTGGAAAAAAGCAGGGATTAGATCATGAAAGTTTGGAAGATCATATGAAAGAACACAAAATATCTTCAATCCATTCTTTTCATCATTACTGGTAGTCCTACTATAAAATCCTTCCCTGTTCCAGTCCTAAACCATTTTAATATAGCTTTTGTAGAAAAGCAAAAAAAAAAAAAAAAAAAAAAAAAAAAAAAAAAAAAAAATCAAAAAGAATCTTTCAATTAAGGTAAGATGTAATAGTAATGACCACATATTATAGAACACAATAACAACATATTAGAGAACCTTGAAATAATTATTAAAGATCAGTGAAGTAGACATAGAACTTAAGAAAGAGAAAGTTAGGCTAAGAATATAGCTCAATAGTAGAATACTTGCCAAGCACATGTAGAGGCCCTGGGGTCAATCCCAGCACTGAGAAAAGAAAAGAAAAAAAAGAGAGAAAAGAAGAAAAAGGAAGTATCTCCCACTATATCAAAAACTATTCACAGGGCTGTGGAGATAGCTCAGTCGGTAGAGGGCTTGCCTTGCAAGCACAAGGCCCTGGGTTCGATCCCCAGCACCGCAAAACAAACAAACAAACAAACAAAAACAAAAAAACCCCAAAACTATTCACAAAGAAACAACAAACAAAAAAACCCCAAAACTATTCACAAAGAAAATCCTTGGAAATATTCACTCTGAATAGTAACAGAGTGAGTGGTGATCCCTGCATTTTGCAATGTGGAGGCCCTGGACTGAGAACAGATGAATTAGGACATAAGGAAGAACAGATGATTTAAGTACTTTCCAAAGTCTTTACTGAAGAGAGAAATTCGATCAAAAACTAGATAAGTAGGCCAGGCGTGATAGCACACACCTGTTATCCCAGCAGCTAGGGAAGCTGAGGCAGGATATCTCAAGTTCAAAGTCAGCCTCAGCAACTTGGTGGGGCCCTAAGTAACTTGGAAGTAAATTAAGGATCACATATATTTAGAACTGTGTTTTTATCTTTACCTGAAAAGTTTTTCCACCAAAGGCAAACATTCCACTGTCAAAGTCTGGCGGTATCCCAACTGATCCAATCTTTTTCTAATATTAATATACTTTCTTTCTGCAGCTGTAGTCATCTTGTCTTCCAAAACCAGTTTTATTCACTTCTAGAAGTTAAAGTTCTAAAAACAAAAGAATGAAATGTCATTATATTATTACAGTTATTATTTTCATTTCACAATAAGAAGAAAAGATTCAACATGGCATGACAGTGCATCCCTGTAACCCTAGATACTTAGGAGGCTGGGCCAGGAGGATTGAAAATTCCAGGCCAAACTCCATAGTTTAGGGAGACCCTGTCTGAAAAATAAAAAGGGCTAAGATGTAGTTAATGGTAGAGTGCCTGCCTAGCATGCCCTAGGCCCTGGATTCAACTCCCAGTACTGCAGGAAGAAAAGGAAAAAGAAAAGAAAAAGCTGGGAACAGTGGCACCCACCTGGAATCCCAGTGACTCAATCCCAGTGACTGGGAAGGCTGAGGCAGGAGGATTCCAAATTCAAGGCCAGGCTGAGCAACTTAGGAGACCGTGTCACAAATAAAAAGGGGTCGGGATGTAACTCAGTTGTAGAGTGCCCCTGAGTTCAATACAACAACAACAACAAAAAAAATTTTAATATGAAACAATTACTTTTTGTTTCTCTTCAGATAGGTGGTCTTCTGAAACATTCAGATTGACTTAAATTCAACACATGATCTCCATCCATGTAGCTGCATTAAACTGTGAATCTCTTCATAAACCTAAATATCAAAACTAAAACAATAAAGATCCTAAAAGAAAAAGAAGATTTTTCAGAGCCTGAGATAGGTAAAGAATTTTTAGAAGGAACTACTAATAGCACTAAACAAAATAAAAATTTCATCAAAATTAAAAACATCTGCTCATCAAAATACTCTATTAAGGAAAAATGGCAAACCAAAGAGCACCAGAAAATACTCATAATATCTGAGCCATATATGGAATAAACAAATTTTTATAATTCAATAAGATAAACAACTCAGTAAGAAAATTTACTTGGGCTAAAACTAAAATTTTGTTGTGCTAAAGACTTTAACCAGCACTTTGAAAAGGATATCTTAAGAGGCATATCATATGAAAAGGCACTCAACATTAGTCATCAGGGAAATACAAATTAAAAATACAATGAGGTACAATTTTGCTCATATTAGCAATAGCTAAAATTAAAAGAACTGAAAATATTCAATGTTGGAAAAGATTTGAAGCAACTGAAAGCCTGTCTGACAGTAGTATAAAACCACCTTGGAAAACAGCCTGCCAGTTTCTTATAAAGTTACACTTCTAGTCTATAACCGGCTAATTCTTCGGTCATGGACTTAGCATAGATGGCCTTAAAAAACCTGGATTTTAAAGATAGTCACCCGCTGTCACATCAATGTTTACAGCTGCTCAATTCACAATAGTTAAACTATGGAACCAGCCTCAGTGCCCTTCAACAGATGAATGAATAAATAAAATGCAGTATATATACACAATAGAATATTACTGAACTATAAAGAAGAATGAAACTGTGGCATTTGCCAGTAAGTGAATGGAACTGGAGAATATCATGCTCAGTGAAATAAGCTAGTCCCAAAATACCAAAGGTCAAATGTTCTCTCTGATATATACATGCTAACTCACAATAAGGAGGAGGGGGTAGGAAAGAATATAAGTACTTTGTATTAGACAAAGGGGAATGAAGGGAAGGGAAGGGAAGGGGAATGGGAATAGGAAAGACAGTAAATGAATCAGACAACAAGAAAATTGAAAAATGAACACATAGCAGTTTTATTTATAATAGCCCCAAACTGGAAAAAAACAAAACACTCATGGCACACGCTGTAATCCCAGCGGCTTGGGAGGCTGAGGCAGGAGGATCTCGAGTTCAAAGCCAGTCTCAGCAAAAGCAAGGTGCTAAGCAACTCAGTGAGACCCTGTCTTTAAATAAAACACAAAATAGGTCTGGGGATGTGGTTCAGTGGTCAAGTGCCCCTGAGTTCAATCCTGGGTACAATCCCCCCCCCAAAAAAACATCCTAAACATTCATCAACAGTTGAAGAAGCAAACCATAATATACAATGTAATGTTTCTGTATCAGGGATAAAAGAAAGGAAATACTGATACACATCTACCACATGGATAATCTTAAAAAATATTTGAACAGAAGCAGCCAAATACATACATAGTATGATTCCATTTACACGAGGTCTAAGAACAGGTAAAATTATACTATGGGGATAGAAATTACAGCAGTTGCCCAGGGAGGTGACTAGAATGATTAAGAACTTTCTAAGGTGATAAAAATACTGTTGACTGCAGTAGTGGTCACTCAGGTGTATAGATTTATGGAAACTTTTCAAGTGTACATTTAAGGGCTGGGTACAGTGCACCTGGGTTCAATCCTCAGTGTGTGTTGGAGGACTAGGTATACTTCATCATGTAAATTTTAATTTCTTCTTTCTTTCTGTTTTCTTTTCTTCCTTTTTTTTTCTTTTCTTTTGGTACCAGAGATTGAATCCAGGGGTGCTTAACTACTGAGTCACATCCCCAGCCCTTGAGACAGGGTCTTGCTAAGTTGCTGAGGGCCTCTCCCTACATTGTTGAGGGTAGCTTTAAACTTGAGACCCTCCTGCCTCAGCCTCCAGGCAGGCTGGGATTACAGGTGTATGCCACCACACCCTGCTCAATTTCTTCTTAATGACACACACATAAGTACCTCTGTACATGTTTTTATACTGGTCTTCTAAAATAGTTATGAATATATTCTTTACCAATCTGCCCTAAAATGGAGTTATATCCAAAGTTCCTTTTCCAGAAACTTGGCTTTTTTTCTACTTTGCCAACTAAATGTAGTCATCCTATTCACATTTCAAACAAAAACTTTTACATCTCTGTTGTTCTTCACAATTTGTAAAATATGGATGCATGTGAATACATGTAAAATTTGATCCTCAAAATAATCCTGTGAGGAATAAAGAACCAATATTATCATCCTTATTTAAAGATGAAGAAAGGCTCAAGAAAGTAACTGTTTCCCAAATCATGGGCCTACAAAGTAGGTAAGCAGTCACAGGACGCTAGGTCCCCTGAGTCCTGTGCAGCACTTTGGTTTCTGTACTTTCCAAAATCACTTCTAAATTAGTTCCTCTCCTTGGTTACTCCTTTTTATAAATCTCTCGTGGCACTTGCTAGCCTCTTCTCTTGAGAGGCTTCCCCTGGACTTCGAGATTCCTACCACAAAGAGGGTCTTAACTGATGAAGGAGGGTGTTTGAGGGAAACTCCTGCAGACATTGGAAATAAACCTCAGAAACCCAGACTAGCAGGCGGCCACCACGCAAGCATTTCCCCTTTGTTTGCTACCAGTTCTGGATACTCAGAAATAATTCTTCCTCACATCCTGCTTTGGGGAGGCGAAAAGGAGGAACGGAGAATAAAAATACATCTTTAAAAAATCATGTCCGAGGCCACAAGACAAATTAACATCCATCCTCCCAAGAAGAGCAAAACCACGCATTGGGCTTTCCCGGCCCTGGGCTGCGGTTGTCCCCTAGATCCCGTCTCGAAACACTGTGGCTATGCTCAAAGTTTCCAGCAAAACACAAAAGGCTGGCGTTGGGGATCGCACACGCAGACACGTCCAAAACATCATCTATTTAACTCTGGAGGGTGGACTTTTTACACTTGTGTTTTAAAAAACAACGACCCCGCCCGAGAAAAGCAGCAACAGAAGCCGTGAACCGAGGCATCTCAGGGTCCCTGGTTACTGAACTCCAGGGGAGACTGTTTTCCAAGGCGCTGGCAAGGGCGCTCTGGGGCACCGGTTCTACCAACAGCTCGTCTGCTTCTTACCCGGACAGGGCTTTCAATTTTAAGTCCACCCAGCTACCAAGCCTGTCGGCACGGCCCGCCTCGACGCCCGGGCCGGCAGGGTCACGGTCCCGGGCCAAGCTCGGGTCTGCAGCTTCGCCGTCGGGTGCGTACGGAAGCGGGCTGGTGGGACGTCCCCGCGCCCCTCCGCCCGGCCCGGGCCCACCACCTCCCGGGCGCGCGGCCTTCGGCGGCGCCCAAGCCCGGCCCGCGGGGACCGCCCGGAAGGCGAAAGCGAAGGCGCCGCCGCCCGCTCCGCCCCGCCCGGCCCTCGGCCTCTGAGGCCCGCCTCACCCGCAGCTCCGGGCGCCGCATCCTCCGCCTGCGGCCGCATCGCCCTCTGCACTCGCCTCCCTCGCTGGCTCCTTCCGCTCGGGCCACCGGCTCCGGCGTTAGAGCAGTTTGAAAATGGCGCGGAGAGACTGTCGAGGCCCGCACGGAGGAAGCGCCGCGGTTGCCCAGGTAACTGGAGCGGCGAGCCGTGCGCGGAGCGCGCGCCCGGTGTCGATGGCGGCGCTGGACCCGGTGCCCGGAAACGCAACGGCGCGGACGGCGCGGGGCCACGGCGCCCCCTAGCGGACGGCGCCCGCTGGCGGCCAACCTCGAACTTCCGCCGTGCCTGACTTGACGTTCTCCAGTCAGCGGTGTGGACACCTCCGCACCGGGTGAATAGCACCCGGTCGTTGGCCCTGTGGCGGATTAGCCTTGCCCTGCGAGATGAACGCCTACTCACGTAACCCCCAGCAGATGTCACGTCGTCTTCCCGACTTTGACTACCACCCTACACAATTAATTGCCCAAACCTATCGCCCTAAGGCTGTGTAGACCCTTAGAAGAAATTCAGCCATCTCATACATCATGCTTCATGTCTCTTTCCTACCGCCCCACTAAGAATTCATTGAGCCAAGGATAATTTTATCCTCCGCTACTTTCCCCTAGCACTTACCACAATAAACATTTGTAAGTGAAATTAAATTGAAACAAACTGCTCAGAGAGAACCTGCTCGCAGATGGAAAAGACACAGGCAAATCCTAGAAGTTCATTTCCCTCCTGAAAACTTTCTAGATGATCAAACAGGAGCTCCATTCTTTCTTGCTCATTCCTCTCTCTTCCAAATAGGCCTTTACTCTGAAAATGTACTTTGTCTTGAGTATATCATGTAACTGCACTATGACTTGTGGTGCATTACTGTGTACCCATTCATATATTTATTTAATGTTTCCATTTTGTGTGCCTCATCTGTTTTTCACAGCCTCAATGAGCTACGTTATGGAATTTCTAGGAGGCGATGAGTTGAGTCCTTTGGATGACTTTAGTACATCTTGCATTTGTATGATGATTAAGCACATTTGAGGATGCATAGTCAAGATGAATCATTGCTTTTCATTCCAGACCCATACTAATTAGAGAGTATAAAAGAAATGGAAAAAGGTGACTGGAACAGAAGTCTCCCAGCAATAGGTAAGATCAGAGTCAGACTCACTGCTGACTTCCAAGGCCTGAGATTAGGACCCTGTCACACAAAAGAGTCCGGTGGTACCTGAGGGGGAACTTCTGACTCAGTGATGATAGAAACTAAACCAAGTGGTTGCAAACATGCATGCAGGCAAGACTACCTGGGGCTTCACTTGAAGGAAGACAGTAGTGATGGAGAGGGAAAGCAGACTACACTCTGAACAAAGAGAGATGCAAGCTTTTGCGGGGTGGGGGCAGAGATAAAGTCTGGTAATTTTCCATTGGCCAGGGCCACAGTTTCAAAAGATGTTTCTTCTTGCATGAGACTTGGACCACTGGGTGGTAATAGTCAACTTGTCCCAGGAACTGCTAAGTTACTGTTGCAGCTGGCGCCATCATCCTGTGCAGACATTCTGGCTTTGTGGCTCCTTCTGGACCTTGTGAGAGAACTGAAGGACCCTGGGTGCTTGGTTGTTATAGCTGCTGAAAAAGCACAAAGGTGTGGTAGAAGAAATTGTATCAGCTCCAAGAGGCAATAAACATGTCTACATGCAGAGCTGAGTAAAGTCTGACCCAAAAGATAAGGCAGCAAAAAGGACAGAGAAGCCAGGTGTGATGGTACATACCTATAATCACAGCGACTCAGGAGGCTGAGGCAGGAGGATCACAAGTTCAAAGCCAGCCTCAGCAACTTGGTGAGGCCCTATGCAACTTAGCAAGACCCTGTCTCAAAATAAAAAATAAAAAAATGGGCTGGGAATGTGACTCAGTGGTTAAGCACCCCTGAGTTCAATCCCTGGTATAATAAATAAATAAATAAATAAATAAATAAATAAATAAATGGACAGCGATGATATGAAGACAGAAATGCCATTCCAGTCACCCATCAGAATTGTGCAGGCCCAAGTGAAGAGTCCGTGTTTCTGCAAAATGTCCCCTCAAGTGCCTCAAAAGCAACCAAGGCAACTGTTATCATAACCCACACATTGGAGATGTTATCTTCAGCAAAGCTAACAGGAAACTAATGATGTATTACCCAATTGTATCACCTCCAAAATTTGTAATTTTTAACTTGACAAAGAAGAAGTGAAGTTAGAGGATTCACTTAGGTTTTTTCCCTGGTAACAGTTTCACCTTGTGCAAACATTCTGCTTCTGTGGTTTTTATCAGGATCTCAAGATGGGATGGTCGAAAAGGGAAGAGAAGCAACCATACTAAAAAGCATAACATAATAGTTTTCTGCACCCAGGGGTTTATTTCAATGTCTCCAAATTTTGTCCCACATAGTGGCCCCTGACTGCCTCAGGGGAAGGAAAGAAACAAACAAAATTTTGTAGCTGCTCCCCACCCCAGTCCTAGGACTTGGAGCAAACATATGGCTAAGGAGGCAGGAAGAAACAAAAATAGTCTCACAACAGAAAATGAGCCTGCTGCCTGGGTTCTGCAGAACTCTAATATCATCACGGGATAGGAGGCAATCCTGATACTAGGGGGAAGAGAGAGCCAGATATATATTTGCTATCTTCTGTCAACTTGCAAACCACAATGCCAAAATAATGCAGAAATCTAATGCGAGCAAAGGTAGCCAACACAATAAGCAATCAAAACACTAATTCTCCAGATGCAATGAATCTGATGAAACATTTAAATGAATATGTTTTGAAAGATCTAGATGAAGGTTTCTCAACTTCAGCATTCCTGACATTTGGGTTGGAAAACTATTGAGGAGCACCCATCCTGCATGTTGTAGAATGTTTAGCGGCATGCCTGGTTTCTACACACTGGATGAGAGCAGCACAACGAAAATGTCTCCTGATATTGACAAATGTCCCTTGAGAAGCAAAAATCACCCCTGGTTGAGAACCACTGGTCTAAGTGAATACTGCAATAACTGCCGTGAAAAAGATAAAAATTATGTGATGAAACAAGAACATATGTGTAAGCAAGGAACCAATCAGAAAACCTGGATTTTTTAAAATTCATTTTTATTATAAACAAATAGGATACATCTTGTTTCTCTGTTTGTACATGAAGTACAGACATACCATTTGTGTAATCATACATTTACCCAGGATAATAGTTTTTGATTCATTCTGTTATTTTTTCTTCCCCCCCACCCCTCTCACCCCTCTTATCCTTCTATAGAGTCCCTCCTTCCTCCATTCTTGCCTCCCTCCCAACCCCTATTATGTGATCATTCGTCCTTTGTTTTTTTGAGATTGGCTTATCACACTTAGCATGATATTCTCCAATTTCATCCATTTGCCTGCAAATGCCATAATTTTATTATTCTTTATGGCTGAGTAATATTCCATTGTATATATATATACCAAAGTTTCTTATCCATTCATCAGTTGAAGGGCTTCTAGGTTGATTCCACAATCTGGCTCTTGTGAATTGAGCAGCTATGAACATTGTTGTGACTGTATCTCTGTAGTATGCAGATTTTAAGTCCTTTGGGTATAGGCCAAGGAGTGGGTCAAATGGTGATTCCATTCCAAGTTTTCTAAGGAATCTCCACACTGCTTTCCAGAGTGGCTGCACTAATTTGCAACCCCCACCAGCAATGTGTGAGTGTACCTTTTTCCCCACATCCTCTCCAACACCTATTGTTGTTTGTATTCTTGATAATCGCCATTCTAATTGGGGTGAGATGGAATCTTAGGGTAGTTTTGATTTGCATTTCTCTTATTACCAAAGATGTTGAACATTTTTTCATATATCTGTTGATTGCTTGTAGATCTTCTTCTGTGAAGTATCTGTTCATTTCCTTAGCCCATTTGTTGATTGGGTTATTTGTATTCTTGGTGTAGAGTTTTTTGAGTTCTTTATAGATTCTGGAAATTAGTGCTTTATCTGAAGTATGAGTGGCAAAGATTTTCTCCCACTCTGTAGGTTCTCTCTTTGCATTGCTGATAGTTTCCTTTGCTGAGAGAAAGCTTTTTAGTTTGAATCTATTCCAGTTATTGATTCTTGCTTTTATTTCTTGTGCTATGGGAGTCCTGTTAAGGAAGTCTGATCCTAAGCCGACATGTTGAAGATTTGGACCTACTTTTTCTTCTATAAGATGCAGGGTCTCTGGTCTGATTCCAAGGTTCTTGATTCATTTTGAGTTGATTTTTGTGCAGGGTGAGAGATAGGGGTTTAGTTTCATTCTGTTGCATATGGATTTCCAGTTTTCCCAGCACCATTTATTGAAGAGGCTATCTTTTCTCCATTGCATATTTTTGGCCCCTTTGTCTAGTATGAGAAAATTGTATTTATTTGGGTTTGTGTCCGTGTCCTCTATTCTGTACCATTGATCTACCTGTCTATTTTGGTGCCAATACCATGCTGTTTTTGTTACTATTGCTTTGTAGTATAGTTGAAGGTCTGGTATTGCAATACCCCTTGCTTCACTCTTCCTGCTAAGGATTGCTTTAGCTATACTGGGTTTCTTATTCTTCCAGATAAATTTCATGATTGCTTGCTCTATTTCTGTAAGGTACATCATTGGGATTTTAATTGGAATTGCATTGAATCTGTATAGCGCTTTTGGTACTATGGCCATTTTGACAATATTAGTTTTGCCTATCCAAGAACATGGGAGATCTTTCCATCTTCTAAGGTTTTCTTTAATTTCTTTCTTTAGTGTTCTGTAGTTCTTGTTGTAGAGGTCTTTCACCTCTTTTGTTAGATTGATTCCCAAGTATTTTATTTTTTTTCGAAGCTATTGTGAATGGGGTAGTTTTCCTAACTTCTATTTCTGAAGATTCATCACTTATGTATAAAAATGTATTGGATTTATGAGCATTGATCTTAAATCCTGTTACTTTACTGAATTCACTTATGAGTTCTAAAAGTTTTCTGGTGGGATTTCCTGGTTCCTCTAAATATATATTCATGTCATCAGCAAATAGGGATAGTTTGAGTTCTTCTTTTCCTATTCGTATCCTTTTAATTTCCTTAGTCTGTCTAATTGCTCTGGCTAGAGTTTCGAGGACAATGTTGAACAGAAGTGGTGAAAGAGGGCATCTCTGCCTTGTTCCAGTTTTTAGGGGGAATTTCACCATTTAGAATGATATCGGTCATGGACTTAGCATAGATGGCCTTAGAAAACCTGGATTTTAAAGATAGTCACCCGCTGTCACATCAATGTTTACAGCTGCTCAATTCACAATAGTTAAACTATGGAACCAGTCTCAGTGCCCTTCAACAGATGAATGAATAAATAAAATGCAGTATATATACACAATAGAATATCTCAACTATAAATAAGAATGAAACTGTGGCATTTGCCAGTAAATGACTGGAACTGGAGAATATCATGCTCAGTGAAATAAGCTAGTCCCAAAATACCAAAGGTCAAATGTTCTCTCTGATATATACATGCTAACTCACAATAAGGAGGAGGGGGTAGGAAAGAATATAAGTACTTTGTATTAGACAAAGGGGAATGAAGGGAAGGGAAGAGAAGGGGAATGGGAATAGGAAAGACAGTAAATGAATCAGACATTACTTTCCTATGTTCATACATGAATACATGACCTGTGTAACTCCACATCATATACAACCAGAAGAATGGGAAGTTGTACTCCATGTATGTATAATATGTCAAAATACATTCTATTGTCATATATAATTAAAAAGAACAGATAAAAAATAATACATCATTTAAAAATGATTAAAAATTTAAAAATATAAAAAGATAGTCACCAAAATTTTTAAAGACTCATTATCTGGAAAAACTGTAGATTAGACACAGTTAAAAGAATTAGACAATCCACCTGGATCCCAGTGCGAATAAACTATATGAAAAAACTATTAAGAAATATAGTAACTTGAGAGGTTCCAAGAATGCACTAGAAGGAGTGGCAGGTATGGTAGACAGAATGGCCTCCCAAAGATGTCCACACTCTACTCTGTGGAACCTGTGAATATGTTACATTATTCTGTAAGAGGGACATTGCAGAGGTAAAGGACTCTTCAGGCCCAGTGGATCACACTTGTAAACATAGCTCCCGTAGCAACTGAGGCAGGAGGATCGCAAGGTCCAGACCAGCCTGGGCAACTGAGGGAAAACTGTCTCAAAATAAAAGCAGAAATACTGGGGAATTAGCTCTGTGGTAGAGTGCATTTGGGTTCAATCTCTAATACAGAAAAAAAAAAAAAGGTCTTAAAATAGGGGAATTTTTCTGGATTATGCAGGTGGACTCAATATATTCACATGAGTCCTTAAACATAGGGAAGTAAAAAAGGACTTGATGGGAAGGATGTAATGAGCTGATTTGCTGGCTAGAAAATGGAATGAAGACAGCAGTGGTCACCTAGACCTCTGACCTACATAAATTTGTTTTGTTTTAATCTACCAAATTTGTAGTGACTCATTACAATAACAGCAGAAAATCAATACAACAGAGAAGTAATGCTGTAAGAGATGACAACTAAGAATTTTCCAGAACTGAATCAAGGCACAAATCTTCAATGAAAGTATGTATCATTCTAACTAAAGATGGTGGTTAAATGTTTCTAGCAACTTCGGCTTCCTCCCTTTTTATCCCCTAAAAATGATAGTAAAGGGATTTTTAAGGTACTTTTAAAAGGTACTAGGACAAAAAGAATGATTGAGGAGAAAATATGCATAGCTAACTATGAAATAGCATCCTAAGAAGTGAGATCATATAACCTGCCTGTAAGACATACATCACATATTATCAAGTACATGTGTTAAACTCCAGAATCTCATTCTGAGTGACTAGATGCTCACTTCCCAAAAAGGCATAGGGAAATTGTAGCCTACTGAATAAATAGCAGTATCACATCTTCCATCTCAATGTCACAGACATACAAATTAAAAACATGGGCAAAACTGCCCCAAATTATTCAAATTGTGTAAATTCCTTTCTTTTTATTTCTGGATTTCTTAACTGAGACCATTTTGATGAACTTATGTAAGTAAATGCTTGGGTTATGGAACTTCAATGTATATTGTTATATACTGAATTGTTGTAAAGGTTAAAGGGTCCAGATATAAAGGTTAAGGGGAGAGCAAATAAAGAGGCAAGCACTCAGGATGGTGTACAGCAAGAAGTGGCTTCCCTGAAAAAAACAGTTCAGTTTGTTATCTACTCCAGGGTTATGTCAGGTTACATTAGATTACATTAGTGCAGTTAGCTTTGTGCATGTGCAGATCCTATCACTTGCTTGCTTCTCAGAGTCCACTAGTACCAAATGTTTTTATAATAAGATAATGTCTCTAGGCCTCAAGAACAGAGGAGTTGCAGAATGTTTCTAAGTCATTCAAACAGAAGGCCTTAAAGGAGTTTGCTCACTCAAGGACTTACGCTCCTCTGTACTTTGACCTGAACCTCTACCAATTGTGTTCTCCTCAAAATTCATATTTAAAAATTTTAACTCCCAGTATCTAAAAATGTGACCTTATTTAGAAATGGGGTTGCTGGAGATTTAATTATTTAAGATGAGCCCATAAACCAGTATGACTGGTGTCCTTACGAAAAGAACACCATGTGAAGAAAAGAAAAAGAGACCTGTGCAGAGGCAAGATAGCATAAAGACATGGAAAATACCATCTGTGAGGGATGACAAAGGTTGCCAGTGAACCAGTGTTATCTAGGAGAGAGCATGGAACAGACTGTTCCTCACAGCCCTCAGAAAAAATCCCTGCCTGGCATGGATGTGGGGGAAAAGGCACACTCATACATTGCTGGTGGAGTTGTAAATTGGTGCAGCCACTCTGGAAAGCAGTGTGGAGTTTCCTCAGAAAACTTGCAATGGACCTACCTTTTTTTTTTAATTAAAATCTTTTCTATTTTTACAGATTGCATTTTGATTCATTGTACACAAATGGGGTACAACTTTTCATTTCTATGGTTGTACACGATGTAGATTCACACCATTCATGTAATTATACATATACATAGGGTAATACTGTTTCATTCTACTATCTTTCAGTTCCCCACCCCCTCCCACCCCATTTTTCTCTACCCCATCCAAAGTTCCTTCATCTTTCACCTCTTTGGTTAGATTGATTCCCAAATATTTTTTTTTTTTGAGGTTATTGTGAATGGAGTTGTTTTCCTCATCTCTCTTTCAGAGGTTTCATTGCTTATGTTTAAAAATGCTTTAGATTTATGCATGTCAATTTTATATCCTGCTACTTTGCTGAATTCACTTATGAGGTCTAGAAGTTTTCTGGATCCTCTAAATATAGAATGAATCATGTCATCAGCAAATAGTGACAGCTTGAGTTCCTCTTTTCCTATCTGTATCCCTTTAATTTCTTTAGTCTGTATAATTGCTCTGGCTAGTATTTCAAGGATGATGTTGAATAGAGGTGGTGAAAGAGGGCATCCCTGTCTTGTTCCAGTTTTTAAAGGGAATGCTTTCAGTTTTTCTCCATTAAGAATGACATTAGCTGTGGGCTTAGCATAAATAGCCTTTACAATGTTGAGGCATGTTCCTACTATCCCTATTTTTTCTAGTGTTTTAAGCATGAAGGGGTGTTGTATTTTGTTGAATGCTTTCTCTGTGTCAATTGAAACAATCATATGATTCTTAACCTTAAGTCTATTGATGTGATGAATTATATTTATTGATTTCCAGATGTTGAACCAACCTTGCATTCCCAGGATGAACCCCACTTGATGATGGTGTACTATCTTCTTAATATGTTTTTGTATGAAATTTGTCAGGATTTTGTTAAGGATTTTTGCATCTATATTCATCAGAGATATCAGTCTAAAATTTTCTTTCCTTGATGTGTCTTTGTCTGGTTTGGGTATGAGGGTGATACTAGCTTCATAGAATGAGTTTGGAAGTGTTCCCTCCTTTTCTATTTCCTGGAATACTTTGAGAAGTATTGGAATGAGTTCTCTGAAGGTCTTGTAGAACTCGGCTGAGAATCCGTCTGGTCCTGGGTTTTTCTTGGTTGGTAGGCTTTTGATGGCTTCTTCTATTTCATTGCTTGAAATTTATTTGTTTAAATTGAATATGTCCTCCTGGTTCAGTTTGGGAGGATCATATGTCTCTGGAAATTTGTCAGTGTCTTCAATATTTTCTATTTTTTTATAGATTTTCAAAGTAGCTTCTCATTGTTATGTATTTCATTGGTGTCTGTTGTGATATTTCCTTTTTCATCATGAATTTTAGTAATTTTAGTTTTCTCTCTTCTTCTCTTTATTAGTGTGGCTAAGGGTTTGTCTATTTTGTTTACTTTTTCAAAGAACCAACATTTCATTTTGTCAATTTTTTGAATTGTTTCTTTTGTTTCAATTTCTTTGATTTCAGCTCTGATTTTAATTATTTCCTATCTTCTACTACTTTTGGTGTTGTTCTGTTCTTCTTTTTCTATGGATTTGAGATGTAATGTTAGGTCATTTAGTTGTTGACTTTTTATTCTTTTCTTGAATGCACTCCATGCAATGAATTTTCCTCCTAGTATTGCTTTCATAGTGTCCCAGAGGTTTTGATATGTTGTATCATCATTCTCATTTACCTCTAAGAATTTTTTTATCTCCTCCCTAATGTCTTCTGCTATGCATGCTTCATTCAATAGCATATTATTTAGTCTCCAGGTGTTGGAGTAATTTCTGTTTTTTATTTTTTCATTGATTTCTAATTTCATTCCATTATGATCTGATAGAACACAAGGTAGTATCTCTATTTTTTTGCATTTCCTAAGGGCTGCTTTGTGGCATCACATATGGTCTATTTTAGAGAAGGATCCACGTATTGCTGAGAAGAAAGTGTATTTGCTTGTTGATGGATGGAAGATTCTATATATGTCTGTTAATTCTAAGTTATGGATTGTGTTATTGAGTTCTATGATTTCTTTATTTAGTTTTTGTTCGGAATATCTATCCAGTGGTGACAGCAGTGTGTTAAAGTCACCCAGAATTATTGTGTTGTGGTCTATTTGTTCCTGGAATTGAGAAGGATTTGTTTGTTGTACATGGATGCACCATTGTTTGGGGCATAAATATTTATGATCATTATGTCTTCCTGATTTACAGTTCCCTTAAGCAATATGAAATGTCCTTCTTTATCCCTTCTGACTAACTTTGGCTTGAAGTTCACTTTATCTGATATAAGAATGGAAACCCTTGTTTTTTATACTGAGTCCATGTGTGTGGGAGGTTTTTCCCCATCCTTTCACCTTTAGTCTGTGGATGTCCTTATATATGAGATAAGTCTCTTGAAGGCAGCATATTGTTGGGTCTTTCTTTTTAATCCAATCTGCCAGTCTATGTCTTTTGATTGATGAGTTTAGGCCATTAATGTTCAGGGTTATAATTGAGATATGATTTGTATTCCCAGTCATTTGGGCTTATTTTTGGTTTTTAACTTAACTTGGTTTCTCCTTTGATTGGTTTTTCCTTTAAGGTAGTTCCTCCCTTTGCTGACCTACATTGTTGTTTTTCATTTCCTCCTCATGGAATATTTTGTTGAGAACATTCTGTAGCACAGGCTTTCTATTTGTAAATTCTTTTAACTTTTGTCTATCATGGAAGAATTTTATTTCACCTTCAAATCTGAAGGTTAGTTTTGAGGGTATAGGATTCTTGGTTGGCAACTATGTTATTTCAGAGTTTAAAATTTGTTGTTCCAGGGCCTTCTAGCTTTTAGGGTCTGGGATGAGAAATCTGCTGATATCTGTATTAGTTTCCCCCTATATGTAATCTGATGCTTTTCTCTCACAGCCTTCAAAATCCTATTTTTATTTTGGATGTTAGGCATTTTCATTATAATGTGCCTTGGTGTGGATCTGTTGTGATTTTGTGCATTTGGTGTTCTGTAAGCCTCTTGTATTTGAATTTCCATTTCATTCTTCAGGTTTGGAAAATTTTCTGATATTATTTCAGTGAATAGGTTGTTAATTCCTTTGGTTTGTATCTCTGTACCTTCCTCAATCCCAATAATTCTTAAATTTGGTCTTTCCATGATGTCCCATAGTTCTTGGAGTTTCCATTCATGATTTCTTACCATCTTCTCTGTTTGGACAACTTTATTTTCAAGATTAAATATTTTTTCTTCATTGTCTGAGACTCTGCTTTCCAAGTGGTCTAGTCTGTTGGTGATGCTTTTCATTGAGATTTTTATCTGGTTTATTGTTTCCTTCATTTCAAGGATTTCTGTTCGTTTTTATTTGAGAATCTCTATCTCTTTGTTGAAATGACCATTTGCTTCCTGCAGTTGCTCTTTCAACTGCTTATTGGTATGATGGTTCATTGCCTGTTTTTGCTCTCTTATCTCATCCTTTGGTTCACGAATCATTTTAATTATGTATATTCTGAACTCCTATTCTGACATTTCTTCTACCATGCTGTCACTGGATTCCATTATTATAGAATTTAGGTTTGTTTGGATCATTTTCTTCCCTTGTTTTTTCATGTTGTTTACATATCTTCCCCTCTAGCAGTGCAGATCTGGGGCATTTCGGTTTCCCCCCTATAGGCTTATAGTGACCCTATAGGTTTCCAAAACTTCTTCTTTAAGGGTAAGATCAATATTAGCAGTGCCCAGAACAGATAATATGCAGCCCTAAACCAAATAGCCCCTATGAAGATGTTAACAATATTGTCATAATAAACAGAATGAGTTCAATTATTATCTACAGTATTACAAATAGATTTGCAATAAGGTCTGCAATTTCTAATGGAGGAAAAAAAGGTTGGGGATGGGTGTAGATGTAGCTGTTAATGGGATAAGAAAAGAGTATATAGAAGTTCTAGCTCATAGAAAGAGTGAAAGTGTAATCAAAAGAAGTTGTTTTTTAGCATGCGAAAAGGGAGAAAGAGACTGAGGAAACAGGTAAACAAAAGGAAAATAGAGCGAGAAAAGTAAAGAAATAAAAACTTAAAATTTTTCAAAAAGGAGAAAAAAAAAAAAGAAAAAATCTACAGTATAACAGTCATATAGTATTCAAACCTCCCAGTCTTCAGTAGCCTGATGCATGAGAGGTACCTGACAATGAGCTTCCTGTCTCCAGCAGGTGTCTCAGGATGGGATTTGCTCCACCTAAAGATGGGAGCTACCATTTCCCGGATAATCCAAGATGGCCACTCTGGCTTCCAAATGTGTTGGCAAATGGGGAACTGCAGTTTGGGGTGTGGGCATCGTCGGCTGGTTGTCCTATAGGCAGGGTGCAGTTGGTTGGGCAGGGGTCCTGGAGGCAGGGTGTGGTTGGTCTGGTTGAGGACTTAAAATTAGCATACTACAGTAACTCAACCACATGCATGTTTATAGCTGCTCAATTCACAATAGCTAAACTATGGAACCAACTTAGATGCCCTTCAATAGATAGATGGATAAAGAAACTGTGGTATACATACACAATGGACTATTATTCAGTCATAAAGAAGAATAATGTTGTGGCATTTGCAGATAAATGGATGGAATTGGAGAATATCATGGTAAGTGAAATAAGCCAATCCCAAAAATCCAAAGGCTGAATGTTTTCCCTGATAAGTGGATAATGATATATAATGGGGGCATGGGGGGTGGAGGGTGAGAGAAGAATGGAGGAACTTTAGATTACATAGAGGGAAATGAGGAGGGGTATGAAAAATGGTGGAATGAGACATCATTACCCTGTGTACATGTATGATTACACAAATGGTATGAATCTACATTGTGCACAACCATAGAAATGAAAAGTTGTACCCCATTTGTGTACAATGAGTCAAAAGGCAGTCTGTAAAAATTTTAAAAAATATATAAATTTAAAAAAAAAAATCCTTGCCTTGACCTCAGATTTCCAGCCTGCAAAACTGAAAGATAATACATTTCTGTTAGTTTAGCCATGAAATTTGTGCTACTTTGTTACAGCAACCCTATTAAACTAATACATATATGTTAAGTATCAGTTGATGACATAGAAGAAATGTCACAGGAAATCAGAAAAGAAAAAAATATTCTGAGGTCTAGAGTAACCTCTGTTTCTTGAAGCAGATGGGCCTTGGAGTTGGACCTTGAAACTAGCACTTGGTGTATAAGGAAGAAGAGAGAGATTTGGGGAGGGGCAAAGGGACAGAGTGGAGGTAACATGCTAGGAGAGGTATTGATGGGTAAGCATTTCCCTCAGTACTATCTAGAGCAGTCTGCTGGGGATGGTGACAAGCAGAACAGCACAGATCATGACAGGACTAGAAATGGAAAGTGAAGTCAGATCACTGAAAGATTCACCAGGTTTTGATGGCAGAACTTGACTTTTATCCAATTCGTAATGGAGAATTATTGAATGTTTTTACACTGAGCAAATATTTGGTGGAATTAGGGAATATTGATCAGAGCAGTAGGACAGAATGATGAATAGAGTGGTGTGGAAAACCATGTTGTCTAGGAGAAGAGCAAGATGATTATTTCAATGATGTGATAATGGTCTGAAGGAAATGTGGGAAATTTTACAAAGGAAGAAGAGGCGGGGCTTAGTAAGGGACCACCCTCTCTGAATGAAGAGTGGAAGGAATGCAGGTAAACATTAAGGTTTGGAGCTTCAGAGTCTGGAGACCCCAAGATGATATAATCTGGAAGCCATCTGGGCATGTTTTGGGGCTGGAAAGGGATGGGACCGATGGTAATAATGGGTTATTACCACGAGTGGGTATGAGGGTTCCTGGTGGTATTGCAGAAATGTCTGGGAAACAGCTGGGTATATGCAAGTAGTATATAGGAGACACATCAGGTTCCTTCCCCTCATCCCCCAGATTTCTTCCCTGTAGTTTCAGAACACAATTTTGTAGTGCACACCTGTAATCCCAATAGCTCAGGAGGCTGAGGCAGGAGGATTGCAAGTTTAAGGCCATCTTCAGCAACTTAGTGAAGCCCCAAGCAACCTAATGAGACCCTATCTTAAAATAAAAAATAAAAAGGGCTGGGGATGTAGCTCAGTGTTCAATCCCCATTACAAACAAAACAAAACACCAAAAACAAAACAAAACCTTCTATATGTCAAAAGTTACGAGTCAAAATACAAAGAATAAGCCAAGAAATATTTGCAACTAATACCACAAGCCTAGTATATAAAGACCTTGTATAAATGGTAGATGACTTGCTGAGTATAGCAGGTGCATGGGCACACACCTCTAATCCCAGTTATTTGTGAGTCTGAGGCAGAAGGATTCCAAGTTTGAGACCAGCCTGGACAACTTTGTGAGACTCCGTCTCAAAATAAAAAAATAAAAAGGGTTGGGGATCCAACTCAGTGATAGAGCACCCTGGGTTCAATCTCCAGTATCAAACATGCACACATGTGCATGCGCACGCACACATGCAAGTTGAGGTTTCTGAAGCAGAGATAGATTAATTACTGTAATATACATCAATAATTATAACTATTTGTTGCCTTGCTCCAAACCCATGGAGCAAGATATCACTTACATGTACTGGATTTTGGCCCCACCTCCCTCGCCAAAATTGTCAGACTGGGAGGTTTTATATGAGAGGTGCAGATTTTGGTCTTCCATTTCTGAGAAAGGGAGAGAGAACTTTGCTCTCTAGTGTCCCCTAGTTTTCCTTGGGAAGGGAAGGAAAGAGTACTACCTGTAAATAAGTGATCCCCGGCAGGACAAGAGAAGCTTCTCTTGGGTTACAAGTCCTGGGTGGGCTCCTTGGTTCCAAGTTTTACTCCATCTCTGAATAGTGAACACAGGCCTCCTGGGAGGCAAATCTCTCCAGAGTTCTCTTGCTCACTATTCAGTCGTAGTTCTAAATGGAACATCTAAGTCTTGTTCTTTAACCCAGGTGCCAGTAGAACTTGCTCCGAATGTGCTAACTGAACAAAAACATAAAAATGTTCACTTGTGTTGCCTTGGACTTTATCCAGATCTTTTCCCTAGGTCCAGATTGGCTAGCATGCTTGTCTCTCTTTCTCTCTCTCTCTCTCCTCTCTCTCCCTCTCTCTTTTCCCTCTGTCTCTCTGTCTCTGTCTCTGTCTCTGTCTCTCTCCTTTCTTATAGCAGGTTCTAGAAATTCAGTCCAAGTATCAGTCAAGGTGCATTTGGTTGCATGTGTCGGAACACCTGGTTAATAATAACTGGTTAAGTAACAAAAGCATCTCATGGTCTCACTTAATAAAATCCCTGGTGGCAGCAGATTCTAGTTGGGTCTGGGTTCCAGGTTCCCTAGTATCATAAGGGATCTGACCCTTTTCATGCTTCCCCTCTCTTCAGTGGGTGGCTTTTATCCTCAGACCTCTTGTATTATGGTCACTATTAACACAAAAAGACCGGGCCGGATGTAAACCTCACAAATTGGCCCACAGCGTTTATTCAGGAATGGAGTCATGGTTCTGATGGACCCACTTTCCTGGTAGAAAATGAACCACTGAACAAAGGAGGGGTCTGGACTTATGTAGGTTATACTGAGAAGTGACTTAATTAATGAGCATGTCAGTTTGGGCGCTCAGGAATTTGGGGTCTGTTTTACTGGACAAAATGGGAGGGAGTCTGGGGTCAGTGGTCATTCTGTTGGATTTATCTTACTGGGCCTAATGGAGGGTCTGGGACCAGTGGTTGGTATCTGGAAAAGGACTTGTTTAAGGAGGGATCAATACTTTGGCCTTCCCCTGAGACTGCCTTTCTAAGTTTGACGGACACCTCCTCCCCAGGGTTTTGTCACTGGTAAGGAATCTACCGGGAAAGAAGCACTGCTCTCAATGCATGGTTTTCTTTCTCATTCCCCTTTCCTAGGTCTCACTATTTGGGGGGTTTGTCATTATGCATATCTAATAGTCACAAGATGTTTGTCACAAGATGGTTGCCATGACCCTAAGAAAGAGGTTTGCATGTAAAAACACCCAAAACAAAAAGTAAGGGTAAGGGCAAGAACTGCCTGACAAGAAAAAAAAAAAAAAAAAAAAAAAAAAGGTTTTGCCTCATATGCCTCTTCTCACCAGGGAGAAAGATGTCTCCCAGCATCCCCTAGTACATTTCCCTTTATTGGACAGAACTGGGCATAAAGACCACCCCAGATGGGGCTAAGGTTTTGGCTCAGCGGTAGAGCCCTCCCCAAGCACATGTGAGGCACAGGGTTCGATCCTGAGCATCACATAAAAATAAATAAATAAAAAATAAAAAGGTATTGTGTCCACCTACAACTAATAAATAAATAAATAATAAATAAATAAAAAATTTTAAAAGACCACCCCAGAGTAGTCACTGGTAAAGAAACCAGAATCAGTAAAGATTTACTCCCACACAAAATTAGGGTTCTATTAGCAAGCATAACAGAATACTAAAATAAAGCAGGATTTTTTTATAGAGCTTCTCACTTCATCTCAAGAAAGAGGATATTTAAGGAGAACACTTAATATGTATCCCCTGAGTGAAGGAAAGAACCCTGAGTTGAAGATGCCCTCTCAAAGTTCTGGTAAAATGTATCTTTTCTCCAAACCAGATATACACTTCACATGAGATGATCTTGGTGAGGTGGGTCAGGGGCATCCTGCACAGTGGTAGGAGCTTTCCTGTTTACCCTGGAGGTGAGATTCCATGAGAAGGAGCTGTTTTTAGAAGCTGTCTGGTCTGGAGTCTGTTCTAGCCCTTCCCCCAAATTCTGTAAGCCTCCTACAATCTGCTTGTAAGTCCTATCTGTTTAAAATGCTTATAGTGGCTTCTGATGTCTGCAACTTAACCCTGACAGGGAAAAGTCCTGTCTCAGAAGGTCTCCAGGGAAGACAGAATCTTCTTCCATGAGAGGCTGAGATAGTGCCAGTTCCTGGTGCTGAAGAAGTAAGAGACGAGTGGGAACAGAGATGCATTTCTTCTTAGCTTGTAAATTTCAGGGGAGAGATCCTCAGGGAATGGAGGAGGGTTTCTAAAGAATCAAAAACAAAAAGGCAAAGTCAGAGAGCAGACACTGGTTCACAGGAATTGGTCAAGTAAGAACTTTCCTGTCCTTTTTCCCTCTTCTACCTCCCAGAGCAATTTGGGAAGAGGAATTCAAGTGGGAATGGGGACAGTTGCAAAGTAGGTGAACACGTTCCTTTTCTTCTCCAGAGCAGGCCTAAGCTGGAGATAAAAAAAAAAAAAAAAAAAAAAAAGAAAAATTGACACTGAAGCTGTGTTTAAAATTTTGATTATGAAAAGAAACTAGATATTTTGATTACTGATCAAGGACTTACTCTATTTTAAAGAGACCAGAAAAATCAAGGGTCCTGCCTGAGTTATTATTTAGAAGCAAGGGGAAGAACTGTATGTAAGGATATAAAATTTAAATTCTGAGTTAGCCTGTACTTAGTAGCTAAACCTTGCACATAAATATACTTTGGCTTCTTTTCTTTTCTCAAAGGGAAGATTCTAATACACAGAATCTGCCTCACCTCAAAATTGGATGCTAACAAACAGAACTTTTATAAATATCCTCTACAGAGGCTGAAAACTTCCAAGAGGAGGTACAGGTATGTAAAAATGTTCAAGAAGAGTTGGAAAAATCAGTGGATGTCAAATACAAATACTGTAGGATGCTGGTCATATTTCAAGGAATATTATTAAATTTCCAGTTGACTAAATGGATCAGCCATGCTCCCTTATTCCAACCCTTAGCAAATGTTCCGAGATTTCCCTGGGAAAACCAAAGCCTGGGATGGGTGCTCAATGGGTCTGGTCCAATTCAGCAATTACAATTGTCCTACAGAGTCCCATGGCACCATGCTTCTTTATATAGCCCTTAATACTCTGTAATTTTTTTTAAATTTACTTAGCAGGATTGCAAATTTAATTTACACCACATCTCAGAAGTGTAGAGATGTTGCAGTTGCTTTGTTAACTAATCCAGTCTCCTTCCTTGGTCACCATCTGCTGGTGAGGACTAAAAACAATTAACACATAAGTCCTTGCTGGATTAAACTAAATCTGATTCCACCCCTTTAGTTGACTCTCTGGGAAAACAAAAGCTCAGACTGTCGGATTTCCCACTGGATTTACTGGATGTGTAGGGGTCAAGGGGGAGGGGCTGCCTGACTCTATGACTGAGGGAAAACTGTGGTCCTTGGGAAGAGTGTCCACCCCTTCAATCCTTGTCCACCTGGCTGCTCTCAGCATTGCTGGCCTAGGTCTGTAGCTGATGAGATTCATCAGTTCTCTCTTGGCTGGTCCTTTTTGACCCTCCCAACTTCTCCTAAGCTCCTCCTTGCACCACCAAGTCCTCTGACTTCTGGCTGTGACTCCCATTTAATCCTGTCCACTTGGCAGTTCCTTACTATCCCCACCTACACTGTGGATCCCCCCAGATTCTCAGATGCTTCTGGGTTTCAGAGTCCTATGTGGAAATTATAAGTAACTCTAGAACTGAACCTCATGACCTCCCTCTACCTAGTCAAGCTGGCTCCACTAGGGTTATAATGAGTCAGTCTGCAGTGAGGCCTCTTCTTAGGAGTTTCAATAGGGAGAGAGGGAAAATAATCCCCTTCTGCCCCAAGTTTTTCCCCCAATCATTGAATACACAGGACAAATGTCTGATTGCTATTTCTGTCTCCCTCACTCGCTCCCTGGAGCTCCCCAATCCTGGGACTGAAGAGGAATGGCTTCTCTTCCTCTCTTCCTCTGTAGCATATCTTCCTTCTATCATAGAGAAGTCTCCAGAATTTGTGGGATGGTTAATTTTATGTATCATCTTGACTGGGCTAAGGGATACCCACATAGTTGATAAATTATTTCTGGGTATATGTCTCTGTGAGAATGTTTCTAGAAGATATCAGCATTTGAATCAATGGACTGAGTAAAGAAGATCCACTCTCACCAATGTGAGTAGGCACTACTCAATCTGTAGAGGGCCTGGATGTAACAACAATGTGGAGGAAAGACAGATTATCTCTATTTCTGAACTGTGACATCTATCTTCTCTTGTCTTCAGACATTGAAAAGCCTGCTTCTTAGGCTTTCAGACTCAGGTTGGATTGTACTATGACCTTTCCTGGGTTTTAGCTTACAGATGGCAGGTGGCTGGACTTCTGGGTCCCTATAATTATATGAACCTGGCAATTATAAAGAAGTCCCATCACCTGCCATCTGCAGGCTAAAGAACACACACATGCACATACACATGCACACACAGAGCTTTGATTGGTTCTGTTCCTCTGGGGAATTCTGATTAATACACTTGGATGGGGATGAAAGTGAATAAAATAATTTAGAAAATACTCTACCAATACATTAGCTTGTTGCTTTCAGGCTACTGTTTGGTTGCAAGATCCTATTTTGAAAGTCATAAGCTAAATATGAAGTCTCTGAATATGAAGTTCTCTGCATTACAGGTAAATAACTTCTCAGAGTAGAGCTTGTCACACAGTAAGCAGTAAATGCTGTAATTCTATAACAAATAATCTTCTGAGACTGGTTAGGATCTTGGGTTAACTAGGAACAACATGTTTAGGAAAGTCAAAAGAGAAAAATCATGTTAATAATTTCTAAGGTTTTAACCTCATTAACAGTTACATTTTACCATATTTCAAAATTATCAGCTATCAATTATTAGTATGTGCTTGTTGAAAATTCAGACAATCTAGAAGTGTTCAGATTACAAGGTATTATGGTTTGGATTGAGGTGTCCTCTCCAAATCTCCTGTGTTAATGCAGGAATATTGAGAAGTAAAGCAATCAGATTATGAGAGCTGTAAATCAGTCTGTCCTAGTTTGCATGGACTGACTAGGTGGTAACTGTGGGCAGGTGGAGTGTGATTAGAGGAGGTGGTCCCAGGGGGTGTGACCTGGAAGGGTGCCTTGTCCTTGTAGCTGCTTCCCTCCCTCCCCTCTCTCAGGTCCCTGATGAGTTGAGCAGCTTTCCTCCACTGGGCCCTTCCCCCATGATGTGCAGCATCCCTTGGACCCAGAGCAGGGGAATTGATCTATAAACTCAGATCTCTTTAACCATGAGCTCCAACTAACATTTTTCTCCTCTGAGTTGTTCTGTTGGATATTTTGGTCATAGCAACACAAAAACTGACTAAAATACAGGTGAAAGTTCCCATTGTATTACTTCTCTGACTTGGAAGTCCATTTAATTTTCTTCCCTAAAGATGATGGCTATGTTTTATAGGCTATTTTTACTTGTCCATCTCCCCAATTACACAATGAGTTTTTTGAAGTAAGTAACTTTGTCTCTGTAGTTCCATAGCCCATTGATAAATGTTCAAAGAATAACTGATTGAATAGTGATTGAATTTAATTTTCACGTAATATAGAGTTCGTGACTTGACCATCTTTAAGAAAAAATGTACAATTAAATAAACTTGTTAAGATGCTTGGCTATTTTTGAGCTTTCTTGATAGGATTATATCTGATTAAAGTAGAACAGAACTTATACAATGAGACTTGCAGTTTTCTTTTAAATGTTTCCTATATAACTGCTTCATATACTAGTGACCTTATACTGAGTAATAGGATGAGGAAATTGATGATGACAGGGCATTTCATCAAGGCTCTTTTGTTTTTATGTGACTATCTGATATCAGAGTAATAATGTCCAAAGCTTTCATGGCTTATTTTATTTTTGATGTGCTATAAAGTATGGCCAATACAGCCTTGGCTGTCTGATGTGATAGAGTAAAATGGAATGCTCTGATGATTGATCAGCTGGATTTGTCAATGTCTTAAAAGATGGTAATATGATTCTTTTTTAAGTTAAAGAAGACATAACTGTGACTGTCTGGGTAAAATGGGGATGAGACACCAGTTTGATGAATAGATTCTGGTATATGAATAAGAAACAGGATCAGTGTATGTCTAGTTTTCAGATTTGGTGAACAGCACTTTCCCCAGGTCATTGGGGAGGATTCTAAACCAAGTTCTTGGAAGGTTGGTTGAGTTTGCCTCTTTCTGTTTTGTCCCAAGTGGGCTGGTAATAAGCATCCTTGCCTAGTGACTGTACTGTGGAAGCACACCTGAAAACAGACAGGTTGGGTTTGAAGTGTGGTTCCATCCCTTCTTAGCAGTGTGACCTTGGACAACTGCCCACCCTTCCTCAGTAGGCTTGTGTGAAGAACTGAACTATTAAACCAGCATTCTGACCACAGTGCTGACACATGGTGCTCAAGGCTAATTGCAAATGGCTATCCATTTAGAAACAAGGGATCCTGTTTCTAACCATGAATATTTGGGTTGCTACTGGAAGGAGCGCGCCTCCATTCCCTGCTCCCACAATCATGTCAACTCACACCCATCCTTCTCCCTGTCACCATCACAGAGGCGGAGGAGGGATGCTGTGGTGGCTGCAGCTCTCCTGGCGACAATGGGGGAAACCTTGGAGTACAGTGGCAATGATGTCATCTTGAAGTTTGGTGGTGGCCCTCTGATTTCTGACCCGCCAGTCCTTCCACCGATTTTGTAAGTATGGAACTTCATGAATTAAATTATTTTTGAGATACTGCTACCGGTCTTGGAGATCAGGAATGGGTCCTTGTTCCCTGGTGTTGAAGATTAAACGCCTGAGAAATGCTGAGGCAAGTGTAGAAGCAAGTTTTATTTAAGAAAAGGACAGAGATAGGCTTCTCTGAAGAGAAGCGGCTCCAGAGCTGGGTGTCCGCAGAAGCGAGTGCGTCTTGCTCTTTTATAGTCCCCAGAACCCCCTTTGAATTATTGCCTTCTCTTTCTTCTCGGTGTATGTGTCTAAGGGCAGGAAGGAGAAGGAGCATGGAGGTCAATCATTAGCACCATTGTTCTTTCTTTGATAACCAGTCCTCATCCTCTCTCGGCCCCCATCATTCATTACCTATACTGACTGTGCAACCTTCACCCCCTGCCTCAGTTTGCTGAGGACTGTGACATATTCTGTCCACTCAAGCAAGGCAGGGCTGCAGGCAGATTGTTTTTTGGCAAAGAAAGCGTGTAGGGGGTCAGCACAGTGTGTTCATTTTATAGAATTGTTCTCTTAACCTTGTGTTCCCGCTCTTCTCATCTATCTGTTCTCTTACAATACCTAGGATGCTTTTCAGTTTCCTTCACTCATGAATACACAAGTTGAAAATCCTTTTTATAAAATCCTGGCTTTGATCCTGACTTCCTGTCTGGGTCACTACTCTTCTTCATAATTAAGCTTCTGGAAAGAGTAGTCTTTCCATATCATGACCTTTTAATGCACCTGTGCACTTCTTTCTTTCATATTCAGGCTCTCTCTCTGCCATTCAATCAGTGGGATGCTTTGATCAAGGTCAGTAACAATGAACCAAATGCTAATTTCAGTGGACTCTTCCAGTGATTGTCTTCTTTAACCCCTAGTGGGCACTGTGGAGCACACCTTTCTTTCTGGAACTTGCTCTTGTCTTGGTCATGTGACACTGATAGGTAGGAGATAGACATGAGTGGTAGGAATGTGAAGGGAATAATTCTATAGATTCGGCCCACATGCTGGACCTCCTCTTGCTTTCTTTAAAAGCAGTTTACCTACAGCCATTCTGGCCCTGCTGTATCTTAAATCAAAAGGATGTTACATTCCTTGACCAACAACATGTTATCTTTAGGGCTATTCTCTGGGTCTTGAAATTTGGGGGTCCTCCTTGTGAATAAAAATACACATTACCCTGAAGGGGGACTTCAGTGACCTTTAAACAGACCAAAGACTCCAAGACTCAGGAAAATAGGATAAAGTAAAGCCCACTGACCACAAAATCTGTAAAAAACAAATTCCAATTAAAGCCTCTCAGCAGGGGCCAATGATTGAGACTTGCCTTTAGATCTTTAGTATATCATTTTAATCTTATTAGTAGTAAAACCTGCCCCATCCGATGAGTTTCACTTGGGTACCTGTAGGTAAGACCATGGGCAGCAGGAACTTAAAATTTGATACAACCCTACTGTCAGTCAAGAGTTAAGACTTGGTACCTGGGGGGACTCTCTATAAATGTCCCTAATACCCCAGTAAATGTAGGGACTGAAGGGGATACTGGACTCTGGACTCCTTTCCTCTCAGAGGGGACCACCTCTCCTTTGAGGACTTTCTTTTCTCCTATAATAAACTTTGCTATACTTTCACTACCATTGGTGTCTTGCTTGAAATTTTCTCCTGCAAGGACGTAAGAGCAGAGAGACACATGACCCCCTGGATCACCATCAGTAAAAACCCAGTCTCTCCTGATGTTTTCTTACGGCTCTGGCTGGTCCTCACCAGCCTCCATAGGAACTCCTCAACCTGTCTAGATGGTGGTTCTTCCAGGGCATTCCCAGGTGTTCTAGTCTCAGGGCTCTCCCCTTTGAGTACACTGGGCAATCAAATTGACTTCTGCGAATTTGGTCATTGTGGCTACAGTATCTACCCTTAAACCTCCACACCTCCTCTGTATATAAATCCTGCATGCTCTGGGTACTGTAGGCTCCCTCCTCCTCTACCTCTACCTCCAAACATATTGGATTCTGAAACCATCTCCTTTGCCGTCCCATGCCTTTACTCACATGGCTCTTTCTTCCTTGTTATATCTCTTCCCTGCCTAGTTTCTCTGACCTAAGAACTCTTTAGATATTGATTACTTAGATACTAGACCAAAAGCACAAGTTAATGAAAGAAAAACAGAGAAGAACTGGACTTTCTCAAAACTAAAACTAAAAATCTTTTCTCAAAACTAAAAATCTTTTGTACTACAAATAATACCATCAAAAAAGTGAAAAGACCATCTGCAGCACAGGAAGAAATATTTTTGTAAGTCACAAATATGACAAGGAATTTAAAATTCAGAATATATAAGGAATTATGAAACTCAGTAATGAAGACATAAATAGTCCAATTTAAAAATGGGCAAAGGGTTTCAATAGGCATTTCTTTAAAGAAGATACAAAAAGTGAATCAAAAGATGCTTTTGATGTCCTTTATCCATCCAGATGGGTAAATCATAATGAAATACTAATGTATATCCACTGGGATGGCTATGAGTCAAAAGACAAATAACAACAAGTGTTGGCAAAGATATGGAGAAACAGAACTCTCCTGCAGTGCTGCTGGGAATGTAAAATAGTGCAGCCATTTTGGAAAACAGTTGGGCAGTTTCTTAAAATGTTAAGCAGAGTTACCACTTTTCCCAACAATTCCATTCCTGGATATGTATTTAAGAGGATTAAAGACATACCTCCACACAAAACGTACACAGATATTCAGAGCAGCATAATTCTTAGTATCGAAAAAGTGCAAACAGTACAAAGGTCTATGCACTTACGAATAGATGAATGAAACAATATTTCCATCAACTAGAATATTATTTGGCAATAAAAAGGAATGAAGTTCTGATACATGCTACAACATGGATGAAACTTGAAAATGTGCTAAGTGAAGGAAACCCATCAGAAAAGATTGCATATTGTTTGATTCTTTATATTGTTAGTATATCTATATATGGAGAAAGTAGATTACCATTGCTAGGAGTTGAGAGGAAGATTTCTGCTCTCAGAAAACTTGCTTTTAGTGGGGAGTGTGGGTGAGAGGCAGAAGATAAATAAATAAATAAACTTGCAAATAATTCCATGAGCATAATGAAATGATTGTTTCTCTGCACTGCAGCTTGGGATAATTTGTTATATAGCTATAGTAACTGGAACCAAACAGGGAAGTTTGTGTGATCTGTTCCTATTTTTAAATATTATTTTAACTCCTGTAAGAAGAATGAAATTATATGGACTATAAAGAAAAAAAATTATCAAGATTAAAATCTCACAGCTAGAATCAATCACTCTATATCACACGTACTTCTAGTGCATCACCTATAAATTAATTTTACTTAATGTCTACATCCCCCTCAAGGAGCTTAAAATTTGGATCTTATTTTTCCTTTCTCTGGGAAAGCTAAAGTAGTGGTTTGAGAAATCCTCAAAGACTTGATAGTGAAAAGAAATTAGTAAAAATTGCCCTTTTAGTCATGCTTAGCTATTAAAAGGAACAGGGGTTTTGTGAGTTAGGAAAGACATCATATTAACAAAAAACAAGTTCTTAATCATCTAGTGATACCCCAGTGATCTGAGTGGAGACACTTTGCTTGCTGTGCCTCTCTGTGTAATAGTGATGATGAGGCACATCTCTCAAGGTCACTACAAGGCTCATGAAATGCCATTAGCAAGTTATTAAAGACTTTGTGGATATTAAAGTCGCACAAAGAACTTGATGAGATTCTCCATTCTGGCGAACATGTGTGTTGGGGAAGGGTGTGGCATGAGGCATGCACTCCTTTCTGGTGTGGTCATTTTCTTAGACCAAGGATGTTGCACCATTTCATTCATTCTCCATGGAGATTTGAGTTTGATTTCTCAACTAGTGCCAAGAAATACACAATCGAATTATTTCTCTTTAACATCGAGTGTGTTAGTACTGTGCTAACCATTTTACAAATCTCATCTATTTTAATGCATATGATGAACCTATAAGAGGAGTATTAATGCTTGCATCTTACACACAAGGAAACTGAGGCACCACGAGGTTAATACTTGAATAAGATCATATAGCCAGAAAAAGCCAGGATTTGGGATCCACTCTCTCTAGCTCCAGAGCCTGAGCTCTTAGCGCAATACTATACTGTTATTGATCTTTTATAGATGCAACCCAATGGGTGGAAGGCAAACTGAAAGACACATGGCTCATTTCCCTTATAAAATCTTCCCTGACTTTATCAGACCATAATAAAGCTAAATATCTAGCTCCTCTGAGCTTTTACAACACTTATTGTCTATATCATTTAACACGTTGTCTTAGTTTGTTTTTGTGCATACACCAGTATTGTGCCTGCATCAATTGGGGGCCTGTGGTTGCAAGCTACAGAAAATAACTTCAGTTAACTTAGGTGCTTCCAACCATCTCCCACCCCAAAGTGAGAAAAATATTGAGTCATTCTCAGAATCAAAGGAAAATACCACCTGCCCTTGGGAGGGATAGAAACCAGGACAATTCTGGGGTTTGTTGCAAAGAAATTTATAGACACTCATTCGGTATATCCACTGTAATGACTTAACTCCAACTGTATTTGTTCTACTCTGTCATTCTAATCAAGATTTCAGTTCTTGGCAGAGAGGCAGAGAGTTTGATTGGTCGGGTAGATTTAGTCATGTGACCAATCCTACAAGTCTATAGTGGGAATGTTTGATGGATCCAGAATGAGTTCACTGTGATAAAGCATGGGAAATATTTCAATTCATTTCTAGATGAATTTGGTAAATTTTATGCCTCCTGATGAAGAACAATATAACTTTTCAAGCAGAAAAGGAACTGTGTACGTATATCCAAAGACAAATCTAAGATTAGGCAGGAAATTATGTTTAAACAAGAGACCCTGAGAACAAGTAGGGAAATCTCAATTCTCAGGATGAAGCCCTCAGGGGAGACACTTCTGACTTGGTCAGTCAAAAAATCAAAGTACTCAGTCTACTATACTCTCATTAACTGTCCCTTCTATTTTCTATTTGGAACCCTGTTCATTATGATACAGGTTATGGTTTCATCAATCTTAAAGCAGATTACTCTTTCTGAATAACAAATATGGATATGAATTTTATGAGCACAGATTGGAAGTACATTTATAGTTATAGTTAATTTAAAGTACACTTGGTTTATAAATTCCAAGAAAAGTTTTTATAAGTAGATTTGAATACCACTTCAAGATGGTTCTTATTCATATTAAATTGTAGGTCTTACAGATCTTCTTAAGAAAGCATGTGGTGTTCTGGATTAAATGTGGTATTATTCCACTACTTTAAAATCCTTTTAGAAAGTTCTCTTTCCCTAAGTGCTATAATATTGACTGGTCAATGCTGACCTCAAAGTAGTTGCAAAGTAATCAATACTGGCTTCATTTCAGTTTGGCAAAGACTGAGGGGTAAACTAATAAGAACTGTCGGTCTAGAAAAACCATCCAAGGATAAAGATCTCTTTTAAAATGGAACAAATGCCAGCTATGTTAAATTCTAATGAAACAATATAAAATTTCTTCCAAAGACCCCTCAGACCTTTCTGCACATATTAAGTCATCTACAAACACAAAAGGATCATGATTGTGCTTCTCAAGACCCCAAAATGTTAAATCACTTGCCTAAGTTTACCCAGTATATGAGTATAAAATATGGGCAAGAATTTTTTTATCCTATATAACGTGTTATATAATGAAAGTTAAATTGAAACCCTTAGTGATTAATAGTAACATGTAGATGACCAGTAAAGAAATTAAGACAAACTCCCTAACAAATTAAATAATTTCACTCACACTCTACAATTTATAGATATGTAATTTTTACCTATTTTAGTTGATGAATACACACCACTCAGTGATCTTTTTTTTTTATCATAATCCTTATTTCCCCTCATTGGACACAAGAACCAAACTGATAGCTGTCCCTTCAGAACACTCACCAGGGCACTGTGTATTAGTTCAGAGAGTGTTCTAGTTCATTTTTCTAGTCATATCTTCTGTTTTCTACTTAGCTCTAAAGTACGAATGAACATGACTTTAAAACAAACATCCTGGTGCATTCAGTGCAAAAACAACTTGTTACTTCTCTTGAATAGTAAAACTGAGTTCACGAAAGCATGAACGAAACAAAATACTGGTCCTCTAATCCACAATACTGTCCATGGTCACATTTCACCTTCTGGTTTTAATTGCAAGTGGATGGAACCAGACTGATTAATTTTTTTTTCTTTTCATAAAAAACTTGGGGAAAACAAAGCACTATCCTGTTAAAGATCTCATACTTGAGTGGTGATATATGGATAATCTAACATATAATTTGTGAATAATAAGACTTTTAATTATGTTTTCTGTCTTAGAAAAATCCTGGGATGGTATTTAATAATCAAATGCACCACTAAATATTCAGAGTAAGTAGACACTTTTTTTTTTTAAATTTGGGAAGTTCTGAGTGCAGAGCAGGTAGGTAATAATAATGACTAAGATTGAATACAGTGTCAAGCACTGTGCTGCTTTTTGCATATCATTTCATTTCATTGTCATAACAGAATTATGACATAGACATCACTGTTTCTGTAGGAGAGGGAACAAAGCAGAGAAAGCCATGCAGCTAGTAACAGGTGCCTAAGGCCCAACTCAAGCCTAGGGCTGTCTGATTGCAAAGTTCATGCTCTTAACCATGATGCAACTTATATTGGTAAGTTATGAATGAAAGAATGAATAAAGATTATAAGTAGGAAGAGAAAAGAGTTATATGCAGTTCAACTGACTACTATTGGTGTGAAGAATAAAGAGATGAAGTGATCTCATATACCAATAATGCTCGACTGGGAAGGTGCCTACATTGTTGCTGTGTGCTGGCCATACCTCTTCACATCATTGCTGCTATGGCTGATTAGCTCCCCATATCACAACATTCCTGGAAGGAAGAAGAGAGGAAGGCAAAAGGTCTTGTTTGCCATATGAACTTCCCATTTTGCCAGGGTGGGAAATTTTTTTCTAGGACCCTTTTGCAGTTTTTTTCATTTTGTTGAATCATTCAGATGCACCCTCCTACAACAAATAGGGGTAAAGGGAGAAGTGGGTTGTCATGGCTGGCTCTGATCACTTCAGCCCTAGGTGTCCAGTAGAATTACCTGGGAGGTTTATGAAACATCTGTGCCCCACCTTTAGTGATTCTTATTTATTTGACTGCAGTGGGGTACAGATATCAGTATTTGTAAATATTTCCCCAGTGGTTTTCACATGCAGCAGGTTGACGGTCAATGGTTTATGCCAATCTTGATTGTGTGCCTTAGTCCAGGTATACTCCTACCATATGAAAAGTAAAGTTTTGTTAACCAGAGGGTTTGTCAGACTCTGTGGCTCCCAGGGTCTAGCAGAGGAATTTACAAAAGTAGATTTAGAAAACCTTCCTCCCGCAGAGAACATATCTGAATCCTATAGGGGACATCATTCACTTAGGTCCTTCCAGGAACTTGGTTCAATTCACAAGTGTTTGTGAATGTGCACTGCTGTCTGTGAAAGACCCTGTATTGGCTGCTGTATAAAGTAAGAACTGGGAGCAGAGCACACTTTTTCTTTCCCTTGTGGGCCAATTTTCTTTTAAGAATTCCTTGGATCAAGACTGGGTGTGAGGGGCTGGGGAGATAGCTCAGTCGGTAGAGTGCTTGCCTTGTAAGCACAAGGCCCTGGGTTCAATCCCCAGCATCCCCCCCCCCCAAAAAAAAAAAAAAAAAAAAAGACTGGGTGTGGTGTTGCACACCTGGGATTCCAGTAACCCAGAAGGCTGAGGCAGGAGGATCACAAATCTGAGGCCAGCTTTGGCCAAAAAAAAAGCAGGGTGGGTGGGTGGGGTGGTCAGGGATGTAGCTCAGTGGTAAAGCTCCCCTGGGTTAAATCCTCAGTATCACACAAAGAAATAGAAAAAGAATCCCTGCACTCAGCACCTAGGTGAGCGAGTGCTCATGTGGTCACAGCACTTAGAGCAAGGCAGATTATTAGGCACTGGACTCAAGTAGTGGGCCAGAGCAGGGTGAGCATCTGGCCCTTCAGTGAAGAATAACACTGAGGGCAAAGTACAGAAAGATGAGTCACACTGTCCTCGTGCAGTTAACTATTATTACCTTTCACTTTTCCTTTTTTAAATGAAGTACTCACATGTGCTAGACAGACACTGGCACACAGAATAGTCTTGATCCTTGTCATAGAGCCTGTGGTCTAAGTAGAGGAAAAAAGATATTAATGAAGTAAAACAGACAAATCAATTATGGTAAGTGCCATGGAGGAAAATAATAGGCTCTAGGAGAGAGTTACAGGGCAATGTGTAATTTAGAGGCCAGGAAAAGCTAACTGTTTAACATTAAATGAAGACAGGTATAAAATTCAGATAGAACATGGTCCTTTAATTTCCCGATTTCTTTTTCACTACCCTCTCCTCTGGACAATTAGGGAAAATGTTTAACTTCTGGAAAGACCCATCTTGCATGAGATTCAGATGGACAAGTGAAATCCACTAAGATGCTGGTCTCAGAGAAGCTGCTTTCTCAAGATTGTGGGGAAGCAATTTGCTCATGGATTATTGTTGCTTTATGTCGCTTGTTACAGACTCTGTTGCCTCTTCACATCTCCTATTTTCATATATTTCTTTAGTATGTTCCATTTGCCCTATTGTCTTTTGACCCCTCTTCCATCCTCTCTTGAAATTAGGAATTACCACTAAATGTACTCAGAAGTATATTCACTCAGGAATTTGTATAGGTGAGCATTACTGCACAGTAATGTCAAAAATAACAACCTGAGACTTCTGTTCAAACTGCAAGCATAAATGTCACCTGTCTCCCAAGACGGAAACAACAGATAACCCTGACTTGTTTAGAGTTGTGAACAAGGGTCCTTTATATTTTGAAGCTTTGGGACTCAAATTGTGCACCACAGAGTAGCAGCATTGAAATTACTTGGGAGTTTGTTAGAACTGCAGAATCTTGGGCCACATATAAGCTATTGAACTAGAATCTATATTTCATCAGGGTTCCCAGTTGTTTCATAAGTACATTAAAGTTTGAGAAGCACTGGCGTAGAGGATCCCAAAAGAGAGAGCAAAGAGAAGTGATCTCCTTCGATAGCACTCTATTACATATCTAAATTTTCTGGTGTAACCATTTTACTTTCTCAGTAATCTTGTTGCCTACAAATCTCTCATGATTTTCAATGGTTTTGTTTAAAAGTTCTATGTTTTTCTATCTCTTTTAGAAAATAAGGTATAGATCTTTAAGGTCTAGAAAACTGTAGCTGATGGGAGTAAGGCACTACCTTTTTAAAAATAAAATCTAAGTCATTTCAGTTAAAATTAAACTTTGTTATTAGTGTTTGGTTCTTAGATGTGATATATGCTTTTATGTGTATTATTCCTGTTAGTAGAGAAAGACAAAAGTCCAGCACTCTGAGGAGTTCAGTTCTGTTCACTGACCTAGATCAAGTCACCGGATCTTCCTTGGCCTCAGATTGTCATCCGTTAATGTCCAAGTTTTATATTATATATCAGTAAAGATGAATGCACATATACACGTGACTTTAAATGCTGAACTGATATAAAATAACAGTATATATGTGAGGTAAAAAGTACTGGGATACAATGAAATCTATGTGCATAGGGTCAGTTTAAGTAGAACTTTATCATACTTTTTTAATCCTCTATATCCCTGTGGGATACCATTCACTTTCCTGTTCCCCCAAGCACTTCACAATTTTGTAATCATTTCCTTTTCTTTAGCTTTACATTTGCAACTTTAAATCATATATTTACTTTGTATCAATAGTCATACTGAATGCAGTCTTGTTTTACTCTTTTCTTCTGACATTTCTTTCCCAGCATTTATCTACTTCTTTATCTCCAAACCAATATGCTGCTGCTTTAGTTATGATTCTTGATAAGGAAACTCCTGTCTGCCAGACAGTGTCTTGGCTTTTAGCCTTTCTGTTCCTCCACATGTATTTTATTTTTATTGTTTGTTCTATTTAATTATACATGACAGCAAAATGCATTTTGATTCATATATGCAAATGGAGTACTTTTCATTTCTCTTGTACATGATGTAGTCACACCATTCGTGTAATCATACATGAACATAGGGTAATGTTGTCTGTCTCATTCCACCATCTTTTCTTCTCCCCTCCCCACCCCCTCCCCTCATTTCCCTCCATATGTATTTTAGAGTCAGCTTGACAAGTCTTAACAAAACAAAATCAAATTGACAGTTGTGATTTTGAGTAGAATTACACTAATTTTGGGAACAACTGTCATTTCTACCTTATTATATATTCTTATCTGAAAACATGAACTAAGAACTCCACTTACTGTGTTTAGGCCTTCATTAATATCTTCTGATAGTTTTACGATTTTCTCTATAAGGTCTTATGTCTCTTGAATTATTACCTTGGGCTCCCACAGTATATACCATAGCTTAAGGAATTTAGTCTCTTGGTTTTGGAGGCTGGAATTCTGAGATCAGGGGGCAGCACAGCCAGGTCCTGTGAGAGCCTTTTTCTTGGTTTGTAAGAGATGCCTTCTCCAGTGTTCCCTCATAGAAGGGAGCAATCTGGTGTCTCTCCTATAAGGGCACCGGTTCTATAGTCAGGTATCCACCATTATGACCTCATTTAACCTTATTTACCTCCTTAAAAGCTCTATCTCCAATGTTGTCACATGGGGGATTAAGGATTCAGTATAATGAATTTTGGGGGACACAATTCAATCCATAATATATCTCTTGTTAGATTTAGTCTTAAATGCTAATTATCTTTGGTGCTATTTAAGTGGCTGTATTTTTTCTTATTATTGTCTTGTTATCCTTCTTATACTTTTGAAGTGTTTTGTGGTATATGTATACTTGCAACTAATTTTTGTATACCAATTCTGTAAGAATTTGCTTTCATATAAAAGACAGAATATAAAACCCTACGATAATGCTACCAATAGCCAAATTTCTTTATTTCAGATTTATTAATACACAAGAGCCACATAATCTTGAAAATCTTAATTTACAATGAATCATCACATAAGCTCTGTTCTTCATTTACACATTAGTGGGGAAACAAAGTCTGTACAATATTATAATAGTTACATGATTTTTAAGCAAAAGAAAAGTGGTAAGTGCTAAAGAACTTCCAATGTATTACATGTAGGACAACCACTCTCAAACACAAGAAATTAAGCAATAAAGGAAAATTTCCTGCTCGGACATTATAAAATACTAATGTCATTTTATGGTGACATGAGATAAAGGCTTTAAGTTAGTATACAACCTAATGGGCAGATAAAATTGCTTTACAGTTTATACTTCTGCATTTAAATTTTTGTGGTATAGTATTACCCATTTCTGACATTAATATTACATCAATTTTTAAGTCTGGGTTCTCAAAGCAGTGGCTTTATTTTTTATATAGTGTCTGGTATACCTCTTAAGAGTGCTTTATTCATTTATCTTTTCTTTTTTCAAAAGGTTTAGTGGGACTGTGCAATGCTGGAGCAATAATCTAGAATGTCCTGAATAGTGAATTCCATTGTAACACCAGATCCTGGATAACAGCGAGCTATCAAACCTTCAAAGTGTTTGTACTGGCGTATAAATTCATCTTGCATGGAGTGCCACACCACCTATGGTTAAAAAGAAAACAAAAGCCATTAAATAATGAATAGGAATAATTTGTAATCAAGTATGTCAAAATAATTGCAAGTCACTGTATAAGAATTTGGTATAGTATAGTAGTTAAGAATACGCATTCTGGAGACAGAGTCCTAAGACCTTCTGCTTGCAAGATCTATGACTTCAAGCATATGATATCACTGCTTTCTGCCTCAAGTTCCTCATCTGTAAACCCAGGGTATTAATAATAATATCTTGTCTTGCTAAGATTCAAGTGAGGGTTAAAAGAATAAATATGTGCATAGCACTTACAAGAGCATTTGACACAGACACTTGTTATGTTTTAGCTATTATACCAACACAGATATGGCTATGCACAATTATGTACAGAACTGACTAAAGATTAAATGAAATGCAATTACTGGTGTTTAAATTCCATTTCAGATCAAGTTTAAATTTTTCTTTATCTAAAGGTGATGGTGCAAAACATTGCTTAATGCTGGGGAAGACACCATGGTGAGCAAGATCCACTATCTGCAACTGAGTAACTATAAACTAGCAGTGAAGACTAATATGTAGACCATTATGAAGACAGAATTTGCTACACAGTGACATAGTTGTTTAAATTTATTTACATTTATTGAAGCTCACTCTGCATCAGCACAGTTCAAAGTGTTTTGTGTATATATTATCCTATTTAAGTCTCAAGAGGACCTGGTAGGGTGGGTACTATGATCATCATCTTCATTTGACAGATAAGGAAATGTATTCTTCCTTCATAAATCCTAATTTCCTATCAATTTAAGACTAATCACTATTCCCTAAATGTTACTACACTTTTCATCTTTTAGCTCATGCTATTTCTTCCACCTAGAATGTTACCCTTCCCACTTGTTAAAATACTATTGATTTTCAGAAGTTAACACCTATCCCTCAATAGGCCTTCTATGATGTTAAAATCAGAATTATTCTAACTCATCTCTGGGTCTTTCAATATAAGGAACAATGGCTTAAGTCCCAAAGAACTTAAAATCAGCATACTATAGTGATGTGACCACATCAATGTTCACAGTAGCTCAATTCACAATAGTTAAGCTATGGAACCAACTTAGGTGCCCTTCAACAGATGAATAGATAAAGAAAATGAAGTATATATACACAATGGCATATTACTTTGCCATAAAGAAATAAATTATGGCATTTTCCAGTAAATGGATGAAACTAGAGACTATCATGCTAAGTAAAATAAGCTATTCCTAAAAAACCAAAGATCAAATGTTCTCTCTGATACGCTAACACACAGTAAAGGGCTGGGGAGGGAAGAACAGAAGTTCACTGTATTAGACAAAGGGGAATGAAGGGATGAGAGGGGAGATGGGAACAGGAAAGACAGTAGAATGAATCAAAAATAACTTTCCTATGTTCATATATGCATATATGAGCAGTGTAACTCCACATCATGTACAACCAACAAGAATAGGAAGTTATACTCCATGTATGTATAATATGTCAAAATATACTCTACTGTTCATGTATATCTAAAAAGAACAAATAAAAAGTTAAAAAAAAAAACTCTTTCTCCAAATAAAAAATAAAAAGGACTAGGGATATAGCTTAGTGGTAAACATCCCCTGGGTTCAATTCCCAATCCAACAAACAAACAAACAAATAAGCAAACAAAAATACCCCAAACCAAAAACCCTGAAGCATACCTGAAGTAAGTTTTCCTCTTCACATAAATGTTTATCAACCTTCTTATAGAGGTTATCTAGACCTTTCTTCACTTCCTTTCCAGGATATTCTTTAATAACTTTACGAAGTTCTTGTTTGTTAAATGCAAGTTGGTAGCTCACTTCCTCCTCTCTTATACCTTGGGCTACCCGAGCTTCAACACCTTCGAAGAAATGCTTTAAGGAGATGAAAAGAAATAATGGTTAAGAATGACTGCTGTGGGGCTGGGGTTGTGGCTCAGTGGTAGAGCACTTGCCTAGCACGTGTGAGGCACTGGGTTCGATCCTCAGCACCACATAAAAACAAATAAATGAGATAAAGGTACTGTGTCCATCTACAACTAAAAAATAAATAAAAGAATGCCTGTTGTTATCATTTTAATTTAAAAAAGTAAGATAAAAGCTGGGTGTGGTGCTGCATGCCTATACTTCCAGCTATTCAGGAGGCTGAGGTAGGAGGATGCCAAATTCAAGGCCAGCCTCGGCAACTTAGCCAGACCCTGTCTTAAAAATAAAAGTAGGCTGATTTTAAGTCCTTTAGGTATAGGCCAAGGAGTGGGAAAGCTCAGTCAAATGGTTAAAATCAGCATACTATGGTGATACAGCCACATCAATGTTCACAGCTGCTCAATTCAAATAGCCACATTGTGGAACCAACCTAGATGTCCTTCAATTGATGAATGGATAAAGAAACTGTGATACACACACACACACACACACACACACACACACACACACACACACAATGGAATATTACTCAGCCATAAAGAATAATAAAATTATGGCATTTGCAGGCAAATGGATGAAATTGGAGAATATGCTAAATGTGATAAGCCGATCTCAAAAAAACAAAAGACGAATGATCTCGCTGATAAGTGGATGATGACACATAATGGGGGGTGGGAGGGAGGCAAGAAAGGAGGAAGGAGGGACTGTATAGAGAGAAAAGAGAGGTGGGAGGGTTGTGGGGGGAGGAAAAAACAACAGAATGAGCCAAACACCATTACCCTATGTAAATGTATGATTACACAAATGGAATGCCTCTACTTCATGTACAGAGAAACAAGATGTATCCCATTTGTTTACAATAAAATAAATTAAAAAAAAAATGAAAAAAATAAATAAATAAAAGTAGGGCTGGGGATGTAGCTCAGTAGTAGAGCAATAGCTTAGCAGGCAGAAGGTCCTGGGTTTAATCCTCAGTACTGAAACAAAATAAAACAAAACAAAAAAAAACCAAAACGGTATTATGAAACAGTATATATTCATTGTGTAAAAACCAGACAATATGTGGAAAAGTATAAATAACAATAACCTATTTACACTTAGAGATAAACATTATTAACACTTTAGATTTCCTTCTAAACTTTTGATGTAAATACACAATCGAAATTACAACTCCATACTCTGCATTTTCCACTTATGTTTTTTTTTGGTGCTGGGGACTGAACCCAGAGCCTCACAGGTGCTACACACGTACTTTACCATGAGCTACACACACACCTTGATTTCTCTTAAGTACAAATTATAATGGTTACATAACATTCCATCCAAAAACTGAATCACTATTTAATCATTCCTCCAGTGCTGGATATTTTCCTTTTCAGGGAGTTGGCAAAAATCTGGTCATATTTTTAAAAATATCTCTTATAAATACAATTGTCATAAATATCTTTTGCATATAGTACTTACCCACAATACTATTTTATTTTTTTAAATATGTTTTAGATGTTGATAGACCTTTATTTTATTCATTTATTTATATGTGGTGCTGAGAATCAAAGCCAGTGCCTCAAGCATGCTAGGCAAGTGCTCCACTGCTGAGCTACAACTCCAGCACCAACTAATTATTTTCTAGTGCAGATTTCAACAACTGTAATTACTCAGTTGAGCAGTATAACTATTCTGAAGACCTTCATATGTACAAATTGCTTCCCAGCAAAGTTCAATCAATTTACATTTCTGTCAACAGTTGACAGAATGAAAAAGGACTTGTCATTTTATTCCATAATTTTTTGGCTATAAATGAAATTAATTTACTTTCAAACATTTAGTAGTAATTCAGGACCTGTTCCTAGTTATATACTGGGGTCTTGGTACTTTAATGATTTTAAAAAGATCTTTATTTGAACATACTGATTATAATATCATTACAAATATTCCTTTCAGGTTGTCTTTCAAGTATATTTGGATTTTTAATATGAAATTTTGCTGTCTCACATGCCTGTGAGCACTTTACAATATGATTTAATACTGACAAGCGCAATATTTTATCATTACCTTTTTTTTCCTTTGGGTACTAGGGATTGAACCCAAGAGTGCTTTATCACTGAGTCACATTTCCAGCCCTTTTTATTTTTTTATTTTGGGAAAGGGTCTCACTAAGTTGTTTAGGGCTTCACTAAGTTGCTGAGGCTAGCCTCAAACTTGAGATCCTCCAGTCTCAGCCTCCCATGTTGCTGGGATTACAGGCGTGTGGCACCATGCCCAGCAATAAATGGATTTTTGATATATTTATTTTTTGAATATTGCCCCTTTATCAGAGACTAATAATTTTAACATATCATATACTGGCAAGGATAATCCTAACTCTCCATTCTTTAACTCTTATTTAGGTTTCAGGTCTTACTGAACTAGCTAGAACTCTGATAACTATGTTAAATAATACAGGAGCTTAGTGATGTTTTCACTTTAAATTTAATTTAAAAGAAAATGCCTAAAGGGACTGTAGCTCAGTGGCAGAGCACCTGCCTAGCATGTATGAGGCACTGGGTTTGATCCTCAGCACCACATAAAAATAAAGGCATTCTGTCCATCTACAACGACAAAAAAAAAAGAAAAAAAAATTAAAAAGAAAAGAAAATGCCTACAATGCTGCAGTTAAGCATCATATAGGTTTTAGGCCCGAGATGGAACCTTTTATTTGGGTTTATCAAGGATTGAACCCAGAGGTGCTTAACCACTGAACTACAACCCCAGCCCTTCTTAAAAAATTTAATTTGAGACAGGGTCTCACTAGGTTATTTACGGTCTCACTAAATTGTTGAGGCTGTCTTCGAACCTGTGGTCTTCTTGACTCAGCCTTCAGAGTTGCTGGGATTATAGGCATGCCACCATTTGTTTGAGTACCTGCTGGGTGTGGTGAAGCATGCCTGTAATCCCAGCAGCTTTGGAGGCTGAGGCAGGAGTTCAAAGCCAGCCTCAGAAACTTGGTGAGGCCCTAAGCAACTCAGTGAGACTCTCTCTCTCTAAATAAAATACAAAAATGGACTGGGAATGTGGCTCAGTGGCTAAGCATCCCTGGGTTCAATACCCTATACCAAAAAAAAAAAAAAAAGTACCTGTCCTTAAGTTTTATAAGGAATTGATTCTGTATTTGATTAAATGTCTTTCAAATATTTCTTATTTGCAACAGATACATATTATTTGGTTCTAGTTTCAAATTAAAAACTTATAAAAGATGATTGATCACACTGTGGGCAAAGTTAGAAGGGTTCATTTACGCTTCCACTATGTTGTATAACTACTCTAAAATCATCATTTCTTAACTCTAATCATTAGATCTGCTTTGGAAAATACCTCAAGTTAGGAAAGAAAGGAAAGCAAAAGGTAATGTACAAAACAAATCTTGTTTTTCCTTTTATCTTGGCATAGGCTGGACATTATGAGGCAAGAATGGAAAGAGTCTGGTCTAAGAGAAAACCCAGTCTAGGTTCACCCCCCAGTTTTGCTTTTACTATTTTGATGGCAGGCAAGTTTATTTACTTTCAGTTTCTTCATCTGTAAAACGAGACAATACTATCTTAGCCCAATCAATTTTCACAATAAAAAGAAATAATCTACATAGAACATCTAGCAGTTTCTTGCATATTGGTATCTTTGGTAACTCAATCTCTCCCTGTGTCAATATACTAGCAAATTTAAGATAAATAATATGTTATTTGCATGTAAACAGATTTACACAGGTACATAACCAGGAAAAAATTCTGAATGAAAATATATTTACATTTAGTTTTTCAAGAGGTTGTCCTAAAGAGTAGATGACATAAGACTGAAGGTGATCTGTATATTTCTGTTTGGCTTCCTTTTTTTCAGCTTCTAGACAGGAGATTTTCAAACGAGAAAGAGTTGCAAAAATATGGTGAAAGTTTTCCATCATAACCACATCCCTGGGGGTCTTCTGGCTTTCATTTGCTACTTTCTCCACTAAAATCAAAGTAAAAAAAAGTTAAATAGCATCTGATGTTTTTGTGTGTTTAAAAAATGGTTTTCAATTTTGCATAGTGATAAGCCCATATGAACTCTAAAATATAAGTGGTTCTTGAATATGAATGGGTTTCATGTACTGATTACTTGGCAAATATAAGAAATCTTTAATTTCAGAAAATTTAAAAAAGACCATAGAATATGGAAAACAAAAGACATATATGTCTCCAATGTTTGAGTTACCAGAAATAATAAAAACAAGAGTCATAAAAATTACCATTGACAAACACTCCTCTGATGAGTTTGGTATATGCTTTATCCAGATCTCCACGCCGCTCTGCACTTTTAAAGATTGATTCTGCGAGTCCAGCAAATTCTTCAAATTCAGCAACAAATGGAAGAATTCCTACCTTACTCTTCTTTGATATCTTTACTTCTTCCATTTGCCTTATTTGATTACTCTAAAGTTAGGCAGAAAGCAGGGGAGAGAAATAGCCAAGCAACTTAGAAACTACATATAATTATAATCAAATGCATACATCATGAAGGCAGGAATTTAGTACCTAGAACATATGGAATGCTTATTTATAGCTTGAACTGTTGAAGATTAATCACAAGAAGGATAACCAAGAAACACTAATTGTATGGATTAAAAAACATTTTTTAATGTTTTATTTAAGAAAATAAGATCAAATAAGGAAAAATCAAAATTATTTCAGAGAAGATACATTTGAGAATTGTGAACTTAAGAGTCTGTCAAATAAAAACAATAAATATGCAATTCTATCATTTATGGGTGATTTATGGGTGACTGCTCATTCTGCATTAGAGTAGAGCAGACACTGGATACATGTTAAGATCTCTCTGGGTTACTAAAATGGTGGCCATATGGCCAAATTTTAGAACAATAGCCATTTCCAATTTTTGTCAATCTAAATTTCTATTTGGATAGGAAAATTTTTTCTTCGGGAGCGTAGTATTGGATAGGTATTTCTATTATGGGTTTGCATTATATAGTAGACCATATATTAATGCCTTATTCTAAGTTTAGCAAAGTGCTTGTGCATGATGGCAATCAAGTGTAAAAGGGGAATGTTTTATATAAACAGAATCCAGACATCTGGGTTGAAAAAGAACTATGGCTTCAATTATGGATCTATGTAATTTTTAGGTGATCTAGATCTACTCACAGTAAGAATTAAATACTCATTTCAACTTCTTCCTAAAATTTCATGTGTCACAACTTTGGGAGTATAATTGGAACATAAGGAATAGATATATAATTATTTCTAGGTTGCAGGTATTAGTATAATAAGGCCCTAGGAGTCCTGCCAACTATTTCATATTATCTTTACTAATGTTACTCTTCAGTAATGTTGATAACCGTGAGGTGTAAAAATGGATGCAACAGAAAAGGCAGAATGTCTGGGTTTCAGTACCAGCTCTGTGACTTTTTAACTGTTGACTTGGGCAAGTCATTTCACCTGCTGGTGGGTGGTCTGAATGAGATGGTGTGTGCAAAATGCTTAGATCTGTGTTTGGTACGTAGTAAACACTCATTATGAAGGCTGGGTCTATTGTTCTTACTAAGTTTCATATAGGTATTTTTCTGTATAGCATTTAAATACACAGGACATATAGTTTGAAGGTACTTAAACATTAATAGGAAATGTGTTTGAGTGTATAAACCCAGGTTACTGTATGTGTTAAGCATGTGTTCTACCACTGAGCTGTACAGACCCAGCCCCAGGAAATGTTTTGTTTCATATTATTTTATCTATTTATCTGTCTGTCTTATCTACCTACCTACCTATCATTTTATGGTACTGGGCACTGAACCCAGGTGCTTGACATCTGAGCTACATTCTCCAGTCTTTTTCATTTTGAGACAGGGTCTCACTAAGCTGCCAAGGCTGTCCTTGAACTTGTGATCCTACTGCCTCAGCCTCGTTAGTAGCTAGGATTACAGGTGTGCACCAGCACACCCAGCACACCCAGATCCTCTCTGGATCTGTAGGGTAGAAACGGTGCATTCATAAGAAAAGGGTCATCAATAAAAAAATTCTGACAAAAATCATCCAAATTTCTCTCAAGGTGTTACCCAATCATACTGCCATCATCAGAATGACATGCAGGTGTTTAAGATTACAACTTTGATGATAGCCATATATTATATTATTTGTCCATGGCAATTTAACTAACTCAAATAATTCTTAAAGGTTTAAGAGAGAAAATCTACATCACCATAGTGTGAAGAATCCTGAAAAGCAAATGAAACATGGTTAAGACAAGTTCTGGACCAAAGAATTCTCCTTGGCAGTCCTTGATGTATAAGTAAGTGACCCTGTAAATTAAACTCTAGTACAGGCAAGGGTTAGCTTCTTGTCCCAGTCTTTGAAGAACACCTGATACTTTGTGCTTAAGTACCTAATGGAACAGTAGAACTCAGGTGCGGTTCCATTTTCTGTGGCCATGTGACAATCATGCTTTTTGCTCAACACACACAGATATATTCATTACCTTTTCAAATTCTTTATGCCCTAGGTCTTGCTCTAAATACCAAACTATACAACACATACAACCCTGCTGGGAATACAATCTACCAGACACCATGAGAAGATGTGATTTAAAACAGGAAACAAAAAGATGAATGACAGGCGGCAGAAGGAACCATCTTTCTCTTCAGTAGCAATAAGTAGGCCCTTTAGATACATATGAAATTTAGGAGATAATGTGAATTTACACCTTTGTATAGGTTACATCATTTTTCTACTATCTTGTCTTGAGAGTAACTTGACCATTCTTTAATAAGTCATTATTAATTACACAAGCTATGGGGTAGTAGGCTCTTATTTTATGCCAGACAAGTGCTAAGCACTTCATTTGAACCAACTGCCACATCCTAAGTTCTACTGGGTCAAGAGGGACTCCATGAACATTTGTTTTACTGATAAAAGCAACTAAGACTTCATATTCTGGAAATAGGTAGTGTTCTTATGATTTAGTGTTCTAACTGCATCATATAGAACTCATGATCTTAGCCTTTGGTAGCTCTTCCTTTTCCTTTTAGATATCAGCCTGCAGTCAGACCTTCCTGGAGAGTGAGGTGGGCAATGAGGGGGAAGAAAACTTTAAATGGTCAAATTTCACATTATTTCCAATACCAAGTGAAATTATGGGATTAAAGTTTATTGAAGAGAGAGTCAAGTTTCTACCATAGATTGCTTTTATAGTTTCAAAAACTCTGTAAATATTATTTTTTAGAAGTATTAAAAAACGAGCCAGGTGTGATGGCATACACCTGCAATCTCAGCTACTTAAGAAGCAAAAGAAGGAGGACCACAAGATTGAGGCCGGCCTGGGCAACTTAGCAGACTCTAGTCTGAAAATAAAATTTTAAAAAAGACTAGAGATGTGGCTCCGTGATGGAGTGCTTATTTACCATGTTTAGGCCCAATAAACTCCTGAAATAAAAAAAATTTACAAAAATGACATGGATTTTTAATTGTTCTTAATATTTTTTTTACCCCTCATTATTCTATGGATATTCAGGAGCTATCTATAACTGAGAGGTTAACAGAGTAGAAACATTCAAATGATACATTATACATTTTTACAAAGTAAATACATGAATAAGATGAAACTTTTTTTTTAAGGACCTGATCCAGCTCAATTCAGATCTACAAACTTATTGAAACCTAACAAACAAAAAAAATTGCTAATGATTTTTTCCCTACTAGAATAATGACAATAATGATTGCTGGAAGTTATTATAATAGTTTATTCTTAAAATAAAACAATATAATTATTAAAATTATTAAACTATTAAAATAAACTATAAATGAATTGAAATTAGCTTTCTCAGATTAATATAAGAAAAAATTGTAACAATAAATCCACATGACAGTTTCACTTTTTCCATGAAGTCAACGGTCACTGGTCAAGTAACAGATGTCAGTAACCAGTGGTTCTCTAAGCAGCTGCTGCCACTCTGCCACCTACTCTAGAACTTGCCAAGATTCACAGCACAGAAGGGAAACTAGCTGGCATAGTGCCATCCAACTAAGTGTTCATATAGTTTGATGCCAATACCCATTTTCAAGGCTTTGGGATGCAAAAACTAGAAGCTCAAGAGAAAGCTGGAGACCCCTTGACTTAAGTACATTTACTTATTTTTTAAAAATAATTAGAATTATTGTTTTTTAAGAAAAAACAAAACAAAATCAACTTACAATGCATTTGTCAAAGTTCCTTTTGACAGTCACCAAAACATTTCCCAATGTAGTACTTAGAAAAGAAGCAGGGTCCACGTTTTGTGCAGTCCATACATGGTGACTCATTTTGACTAGCATGTAAAGAGAGTTAAAACTATCAATTTTGTCTCCTAATGCAATTAGATTGTTTAGTTCTGGTTCAATGCAGCGAAATATTTTAATCATCATTTGGCGAATCATATCTTTCCTGTTTAAAAAAATATAAAAATATAGAAAATTATTACAAGCTTCAGGTAAATTAACCTTTAATTCATAATATAAAAAAAATGATGGCCTGGGGCTGTAGCTCAGGGGTACAGAGCTTGCCTTGCATGTGCAAGACACTGGGTTCAATCCTCAGAATCACATAAAAACAAATAAACCAAGATATTGTGTCCATCTATAACTAAAAAAATATTAAAAAGGTGACTAAGGTGCTGGGGTTGTAGCTCAGTGGTACAGCGCTTGCCTAGCATGCATGAGGCACTGGGTTTGATTCTTACACCACATATAAAGGTCCATTAACAACTAAAAAAAATGTGTACTTTCTTTTTTTTTGGTACCAAGGATTGAACTCAGGGGCACTCAACCACTGAACCACATCCCCAGTCCTATTTTGTATTTTATTTAGAGACATGGTCTCATCGAGTTGCTTAGTGCCTCACCATTGCTAAGGCTGGCTTTGAACTCCAAATCCTCCTGTCTCAGTCTCCCAAGTCACTGGGATTACAGGTGTGCACTACCACACCCGGCTAAAATTTAGTATTTCAACAAATATAATATCCAAATATGATGAATTTTTTACTCCAAAATTTCCAATGTAAAACTATTTTACTGAAGGTAAGCTCTATCACTCAAATTAGCTTTATGTCATTTGTAAAGCTGGATCCTGAAATGTGCTTTGTGAGTTTGAAGAAATCCCCTATAATTCAAAGACTGCCTCCTATAAGCAAATATCAGAATTTAATGAATCTTCTGTGATTACTGGAAAGAAGAGTTGAAGGGCCACACAAAAGTAACATGGATATGTATATCAGTGCTGTCAGTTACCGAGAAACATCTGTGTTCCTCAATGAGCAGTACTTCTCCAGGTTTTAAAGTTTGTTTGTTTTTTTTTGTGCTAGGGATTGATCCCAGGGGCATGTGCATGCTAGGAAAGCACTCAAACAACTATATCCCCAGCCCACTGAATGTTTATTTTTTTCCAAAATAAACAAGAGACATTAACAAAGACATACTCAGATGAAACAGTCAGTTGTGTGCCAGAATTATGTTGCCGTGATAATGTTCCTCCATCCAGGTCCTCTGCTTCAGTCTGTAAAAATTATTCAGGTACTTTACATAATAAAAGACCAACAACTTGATTAGCTTGCTCAGTCTTAAAATGCCTAGGAGAGACTATATTATGAGAAATAATGATTTTTTATTGGTGTTATTACTAATGAAGCTATATAATTTAGTGTTCTACTTAAGGATATCATGAAATGCTTTGTTCTTAGATTTTTATCTGAGAAGTACTGTGGGTTGAGAAGGCGTACTTGTCTGTGTGCACATGATGAGGAGAGGATGAGTGCTAGAGGCTGGGAGGTACTGGGAATGGCAAGGCAACTCAGCAAAAAAGTGGAAAAAGTCCAAAAGCAATTTGTAAAAAGAGAATTAAAACAATTGAAGAAAACTCATCCATCACTGTATTAAAACTTCTGCACTTAAAAAGGTATCAAAAATTCTTAAGCAACACCACCAATATCATCATTAGCAACAAAGAAATCCCAACCATTTCTAATAACATAAAAATCAGTCATAAAAAGAATTTAAGGCAAACATGTTTTAGATGGCCTTAATTTAAAATTCGTTTGTGTTTTCAAGTTATTCAAAATATCCTAGAAAATTTCTTATTTTGTTTTCTTACATTTATGTTACCCAAAAAGCATTGTTGAACAGTCATCATTATATCTGTTTTATAGAAGAGAAAACTAGGGATTAAATAATTGACTTAAGAGTTTCTAGTTAGTAACAAAATCATAAAACATATTCAGATTTGAGGCCTTTTTGCTACATCACAGTATATGCTCAAGCATCATTTAAAAAATACAAGCATATGTGGTGTGTGTGAGTGTATTTTTTTTTTTGTGGTAATTATTTGAAATGTTAAAATTATTTTTTGAATAATGTTCTTTAGAAAGTAAATGCAAACATTTTTCTCCTCACCAATTCAGAGAATGTTTTATTAGGTTTAAAACATTCTGGACTATTACGTGCTCAAACACCAACTATCACTGCTTTTATTATTTTATGATGTGACAAAATGTTTAAAGATCACTACATCACAAATTCTTTCCTTTTCTGTTTGGATAATGAAACTGTGACCACATGTTAATTAGTTTAATTATGTTACAGACCATAAATACTAGTCAAAATAGATGCACATCATACCATAGTTCCAGGCATACTTGGATGTTGCTGCAGTTTGAAAAATTTACTTATGAAGTCCTGTTCTGCCAGACACAGGGGCTCTAGTTCACTTAGTACCTGTTCAAAGATCTAAAGAAAACCAAACAAATGATCCTATAGTGAAAACTGTATGAAATACTTAACATTCCACACTTAATTCACTCTTTACATGGATTTGGGTTATACAGAATTGCCTTTGGGCTTCTGTTGAGATTACAGAATCCCATAGATAACCTCTTCCCAAACTGGTAGGATAATGTAGTATAATCCAGGTAAAATAGGCCCACAGAACGTACCTAAAAAAACTCAAGAGTTATTCACTTCAAATCTAGAAAGAGGAACACAGAGATAAACTTTTATAATTTATTTGATACAATGGAGAGTCCAGTTAAGCTGTTATTTTCTCTTTGTGGTTATTCAAATAACTTAGAGATGAGAGCACTTTATGACTGATTGAATTATTGATTTTTTTTTTTTTTTGGTACTGGGGAATGAACCCAGGGGTGCTTTGCCATGGAGTTACACTTCCAGTCCTTTTTATTTTTTATACTAAGGGTCTTGTTAAGCTGCTGAGGCCGGCCTTGAACTTGCGACCCTCATGCCTCAGCCTTCTGAGTTGCTGGGATTATAGGCATGCACTATGGTGTCTGATACTTTATGATTTATGACAAATGAATTTTAATAAAGCTTTTGTTATTTAATTGAAAATTCACATTTTAGTTGCCATTTGACTAGATTCAATTCAGAATTGGAAAGACATGGCTAGTGTCTTAAGGAAAGTCAAAAGAACCTAAATCTTTGAACACACTTAACACAACTGTGAACTGCTATTAGAAAAGAAAAGCAATGTTAATGTTAAGAAGTGCTTGCTTTATTTTACCTTATCAAATTTGGTTCTGTCGGCGACATCAAGATCAGAGGCAGACATATTTCCCATATCCAATAGGGAAGATGACTGGGATCTGCGATTCCCTGAACTCTGAACACTGAGTTTATTCAGACTAGAAGTAGATCCAGTTAATTTCCCAGAACTTCCATGAAGACCTAAGAAATAATAAAACTTTGAAAGCTGCGATCTTTACAAATAAAAGATATGGAGTATAAATCAGGGCTACCTTCTACTGTCTTGGTCTTCTAGGGCTCACATTACTTAGTGCACATGGGACAGAACATACAGTGTCCCTGTCATTTAGTAACATTTGTGTCCCATTCCAGTGCATATTGTAAAGAGAAGCAAAACTACACAAATCCATAGAAGAGGACTGAAAGGACCTTAAAGATCATATGGTCTATATCCTGCCTTGTTAGCATACTAGCTACCATGATTGTTTTACTTCTGAAGAAAACTGCCTGTATCACTTAAATGCCTGTATCCATGTTAAATCAGTATATTAGGTTGAACTACACATAACTGCCAATACTTAATCACTGCCCTATAAAAAAGTCAATTACATATAACTCAATATATTCTAGGACCCAGAATCTTTGCTTTTCTAGTAAATGAACTAATAAACTGCAGTTCTTTAAAAACTAGAAAACACAGAGAAGAAAAGTATACTGAGAATTTCCTATTCTTAAAACACAACTAAAATGTAATGCATGTATCACTAACAATACTTATTATGAGCATCTGTGTTGAGGGTGAATTTAGGTATCCTTCATAACCATGAAGAAAAGAAAGAACATATGGCTGGACAATATCACACAACAACAAAGAATTAAAGGATTCAAATTTTAAAAGAAAATGTGATGTTTCAACTCAGCATTAAACATAAACAATAAATATAATATTTTTAAAACATTTTTCTTCAATACCTCTCAGTTAATTAGTACTACTTGCTAATGGTCAGAGGGACAAATGGAGATCTAATAAGGGCAAGTAAAGACAAACTTCGGCTTCATTATGTAAATCTGACCATATCTGTAATTTTTTAAAAATAGTTTCTAACACAGCCTGAAAATAGAAGTTTGATGGTTAAGTCTTTTCATAAATTTCTGACACAAGTGTTACTATTTGCCATATAATTTTTACTATACTACATATTTCTCAGATATAGCCATACCACTACTAGCATGCTGGTTTTCTTTCTCCAATACCTGGCAGTTCAGAGCAATCTACATTTCCGGCATTAATTTTTTTCAAGACAAATAACTAGTTTCTAGACATTAAACAAACATGCATTGAGAATACCTTCTAATACACTAAGCATACTCACTCTCTGTTTCCTGTTTGACAGCACTTTCTTTTCGAGGCAGTGTAGCTGTGATGGATTAGGTTGCAAGCATCAAAGACAAAGACAAGTTAATAAACTGCAATTTGCACAAACCATGCACAAGAGGAAGTTAAAGCTCTAGTTTAAAAGACACATGCAAAGAACCATGAGCATCAAGTAACAAGAAGTGCAAACACATGTTTAGTTGGTCAGCTACTGTTTGAGAAATTATGAAAGAAAAAACTACTAGTTTTTAATGTACTGTATTTTATATATATTCAGGAAAAAATCTATATTTGTCAACACCCCCCACATAGTTTTAAATGATTTTTTTTTAAGTTAGGAAGTTGGTACACTTAAATTTAAAGGATAATTTGCAAGTTCTGGTTTCTTGAGAAAATGAAGTTCAAACAATAATTTAATATAGTGGAAATTAGAATGAAGTTGTAGATTTAGACATCAACAATCTTTGTTCCCTGAAAGCTCCTGAAAGGAATCTTTACTGTGCTAAATAATTTCAGATTATGTCTTGTAAAAAAAAAATTATGTAAGGTCTTTAATATCATTTTAAAATTAAAACCAAATATCAAGCTTAATTATTGAGTAACTGGCTTGTGAAAAAGCACATATCATAATACTAACAATCAGGAGATGTGTGAATGGAAGGGAAGGTTGAGGGAACAGATTTAATACAGAATTTTGAACTCTTTTAGGGTCATTTGGCATTTCTTTTATTCTAAAATTTTGCTTTAGATAACATTTATATATCACTTTAAGACCTCATTTTGTGAACCATGCTAAACTCAAATAAGAAGTTAATGTGAAAGACAAAAAAATATTAACCATAGAATAAAAGAGAAAGCTAAAGAATATAATCAGAGAATAATGTGTCAGTTGATACTATCTCTGAACACTTCAAGGCAAAAGCCCAAGCATAATCTTTTAATTTGTTAAACCTGTGACACAGATATCATCCCAGCTTTGGCTACCTGACGCTCAAGTGAATATGAAGCAAAAATCCTGGACATTAAAGTGGCAAAGAGGGATCGCAGTGGAGATAATAGCTAACTAATCGAAACAGTACTTTTTAGTGGTCTTTGGGTACCAATATGCCATGTTCACTTGTTTTGGGACAAAGCCTAATATTTATGTAATTTTCTTTCTTTTAGTAGCTAACAGTGAATACAGAGTTACTAGAAGTGCCCATTAATTATCATTTGGGGCTCATAAAAACAATCTATGCTATTTATTAGTAACAAGAGATAATACTCAGGTAAAAATTTAAATGTCTTTAAACAATCCCCAGGAGAATGTAAACTTAATAAGAGTAAAGTCTTGTTCATTGCTGCATTCTCAGTACCTACTGAATAATAAGTAATAGGCATTATTATATAATATGTGATTAATGAATAATTATTAAATTGCTCTTCTAGCCAGTTCTAAATTGAGCCTTGTATTCGACAAATTTTAGAATTAACAAGATTTCTTAGTTCAGTGGAGAAACAATGATATAATGATTTTGGCCCATCATTTTTAAGAATTTATAATATTAAATAGGAGGGAGAAGAGTAACTAGTAGAAAAAAATGGGCAATTTAAAAAATAATTACTGAACTTCCTTTGCTGTCATTTCATTGAAGTACATTTGTAGACTGCAAAGAAAAAAATGTACCAAAATACTCACCCTAGGGTAAAAATTCTTTGCCTCTGAGGATATCAAAGTAAACTTACTAATCAAACTTACTAATTAGTTATGTAAAGACCTTATCACATACTTTTTTGGCATCTTTAATATATACTGAATTATTTGAATGAAGTAGATGTTAAAGATTTAAGAGTTGTCTTAAAAAAGACGGGGTTCCCTCTTTATAACTACAGTGACTATGCAGTTTCCCTTTGTTACATACATTTCATCTCACAGTTCATATCAGTACCTGTTCTTATCAGCAAGTAAAAAGTAAGAGAAATTTAAATTTCATGTGTAATTACTTACGATTCACTGAAAAGTTATCTCTCCAAATTTTCAGGTTTCTATTTTAATTTACTACTATTAAAAATTAATTTAAATATCATTTGGATCATTGGAAAAAAATCTTTGAAAAAACTAACATTTTGTCTTATTCAGCACTTCTCAAGTCATTTGTATTTCACTTGAAATTTACTTTTAAAATGCCAACTAATAAATTAGATCTTCAGAGATGAACCAAACTCTTTTTATCCTCTGAATTAGTTTTCCTTCTCTTATAGCTAAGATCAAAATAGTTGCTACTGCAAGTTTCTAGGACATCAAGTGTCACAAAATTACTCTCCTATTCTTTGTTTTTTAATAGATAAATAGGAGAAATATAATTTTGATACTTCTAAAAACTGTGAAACTGCCTTCTAAATTTGCATAATGTGAATTAAAAATGTTTTTAATGAAATAATTTAATAACTTCTCAAGGGGTAAGAAAAAAAAGTTTAGGTTTCAGGTTAACACAATGATAACATTAAGATACTATTATACTTGATTTAAGTTATGTTTTTATTATTTCATTTATCTTAATGTGGCTCTGACTTGTCTTCATATACTGAAGTCATCTCTTGATATAAAATGGTTCACTAACAAGTGGTGACGAATATACTTAATGAAAACATTAAACATGTAACTGCATTAATAATATGCTCTTCACTCAAAAAAAGCATAACATATCCACAGTGAAACATTAACAAGAATATAAACACACCACTGTTCAAGAACAATTAACCTTTAGGATGAGTTAGCATTTATTTCCAAAAGCCTAATGTCCCAAGATTCTTATCAGTAAAGTGTAGTGTATTAAGAATCAAATTCAAACAATTTCTAATGTCTGGACAGCATAATTAATATATTGGTGTTGTATTATTATTATTATTATTATTATTATTATTATTTTTTTTTTTTGGTACCAGGGATTGAACCCAATGGCTCTTAACCACTGAGCTACATCCCCAGCTCTTTTTACATTTTATTTAGAGACAGGGTCTCCCTAAGTTGCTTAGGGCTTTGCTAAGTTGCTGGGGCTGGCTTTGAACTCATGATCCTCCTGCTTTAGCCTCCCAAACTGCTGAGATTATAGGTGAGGGCCACCAGGCCTGGCTGGTGGTGTAGTTTTTAAATAACAGGGAGTTACAAAATAATTACCTCTAAAGACAGTCTTTTCTGTCCCTAAAGAATGGAAACATGTTATCTTTTTTTTTTTTTTTTTTTTTTTTTTTTAAATCAAGTTTACTGGTTACTGAGTTGCTTAGGGCATAGGCTACTTTCAACAAACAAATGCTAAACTCATTATTCTAAAGGACAGCTATGCAGACATAGTGAGGAGTACACAATGTAGCCCGTTAAGGCCAGGTCTGGACTTGAATAGGCACAAAACTTCATCCAAAGGGAACTCCAGAGATGGGTACATGCAAGAGCAGAACTTGGCCTCAGCACATCACCTTCCTTAACTTGATACTTTCACTGGCTATTCTTACAAATAACTTTTTCGTCCATTTAAAAAATTTAGAAGCAACAAAAAAATAACATGTTCAAAAAATAATATGTAACAAAAAATAAATATTATTTTAGGAAAATAAGGCATAATCATAGGAGAAATTTTGGTGGCATTGTTATAGTCCCTTGATTGGGGAGAAAAATACTTAATTTTCTCTTTAATTCAAAATAGCCAGTGAGAAGTAAGAAGCCAGGAATTACTTTCAGTTCTCTGAAGAGAGCAATGACTTAAGAGATCAATGACCTGCGCCCAACTGTTACAAAGATCTTCTAGGGAATCAAACTGAACTCTCAACATTAGTCTCAGAGTCTAATACGTTCTCTACCATCCTGTGCTTCATCTTCTCATCAACTGTTTACCCTATGAATGTAATTTTCATTTATAGCAGAAACACATAATTGCTGGCACAAAATCCACACACTGTAGAGTTTTAATTAGTAAAAAAAAAAGTGTTTTTTTCTATGAAACACCTGTAAATCAAAGTATTAGATCTCTTCTTTCCTTAATTCTATTGTATCTTCTTTCACTTTGTTTAAAACGTTTTAGAATTCTGTGTCATAAACAAAATCATTCATAAAAGGAAGACAATGAACCAACGTGCCTAAGCTTACCAAACTTCTTGCTTTCTTTAGTTGTGCCAGTCATCTTGATCTTTGCAACTTCAAAGAAATCTTTGATTTCTCTTTCATACAGTCGGGATAAATAATCCATGTAATTCTTAAAATAAATGTAATATGTACTTCTTATTAATAAAACATACATAACAACTTCTATTTTCCACTCTCCACCCAATCCTTCATGCTTTTTGTAAATTTTTTGGTCAAAAACCTTAATGCATTTAACAGTATATTAAAAAGTAGGCTATTTTCTGTTATTTTAAAAAAATTGAATAGGCATCGTAACGTTGACAATTTATGAAATAGGAAGCCAACACAATCACACTTCTTTCACACTTTTTCTTTTTATACTGGCGACTGTACCCAGGGGTGTTGTACCATTGCTCTATATTTCCAGTCCTTTTTATTTCGAGACAGGGTCTAAATATGTTGCTGAGGGTAGGGTCTTACTAAAGTTGCTGAGGTTGGCCTCAAACTTGTGATCCTAAACTGAGGCTCCCGTGTCACTGGGATTATAGGTATACACCACTGTACCTAGCACCTCTGCACACTTTAAATATTGTTACAATCATACTGGATAGAATATTGAACCAGGGCAATCATGTTTCTGCTGTCTCTGTTGTGATGACAGCACAGTAATTCACTTTGTTAGTCTCACACAGGACACAGAAGTGGTTTTGATGTTTTGCTATGATTGTGTTACAATCCATCTCTAAAGAATTGTTTCCTTGGGACAATATCCTAAGGTCCCTAGGGGCCAAAGAGTATGAACATCTTTATGATTCTTCCTCCATATTGCTATGTTGCTTGAGTAATACACAGTGTCATTGGCAAAGAAGGAGAACACTTAGGTTCACTGAGCCTTTGTTGGACTTGGGTATTATCCCAATATAGGTTATTTTCAGTCAGAATTTAGAACAACTCTTAGTTTTCATAATTACTGTATTTTCTTGAAATGGATTTGATTAACTGTTCCTTACATGAAAACATAAATTATTTAGCATGCAAACTAATTTCTTCATCATCTCTGCTTATTGTCACATAGAAACACTTTATGCCCTCAGGAAATATTCTTCAACAGAGGAGACTATATATTTTCCAAAGCCCTAAGTCAAATGCCATTATATCATAGAGTTTGACTAAATTTAAACAAATAAACAACAGAAAAATTGTTTCTAGTAATTAAAAAAATTATCAAGGAACCTAAGCTTCAACTTCCTTTATTACCTCAAATTAATATATTGCTGTTTAGAACAGGTTTACCTGCTTTAAAGATCAAGTATACTTTTCAAAAGCTACAAACTATGTAAACATTTGTATATTTTACTCAGAATTCACCACTGATTTAAAAAATATTTTATAGCTCTATCCTTATAAAATAGCACTTAGGTCAAACATAATGCTCCTTTTCAATTTGTAAGTCATATGCTTTCCCACATAATCTCTACGAGAATTAGTCCAATGGACAAATCTTTCTCATGATCTTTGTATAACTTCAAAAACAAATATAAGGGACAGGAGGGGAGTATGGAGGTAGGAATGATAGTAGAATGAATCAGACATTATTACCCCATGTACATTATAACTATATGACTGGTAGGATTCTATATCACGTATAACCAGAAGAATGAGAAATTATATTACATTATATATGATGCATCAAAGTGCATTCTACTGTCACTTATAACTAATTAAAACAAATTTTAAAAAATTAAAAAAACAAATTAAAATAAACCTTAAAATTAATTCCTATTTCATTATGCTGTCTCACTTTTTCAATGGGACTCAACATGCTGGCTACCTTTCTTCTTGGTACTCAATAAAACTCACTAATGGGAATGGTCAGACAGGTGTTATTATACCCATCCATTCATCTACTGAATACTGAAAGATGTCTCTCACAGTAGATATGTATTACTCTTAGCACCTAACTTAATATTTAACTCTCTTGAGTTTAAGTATTATTATTTCAGGCACTTTTTTAGATTTTTATTTTGTACTGACTTCAGTCTTTCAAAGACCTCTGTATTTTTTTATTTTTCTTTATAGAAGGCAAAATCTATAAATGTGGAACCTAGGTTGATAGATGTCTGAGTGATCTTTAAAGAGTGTTAATCTCAGAAGGTTATTAGGAGAGGAAAGTTCATTGCCTGTCCAATCATGGACTGACCACCTTTACCAACTGCCTACATGCACAATCCAGAGCCACAGACAGAGGCTGTAGCTTTGGGGAGGAGGGAATCTAGATATTTGAACTATAAAACCAAAATTATTTTGTTTTCCATAGGCTCCAACTGTTTATGCCAAAAATATGAACTTTGCTTAGGTTCAGCCCCAGTATAGCTGGGGGTAATGGCTATGATTCTTACACATGAAGAATCTGGAACTGACTTTTCCTATTCTTTCAAAAAGGGAGAGTTGTGTACATCAAACAAGTGGAAAGAGCTATTGGGATTTAATTAGGTATTATTTCTTAGAAAAAAAACACTGATTTGTCCCTTTCCTCTTTTCTTTGTTTCTTCTTCCTTTTAAAACAAAATTCCTGTTTCTGACAATATTTCAGCAAATTAGATTATGAAGAAAAAAAATAAAATCTTCTAAAAGCTTAAACTACAGGGTTAAGTAAGATTCCTGGGAAAGAAGTCAACTTCACTTAAAAAGCTCATTAATATTGTCACTCAAAAATATTCTCTGATCAGAGAATGATTCCATAAATCATCACTAAGTTGGCTCTAGTCTTATTTGTTTACTTTCAATTACATTCATGAATACTGCATTATATATAAAGATAGGACAATAATACTCACTGAGAACACAATTAGGCAAAAAGCTTATTGATTATTTTACTTATTTGAACATTCACTAGGGGACAAAGCACTTGTTGGCACAAAACTCTTAAGGAGATATAATTTATGTTTAATTATTCAAAATATTAATCCTCCTAAAACTTCAAAAGGCAAAGAATTCCAGTACTGTAAATATTTTTCCTTAAGATATGTCCAAATCAGAATTCTGTTGAATGAAAACAAAACAGAACAAAACAAAATATAACAAAACAGTAAAGCTGCATAATATTCAATAGGCTAATTCTGAGAAACAAAAATAATCTTAACTAAAATAGCTAGCCACATAAGATATATATAAACACCTCAGAGATTAAAGTTCTTTTAGAAATGCATTTTTTAAATTGTAATTTAAAAGATTATTTATTTTAGCCAGATTATACTTTAAATGGGCTAGAGTACTTTAAAGGTTGATATGTGTGTGTGTATAAATGAAATGCTTTCTATAAAGAACATTTTACTGTCAAATATGTTGACATCAATGTATTGACGGGAAAATATATTCTACCTCTTTCTTTGCATTATACTTCTCATAAATCTCTATCTAACCCTCTCCTAACAGGAGTTGCTTTTATATCACAATTTCAATACACAAAGATATAAAACATATCGCTGTTCAGATCCAGGACATCTTTTAGGGTCAAACTGTTCACATAATTATTAACACAGTTTGTGAGCTTAGATTTTTTATTTTGAAACTCCAATTCACAAAAACTTAAAAAAGATTCTACGTGTTTCTAAGAATTTTAATTAAATTGCTCTTTCAACCAGAACTATCCTGAGTACTATTCACTAATCATATATCTGAGTTAGATAGGTGGCAATTCTTTAGCTCTATTTTTTAAAAAGGAACAAGATACCTAATTTCAAAATTAAAGATTACAGCATAAATGCCAGCAAAGTATTGTCTCTATGGTTTTCTGCTACAAAAATGGCCATTACTAAGTCAGATCATGATGTCCAGCACCTCAAAACCCACTAACCCCCACCCTGTCCAACGTCACACCTAGTGAAAGCCAAACCCTTCCAGTGATCCAAAGTCTGCTTCCAGATCTGCCCAGCTCCCACTGCAGGATCCATCTCCCAATCCACCATGTTCCTCCCCAGGCACCACAGGCCTATTCTGCCCCAGGGTGATGCAGCCTGTCTAGAAAGCTTCCTTTCAGGGTCTCCACTGCTCACCGCCCCCTCTCTGTTTATTATTGTAATCTGTGCTCAAATGTCACCTCCTCATGATGCCTTTTCCAACTACCCTATTTGACACTGGACCTTTCACTAGCATTCGTTTTATTTTCTCCACAGCATTTAGCAGTACCTTCTAACATACTGTATAATTAACTTCTTTAGAATATGCACTGTGAGAAGGTGAACATTTGCCTGTTTCCTTCAAATGTTGCATCTCCAACATGACATCTATGTAAGTACATACTAGGTGCTCAATTTACTGAGTGAATATATGAATGGATGAGTGCTCTTCCCTGACTGCTGATTTTAGTCACTGATAAATACCACTGTCCTATCTAATTCTGTTAAGACTGGCATCATCCTGCTGTTTATGCCTTTGGTATCTCTCTTTTTAAAATATTCTCTCTTTATTCCTACAATCATCTTCCTGGTTCAAGACTATTTCATTTGAATATTATATTAGGTTCTTAATTATTTTTCTCCATGCTTGAGGAATGCCATTAGATCATAAAAGTCCCATCTTTTCAACATAATTTCTCATAGCAAAGTATGAAATTTCTGCTTTAGTCATGCTAAACTGTCTTACTGTCTTAGGCAGGGTGCATTTTCCCAATCTTTGGCTTCACATCTTGCTTTCACATATCCTAGATGTCCTTCCTCTTATGTCTGGCTTATTTAATTCCACTAATTATTTAAAACTCAATTGAAGTCCATTATTTTCCATGAAGTTTTTCCCCAGGGCTTTAGTACATGGATTTCTTTCTTTAAATTGTTATACATTTAAACTCATTTCAGTCTAGCACTTAATTTTATGCTGACTGTTCTATGTATGATTCTTCCCAGTCAGATTCAAAGCCTCTTAGAGATGGAGGCTTGTTGCTAGGCCCCAGGTGCCTGGTGGAGTGGAATGCTTGCTTAATAAAGAGGCATCTTGTACTTCTTAACAGAACAGGTTGCACACATTCTTAGTAAGCAAGTACCTCACCCATTTTCACACTTTTTCAATAAAGATATTCAGGAAATAAAATTATAGCATTTAACTAAACTGAATGATGCTTCAGGCTACCGTGTGACTTACTACTATTTTATACTGAAGTTTGAAATTTAGCTCTTCTTTATCCAAGTAAATAAAATTAATGTTATCCCTGGTTAATGAGCACTCAGCAAGTCAATTATTTTCTGATTTACTAAGAACATACTTTAGTATTTTAAACTTGGGGAACAAAATATACAATATTTTGATTCTAAAAGATTACATTCTATACTCAGTAACTAACTGACATAAAATCCATACCTTTGTTAGTCCCTCATATTTTCCATAATCTGTACTCTTTAGCCACTCCATCAATTTGGCATATCGGAGCAAGTCTCTATGAAATGGATGATGATTGGGTAAAGTCAGTTCAATAGAGTGCTGAGCAAGAGTTGAACTCTGATCATGACCCTGGTGTGAGTAAATAAAAATAAACATCATTGACAGTTCAAAGAAACATTGATAAAATTGAAAATTCTGAACAATGACCAAATGTGGCCAAGTAAAACGAACAGAACACAGAAAATAAAAACCAAGTACTTATTTGTCTACTTTTATCATCTTGTGTATATCAACTGAACCTCACCACCATAAAATAATGATAAACATGCAAGAATGTTACTGACAAATCATTCATTCATTCCATCTTTTAAAGGAGTTGAGAATGAATTAGTTTTAATCAAGCTGTCTCTCTCACACTGTATGTTTCCAATTTACTAAACAAATTAACTTCTTGATACAGACTGCATTAGGAAAAACACCAGGTAGGGAAGTCGGACAAAAAAGGCCAAAAAAACGAACAAACAAAAAAACCCTCTGGACTGTCCACATTTTTGTAGTTCCCATTACAGTCCATAATATTTAAAACAATGGATGAAAACATAAAAGATACAGAATTATAAATAACTATATCCTGGACTTTCCAGGATAATTTCTAATAACAATGGCAGAAAAGCATCACAAAACTCGATGAATCAATTGAAAAGGGCAACAGAGTTCACAGTTATCACAGATGTTATATATAAGGTATATTATGTACATCCATATTCCCTTTCTGTAATTCTAAAATCCAAAATTCAGTTAAGTGTGTTGAGAAAACTATTTTGATGGTAAATACTGACCTAAATTAACATAGGATTAGTTGTAGTATTTAGAGTGACCATTCCCATTTTTGACTACAGAATTACATGCTTGATGGAGTGGCTATAAAACATAATATACAGTATATGTACCATATTACTTTTTAGAAAATCTTTGAAAAATTCTAAAAACATAACTTATTCCAAGAGGTTTACATACAGAATAAACCTGTGTGGATATTCTTTTCTGGATGGTTAAAATAATCACATCTTCCAATAGAATCACTGATGCCTAAGAGCTACAGAGTTGAAAATGGCAAAATTCTCTAAATTTGGAATACCTGCCGGAGCACCTATGTTTTCTGTGAAGTAAATGCTAACAATAAACAAAATTAATAAAATTAAACACAATATACAGGTATTATCATTGAACTATACTTTTACCTCTATAGTTGCCAAAGGTCAATATAAACATTATTTTACAGGAAAGTTTTTAAGTGGCCACATCAGAAGGATGATCAAGATTCTACAGAACTGCATATGTAAGATACAAGGCACATATAGTATAGTTTTAGGTCTACTAATTTCTCCAAATAATGTGTTTAAATTAGTTACATGATTAGAGGAAAAGAATATTTTATGAACTTATTAAACCTGGTTATTAAAATTGGTTCTATTAATAATAGTATTAAATATATTTTCATTATCCACAACACTTTCCCCCATTAATTTTTCTTGGTAACTCAAGGATCAAAATTATTTGTTTATGTTCATCTACAACTGTTTATTCAATCTATTAACATTAAATTATACTATTTAATCAAATTATTTTCTTTCCTGAAAATGGAAGAATTAATTATTAACATCTGAAGAGGATATTACAGTTTACAAAGCTCTTTCACGCATATTATTATTCCAAGTTTTCTTAGTATTTTCACATTATGATCATCTGAAAAATTCACTTCTAATACATCATTACCTTCAAACCATTACTATTTAGATAGATCAGTGTTAATGAAAAATGCTTCCAAAATACTACAGAAAATAAAAAATTAAATCTTAAATCAATAAATATAGAAACTATACATGTAGAACTGATGTGTAAATAATTTTATTCTTTGTATATTTAAAAACTTAAGACATTCTTTAAATTTTCTTACTATAATAATAAAGTAGTAATAGTTTATTGAATGGTCACTACCTTGCTAGGTACTTTATATATATAAATTCTAATCTATACAAAAATGTTGCAATGTATTTTTCTTCCCATTTATTTTTCTATTCATTTTTTATTTTATTTTTTGTAGTTTTGGGGAATGGACCACGGGCCTTATGCATGTTAGGCAAGAGTTCTACCACTGAGTTCCTCCCACTGCCCTCTCCTTATTAAAAAATGCTAAAACCTCTTATTAAGATGATTTTAAAAGTATATCATTTTAAATAATTCTAAGTCATACACTTTATAAAAACTCAGTGAATTATAAATTTTCAGTAGCATATATATTACTGAAATTTGTAATAAACATTGAATACTATAGCTAAGCACTGTTCTAAGCATTGAACATAATAAACATATGAATCCTCATAATAACGAATGAGACAGAAATATTTATCACACCCACTAAGATAAGACAATGGAAATGGAAGAAAGAGCTTAATTTGTTCCAAGTCACTTAGTTATGAGGTAGTGGTGTCATGATTTAGAACCCAGGAAGTTTAGATCCAGTGTCTGTACTCTTACACGTTTTGCTCTATTTACTTCCTAATAGAATGATATACTCAAGTCAAATTTTGAGTAAATTTTCAAGATTTGGGAACTGTTTTTTGTTTTTTTTTTCTATTTTTTTCTGTTTGACATGTTTATTTTCTTCCTTTCTTTCTTTCTTTCTTTGTGTGTGTGTGTGTGTGTGTGTGTGGCAGGTAACTGGGGATTGAACCTAGGTGTGCTCTACTACTAAGCTACATCCCAAGTCCTTTTTATTTATTTATTTTTAAATTTTGAGACAGGGTCTTATTAAGTTGCCCATGCTGCCTTAACTTGTGAAGCTTCTGCTAATTCTTTCTAAGCTTTGAACCAGAGATCATCAGTTGTAGTTTTTAAAAATGTACTTAATGAAACAATCTTCATGAAATCAGATTGAAAACTGGTGATCTATTACATAGTTTTTTAAAAAAAATGTTTCTATAAATATATATCATGTTGCTAAAGGCAAAGATATAGAATCATGAGGTCTCTGCACAATCTAGAGTGTATGTGTGTGTGAGTGGGAGTAAAACAGTAATGCTTTCAAATCTTTCAAAATTTCCACCCCCAAAATTTTCAAAAAGGACATATTCTTTATGCAAATATCTCCTGAATTTCATTAGCCTTAATTTTGTTGCCTGCTTTCAATATTATAATCTCTATAACTGATCTAATTTACCTTCCTAAATAGGTAGATCCCTAGTAAGTGTAAAAAATATGAGTAGGAGTCTGTAATTTCAAAAGAAGCTGAGTTTATAATATTTAAACGTGAAAGAAGCTAGACATCTGTTAAAAACATTACCCATAAGAGAAAGTGAATATTACATAAAGATACATTTCAAGTTTTACTAGGGTATAGTTATGTGAAAGCATTGATAGGAAGGTTGTATCACAAACAGCATGTTCTGGATCACTGATTCCCAAATGCAAGATGTTTTGCTAGGTTACATCAATAAGAAAAAAATAAAATGACATGAATGAGTTGGTAAATGTGTTAATTTTAAAGTATGAAATTAAGTTCTTTCAATTCTTTTAGTGCCCAAATACCATTTTAAAAATAAGGCAAAGTAGAGGCAGTAATTTTTTTTTTTTAAGGTCTTTACTAGGTAAAATAAAAGCTGTTGGAGGTTGGGGATGTGGCTCAGTGGTAGAGTGTTTGCCTAGCACTTGCAAGGCCCTGGGTTCAATCCCCAACACTGCAAACAAATAAATAAAAAACTGGTGACTTGGCCAGTCTCTAAATTTAATTTCTTTTAATTTTACTAATTTGTGAATTTTAAAAAGACCAGGAATCAAAGCTCTGACATTATTGTGCTGTTGTGATCAACAGATTATTTCCACTGTATTCTTCTGTATAATATTTATAATGATACATTTGCTATAAATGCATTGCATGGATTCTATTAAGTCCTACCTTATCTGTGATTCCATACTGAACTCCTTAAATCCTCCATAAACTCACTTTTGATTAAGCCTCGTTAACACTTAATAGTTCTAGCCTTAAGTACATTAGTCTTAATTTCTTATAAGCATCCTGAGGGCAGAAGCAATTTCTTATTCTTACAAATGAATAGCAGTGAGTATATAATAGACATATAATGAAAATTTGGTGACTGACAAAGAGATATGACATAATATGCTAATCAAGTTTTTCTCAGCTAGTTTGTCTCCCAACCAGGAATAAAAATTCACATTGTCAAACTCTTCCTAGGTTGACTTTGTATGCTGAATTCAATGCACAGAAAATCTCTTGCACTTGAGACATCCTCTTCCACCTTCTACAGCACATCCCAGGTTGCTGCAACATTCTGATATTTAACATGCATCATTCACATATAACAATACATATTAAATTTTCAGAAAAAGGAAGCATTCATTTTAAACAAAGCTATTAGTTTACAAGGCAAAGAAGCAAAATCACAAATAAATGCATGTTATAACAAATAGTTAAGGATACAAAAGGACTACTGTTTGTTGACTACGGAGGTAGTTTTGGTATCATCTGCAAACATGGATAACATTATTGTCAATACTATTGTTTTAAAAATTAAGGAATCGTGATAATAGATGCTACTGAAATAATGTAAGAAAAATGTGAATTAGTATTTCCTATATGACTTTTCAGTTTACTTTCTTCCTGATACTCTTCAGGTCAAATGAAATGCTGATTTCCCCTTCCATGTTTGGTTAGGTGGTCCTCTCTATGCTCTCAGCACCACCATCACATCCTTCCTGCTTCCTTTCCCGAGACTGTGAGCTACATGCGGGTGGTAGGATCATCTCTTGTCTATCCCAAGTCAGTGTCTAGTATGTAGCTCAACCGTCTGACAAATAATTATTACGTAAATGCAGGAGTAAGTGAGTAAGCGAAGAATAACAAGAAGGGAAGCAGAATGAGATTAAAGCCTTTTTTGGCCAAAATAAACTCTGCTGTAGAACATTAAAAAACTCACAAATATGGTTAATGGGTAGCTTAAATCAGTAAGTTAAGATATAAGCTATAAAGATGCTGCTAAGTTTAGCAAACTTCATATATTAAAAAAAAAAAAATCAGAGAAGCTTGAGCCAAATTTGATTTGTACTCACAGGAACCGAAAGAAAGTAGGACCTGTTATAGAGCTGAAGGAGGGCCTGAGTAAACTAATTGGAAATAAAATATGGTAAAGACAATTGTTTTAGAATACTGCAAAGTGAAAAAAAATCAGAATCTAATGATTTCAGTTTTTCTTTTTTTTCTGGGGCTGAGTATAGACTCCAGGACCTTGTGCATGCTAGGCAAGTACTCTACCACTGAGCTATAACCTCAGTCCCAGATGGCATTTCTCAACAAGTAAAGTTACCCCCTAACTTTTTTCACTCACTAACCCTAATAAAATAAAAGGAATGAGACAAAAAAAAAAAAAAAGACATCTAGTTTATCACACCAGATATTAAAATGCTTTCTATTCAATTCCCTTTAAGGTACTCTTAATATTATTAATATATTACTGTCATATCCTTAATTATAACATCTCTTTTCATATAAAACACAGGCAAATCATTTATATGAAGATTAAATTAACTGAACTTTACAGCTGACTAGTTGGTTTTTTTGGTGTAATATAGAGCATATAAAACTGAATCAAGTCATGTTCCTTATCTCAAAATATTGAAAAATAGAACATGTCCAATAGTCAACACATAACAACTTTGGACTTTTATAAGAAAGAATGTCTAAATGGTATATACAATTAATAAACAATTAATATATTTATCTAATTTCTAGAATCAGAGAGCTCCAGCTGAAAGGAACCAGATAGTCTACCTAAAAGGGGCAGGTGAAGCTCAAATATCTCTATGAGCAAATATGTACATATTTAAAAAATCAAATAAATGCATGAAGGAATATACTGCAACCTCAATTGAACAAACTAAAATTTTCTGTGGAAATTTAATTAAGGTAATATAAATAAGCTACAGAAACATGCTAATTTTAATAATAGGTTAAAATTACCTGTTGAACAAAAACATTGTTGAGGTGACTGGCCAATCTCCGGGCAAAATGCTCTCGCAAATCACTGAAATGCTGCTGCTGCTGTTTGACTGCCAGAAGCATGTCATGGCCTAAAATCAGAATGGCATTTCTTGACTGATTAAAATAAAGGCAAAAGTATTTCCTCAGTTTAATGAATATATTTCTAACAGTAGTCATATTTAAGTAGTCATATTTAAGTTTTCAAGACTCCAAAATTTTACTGGTTTATTTATTTGCATTATAAAAAGGTAAGTGGGATTAAAAATAGCATAGTACAATGGTCCTGCTTCAGTATCACCTGGCCACTGTTGGAAATGTGGTTTCTAGTACTTCAGCCCAAACCTACTGAATCTGGGAGTGGGACCTGGTCATCTATCTTAATGAGCCCTCATGGTGACTCTGATGCATATTTAAGTTTTAGAATGAAATTTTTCTAGAAAAATTTTATGTTTTCTGGTCTAACCAAAGCATCTATGTTGTGCCGTGGACAGTACTAAAGAAAGATCATGATGTTAACCAAAAGCACTGGTGGTCAGTAAGAAGGAACTGAAATGAAAAAGCTCTTATGATCAATAGACATACCTGGGGACATAAGTGAAGCTTATTGAATAGCTAACTATATAACCCTAAACTATTTGGCCTATGTAATTTCGTGTCAAAATCTTTACATAAAGTTACAATCTTTATCTCAATTTTTAGTCAGATTTTACCATCTCACCTGGTCGAAGAGCTACATTCATGCACTGCAGAAGGGCATCAGCAGCATTGGTGCAGGCCTCAATGCCTCTGGAAGAACCAAGATCCCCTTCCTGAAGGGCCTTTATATGACCTTTGGCCAAGTCCATGTGGTTCTGGAATACAAGCAAACATACCCCTTACACATATAATTTTAGGAAATTCATAGGTAGGATACTACTCAATCCTATTACTAGGTCTTTGGAATTCTTTTAAATCTTGCTCTCATAAGGAAATTAGAAAATGTTTACATATGGATTCTATATACTGTCACTTAGACTTTGTTTTTGTTTTTATTGGTAATTTATAAGAATACTTACCACAAGGAACTCTATCTCTAATAGGAGTTTCACATTATTAGTGTTACTAAGATGAATTAGATGATTGCTTTCAGAGATCTGATCCATTTGTTCTTTTACACTTTGGAGCATTTCCTCATAACTGCTCAGTTTCAATTCAATCTGATCCACTTCCTTTAGAGCTTCATCCAGTAACTTCATTAGGATGTTCACTTGTTTCTCAGAGGCCATGATGGACTGAATGTTGGCCTATAAGGTGAAAGACAAAAATCAAACATCATGTTACTCAAATGTGTAAAAGAAATATAATAAAAGATTATTAAATCTCTTTGAAAGTAGAATAACAAAAATTGCTATACATCTACACATCTACCCTAGTTTATCACTTTATGTTTTACTTTTTATACAACAGTCCGTGAAGGTAAATCTGACATCATATCTCTATTTTATGTATTTCCAGAGACTGAACAAGTAGAGTTCATGTCATCAGTAAAGGCACATCCTCTTTCCTGTAAATTTAATGCCATTATGTCATGTCCATCTTTAACATTTCTTTTACCAGCTACAGGAATGTTCTACTTAAGATCTATGTACAGCCCTAAATAAGAGCACAATAACCTACATAAAATCTTAGTTGAGAGGAGAGTAGTGTTACATCAGTCTTTGAAGGATATGGTGAACTAATTTGTAACTGTAGGATGACTGGTACTAATAGGATGTGGAAGAGCATATGGAAGAAAGCTAGCTCCTCCTATCATCTTTTTTCTTTTCTCTTATAGCTATATTCCATCAAGCAAAACAGTTATAAACCATTATCCCATTATCACTGTTTTCTGAATGTTCTATTGATTCTAAATTCTCTGAAATAGGAAGCTGCCAAGTTTAAAATTAAGCTGCCAAGTAATATGACTTAGAACATACATGCAATATTAATTAGAAAATATAAATCACTAAATCATAGAAAGGCAAGTAACATGGTATGATGAAAAACCTGGACAAGGACTTAAAAGAAGAATCATTATATAGTCGATGCTATGATTTCATACATGTTATTTTACATACTATCCACAATAACTCAACTATAAGGACAATCCAACACTTAAGAGTCCACGTGGCTTAGAACACACTGATGTCTTACAGAGAAGGGTTTGAATCTTCCCAGGACCATTTCCACTTGAACATCTTGAAATCTCTTCTAGGCTTTGCTTCCAGTGAGTTTTGCAAACTAGTAAGCCTAGATTGTTCATGTTATTTCTCTGGGTCTGAGTTAGATTTCCATGACTTCTGTACCTTTGATGTATAAAGTACCCAAACTTTTAGTCTTTAAAATGTTTCTTATTCCCTCAGGAATTTCTTAAAGGTGTAACTTTTCTTAAAAACATGAATCTACATGGTGCACAACCATAGAAACTAAAAGATGTACCCCATTTGTACACAATGAATCAAAATGCAGTCTGTAAAATACAAAACAAAATAAAAAAAACCCAGGTGATTTGTTTTACTCTCACATACATGGTGCTTTGCATTTAGATTACAAACTCAAAAACTGTGCCTATGAAAGGTTCTATTTTAAAACATTTTAGTGGACAAGCCCATGATCAAATTTCCTGGCTCTCCTGTTTCCTCCACACTTATTCTGTTCCCTTTTGGTAAGTAATTCATTTATTTCAGCTTCATTTCTCTTACTTTAATTTGCACTTATTTTTTTCCCAAACTACAAAAATGCTATTCTAGCTGTTTCAGAGGCTAGGGGAAACAACCCTTAAGATGGTTTCTGGTTGTCTACCTTCTTCTTCCCACCTTTCACATCAAAATTCAGAACCTCAGCTACTGCCTTCATTGGCTTACTAGGAATGGTTCTATCTTTTGAACAAAAACAGTGAAAGACTGATAGCAGCTGGTAATGTGCTTATAGATAAGGACAGTAATAATCACCCTGTAAAGGCTGAAGTCCTAAGGCAGTAAAATATCACCAGCCTTCTCTATGTACTACACATCACTTATTCATAGATTACAAGAAAGTCTTACCCCGTCTAGCACCTGTAGCTCTCGGGACAACTTTTCTGCAAAGGCCTCAGCATTAGAGATTGCATACTCACAGCCTTCCATCATTATTTCAATATCTTGCTCTTCTCTTGCATTTAATTCTTGGTACTCATCTACTGCTTCTTCGTCTCCTCCTGTCACACTCTGATTTTCTCCACTTGGAACAGATTCTTAAAGAAGACAAATATTCAAAATAAAATAGTAAAAAACTAAGGGATTATAATATGGTACTTGTAACATGGTATGTATAATATGGTGCTTAGATGATCAGTTATAAGCACAGGTCACATTTAGTGGCTGAAAAGCAGGAAAGAAAGATTCAAAATATATGAAAAAACCCTGAAACTTTATTTTTATACAACATTACATATGTTAATGAAATAAAGTCCTAAAAAATAACAAATAAAAAGCATGCAGTCTAATACACTGATTGATTTATAAGTGTTAAAATAGGCTTTAGTCACAAGTTCCCTAAACACAAACTAAAATACAAAACAAAACACAAAAACATGAAGAAATGAGGTAGATGTTGCTCTAACAAAACAATGATTATGAATTCAGTACATATGAAAACAATTTGCTTTCCATTTTTCCCCAAGTAACATTTTTCTTTTCTTTTTGTTCATCTTTGTTATATATTTTTTCTTTCAAATAACTTAACTGAAATGAAAGTTGCCTCTATAATAAACATTGAACATATTAACTAAATTTTCTGCTTTTTTGCTTAAAAATTTCACATGTATTTATAAAATAGCTGAAGACGAAATATAGAAACTTTCTCAGTAACTAATATAAGAGCAAGAATAGCATGGTGGTTTGAAATTACAAAAATGAAAAAGATCTTCATGTTTCATAACAAAGGAACAAGACGTCAAACCTGAAGTGCTTTTTGGGTGTTTCAGACCTTTTTTTTTTTTTTTTTGAGAGAACACACTTAGCTTGTGGTGGATATTTTATATAAAACTTGAGGTTAGGAGATAAAACGAACAAATAATTTTTAACCCCTAAGGAGTTATTTTACAACTTTAAATAAAATTACTGATTTTCTAGGTTTAATGGAATATGATTTAAATTACAAACTCTGGATGCTTTTAGTATCCTTTATTTAACATGAAAAAAGTGTTTACATTCAGTATGACTTGACTATATTAATTTGTCCCAAAATAAAACCTAGCTAAATCAAAACAAAAAGGATTTACTCTTATGAATGATAACGAATTACACAGATTTAGTTATAATCCCAGAAAAAAAGAGGAGGACTAAAATGTTTTGTATAGGCAATTATAATTACGATAATATTACAGCATCTAAATGTTTTTTAGAAAGGCATCAACAAGTTCCCTGTTCTTTGTATGAGGTCATTTTAGTTCACTGTAGAAATGTTAAACTGTCAGGTATGACTGACACTAGCCACTAGAGGGCAGGGACTGCTCCAATGGTTCTGTACAGTTTCTTACACTAGTACATATTTCAAGTAAACAAATATTTTAAATGATCATGATAAATGTTTCAGAAGTATTTTCTCTTCCCTGAAATAATTCTTTGGAAGCCAATAATGAATACTACTATTATTTTATTACTATATGGATTTTGTAATAAATTTATCCTATTACACAACTTCATAAAATATGCAACCAACATTACATAACAATGGCAAGTAATTAAAACATGAAATAGAATAAGAAGAAAAGGTGTTACGCACCTTCTGTAACTTTAGGCAGTTCTGGAGAGTAAAAAGGTATGAAAGAAGCAGAGGAAAGTAAGCAAAGAGTATTAGCTGGGTAGAAAAGTATACAGGTTTAAAATTTTTAAAATACTACCCAAATTTCATATGAACTTCAAGTTAAATTAAGGTTCAAAAGACCACATTAAAATTAACTACAAAGTGGAAAAATTCCATAAGAAGCTAAATTTCCAAGATTCATTTTTCTTATTCATGTTGGGATAATGATTAAAAACGTTTATCTTTCTATTTCCTTTTAGTCTTTTAAGAAACAGTACTAACTAGTTCCTGTAGGAGAAAACTGGGAAACAGAACATTTCCTGGGGATTATTTTTAGGTCAGTTGTGACTCATGCATTTGGTGTAGTTATTTTCACTCAAGGTCCAAGGCTTTACCAAGACACTCCCTCAAAAAGGATTAGTCACAAAACGCTGTTGGGAGGGACAAGACTGAGACAAGTGCAAAAACATGAGATATCAGTTCAAGCTGACATTTAAGGATTCAAGTCAGACTGTTTAAAAATCTGTCTGCAAGGAAAAGACTGAAAAAAGAAAATGCCAAACAAAACTTCACTCTACACTAAGAAATTCCTCTTTTAAAAACCTTATTCTGATTCCAACATTTAACTGTCCCTCATAAAAACTACCAAAGTTACCACTGCCAGTATTAACAATTAGAAAAGTCTTACTTGTTTAGTTTGTCAAAGGAGGTAGTAATAATTTTTTATTTGTCTTCTAACCTTTCCCAAACCTTAGAAACAAATATTTACTTTTATAAAAATGGGAACTGGGCTGGGGATATAGCACAGTGGCAGAGTCCTTGCCTATCATGTATGAGGCCCGTGGTTTGACGCTCAGTACCACTAAAAAATGAATAAAATTTAAAAATGATCAATAAATATAAGAATGGCTGTGATTTAAAGGTTCATTACATCAAGATTTTAGACACTAATAAAGGTACTCCCTGAACACTAAACCACAGCAACCATTATTGATCTACAGAAAATGATTTTCAAAGTGAGATCCTAAAGGATCATCTCAGTATCTCTCAATTAGAGTTAATGTTTATAAACACAAAAATGTCTAACTTTTGTTTTATGCCCTGAAAGCTTAAATACCTTTTTGCTTTCTTTATGTTAAACACTTGATTCTCAAAAACACTCTTCTCATTGCTTTTGGTAGTATTTCTTTTTTCCTTTTTTTTTTTTTTTTTTTTTTTGCGGTGCTGGGGATTGAACCCAGGGCCTTGAGCTTGCGAGGCAGGCACTCTACCAACTGAGCCATATCCCCAGCCCCTGTAGTATTTCTTAATAAGTTAGATCAGTAAGATGTATGTCTTTCCACCTGGTTGCCTTAATGAAATATATGGGTTTAAAATATACACTAGGCAAGTCATCTGAAAATACAAAATATTTGAAAACAGAATATCCAGCTTGTCAGTGAATTACTGACTCAGAATGTTAATCCTGAAATAGTCATTAAAAAAAAAGTCATTTGAAGTAAATTAGTGTCCAATTTAAGTTATAAAAAATTATCATACATTTTTGGAAGGTCATTTCCTTAACTCACGCAACTGCCAAGATACTGGGGACTAATACTGGTAAGATGGCAACTTTGGAGAGTCCTACTGAAGGCTAGCCCCTCTGGGAAGAGCAGCACAGGGTCTGACAGATGAGACTTGCCTCTGCCAGTTCTAAGGGTCATGCCTAAACCAGCAGTTCACCAGTTAAGTGCTGGGAAAGAACACTACAGTCAAGAAGGGAAAGATCCATCATTAAACAGAAAAAGAGAAAGTAAAACAAAACCGAAGAGATAGAGGAATAGAGGCAAATGACTAAATACATGAACAGTTTGTTTCATATTAGGTATTAAAATGGTTCAATATTGGTCATTTCAGATGTTTTAATCTTTCTGAAAGAAAAGAAACTTCTATTGATAAACGCTAATTTGCAATTTGGGACGAATCTCATTTTTCCTTCTAATATATAACTTAGGACAAATCTGTTTTCCCTCAATAAAGAGGAGCAACAACTCTATTCATCTGCATAGTAGTTGTTATTTCAACTGTTTTTCAACTGATAAAAACTACCAAAGTTACCACTGCCAGTATTAACAATCAGAAAAGTCTCACTTATTTGAGATAAAGAAAACACTACAAATTGCATCCACAAGGCCTTTAGAGTCATTTTCTTATGTTTATGCCTTTCTCAAAAAAAATTTCAAAGTAAATCTCATTGTACATTTTCAGTTATAACAACTGTCTACCAGTCCTGAAGACAGACTGGTCAAAAATATTCCAAATTAACTTTATATCTAAGGATTTTATGCCAAAAATAGATTAAGAGCTAATATTTATTGAGCATTTACTATGTACTTGGCACTATTCTCCTCATGTTCATAATTTAAGAAATTTAATCCTAGCAACAAACTTGTGAGGTAGGAACTATTATTATCTCTATTTTTAATATAACAGACACTGAGACAAGAGATTAAGTAACTATGAAATCATGTAGTAGGTAGTAAAGCCAGAATTTGAACCCAGGAAATATGACTCCACAGTTGCATTCTTAACCACTATAACTATACTCTGCACAAAAATAATGCCACAAGAATATTTACCCCAGAGCTATTTAAAAAAGTAAAGATTGGAAAACTAAAATTAAATGATTTTAGTTAAATAAATTACGGTATATTCATATAACAGAACACTATTAAAAATGTTGGGGTAATAACGTAAAAAATATTCATGATATATTATTATATGAAAAAATAAGAAATGATGCAAATTTATTTTTTAAAAATTATTTAAATATGCATACAGAAAAGATCAGAATAATATTTACCAAAATGTTAACAGTAGTTATCTCTGAGGATTAAGTTTATAAGTGATTTTTATTATTTTAATTTAATGTATCAATATCCTACAATGAACAAGCAACATTTCTTCAATAAGAATACTCTAAAATTCCTTTATAAGGTAATTCAGTATTCTGATTACTTTGAATAATGTCAAATTATATAGTCACCTAAAGATACACGTGGTTTTATATATACATTCTTATTTAACTTTACCTTCCAAAAGCTGTGAGCTAACATTGACAAAATCGATTTTCTTCCGGAGATATCGCTGATTCAATTTCCAAATGCACGAGATAAATGCATTCTTTTCAGCAGTGCTGCTGGCAACCCATTTGTATACTTTTTCAAAATGTAAATCAAATTCAGGATTTTCCTGAAATGAAAATATACCAAAAAAAATGTTTTTGATCAGATTCCTTTTCATTATTAATGTAAAACCTTTATTTAAAAAAAAGAACTAAAGCTGTTTTTGGAGTGGGGGATAAAGATCATTAAAAATCATCTAAGCAAGGGCTGGGGATATAGTTTAGTGGCAGAACACTTGCCTAATATGGTCAAAGCTCTGAGTTCAATGCCTGGAACTTTAAAAACAAACAGAACAACAACAAATCAGCTAAGCAATCTGAAGAGAAGGGTTCCAAGAATTCAATTTTTAGTAAAAATATTATCACCCAAAAATAGCTAGATGAAAAACAAAAAAACACTGTTGGGGTCATTTTCTTCCTATGCCCTGAAGGTCTGTGAGTAGAAGTACAGGTTGTATACTTTAAGGCTTTGTGCTTCAGGAAGTACAGGTTGTATACTTGAGGGCTTTGTGCTTCAGTACCCTCCTCAGTAAGACAACCATGGTCTCTAGTTTTGATGTGGATCTAATTTTTCTTTAAGAATTGCCAAGATATTTTAGTTACATCTTTGATAATGTATCATTATTCGTAACTGTAATTTGACATTAACTCAATATTATTAAAATAAATGTATTAAGAAATACATTTTCTAATAACTTATGAGGAAAAAATACAATCTACACTCTGGTGTGCTTTTCAAGAACAAATGAGACAAATGCAGAATGATTACTGGTGTCTTAAAACCCAAAAATGCTGGCAAGCTTTAATGTTCTTTCAAGTGACAAAAAACCTGAACCAATCTGAGAAAACTGCGTTATACTTTCTACATGTCTATTAAACCATGTTTTAGCAATAAATCCATGTCAGGCTAATACTTCTTAACTGTAGAACTACTTAACCATTATATAAAAAATAAAAATGTATGAATATACACTTTTCTTCACTTTCAAGGAATTAAAAAATAGGCTCAAATGCTCTACAGAGTACATTCCATTTATTTAAAGCATAACAGGTACAACTAACTGTGAATACACACCTTGAAGGCAAGGGAAGTTACGTGAAAATTACTTTGAAGAGTTGGGATATTTTAGGGATCAGTACATGACTGCTGGTACAAAAATCATATAACAGTAATGTGGAACTACTAATTAGTTCAATTTACAGCTTAACAAACAGAACTGAAGTATCAAAAAATTTAAAACCTTCCTTTATAGCTAATTACATTATTACTTATAAAAAAAAAAAAAAAACTAAGAGTATTGGCAGCTAACATGAACTTGATGGGAAATGATCTCTTCCCTGGGAATACTTCCCATAATGCCATAAAAGAAGCTGAGTGCTCCAGTGGCAACATTCACACAAATCAATGTGTGATACTAAATGGCTAATGTTAGGCTATGTATAAAAATTTTATGTTTTCTATCCATATATAGTGTACATACACCAAGGTGTCTACATAAAATGAAAAAAACATCCATTAAGCAGTCAGAAAAGAGGCATCAGCTTTGAGAAAGCATTCAAATAGGCACTCAGCACTGTTAGTGAATTATGCAAGTCAACAGGGTCATGAAGTGAAAAACTAGTGAAGGGAATAAAGCTTTTTAATCAAGATGCATTTCTAATAAGCCCGTAAATTTTCTCTTAAATAGAAACCGACCAAAAAAAAAAAAAAAAACAAACTCTATTCTAAATACCTTCCTTCACATAGAAACAAATTACTGAAGTTGGTTATAAATTTCATTCTTGTTTTCTTTCCAAACATACATAATTCTCTTTCTGTCAGAACTTGTCAAACTGTTTCCACATTGCACATTTTTCTAAAGACTGGGTACTCCTCAGGGATAAGTAAGATTATTTAAAATACTTAAAAGGCATTATCTGTATTTGGAAGCAATCTGAATCACAGAGAGGCAGGGCTCTCCTAAAATTGCTTTGTTTCTTTTTTATTCCTGTTGTTGTTTTGATTTTTTGTTTGCACCTGACTCAACTACCTGTTGGTTTTGTTTAGCTTTCTGATCTTCAGAGATTTATGCCTTGGTGAGTAAAACCAGAATTTTATTTTACCAGAGTGCTTTACAAAGGTCATTTTTAACTTCTTTGTGCCTTTTTAATAAATGTATGATATTTATAGAATTAAATCAAAGTGTGCTGTAGTTATATCAGCATATGCCTTGCTATTAGTGCCATCAAGAGCACAAGTGGATGTGATCCAAAATATTCTCTGGTGCTCTGGAGGTGTCTCTGAGCTGCAGAAGATGATGAGGGGCAGAGAAAGAGGAGGAGGAGGAGGTGGAAGAGGAGGAGGCTGCACTTATTTGGGTCAGAGGTGCTCTTGTACTGTTTGTACAAAGCTGTGAAAAGCCTTGAATTGCCAGGGAAAACAGGAGGTCCTTTAATGTGACTATCACATAAGTCATCGGATTATATTCTTTTAAATCTTATTATTTAAATTCCTCAGAATAAAGTCTAACCCATCACTTCTTTTATTTGAACCAGAAACATCAAAGTCACATCCCCAAAAGACCAACTTGGCTGCCTTGGCTGATGATTCTACATTAACTAATGAGGATACGCTTTGGTTATATCATACTTGATTTGGAACCAAGTTTTTATCAAATCAATGAAGATTAAAAAAAAACCCAAACAAACTCATATGACATACTGCTTTAAAAGCCACACTAATTTATAGATTTTATACTTTAGCATATTTACCTAAAACAGAAATATATAGTTAAGGTAATCTTACTCTAGTTTATGCAGCTTGTGCACAAACACAATTTTAGTTCCAAAAAAGCAAAAACAATAAAACAAATATACATATGTATTCATTCCAAGTAGCCTTAGATTGGGGGGTGAGGAGGTAAAAGGTTGAACAATACATGTTAGACTATTTCTCAGGTGGTCACAAATCAGCAAGTTCAGATCATCTTAGAATACATAATATTACATTATAAAATGAAAGATACTTCTGAACACAGGTCAAAGAACAGAAAAACATACTTTGATAGCATCTTTGGCATCTACCACAGCAAGGTCTCGAAGAGCCCAAGCAATCTGCCTTTTGTAGAAATCTCCCTTATCAGATTTCTTGACTTTGACCACTTTTACCTGCACAGGGCGTTCAGTTGTCACTGTTAAGCAAAATATACTTGTTAGAAATATCATTCACTTGCTCAATCTTCATTCACTCATTGAAAACATAGCTTTCAGGTGCTTGGTATATAATACTAAACTGAGTGTAATATTTTAAAAGTAGAGATTGAGGAATACATAGAATCCTAAAGAAAGCTTTTAGAACAGACTAGAGGGTCAGAGGTAGATACCTTGAGAAGGAAAGTTTTAAAATCTAAAGAACGACTGATATATGTAAACCCAGAGAGGCTTGGAAGAGTGTAATTGTTTCAAAGTACTACAATAAATTTTCAATATAGTGGAGAGAAATGATGTTACTACAAAAGATGGGAGTTCAAATCATAAAGGACCTTTATCTGAAGTTGTGGGGTGCTGCTAAGGACTGTGACTAGGGAAATGACATGACACTGGCACCAGAATAGAGGGTGACTGGAATGAATGTCAACATGTATGAAAAGTCAGGGATTTTCCCACAAACCTCCCAAATTTCTCCTAGAAATGGAACATACCAAAATTGACTCAAGAATATAAAATATGGAAAATGTGTAACTATTAAGGCAATTGCTCTGCTAAATAGAAATTTTCCCTCATCCTCTTCCCCCACAAAAACTAGTACAACAGTTTTAATGATGTCTTTTGTCAAGTTTTCAAGAGTGAGTAATTCCAAATGCACACAACCTATTGCAGTGTGAGAAAACAAGGGAATGCTTCCCAATGTATTTTATAATTTTAGTTACAAAGTCAAAGAAAGTGAAGAACAAAATTATGACCATGTAACTAAAGACCATGAATGCAAAAATCTTAAATACTGTATTGACAAAGTATATTTACAAAATATACTATATACTTCATTTCATCAAATCTAAGGTGTACCCTTTTTCACATATAAAAATCTGTGAAATCAGAGCAAACATTAACAGTAAGTGCAATATTACCTTTTTTTCTTTAGCTTTGGGGATCAAACTCAGGCCCTTGCACATGCCTACCAGTGAGCTATACCCCCAGCCCCTATCATGTGATTTCTTTTTAGTAGTATCTAAAACAATAACATATGCAAAAGTACATTATGACTGATTTTGGTTATTCCAAGAAACCAATTTGTCATTCGAAAACAAATTCACTACATTAACAAATTTAGGGAGAAAATTATATGATAACTTCAACAATGTGAAAAAGCATTTGACAAAATTTAACTTATAACAAGATGAAAGAGGAAAAAGAAAGCCAGGAATAGATGAGAATGTCCATAATATCATAAAGGATAGCTACAAAATCCTATAGCAAATACCATACTGAAAGATGAAGTCATTCCCTTGAGATCAAGACTATACTGAAAGTCCTAACCAGCAGACTAAAGTAACAAAAATAATGAAAGATATAAAAACTATGAAGGAAGGAAAATATACTTCCAGAGTCTAAATTTTTATAATTAAAAATAATAAAATTCAGCAAGATTAATAGACATCCATATTTTAAAAAAACAACATTTTGAAATTCTAATATATGATTTTTTAAAATGTACTAATTCTAAAAAGGACTATTACTCAAAGTAGTATCAAAAAAAATCTAAGCATAAACAAATACCTCAGGATAAATCTAATAACATAATGCAAAGCCTTTACAGAAAACTATGAAACTTAGAAAAAGGCATTATAAAAGACCTAGATAGGTGGAGAACTGCACCATGTCCAGGGATATGATTACTTAGTATCGTAAGGAATGCAGGTTCTCTCTGAATTGAATCATAGGTTCAAAACAATTCCAATTAAAATCCCAATGAAATCTGGAACTTCACAAGATGATTCTAAAATATAGGTGAAAGAGTAAGGGAAAAAAAAATCAAAGTAAAACAAAAGCAAGATATAAGAAAGAACCCAGAAATATAAGAAAAAACACAGAAACAGACACAAAGAAACACTACAATTGTAGACACAGGTAAACTAAAGACTAAGATGTGAAAGGCAAAATTATAAGACTTTTAGAAGATAATATAGGAGTATTTTTTAAGACTGCATAAGTATCTGGGAAGGATATCCTAAATAAGTTACAAAAAAAAGGGAAGCCATAAAGGATCAGATTGACTTACTTTAATTAATTAGAATTATAAACTTCATTTAAAAAGTGAAAGTCACACACTGGGACACATACAACTGACAAAGGATTAAAATCCAGATAATATAAAGAATTTGTATAAATCAGTAAAAGGACAATCAACACAACAGAAAAATAAAGAAAGGCTTATATAGGTAAACTTCATAGATGAGGAAATTATATGGTTAACAAATTAATGAAAAGTGCTCAATCTCATATTCCTTAGGGAAACTCTATTTAAAACCCTAATGAGATACTATTTCACTCCCATTGGATTGACAATTATCAGTCTGAAAGAACCAAATGTTGACTAGGATGTAGAAAACACATAACCACTGCTTATAGGAGTGAAAACCAAAACTATTTCTGAAAATACTTTGGTATTACAGCAGAACTGGTTGTTCATATACCTATAACTCAGCAATTCCATATGTTGTCTCTACCCTAATTTTTATTTTTTTTTTGCTTATATATGCTAGGAGATAAAAACAAACACATTCATCAAGTGCCATCTGTTTTGCAAAATCTGGAAACAAACTCAATGTTAATCACTGTTAGAATGGATATGTGAACTGTGGACACATATACAGTACAATAATCCAGAGTAATAAACATGAAATAATTATGGCTATATGAAAGAACAAAAATAAAATTCATGAACATGGACTCAAGTTGAATGGGAAAAAAAAAATCACAAAATATATGCATTATAATTTATATAAAGTTTCAAAGAGATGAAAAGTTATATTGTTTGAAATTTAAAATATATAAGGTAACATGATAAAGAAAAAGTAAACCAAAATTCAGGATACCAGTTAACTCTTAATGGAGAGGGGAAGAGAATAGGGTCAAGAAGTGGTGTGCATGACGCTTCAAAAGTAATGTAATAGTTTTTTATATTGAGTTGAAAGAACCCAAGTGTTCTCTGAATAAGCAGTCTTTATACCTTATGTATATGTCAAAATTAATTTATTAGTGCCCCGATTTTTTCTGATTAAAGAGACAATGAGAATATTTTTAAGAAGAAAATGTCCCCTAAGAAATAAAAGAATGCCAAACAAGTACTTTTTCGTACTAAATACCCACCTGTGGCACACAAAAAACAGTTCTTTTTCTTTTTTCCTGCTTTGCAGACATTCACAATGCTCAGCAGGCGTTCATCATTTGGTGTAAAAATATCTCTTTGTAATGCATGTTTGATTGCTGTCATCTTAGCTGAAAAATTCGGAGTGAAGATATTAAGCTCATTCTCAAAATCATTCCACCTCATATTATTCTATTTATGATTAAAAAAATGATTTAATTTTGGTTAGTAAGTGTAGAAAAAATGATTCAACATATTAATACATCTACATCATAAAAACATAAAACTTTAAGTCTGAAAATGAAATTAGAGAATCAGTGTTACCAAACTCTTAACATCTTTGCAAGTGCTCACCAAGTATTGTAGCTCTCCTTCCATCCCTTTCTGAGATTTATGGAAAAAAAAACATAAATTCATGCTCAATCTTTAGTCTCCTATATAAAGAACACTTAAATTCAACAATTAAGAGACAAATACCATAATTAAAAACTAAATAGACATGTCTTCAAAGTAGGTATACAAATAGCCAATAAGTAAATGAAAAGATGTACAACATCATTCACTACTAGGGAAACAAATCAAAACTGCAGTGAAAAACCTAGTACTCTACACCCACTAGGGTGGCTAAAGTGACATCAACAGACAATAAAGATATGGAGAAAATAAAATTCTCAGGCATTGATTGTTAAATGGTGTGTCTACTTTGAAAAACAGTTTGGCAGTTCCTCAAAAAGTTAACCATGGGTTACAATGTGATTCAAAATTCTACTCCTAAAAGAATTGAAAAAAATATTTCCATATAAAACTTGTACATCAGTGTTCATAGCAGAATGATAGTCTTCCCTTAGTATCTGTGGGGCACTGGTTCCGGGACCCACTGCAGATACCCAGATTTACAATTGCCCAAGTCCCTTGCATGAAATAGCATAGTATTTGATAAACTACAAAATTTAAATAATCTCTAGATTACAGCTAATACAATGTAGATGCATATTGTTGTTATACTATATTGTTTAGGAAATAATGTCAGAAAAAGTCTGTACATGTTCAATATATTTAATACATGTTTAACAAATTAACTAACATGATACTACTAAATAACACCTAAATTTCCTTCAAGATTCCCATTTTCCAACTTTCATATCTGTAAGCAAATGCCCGGGTTCAAAATCTGCCATATTTGATTTCCTTCTCCACTGTTAACATGGAATTTACATGAAATCACATTTTGTGATTTCCCACATCTACATATAATTTATTTCTCCCTTCTTGTTTCCACTTCCAACACAATCAAGGATCATATGAACTATATGAAAGCATCTGGTTATCTCTTTGCAAACTGCTATAATACTAAAAAACAAAGAACTTTAAAATATACTTTTCATCACATCACACCCTTGCTCAACATTCTCTTAATGTTCCCAAATACAAATCTTCCACTCAAGTACTCTGTTCATTTTGGCTTTAAATCTTTGCTGAGGCACATTTCCATGCAGGAAATATCTCCTCCCTAACCAAACCCTAATTACATTTCATGGTTTATAAGACGTTAATTCAATAAAGATCTTAATCCAAATTGATCTCATCTCTAAATTTCTATAACACTTATTGCATTTTCTGAATAATCAAGCACTTGCTGTCTACTTGGCTCATGTGATCATAAGCTCCTGGATCTTGGAAGCCTTCTTAACAAAGTAAGAGGGGTGGGGGAAGGACTGGAGAGAGGGTGGGGAGGCTCTATCTTTTTTGTGTTCTTTGTAAGTACTTAACAGATACCTCTTGAGGTAATCTGAGCTGAACAGTAAAAACTCGTCAAATCAATAACTAAAAAGGCCAGTGTTTACCACACAGTCCCTCCTTGGTCTAAAGCAATGACTGGGTGCACAAGTGGTAAAAACAGGTTTGGGCAATGACTGGGTGCACAAGTGGTAAAAACAGGATTGGGCATACCTCATATAGGAGGCAGGCAGAGTGAAAAGCAGTATGTGACCATTCATTCATTCAGCAAATATTGATGTCTACTAAGTGCCAGGCACTATATTTTACAGGGGTGAACATGACAAACATGTTCCCGAAGACGACAGGACCTCTGCTTCCGTGTAATTTACATTCTATGGGTCTAGTAATGATCTCTCCAGTTTTTATAATACCTTTCCATGTGTCAGTAAATAAATCACTAGTGATCATCTAAATCTATTTTACAGGTCTAAAACCCAAGTTTGACCATGTTCCAGAGGCAGCAAACCTCTGGCAGAACATTAGTTCTGTACTGGTTCTTGTTTCCTTCAACTCAGCTGGCTCATTAGTTGGTCAGTATGAGTGCCCATGTGGGTTGAGCCTCTAATGCTGTTGAGACACCTTAGGGCATGGATTACTATCATTCAGAAGAAAACTGCACAGAGACAGGCAAACACACTTAAGAGATTTAGGAGAATGTGTTGCGTAGGGCAAAGGAGAAGGCACTGCACGCCCGCCTCTCGTAGCACACGCCAAAGAGCGCACGGCCAGGGCTGCTTGGCAAAAATCAAATCTAGATCCGATGGGCGGAACCGTAGAACTCAAGAGGCTTGCCCTCCCAGCTCCGCATTCGCCCAGCAAGGGGTGGAGGATGCTCCCACTGGGCTTTGCTCCTTAAACATCAGGCGGGGAAGGGAAAATGGGCCTGGCCTTCCAGAGTTCGGTACCCGACGCCCGGCGCGGAGCCAGCAGCGGGACTGAGGAACCGGCTCAAACCCTGGCGCCCGCCCGTCCACTCCTCAGTCCGCCGCCGCCGCGGGACTTCTGAGCAGCCGCGGCCGAAAGCTTACCGCAAGGCCGGACCGAGCCCGGCTGTGCCGAGGCGGGTCCTCCAACACAGAAACCGGATGGGGCTGTGGCGGCCACCACCACTAGGCTATGCCCCTCAAGTAAACCGCCAACGGGAAGCTGCTGTTCCCCTACAACTTCCCTATCCGGGCATGTGACAAATTCCGCGCCGGAAGTTGATTCCGTGGAGAAGGAAGGAGAGGCGGTGCGAAAAAGGGAGAAGCCAATAGACGCAGAGGGGGCGGGATGCCACTCGGCGGGCGTGGCGAGGCGGGAAAGACTCGCGGCGGAGGGCGTGTCTTGGAAAGGCAGGGGCGGGGCGTCTAACACGGGGTCCTACGTGGGACCCGGGAGTGGGTTGTGTGGTATTTCCTTTTACTATAAATGTTATTCTGATATTTGGGCCATTTAAGAGAGCTGATTAATTTTTTTTTTGCGTGTAAAGCACTGTTAACTCTAACTCTTACTACTTGGAGCTTGGAGATCCTTGATACTCCAAAGTGTGCTCTGCTGTGCAGGTGTTTGAGCATCATCCGAGGGCTATTTAGAAAATGCAGCTTCGGGCTCACTTCAGATCTACCGAATCAGAACTGTGTACATCTTAAGAAAATGATACTTTTGCATATTTGAATTTGAGAGGCAAAGATAATGGCACTGATACTGGCTGTGAGGCAGGTGATTGTTTAATTCTACATTCCCTTCATTCTTTTATGGCAGGCACTGTGTGTCTGGTTAGGTGATTCGAGCATAAATCTTACTCTAAAGGAGTTCACAGTGAGGTAGCACTAAACAGTGGGAATGCAAAAGAGGAACTAACTCACTCTGCCAGGGATGGATTCACTGAGTAAGTGACAGATGAGCTGTGCAAAGTATCTTTCATTGTTTATTTGAAGATAGAATTTGGTGGGATTTGGAGGGTACTTAGAATGCCTTTCATTTTCATGGAATGACTTCCCTTTTTTATTGGGGGGCAGTACTGAGCATTGAACTCAGGGGCACTCGACCTCTGAGCCACATGCCCAGCCCTAGTTTGTATTTTATTTAGAGACAAGTTGTCCCTGAGTTGCTTAGTGCCTTGCTTTTGCTGAGGCTGGCTTTGAATTCATGATCCTCCTGCCTCAGCCTCCCAACTGCTGGGATTACAGAGTCTGCCACTGTACCCAGCTCCAATGACTTCCCTTTTAAGAGCAGAATTTAGTCCTATCCTTACAAAGATCTGTTAGATCTTTCTTACTTAGTCCCAGAATACATGATCTGCATACTTTATATGACAAGTGCATGTGTGTATCCTTTATTTACTTGTATGCTACAGTCTTCCTCAAAGTTGGGAAATGAATTTTATTTCAGACATCTAAAAGTCTCTGAACTCCAGATTTGTATACCCACATTCCTACCCTGGCTTTTCCATTCAGATGACTCAGAGGCATCTCAAACTTATGTGTCCAAAAATTTAATTCTCCTTTTCCCCCTCCCCTCCTTGATTCTCCCTGAAGTGAGAGACTTCTGTGCAGTAGTTTATTGGGAGATTTGACTCCAAAGAGCATAAGTGAGGAAAGGGCTAGGGAAATGAAGCATGGAAGAGGGAGAGGCAATCTGAGAGGAGTTATTGAGTTTTTGCCAATGAAGGAAACATTCTTCTGTCAGATCCTGTTCTTGATCAAAGGTTAATACTCCTGAGCATTAACACTTCCACACTTCCAAATTATACAATTGTGAATGCCAGTTTCACTCTCACATCAGGGTTGTGCTGAGGCAGAAAGTGAGGGGAGAGGTGCTGTGATATTGTGCTTGCCCAAAGCTCATCAAACACTGCTCAGAACAGATTGTTGCAACAGTAGTTGAAATAAGAGTCTAAAGGGATTTGAAGTGGTGACAGAAAGTGCACAGACGGAGTCCATTTCCGTCTACTTTTTGCACCACTTTCATCTGCATGTGCCCTACATTAAATCTAGTCCTTCACATGGATCTCTCCAAGGTGATGGCCAGCCACAATCTCTGCAAGGAATTAATATGAGAGAGTTATGGAATAAGTGATGCACTGATGTTAAGACCATACTTGTATTCATTAAATTCCTTCTCTACCATCCATTCTAATTTTACCCCACCCTTGGCTAACACATCAACTGATCTAGATTGTTTCTATGGAGTAATAACTATTTGTATTAATTTTCCTTCATTTAGTTGGGCTATGATTGTTATAATTGCCTGTTCAACTCATTCTTGGGTACAGAACACCAAGATAAATTCCAGCGAGTTCCTTAAACTCCAGATATATTCCCTCCTATTGCTACTGTGTAGCAACAATCCCACATACTTTGCTAATCTCAGTTGATTGCTCCCACCAATATTGTAACTGTTTTCTTTGTAGACTGGTCTATTGTTATGGCAAACCCAAAGAGACCAAGTGATAGAGTTTCGACTTCAGTGAATTCCATACTGTTTGTCCTGTTGGAAGCACCCTCAACTCAACCTCTGGAGAACCAATTATTGCGGTCTAGTAAGGCCTAAATTTGAGAGGCAGGAAATACAAATTCTGCAGGTGGGTCATTGGGATTGATATGATGAAACAATTCTGCTCCCATTCCTGGGTTTCTGGAGCTAAGTCTTGAACTGTTGGGAACACTCTATTGGTTAATTCAGTGCATTTACTAATACTATAGGACAACATTCCAATTCCAAGAGAGCACATTAATGAAGTCTATAATAGGCCATGCCACCATTGTACAAGGCTAACTATGTTTGAATGATGCAGAATAGGGCAATATCAGTGTATATCAGTGGTCATGCATATATCGTCACTTTTGGGGGAGTATGATTGGTTGAACTAATGTTGATTCAGAATGCTCCAAGCTTTGCCAATTGGAAAGATTCCCCTGCAGAGTATTGCTCCTTAGAGTGATCCCTTAGTGGGCTAAAGTGCAACAGCAGTTCAGTGTTACGTACTCATTAACAGAAAGTACCAACCTATCTGTGAGCCAGACTCAAATGTTTTATTCTGTTAGGTAGTTGTAAAGAACTCCTAAGAGGCCATAGGAGTGAACTGACGAAGAGTATCAGTGCTATAAAAGTAAGTGCTGTGGGATTCTGAGATAACCATTCATGTAATTTACTTGTGTCTTCAGGGCCTTCTCAGTCTTGATCCTATACCATTTCCATACTTCAATGTATTGCTTCTTATAGACCCTGACTTGAAAAAAAGTTAGATTCATTCTGAACCTATGAACTTATCACTGATAATATTCATCTCATGAAAGATGACTCTAGTTTTCCCAGTGGAGAAGACATGGCCTTGTGGAACATTAGAGACTGGTGTTTAAACCCTCTTACTGGAGCTTTCCAGATATTTTACATAGTATTCTTATCCATTATAGATCCTTTTAGCATCTTCAAATCTACTGGGACAAATGACCTGACATTAAGGCAACTTGTATGCAAGTCCTTTGGGTGACATATCCAATGGTAAGTTTAATTTCACAATAAGTTCACTCTTACATCCTTTCTCCTGAGAAATATAGTTTAGTGGTGGTTCTTCACTCTTGTATAATGCATTCATTTTAACATTCCTGCTTCCCTGAGCCTTCCAATTCCTTTCCTGGCATCCATTCAAGATTGTTATAGTATCTTAATCTCATATAGAACAGGGCATCATCATATCCAGTCTTTATGGAGACCGAGGCTGTGTATTAGGACTTGCCAAAATATTAAATCACAGCTTATCTCCCTGTCTAGCCTTGTGATATTGTTCCTCTGGTATAACGCTCTAAATACTTATTCTCTCATACATTCCCCTTATTCCTATTAGTAAATGTTAGCCTATTTTGTAATTTCTTTTGAGTTAGCCTAGTTCAGTGATTTTCAACTGGATATGATTTCTATCCCCAGGGGTCATTTATGCCTGGAGATATTTTTTTGTTTTCATTACTGTGAGGGCACCTAGCAGGTAGATGGAGAGATGCTGTTAAACAATCTGTAACACACAGGTGGCCCTCCACAGTAAAGAATTATCCAGTCCAAAATATCACTATTGCCAAAGATGAGAAAGTCTGATCTAGTTCTCTCCAGGATTGCAAAGCCTTACATAGGCTATGCTGAGATCTGACCTTGGGCTTGAGGCAATGAGGGGTGGGGTTACAGCTGGATGATGAAGAAAATAAAGTCAGATTATGAGGTATTTTCCTTAGGCATATTTGTTGCAGCATTTCCAGACAAGTGTAGGCTGCTTTCCATTATCAAGAGGAAAGAGACTATTGGCAAGAGGATGAAAAAAATCTGGGGGTTTAAGATTATAAAGCCCATACAAATGTCTTCATTTCAAATCTCAAATTTCCATTATTTTCTTAGTAAGACTGCAGTGATATTCCAAGGTTCTGCGTTTGAACACCTTTGTGTCTTTGCCTCCTTTATGATTTGATACTGGGGCTGATTTTCAGCACAATCTGCTCAGTGACTACACTGCCTGAAGAACCTCTGGGTTTCATAGGGTGCACTGATTTGATAGTTGGATGAACTAAGCCTGTCATTTCCTTTTATTGAGTTCTCCAAACCAGTTAACAAAAGTCAGTCTACTGTATAACTGCTATCATAATGCCCAAGTACGATACCCACAATATAATCTATGGCTTCATCTTCTGTTTGTACCCCGTTCTAATCTACTAGAGTTGAGAGTCTTAGTAACTGACATTACTGCATGCTATGAGTTATCATTACTTGCAATTTACCACTTCTAATTAGTCCAAGGATTCTTAGTAGATACATAATAATCTTGCAATAAACATCTTTTTTTTTAAATGTCCCTATAGTTGTCTGCAAAAAAGTAGACTTGAGAAACAACATAAAATAGTGGGAACTACATGGTCACTGGAATCACAGACTGGGTTCAAATCTCATCTCTACCCTATACTGATGATCACAAGGCAAATTACTTAACCTTTCTGAGCCTCAGTTTTCTCATCTGTAAATTAACAACAATAGTTTCCACCTTTTAGGACTATAATGCAGAATTGCTAAGATATTTCTTATAATGCATGTGGTACATTTCTTGGTATTAGTAAGCACTCAATAAATGGTAGCTATTAGTACATTCAGGTTGGTTTAGAAGATTAAATTGAGGAGCTTAATGTTCTTGAAGATGTGTAATAGTCACTCAGTTCTCTGCCTAAGGAATCACTGAAGTTCTGCTTCCTTCTTTTTTTCTTTTTTTTTTTAACTTTGCTTCCTTCTTATAGAAAGAGGTTTTCCTATATTAAGATACATCACGCTATGAAGTAATCTCTTATATTTGGATAGTGTGAATTTTTTCTATTGTTAACAAGCTCCAAAGGAAGTTGTTTCTAAGTGGCAAAGATTGTGAATATTGATTTACCAAAGTTAATTGTTTCCTCAGAGAAATTGCTCTTGTTACTGTGCACCAATGGAGCAGAGGTAGGGAGCTTATGGAGACTTAATGTACTTATGAGGGTATTCAGAGCAAGCTGCACTCATCTTGCACCTTTTGGAAAGGCAAAAAGTTCTTTTTTTCTCAGCTTGAAAGCCCTGATCAAGAAAGGACAGTGTCTTACTTCCTCCAGAGCTCTGCCTAATGAAAGTACCCACAGGTGGTAGCACAGAGGGCTTTGAGGTGGTTGTTTGGTGGGGTTCCTCACAGATTTCGTAGAAGTTCACGTAGCCCACTTTTACTGATGTTGAAACTGTTCCTTAATTTAAGTCCAGTAGATTTTTAAGAAAAGGCAAAGGAGTTTTCAAATGTTTCAAGTCATGTGGGTTTATATAATTTCATTTTTTCTTATTCCTAATTTTGGGGACTCTTATTTTGTCAGTTACTTTGATTTTTGTCTTTTCTATTTCTTGGTATATTTTCCTATAATTCAAATATGCATATTCCTAGCCTAGAAAGAAAGGATATTTTTTTGAGCTGTCACTTTATTGATATCAACAAAATACCAAATAAAATTTTTTTGGAACAATGAAAGTCACACATAGTGGGCCACTTCTCAAATTCTGTATTTTATAATGGCTTTAATAGTCACAGCATGGAAGAAGAGTCTGTGATGTTATGCATATAAAACAATTGGCTTTTGTTTTAGGTTTTGTTAGAAATAGATTGTAAATATCCCCATATAATACTTTGTATTTCTTTGCAACTTTATAGGAGGAAGTCAGGGAGCCACAAAATGAGGATGGTAATTACTCGCATCAATATTAACTAAATAGATATTGCAGGTCAATATTAATTATAATAGATGTACACTTGAACAACATGGAAAATATAACAAATGCAAGGAAAAGCAAAGGTTGGATTGCAGAATAACATTGCCCCTCATTTTAAGTGCATATTTAATATACATCCTGTGGGATGATATTACACTAAAAGGTAGTCATTACAAATACATAGTGCTGCACTCCCTATACACATTCTGGGAGATTCTCTCAGGAGCAGAGATCATCTCTCACCTAATTCTGAATCTCTTCTGGACCTTGACCACCATGACATCACACACATATTTTGACTTTGAGATTAATGACTCATAGTTTGAGTTTGTTAATACATTCATGTCAAACATGGAATGCAGGATTTTCATCTTCCCTGCACTTGGGGAATTTGGCATTCATGCCACTGGCAAGCCTAGACCTGCACTCCAGATCTGTAATCAAACCAAGATAAATATAACTGAATGTGTGAGCTTGACGATTTTAATTTTCATTGAAAATGAGATTTAATGTTCAATTAGATTTATTTGGTGTTTTGTTGATACCAATAATCTGACAGTTCTAACTTCTTTGAGCTTATCTCCATCTTGTTTTTAAATTATTTATGATTTGTTTTGGCAAAATTCAGCAAGGAGATATATCTTCACATATACTGGGTAATAAGTGTTTAAACAACAGTAAGTAACTTTCTTGTAAGTGGCACTTAAACTATACAAAGATAAGGCTATTTCTGCTACTATTAATTAATGATGGGTAATGTAGTTAATTCGAAATCAAGGACTTTCTAGGAAAGGCATGAAATGATCCCTAAGACTGCAGTGTTTGTGTTAGAATTGTATATGAAATCTGGTACTTCTATAATGAGCTCATTACCTAATTTCCCACAGAATCTTCAGACTTCCCAGTAAAATATTGAAGTTGTTAGTAGTGAGCAAAAACAGGATAATTAAACCATGAAATAAAAAAGCACAATTGTTAGGAGCAATAATCCTGATTCACCTGAAGTCCTCCAGCCTGGAATGGCTACTTAGAACAATACAAAATCTTGCTACTAGAGCAAACCATCAATGAAAAGTTAATTTACCTGGAAAAAATTTCCATCAGCATTGTTGAAATAAAAACTTTGTTTCTGGAAGCTATGGATATCTGCAGAATTTACTCTGTATTTTTTTTTTTTTGACAGTGAAACCAAAGTGGATACAAAATAGTGAAAACTACAGGTTTCTGAGCTCAAACAGACCTGGGTTAAAATTTGGTGTTTACTGAATAAGTGATCACTGGGAAAGCTACTCACCCCTTCTGAGACTCAGTTTTCTCATCTGTAAATTAAAAATAATAGTCCCTGTCCCAGACTCATCAACATCTGTTTTAGTGGAGAGTTACAAGTCTGTATCTTTATTTGGCTTAATATTCTTGTCAGTGATACTTTTTAGGTCAGCTCATAAGTTTTCTATTGTCTGCTTTTTGTTTAAGGGTGAAAAAAATGAAAACAGTGCATTTTCAGTGATGCTTTCATTTTTTACATGTTAAAACCCACATAACAAAATTTACCATTTTAATCACTTATAAATATACAGTTTGGTATATTTGTAAGTATATTATGTAATCATTACCACCATTCATCTCCAGAACTCTTTATCTTACAAAACTGAAGCTCTGCATCCATTAAACAAGAACTCCCTACTCCCCATCTTCCAAACTCTGGCATCCATTATTTTACTTAGTGATATTTTCTGTGTGCATGCATGTGTGTGTATGTGTGTGTGTGTGTGTGTGTGTGTGTGTATGTGTGTGTGTACTGTTTTCTTTTAATAGGATTTTTTTTGGGGGAGTATAGAATTAGATGGTTTTTAATTAAATACTGCATAAGATAACCAAATACTTGTCTTTTTTAAGCATTCCTATAATATCCGGGAAATAATTATATTAATGCATAATTTCCTGGCTCAAACTTACCCAAGAATGGGAAAATGGTTGCTCTCTTTTCATGAATAAGCTCTTCTCAGAGGCTGTGGAAAGAAGTCACTAGAAAGTCCATCAGGTCTCTTTCATCACAACTTTATATAACCAAAAACTGTTTTTAGGTTTCTCCCACAACTAGACTTTGAAGGTACCATAATTGTAAACTTAAAAAACTTATTAGATTTGCAGCATTTAGACTTATTTGCACTTGTTTAAGGATTTTTAAAAAGTACATTTTGAAAGTGTAAACTGTGGTAAATATCAAAGAAACATCGTTAAAATTTAAGTCTCCTTATTATAAAAAAATCTGAAATTTGGCCTTCCAAATATAATCTCACCTATTTCAAGCAAAGAATATTTATGAAATGTCTACTGGGGTAGGCACTGTACTATGTACCATGAGAAACCCAAAGATGAACCAGTTTTCATCAGTCCTTCAGAGATCCTGGAATGAACACTTATGACCATTGGACATGTCCTCTCTGTGGGCTCTCACTTCCTTGCTCATGCAATGCTTTGGTATGAACTTAAATGAAGAACCCCTTTTAACTTTTTAATAATAAAAAGTCTAAGCAGTATGTTGTTGTAAAAGCTGAATAACTCCACCTAGGGAGATTTCCAGAGTTCAGCTAGGCAGAATGCATCCCGTGTGACCAGTCATCCTTCTAACACCCACCTAGGTGAGGAGACAAAGTCAGGAAGGGCCCAGACTTCTGAGAATAGCAGGTGAGCAAGAGAATCAACATTGAATTATTGGTCTCTATTTTCTCTATATTTGTATTATACATTCATATCCTTGATATGACCTCACGGTAGGTAGAGTATATTTCTCTGCTTTTGGCCTTTGGGCTTCACCTAGTGACTTACTTGGATCAATGGTTTGCTAGTAAACATGATGTAGGCAGAAGTTTGAAATGTGCTTGCACAATCAGATTTTCCCTTTGTGTCTTTGATCACGGGAAGAAAAAGTTTTGGGTAGTCATTGATCCAAAGAGGAAGGGAGATATGAAGCAAACCTAAACCCAGCCTAAAGGTTGGAACCCAGTTTAGCCTAGATCCATCATATTCCAGTCAAGTTAGAGATGTGTGAGCAAGAGCTAAATGCTTATTTTTAAGCCACACAGATTTATGACCATTTGTTCCATAGCATTCTTATGAAAACAGCTAGCTCATACAAAGAGATGCTCACAACGTGATTAAGAGAGGGTACAGACAATAACTCAAGTGTTTATTAGTGAGAATGTTTGTAGATACTCTGCATGAGTGCCGATGAGGGTTTATGAAGGAGGGAGCCCTTGCCTACTGTTCCAGAATTCAGCAGAGTGGTCTGAGCTTGTAGAGATCACTTATACATTGTCATCTAAATAATGTTTGGGATAGGAATGATTCTCCTTTAGGTGTGGCGCACTTGTGTGGTGTACAGCCTGAAAGCCTATATGGGTGACTCCACCATTCTTACCTTCTAGTTCCTAGGAGTTTCAACTGCTTGCAGAGGCTAAAATAAAAGAGATTTAAGGCAAAAATATATAGCTGGGTGTAGTGGCACACACCTGTAAACCAAGCAACTCAGGATGCTGAGGCAGGAGGATCACAAGTACAAGGCCAGCCTCAGCAAGTTAGCAAGACATCTGTCTCACAATAAAAAATAAAAAGGATTGGGAATGTTGCTTGGTGGCAAGCATCCCTTGGTCCAATACCCAGTAGTAAAAAAATCTAAGTATGTATGTATGTATCTATCTATCTCTAAGAGTATAGAGAGGAAGACATTGACTTGTGGAGTTAAACTTCAAAAAAGTGAAGAAAAAAAGGAGACAGAAGGCAAAGGGGAGGGAGAAGAAATAAGAAAAAATATCACTAACATAATCAGGTTTTCAACAAGTACCTCTGAAGCAAATTTCCTTTGTAAGGATTGTGTCAAAAATAGATACACATATATTGAGTGTCTCTTGTATATAATCCCAAAGTGAATAAGATACAATTTATTCTCTCTATAAATACATCACTCTAATACAGGAAGTGGTCACTTTTGTTAACCACAACCTGAACTTTTCCCCCAAGAAACAAACACATGAGTTATTTGGATGGGTTTTTTATTAGTTGGAGAGGGCAACCCAGGACCTGGCATATGATATATAAGATTTTTCTAGTTTGTCATCGTGTTACTTCCTACTTTGATAAAAAGGTACTTGTACTTCTTGACTCAATTTGGGCTAGACTAAGGTTATAGAGTTGGGCCAGCATCACAGAGGTGATGTGCCTTTCTCCTGCATTGCATCAGTCACATACAACACTATGTTCCGTTACTCATGTGGTTAGCTTTGATCCCCTGGCCAAGGCAATGTCTACCAGGTGTCTGCCACTGTAAACTTACTGTTGTTTTCTTCCCTTTCTAGTCAACAAACATCTTAAGAGAGACACATTGAGGCTATGAAAATACCTGTTTATTTTTACACTTTCATTAATTTAAGCATTCATTTTTTTTATCTTACCTGAAGCAACTGTAACTATGGTGTTTGGTGGTTTTCAATTTTCCTCCTTTTGTCTACAATTATTAGTTTTATTTCTTCTACTTTTGCTATTTGGAATTCTACTGTAAGCAAGTATTGCCCATTCACTCATCTGCTCATTTATTTCTATTAGTATGAACTAATAGATACTTATTTTACTCTGAGTTATGTTCTAATATTATCACTTTTTGTTTTGTTGCCTGAAGTTTTACAGCGCTGGCCATTTGGAGCTATTCTTATTTTTTTAGCACTTCTTTATCCTTTGGCACTACAAGAAATTCTAGACACATCTAGTATTTTCCCCCTGCTCCAGTCCTTCCCGAGACTTCCCAAGACCTTCAATTTTTCTTTTTTTTTTCAGAATGATAGATGCATTTTTAAGTATTTTATTTTAAAAGATTTCAAATATACACATAGAGAAACTAGTATAATACACTCCTATGAATTCATGATCCAATCATTCAACAATGATTAGTACTATTCCAATCCTATTTTAAATTTCTTTCCCTCTTTTCTTTCCCCAGTGCATGTCACACCACTAGTAAATATCTCAGTATCTATCTTTCCTAAATTATCAATATTTTTAAAAACACACCCACCATGTCATTATCACATTGAATAAAATGAACAATTATTCCTTAATTTATATTGGCCATCAAATTCTAATTTTCTTGTTTCAAAACTGTCTTTTCATGCTTGGAATGTTCAAATCAGGGTCTAAATAAGGGCCATGTGGTGTATTTGCTTGTTATAGTTCTTAAGTCTCTTTTATATTAAACTGTGCTCCTTCCTCTTTTTCCCCAATGTTGTTGGTTTTAACAGAAATTGAGCCATGGTCCTGTAGAATTTTACACATTCTATATTTGGCTTATTCCTTCAAATTCAGTACTACATCTAGAGGACTGATTAGATTCAGGTTCATTTTTAGGTAAGAATCCTTTATTGTTGGTGCTATGTACTTATTACTTTATCACTACATCATATTATAAACACTTAATGATGGCTGATTTGCTTTTATTAGCATTAAGATTGCTCATTATGGGGTTGGGGCTCAGGGGTAGATCCATATGTATGTACTCTATCTATCTACCTTATCTACTCTACCCTGGATTTAATTCCCAGCACTGGGAAAAAAAAAAAGATTGCTTTTTGAGTTTAAGTATCTAATTCCTCCATAACCTTTCTTCTAATGATTTCAGCATTCATTGGTAATTACTGTCTAAATCCATTATTTCATTAGAGATTGCAAAATGGTAATTTTCTAGTTCTATCATTCTTATTGCATCTATTATTTGGAATTGTTCTTTAAAACTTTCCCTTATCTTCTATTATCTGAAATATAGCTCCTATAGGAAATGCAAAATGCACATTTTTATCACTTTGAAATGTTACAGTGATAAAAATTGAGACATTTCTTAGCATTATGGGAGTGATGGACCTATATATATCTGAATATTTCATTTTGTTATAATCATTTTCTTATGCTCAAGTTACCCCATCTTAGTCCAGTGGAACCTAATTATCTACCATGCTCTTATTATAGTGTCCAAATAATACTCCAATATGACTACTAACAATTGTATTTATGAATATGGTTTTTGTTTTGTTAATTTTGACAAGCTTTTATAATCATGTAACCATAACCAGCACAATCAAGATATTTCTGAATATATAATCAAACAAGGGCCAGACTAAATATAAAAGTAGAATTGCAGCTCACAATGTGCAGCATGCAGCCCAGGAAGTCAATCTACTTAAATACAGTAAGCAGTTCATGAAATAGTTACAGCAGCCATAAATGACTGGGACTTGATTGGTAATTGACAACTTCCCCAATTTTCTTCTCCTGTGGTGGGGATCAGACCCAGGGCTTGCACATGGTAGGCAAGCACTCTACCTGAGCTACAGTTCTCATCCTAAATAATTTACTTTTGTTAAGAAAGTCACATGCCTTTGCATGTGACATGTTATATCTTTGACAAAGTATCTTTGAGAGAGGGTCCTAGAAATAACATTGTGTGTCTGGGTCAAAGAGTAAATGTATATGTAATTTTGCAAAATATTGTCAAATTCCTCTCCTGTGGAATTTGTATAATTTTCTATTCCCAACAGTAATGAACAAGAGGTCTTATATACCACATCCAATGGGTATCGTCAAAAAGTTTTTAAAAATTTTGCCAATTTGTTAGGTGAGAAATGAGATTGCCCCATAGATTTCTTCTGAATTTCTTTCATTATGGGCAAGGTTGAGCATCTCTTCATATGTTTAAGTGTCATTTGCAATTCTTTTTCTGTGAACAGTCTGTTCACATGTTTTGCCAATTGGAATGTTGGTCTTTTTTTACCCCTCAAATTTAGAAACTCGCTATATATGAGCGATATATTAGCATATTTTTGTATAAGTTGCATTTTTTTCTAGTTTTCAATTTATTTGGCTTTAGCTATAGTTTTTCATACATATTTTATGTAAGTTTCTTAACTTTTTAGCTAATTTAATCATATTTGTTCTTCATTTCTGGATTTTGAGTGATCACTAAAAAAGTTTTCCCCACTCTGTTTATAAAAAATTCATACATACTTTCTTCCTATAGATTTAAGGTAGTCCTTTCTTCCTTTTTAACAGTTTTATTGAGATATAAGTCAAATTTCACACAATTTACCCATTTCAAGTGTACAGCTCAATGGTTTTTGGTTTATTACATTACTTTTTAAAAATTGTAATTTAAAATTTGCAATTTTAACTATTTTAAAATGTACATTTTGGTGTACATTTATTTGGTGTACGTTACATTTATTTACCATGTTGTGCAGACATCACTATTTCTAAAACTTTTTCATCAACCAAAACAGAAACTCTATAACCATTAAGGAACTCCACCTTCCTTTCTCCTCCAAGTCTCTGTTAACTTCTGTCTCGGAATTGGCCTATTCTAGAAATTTCCTATAAATGGAACCATACGATTTTTGTTTTTTATTTAACTTAGCATTCATAATGTTTTCAAAGTTCATCCATATTGTAGCATGCATCAAAACTTCATTCTGTTTTGAAGTTGAATAATATTCCATTGTATGGTTATACCACATTTTGCTTATTCACTCATCTGTTAATGGATACATGCTGTTTAATCTTCTGCTAATTGTGAATAATGTTGCAAACAGTCCAGAAACCCAGCCTATCATGAATATTACTGTACAAATATCTATTGATATCCCTGTTTGAAATCCTTTGGATCTTTTGAATTCCTTTGAATACCTCAGAATGAACTGCTTGGTCATTTGGTAACTGTTCAGTTTTTGGAGGAACCATTTGCATGAATTCAGCTTGATCCCACTGCAGTCATCTTGAGTGGTAGAACCATGACCACTTGTGAGTAACCCTGGTGGGGTTTTCCCTGCATAGTATAAATAAACAAGATCATTAGAAAGGTATGTGCTGTGCTATTATTGGACCCTGACTAGATCCTAGCCCTGTCAACATCAGGAATGTACCTGAAATCTTTGATATTAGCTCAAGATAAACCAAGTACATTCCAGCTGGGATGAGGTCACTTTTGTTCTGACCATTATTTATGCCCTTCCTTCTCACCCAAACTATGGGAATCCAACTGGTCTTTCTGCCATCCAGGACTACACTTCTGTCAGTGAGTCCCCAATAAATTGCAATCTGTGCAATCCTGGATCTGCCTGCCTCTTTTATTTGGTCTCACGACACCTAGGGGCAGTTCTCATATACTGTGCTGGGCTGTTCCAGAACACTGCCAAACTGTTTTCCTCATGGCTGCATCATTTTACATTCCCACCAGCAATAGAAGAGGGTTCCAGTTCATTCACATCCTTGCTAACACTTGTTATTTTCCATTTTTGTTTTTTATAAAAGACAGTCATCCTAGTAGGTATGAAGTGGTGTTTCACTTCACATTTATGGTTTTGATTTGCACTTTCCTATTGACTGCTGTGCATTTTTTCTTGTGCATATTGGTCATTTATACATCTTCTTTGCAGAATTCTCTGTTTAAGTCTTTTGCCCTGTTTTAAATTGGGTTGATGCTTTCTGTTACTGAGTTGTAGGAGTTCTTTATGTATTCTGTATATTAAACTTGTTCAGAAAGATGGTATGAAAATTTGATCTCTCATTCTGTAGGTTTGTTTTTTGCTTTTTTGATAATGTCTTTTGGTGCAAAAGGATTTTATTTTTGATGAAGACCAATTTATCTATTTTTCTTTTATTTCTCATGCTTTTGATGTTATAAGAATTCACTGCCAAACCCAAGGTTCTTAAGACTTACTGCTGTGTTTTATTCTCAGTTTTATATTTTCAGTTTTTATGTTTGGATCATTGGTCCACTTTGAGTTATCTTTTGTATGTGGTATAAAGTTGATGTCCTACTTCATTCTTTTGTCTGTGTATGTCCAGTTTCCCAGCATGATCTATTAAAGAGATTATTCTTTTCCCTTTAAATGGACTTGCCACCCATGTGAAAAATCAGTTGACCATAGACATATGAATTTATTTTTGAATTGATTTTATTCTAGTGGTCTCTGTGTCTATCATTATGCCAGCACCACACTGTTTTGATTACAATAGCTTTGTAGTGAGTTTTGAAATCAAAAGTGTGAGTTCTTCAACTTTGTCCTTATTTTTCAAAATTCTTTTGCTATTTGGAATTCCTTGCAGTTCATGTGAATTTGAAGATTGGCTTTTCTGTTTCTTTAATAAAGGCTGTTGAATTTTTGATAGGAATTTGAATCTGCAGATTGCTTTGGATATAATATTGCATCTTGAAAATATTGTCTTCTTATCCTTAGACACAAGTGTCTTTCCGCAGATCCAGGTCTTTTAAAGTACTTCTCAAGTTTCTTAGTAGAATACTAATTTAGTCAAAGCCATGTAACTTCCTCCCAAGTTACCATGAAATATAGTGCCAAAAAGCTTCCAAATGTTGAGTGATGACATTTCACTGCAATTCGCAAAACATCCCTTTATTTTCATATGAATAATAGTCACTGGTGAAGTGAAAAATAAATTTTGATGATCAGTGTTTACTTGGGGAACTAGTTTTGTAAGACACTGATGAAAGAATATGGGGTACATCTTCAAAGTGGCAGGGGGCATAGAGATAAGCAGACAAGATTGAAAGCATAAAGCATATTCTCATGAGAACCAAGCAATCCTTGTTGTTGGAGGACCAAATGGAATCATCATTAATGTAAGTAGAATCAAAGTTCACAATCTGCAAGTCCTTCTTGAGGTACGCATGATTCAGCTTATTTACAGTTCGAGCAAAGGAATATTTAGAAGCACAACTATATGCTTCCAAACTGTACACTTTCTTGAAGTGCAGATCAAAAAATGGATTGTCCTAGAAGAGAAAGAGAGTCATGATTTAATTTGTAGCCATAAAAGTAGTTTCCTGGATTCTCTCATATCTCCTGGATATGTTTATTGATTTTAAAGTATCAGTATCAAACATATTTCTAAAGTCTACAAATAAGCTTTCCAAAGCTACCTGCTTCAAATGTAATTGCTTCTAAAAAAAACCAAGAAAGACATCTATGTCTTTTCAATTATACAAATGAACAGAATGTCATAGAATGGGCAGTTATCACTTCTTCCCAGCGTAGTGAATTTGAGAGGAGGGGATGAATGGAATAAATCCCCTTACAGACTTCTGGGGTGGGGTGGAGAAAGGGTTTTTTTTTTTTTTTTCCTGGTGTCTTTACTTGGAGGTTGGTCCTCTGTGATATTTCAAAGGTAAGTGGGGGAAATGCAGTATGGTTAATTAGCATTTGACATAGTACAGATTGCCAACTTGATGACTTTGCATTAACAACAAGGAGTAATCTTTGACTGTAATGGCAAGGATCATTAAGTCATTTGACTGGAACTGACAAATTTCTAGAATGCTCTTATTGGATGGCTCTAGGTTCTATGTTTAGTAGAAATGTTTCAAAGAAAGGCAGACATCAAACCTGATCTAGGTCTTACATATTAAAATAATAATAATTGAGCCTGGAGTCTTGGTGCACACCTGGAATGCCAGGCAACTCAGGAGGCTAAGGCAGGAGATTTCAAGTTCAAGCACAGCCTCAGTGATTTAGCAAGACCCTGCCTCAAAAGAGAGCAGGAGGAAAGGGGAGAGAATAATAATAATTGCTACTGTATTAGTAGCAGTGACAACAGTGCCTTGCCTGGTGATATAGCTCAGTGTCAAGCACTTCTCTAGGTTCAATTCTAGCACTACACATGCTAAAATATACCATGCATTTATAAAGTGTGCAAAATGTATTTCTGTTTAGAAAATATTTTCACAATCATAATCTGCCTAACTCCCAACTCTCCTTGAGGACAAAGGTTTTGCATTATTTATCTTTGTGTTCCTTGTGCTTATCCATGGCAACTACTGATGTCTCAACAAACGTGTGTTGGACTGACCCCGACACTGATCTGAAGTAGTTCTATGTAAAAGGAGAAATGAAAGTAAACGTTGCTTAAGTGACAAAGAGTCAGAGAGGGACTAAACCACACAAGGGTGTAAATTCACTAGCATGAAGCTATAAGCTTTAGATACAAATAACTATGTATTTTCAAACAGGAAAATTCTTGCAGAAGTCCCGAAAAAGAAGACGACTTTTGAAGCTAGGTGACCATTTTGAGTCTCTGACGTAACCATGAGCAAACTACTTATCTGATCTGACCCTCACTTTTCCATTTTAGTTAGGTTTTCCTTACAATTTGAGATTAATCGTATAAACTGCCTAGTATGGAGCTTAATAAACGATTGCTCCCTTTCTCAGATCTGTCCCTAAAGGTTGTGATACTGGTGTTAACACTGCTTTGCTTTGTGCTATTAATTTTTTTAAAGCATTTTAAAAGGAAGGCATATGGGTGCTGTGATTTCAAAGGTACTGCTCCCCTAGTCATACCTTGCAATTTTTTTCTAGCTGTCATAATTGCACATTGAAAGACAATTCTGCAGAGAATGTCAAAAGGAAATCCCACCCATTCCATCACCAGGTAGTAATTATGATCCTTGGATAGTTTTCTCTCCCATTTGTGCCTTGTGATGTAGAAAATATCCTTCATGTCTTGGAGATAATTAGGATTAATCTTTGCTTAGCTTAATAATTGAAAGGATGAGCATGCATGCACATAGCACTCAAGTCCCTTCCTTTCTTCTCCCCCTTTCTTTCTTTGATAGAACTCTAGAGCTAAGAGGGGAATCTCATAGATTATTTAACAAACCCTTATTTATAGATGAGATGATAGTTTCCAGAGAGGTGAAGCACAGGCCACACCTAGAACTAGTGGCAGAGTTAGGACAAGAACCAACATCCCGGCCTGCCCAACCCCATCTTCTGCTACATCATCTTGTCTCCTGTTGGACCAGTCAGTCTCCAAATCCTAAATCATTTGATTTATGTTTTATAAATTGACTTCAATTTCAATTCCATTCCATTTTAAAGTTGACAACTTTCTGGCTTGAAATTGCTCTATTGACAATTGTATGATTGCCATTGAGAAAAACGTAATAATATGACTCCTGAGAATTCAATTCTGAGGGGCGGGGGGGAGATATTCCCAGACATTCAGGATATTTTTACTTCATTGTAGAAAATAAATCTTTTTAAAAAAAACTATTCTTTGGATATTATAGTTTCTTGTGACAGGATTGATAGAAATATCCCCAGGCACCAGCCAAATTTGGAGAAAATAATTATGACATGAGTAACATTTAAGAACATGAGAAACAAAGAAGAGAAAAGAAAAATGGCCCCCAAATTGGGTGAGGATGGTTTAATTTATGAATGATGGATTGGTGAACCTGACATGGATTTCTGCTAAAATTCAGTACAATATAGAAGTTTGGCAGGTACAGAAAAGTATAAAGAAGAAAAATAATAATTGTAAAATTTTTAACCTTGTCATACAAAATAACATATATTTAAGCACTGAGTTGTTTCATATATACATGAACATGTGCACATACACGTAACTACATGTATTTTATAGCATTAAAATTTAAGATTTAGATTTCAATAATATGATAAATATGCAGAATTGACACTACTTTAGAAAAGATTTTTTTTAAGTTGATTTTTTAAAACACTTATTAAATAGTGAATAATTGTGTTCTGAGGTATTCTTCTGGAAACTGTTTTGTGATGGCTGCATACTTGTTTCATCTTATGGATATGAAGCAATAGGGTTAACCAATGCCTGATTACCTCACATTTAGGTAAAATGTATTGTAAGAAAAATATTCCATGATTGGGTGCAATAGTGCATGCTTGTAATCCCTGTGATTTAGGAGACTACTGTAGGAGGATTACAAGTTCAAGGCCAGCCTCAGCAACTTAGTGAGCCCTTAAGAAACTTAGTGAGCCCCTGTCTCAAATAAAAAAAATTATAAGGGCTAGGAGTGTGCTTCAGTGGCTAAAGCACATCTGGGTTCAACCCTCAGTACCAAAAACAACAACAACAAACACAAAACAGCAACAACAACAAAAACCAACAACAAAAAACAAAAATGTGAGTAATGAAATTCAGCATTCTTTCACCATGGAGTCCTGCCAAACACAGCAAGCTTGAAAAATAGGATTCCTAGGTGATAGTCAAGTAATAGCAGAAAGCATATATAGATATTCAGATTAGATGCTTAATTAGAGTTTATGGCTGTTAGTGTATCCTCAGAATTTAGCAGGACCTTCTGTGCTATAAATCCTGAATAGATGATTAAACAAAGGAATAAATAAATATATGAATTTGTGGATGTTAACATCTAATTCAAAGAAGGCAAATTAATAGATTTCTGAGTAAAGTCTAGTTCTACCACTTAATAATTATGTAACCTTGAGCAAATTTATTAGTCTCTTTAAGTCTCATTTTCTTCATCTGTAAAATGGGATTAGTAATAGATCTAATTCATTGAGTTTATGATGGTGATGTAAAATTATATGTAGAAGAGGCTTAGCTTGATTCCTTGTACCTTGTAAGAGTTTACTAAGTATGGGATGGTAGTCAGTAACAACACTAATAGTGATAGCCATTGATTCCTTAGCGGTATGTCCTTCGCTCTACCTGCTTAATCAGTTTTGTGTTATTGACTTAGATAAAGTCTTAAATGTTCAGTTAATTAAATGTGTATCAGACTATAGGGATATTTAAAAATAAAGATATTAAAAATTTGGTAGGTTGGAATAAGAGTCCAAACTAAGATAGGATATTTATTAGGAAAAACAATAAATAAGTTTTGCACACACAGTAGTGCATACCTTTAATCTTAGCAATTCAGAGGTCAAGGCAGGAGGGTTGCAAGTTTCAATTCAGCCTGGGCAACTTAGCAAGACCCTGTCTCAAAATAAAATGGAAAGGGATAGGAATGTAGTTCAATACTTGCTTAGTATGCACAAGGTCCTGGGTTCGATCTTCAGAATAAAAAAAAAAAAAATAGAAAAGAAAAGAAAGAAAAAACCGAATTTATTGAGTGCCTGATATCTATCAGGTAGAAGGCTATGACCTGGTCTCAGTCTTTTAGAAGGGGCTTTCCATCCAAAGGAGAGATGGGGTAATTTGATAACTGCAGTTTGTAGGATTAGGCCTCATGATTGGGATGGGGAGTCATGAGTAGGATTTACCAAATGGGAAATCTGGAAATGGGGTAGAGGTGGGGGTGATTAGCATTCGAAACTTCAGGAGTCAGTACTGAGTTAGGCACTGTGGGCATATAAAGTTCAGGGGTACAATAGGCTATCCCCCTACAGCAGACAGCAAGGACAGACTGGGAAAATGACTAGTTAAGTGGTCAAGAGGGGAGACTGATGTATTCACTCTTTCTCTTCTTCAACTCTAAGATTCTAGTATTTTCAAGCACTATGATCTTTCTGCAGGATGAAGGGGGCTTTTCTGACAGAGGTAAGGAATCCTTAAAACCTACAGAATAAATTGGAGAGAGTGATGGTGGAAATGTCATGTTTGGGGAAAACAGCATTTAAAGTTTCAGGTTTGATTGGTTTAACCTGTTAAGAGGTCCTTGAAAAAGATGCTTTTAAATTTAATAGACAAAATTCAAATTCAAACTCATAAAAGCAAAAACTAAAAAGTAGATCATCACAGGAAATTAAATCCATACACTGAAGAACAATATGTCATTTTAACACTTAGTACATGACAAGAATATATGAAGTAGGATATTGAGCATAAGATCTCCAGCATATTGATCCCACATTTCCCTTATGAAATGTAATACTTACAGTGTCTGCTTCTTTTCCATCAATCATCTGCAGATCATTCAAAGACCACTTTTTTGTTACTTCATATTTTTCATCTAAACCTATTCTGTAGTGTTTCACCATAATTATTTTTACTTCTTCATTTTTGGTCACTGTAGGGAACAGAAAGATTCTTAGTTTTAGAAGACATAAATTATTCAAGTCACATTTTTCAGGATTATGTATGTCCTTTTTATATAGGACCTTGAACCTAGATTATAGTTACAGCCCAAATTTGAGCCCCAATGCATCTGAAAGTTTCACGAATATGCCTCCAAAATTTGCTTAAGGTGTTAAATTTATTTGGCTGCAATTGTGGTTCTATGCTGCCACAGTAATGTTTGTCAGATAGAAACTCTGAGCTATGTGCTTTGAGCTCCTGAGCTTTGTGGTAGAGAATGGGATTCGATGTGGGGCAGGAAATAAGAGGCCTAGCATTACAATACAGTCAGTGCCAAAGTGTTACCAGAACACATTATAATTTAAATTCATGACAATGTAAAGCAAGTGAGGTAAGAAAAGCAAACAGTTCTGCTCACATAGCAACACAGCACCTGCAGTACTGTACTTGGGGAACCGTGACACTTTCTTCTAAATGTGCTGTGTGATGCAGAAGTGTCTGCAGCATGACCACCACTGAGCTGTTTGGTGGTGTTGGAGATTTTTAATCCTCTCAAGTATGCCTCTTAAATTCTAGTGTTCTAAATGGTACCACCAGCACAGATGATTCTAGTATTATACTTTGAAAAATGTGAGGAAGTCTTTGCTCATTTTATGTGAACAAAATGAGGGAATTAATTTCCTCATCTTAAAATCATTTCTTTGGTCTCAACATAAACACCTCAGAATATCAACATTGGAGCATAGAGTTCCTGCTAGTTAATAAAGGAAGATTTACTGAGTACTTGTTATTTGTTAATAGATTAAAGATGCCAAAGGGGAGACAGTAAGAGATGTGGCCTCTGCCCTCTAGTAACTTCTGGTTTTGTTAAGGAAACAGGCTAACATATGAGTCACTTCTAATAGCATATTATAAAGAGGTGGCAGATAGGGATCAACTGTCTAAAATTCTCTTTCAAGATAGATAATGTGACCTAGAGAATCACACAGCTGGTTCTGTCTTCTAAGCATGAGCCTGGAATTTGTTTGGGGGGAAGATTCTCTTTTGGGTCTGCTATGGTTTAAGTGTGTCTCCCAGATTTCTTGTGTTTGAAAACTTAATCTCAGTGCAATCACTTGTCTGGACCACAAAGGCTCCAGAATTGATGCTGGGGAAGGGAGTAACTCTCTCCTGAAAGTACAGGTGATACTGAAATCAAGATGAGCATCGGAACTCAGAGTTGACGATGGGACTGGAGAAGGGAGTCTGAACCATTTGACAATCTTAGAAGAGGACACAGTGACTGGTGTCCAATGCAAGCTCATACTGCAATACCAAGTCATAAGTCTCCTTCTATGAGCTAGAAACTAATGAAATAATACCCTGTTAAAAGGAGTATTTTTCTGGTAGCAGATGCACAGGATACATTAAAGAAGAAAAGAAGAGGAACCAGAGAACCCTTGAGGAGGTAATGTGGCTCAGTGGGTTCTGGCACCAGATGTTTTGGAGTCGAACCATGGCAACACCAATGTATTGTGGTTCAGGTCACTGAATCTCTGGAGAGAATAAGCCTCATCTTGGCAGACAAGAGAGTAATACAAACTCACAGGGTGTAAAGGTTAAAGTTCATAAAGCATGTAAAGGACTTAGGATAGTGCCTGGTTTGTAGTGATTGTTGAAGTGTTCTGCTTGTTTTAAAGGCTGTGGTGGTAACCTATGCATGGATGGAAGGTAGTGGAAACAAGTGGCAAATCTGAGTAAGGTTTAAAATGAGGCACTTCAGCACTGTGTGGAAAGCAGACACTGGATGCAATTCCAAATAGCAAAGAGGGAGGGTGAGCTGGCTGGGTGGAATGATGAGATTTGTGTGTGTGTATGTGTGTGTGCCAGGGATTGAACCCAAGGGCACTGAGCCACATCCCCAGTCCTTTTTTATTTTATTTTTTAAATTTTTTTTAGTTGTCAATAGACATTTATTTATATGTGGTACTGAGAATCAAGCCCAGTGCTTCACACATGCTAGGCAAATGCTCTACCACAGAGCCACCACCCCAGCATCCCCAGTCCTTTTAATTTTTATTTGAGTCAGGGTCTCACTGAGTCACTTAGAACCTCGCTAAATTGCTGAGGTTGGCTTCAAACCTGCCATCCTCCTGCCTCAGTCTCCTGAGCCGCTGGGATTACAGGTGTGTGCCACCATGCCCCAACTTAATGAGTTTTGTTTTTGACATATAGACAGGTATTCCCAAATTATTTCAGGAGAGAATAAGATGACAGTTTTTAGTTTAGGAATGGAGATAGAGAGTAGAGGGTCTTGTGTGTGGAGAGGTTTCCAAGACCAACTTTATAGGAAAAAAGCAGAGGAAAGAGATAAGAGGAGTGAAGAAGAAAGAGATGCTAGCAAGAGGTCTGAGAAGAGGTCTTCAGAAAAGACAGGCCCAAGAGTGCAATGCCATGGAAATCAGAGGATAATGTGTTCCAGAGGTTTGGAGACGATCCTGCAAAGTCACTTTGTTAGGTAAGGTGGAGTTCAGTCCTGGCACTGAATCTGACTTGGAAAAAGTCATTGATTCCCACCATGAGGGCAGTTTATAATGGTGAGAGCAGAAGATGGTTTTCAGAGGATTCCTTCATGCACTGATTTTTAGACTGAGTGTGCATTCTGTACCAGTTCCCAGTTAGGTAAGTCTACAAAAGGTAAGAAGAATGTAGGCTAAAGGCTATGACTTAGGCATATTCCAAGAGTGCAGAAGAAGAGATATAGCACATTTTGGGGTCAAGGAGAAATTGAGGGGCATGTCTAGAGGGAACCTCAAGATCTTAACCCAAGATCAATGAATGACTCAGAGAATAAAATCCCCCTGATGTTGTGTAGAAGTTGGTGGCCTTCTGCCCATCTATACCTTTCTAGCCCTAAAAAATGTCTATCTTCCCAGGTCTAGATGTCACCTTTGGAAAGAGGAAAGGATTGGAAGAACTGCTGTCAGGTTGGTGTGTTGTAGTGGAGGCAACCTTAGTAAGGACAAGTTCTTAGTAAGCTTGTCGCAATTGCTAAGGACAAGATCTTGGAGGAGCTTCCTTCTACCAGAAGACAGTTGTATCTTCCCAGACAGAGGCTCTACCTCAGAATCAGAATCAGAGGATTATATTCTTATTCAGCTAGATGTCTCACTAGCTTCTTTAGTGGGTGAGAGAGAAAGGGGCTGGGGAGATAAGAAATACCTAGATACTACATGAAAATGTAACCTTCAGGGAGCAAATTCCACTGCTTCATCTACATATTATGACAATTGACTATAAACCACTCATTCAATTCATTAAGTCGATATTTATTTGAATGCCCTTTTTGTACTAAGCATGGTTTTAGGAATTGAAAAAATGAGTTCCCCAAATTAATTCTCACTGAGACTGCAAGAAATGGGGGCTTCAGAAAGAAAACTTTTGCTCACAGTACTGTGATTGAGGCAGGAACCTGGACACAGAGGGACATCATCATCTGACTGGGCATTAGGGAGAGTGTCCCAAGGAAGGTCATCTGAGCTGCAAAGGGTGGTAGGAGTTAGTAGAATGAAGAAAGGAGGAAAGGGGCTCTGAGAAGCACAGGCACAAAGGCATGAAGCACTCAGCACTTTTGAGTCATTAGAAGTATTTGCTGTTGTTGGCATGAGCTGTGAACGTGGCCAGGTGGAAAGAAGCAAGTTGGCAGGAGTTAGTCCCTGAGGGATCTGGAATACCAAGCTATGGAGTTCAGATGTTATTCTGAAAGTTGTGGTAGGTGATAGGAAAGTGTCACTGAAGGATTTTAAGTGAATGGACAGGCTGGATTTAAATTTTAGAAAATTCTTTTGGAAGCTGGGTGCAGTGGTACATACTTGTAATCCTAGCGACTTGGGAAGCTGAAGCAGGAGGATAGTGAGTTCAAAGCCAGCCTCAGCAATTTAGTGAGGCCCTAAGAAACTTAGTGAGATCCTGTCTCAAAAAAAAAAAAAAAAAAAAAAAAAATATATATATATATATATATATATATATATATATATATATATATATATGGGGTTGGAAATGTGGCTCAGTGGTTAGGTGCCTGTAATGGTCAATTTGAATTGTCAACTTGATTGGATTAAGAGATGCCAATGATTAAGAGACTTATGGGTGTGTCCATGAGGGCAGGTCTACGAATGATTGGAATGTGGGCGAACTGAAGTGGAGCCCCTCCCTAAACGTGGGCAGCACAGCCCAATAGGATGGAATAGAAACTGGAAGAACAAGGAAGCAGATTGCAGATGCAAGCTTGGCTCTTCTTGAAGGGGTTCTTGATTGCTGCTTCCATTGTCTGAGGAGATCGGACTCTAGCTTCTCTTTTCCAAAGCATACTCTGCCAGTAATTCAACAGGGAGTTTCCAGAAACCTTGGTCTTGACTAGGGTAGCCCTGTTGATCTTTCTTGTTCTGGGGCTTCTGTGTCTTGGACTGTGCAGCTGCTGGTTCTTCCAGTTCTCCAGCTGCAGACGGCCATTGTGGACTATCCAGCTTCTGGTTGTGTAAGCCAATATAATAGATTACCCTTTTTAATCATACTTCCTGTTGATTCTGTTCCTCTAGAGAACCCTGACTAATACAGTGCCTCTGGGTTCAATCCTTGGTACCAAAAAAAAAAAAAAAAGAAAGAAAGAAAGAAAGAAAGGCAGAAAGAAAGAAAGGAAATTCTTTTGGGAAGTTCCACAAAGGATGAGTTAGAGGTGGGGAACAGAGAAAAGAGATGTTAAGCAGATAGAATCTACCAGTTATGGAGTTTGCTTACATTAATGGTCACTGTCCTGCCAACTCCAACCTAAGAAAATAAAAGAACATGCTTTAAAGATTAAACTTTGATAAAAGGAAGCTGCACAGAGAGACTACAGCCTCCTTAATTTGACAAATGACTTTCTTTAGAGCTAAGGAGGCTCCAAGAATTCTCTGCAGCCATAAGCCAAAGAAGTCTGCTCAGGTTGGAGTTGACCCAATCCCTAAATTCCATACTTGAGCTTTGCTGCCAGCTGAAATTAAATGGCCATCACAACATTAACACACTGGCAAAGTGGAAACTTAGCACATCGTCTTAAAACAGAAATGTGTTTATATAGTAAAAATGGTAGAGAGTTGGTTTCACTAATATCAGAGCTCTGTTGGATAATTATGGTTTAGGGAATGATATCTGCAGATGCAAGGAACTTCAGAATTAGCCTGCTCCAGTTTTAATATTTTAGTCTGCTTTTCCAGAATTATGATTTTAACTTCATAAAAATCTTTTTTCACCTTTAATTTAAAAATAAACTTTATCATTGATAAACACCTCTATTTCCACGACAAAATGATGGGTATATTCATTAGACAGTATAATATATATATATATATATATATATATATATATATATATATATATATATTTTTTTTTTTTTTTTTTTATGGTGCTGGGGATTGAACCCAGAGTCTTGTACATTGGAGGCAAGCACTCTACCAACTGAGCTATATCCCCAGTCCTGTCTATTATATTCTTGAGGATAAATTGGCAAATTGATCCAACATGATTGGCAGAATAGAGGAAAAATAGTAGCTAATAAGTAATTTGCATAGAAATGCTTTAAATAAATAAGAGCCTTTATTTTCTAATCCTAGTGTTATATAATTGTTTTCAGTATTTGAGTTAAGTAATAGGAAAAAATTACCACCTGATATTGAACAAAAGAAGTCTTAGTAACAGTTACAATGCACTGATAATGCCTTGGGGTTGTTGAGTAGGCAGTCATTAATTTCACCTAAAAGTAATTTTTGAATAACATTTTTCTAGAAATATTTTTATAAAATCAATTTTGGGGCTATACTGGGTATCTTTAAAATATTAAAATGACAGACTGTAAGCAAGTTAGGACATGAGTTATTGATGTACTTTCAGAAATAGGAGAGAGACTGGAAGAGAAAGAAAGTGCTTTTGTGGGAGCAGGAGCACCAAAGAAACAGAGGACCGTCCATGCAGGATCTGTTTAATGAGTTCCAAGCTAGAACATTCTCAATGCACCTACTGAAAGCAACCGAGAGAGTGGTCGAGCACAAGTAGCTAAATTCACTTGCTAGTTGGTGATCTTGGGCAAATTCTTTAGTAACTGTAAGCCTCAGCTTTATCATCCACAAGAAGTGGCAGATAAGATAATATATGGGGAGTACTTTGAAATGCCATTCTTACTGGTTAGAAGCAGTGTCACAAAGTGGAAAGAACTTTGGTTTTAAAAATTAGATTTACTTTCTGTGACCGTGGGCTAATTACTTCACTTCTTAGACCATGGTTTCTCATCCACAAAACAGAAATTTAACTTCATACAGTTGTCATGAAGATGAAAAGGAGTAATGCATAGAAATGGCATTAAATTGACTTGTGCCTTATACTCTGGCTGAAGCTTTTTTTTTGTTTTTTGTGTTTTTTTGGTGCTGGGATTTGAACCCAGGAGTACTCAACCACTGAGCCACATCCCCAGCCCTTTTTTGTATTTATTTTGAGACAAGTTTTCTCCAAGTTGCTTAGGGCCTTGCTAAGTTGCTGAGGCTGTCTTTGAACTCGCAATCCTCCTGACTCAACTTCCAGAGTTGCTGTGATTATAGCATGTGCCACCATGTGTGGCTATGCTTGACACTCTGAAGGTATACCTTACAACTATCCCTTTTAGCTCATCGTCAATAATGCCATGCTAATAATGAAAAATTTAATATTTTTCCCTTTAAAACTTCTGCTATAAAGTTTCTGTTTACTCTATAATCGATATGACTTGGACCTTATAATAGGTGGAGCATATTGATTTCCATGTTATATTTCCAAAGTAGAAAATTACTAATGGGAAAATCTGTCTGAAGAGTGACTAATGATGTCATTCTAAGTTTTTGATTTTAGAGATAATGGTAATATCTCCCCCACTTATAATTACTCTTATTTGGAAAGTCAGAATATTTTATTTACACTTCTCCATAGAGATATTTAGTGATAGTCAACAAATGTGTGACGCACTTTGCTTGTGTATGTGTGTGTGTGTGTGTGTGTGTGTGTTTGTGTGTCTGAGAGAGAGATTTCAGCAAAAATAATGAAGTGTATTTTTTTTATATCTTTAGAAGATAAAGAACAAGAATTTTAAGGTATAAATTGACTTTGATATTCAAGATTTGTTCCCCATCTCACAATCTTGATCATAATTAAGTTTTGTGGTTTATGATATTTGTATCTTATTTTTAGTAAGTGTACTTTTATAAATCAATCCCATATTTCTTCTTTTCCTAATTTGTTAGAATAGAAAAATAAGTGCTATCAAATCAGAATTTGTCCAAGTGTTCTCTCTTTTGAGAACAGATTCCTGTGTTGTTGCAAAACCAAGTGTATTCATAGTTTATGAGAGGAAATATAGGTTGTGAATGGAAGATGTGAATTATTCTATATATCAAAATAGCCTTAAGTAAATCTTCAACTTGAAAAATAAAAATGAAGGCACATATAAACTATCCTCTGCTCTGTTATCAGAGTATATGCATAGCTGTTTGGATATACTTTGGCCTGTACAGTTGTTATTCTACCACTATTATAGCATCTTTTGTTTGTTTGTATGATGCCCTGGGGATTAGACCCAGGTCCTTGCACAGACAAGCACTCTACCACTGAGCTACCCCCCCAGCCAAATAACATCTTTAAGTGTCTGAAAACTTTCAAAATATCATCCTATATTTTTATTCTTAAAACACTATAATAATTTGTTCTCAATTTCGTGCTGAAAAGATTAAACTAATGTCTCCCCAGATAATACTATTATCACTGAAATGAAAAATTAAGAAGTTCTTTAATTTTGTGATTTGTTTATAAGATACTGGGAATTCACAAATTTAGCAACAGTGGTTCCAAATGAATCCTTAAAAATTGCTTTAGCAACCCCCTTGGCTTGTTTTCATGTTTTTAATTAACACTCTTTTGTAAATGATTTGATGAATTGTTAGATTCTTTGATTCACAGAGGAAAAAGTTCTGTTCTGGCATCAAAAACTAATATATAGAAAAATTACATATATAGTTTCATAATTCTAGCAAATGCCCTAATTTCAAATTAACATCTATGAATAGAAATTATTTTCTAAATACATGAGAATACCTAAAAATAATCTATATCTTAATAGGTATATACTTTAAAACATATAGTATACAGTATACTACATTAATTTTATATCAAATGAACATATTTATATACATTTATTATATATTTTATTCCCACTATGAATGTATATTTATAGTATATACATACATCACATATTTAGCATGTATTTTTACAGTAAATACATTTTTCCTATACATTTTTAAAAGTATAACACTGTCTTTTTAAAAAACTCACCTTTCATTTATTGGAATATAGCAATTATGTTTACTTTTTTCTAATAAAGACTTAACAGAGTGGCACTTCATGCAAATATAGTGTTTTTATTTCCATTGCGAGATGTTAACACTGAGGCCAGAGAGGCTATTTATCTTGTCCCAAGTTCACAGCTGATAGGCAGACAAAGCAGGGCCAGATTTGACAACCAGATCTATTGGGTTCTCAGCATTCCAAGAGCTGTGCACCGGCTCTGCTACCTCCCAGTTGTGAATAAAGCTTCGGTATGCTCTTTCAAGTCTTTGAGACTTGAACCCATCTGCACTCTCCTCATTGCACTCATGACTTGTCCCTTCCTAGTGTCTGCACCTAACAGACTTCCTCCCTCTTCATGAGATTCTGCTTTTAACTGCCAGTGATAATGGTGTTGAAGGCCTGGGAAGACAATCCCAGGGAGAAAGGACCTGGCAAACCCTTAGCTGGTGGGAACTGAGGACACAAGAAATCCCTAATGTGTATGCCAGCAACTACAGAGAGGGAAATGAGTTCATGGCATCTGAATTTTACATTGGTCAGGTAATCATCAAGATATAACAGTAAAAGACAATACTCTGGTGTGAGACTCCTGCAGAAAGACAGACTCTAGTCAGATAAGTTTTGCCATATTTCAACATTTTTTTAAACTTTTTGTTTTTGGTACTGGGGACTAAACCTAGGGCCTTAGGCATGCTAAGCCCATGCTCTGCCACTAAGTTTTGCCTCTGGCCAAATACATTCCTTTAATTTGAAAAATGCATCATTTAATTTGATGATTCTGGATCCGTGAGTCTTGTAAATTTAGAACTGTTGGACTATAGGGTATGCAGAGGAAATCAGAGCCATGCAACTCCTGCTTGAAGATGGATAGCACTCCAAGTATGGAGTTACCTGCCTCAACAATTTTGATGTGGCTTGTTTGCTTCCTATCAATGGAAATTTTCTGAGTTAAGCATAGCCGAAAATAGGGTGGTGGTCAAGTATTATTAAACTACTGTTCTGCCAAAATAGTTTTGCAATGGTCATAAAAAGGTGCTACATTATGCCACAAATTGATGGATGTGATATAGAGGAGAAAAGTTAGTAAAAAGTTAGTGAATTTTATCTGGAGTATCACAACATTGTCACATTGTCTTCTTTTCCTTTTTTTTTTTTTTTTTTTTTTTTTTTTGCACCAGGGACTGAACCCAGGGCGCTTAGCCACTGAACCTCATCTCAACCTAGCCGCCTTTTTTTTTTTTTTGACACAGTCTCACTAGGTCGCTTAGGTCCTAGCTAAATTGCTGAGACTGGCTTTGAACTTGTGATCCTCCTGCCTCAGCCTCCCTAGCCGTGGAATTACAGGCATATGCCACCATGCCTGACTTTCTTCCTCATTTTTGAGAGGACATTGTTTTTTTCCTTGCATATGACAGAATCGTTGAATCAATTTCAAACATTTAATTCAAGGAGATGTTTCATGAGACTGTGATTTGGTGGTAAGGATACAACATGGATTTTTACTTAAATTGTTTGAATGACTTTTTCCCATAACTTACATTCTTTCTTTTTCCTGAGATGATTAAGTTTTTTTATTTGTTGATACACCAAGTCCCCACACTTTATATGTATAGCAAAGAGGTTAAGGTGTTAGATAAATATTACTCTTCTTAATTCTGAGCAAATATGACTGTATTTATTAGAAATATATTTTTAAAAATTCAAGCACTTTATTTAAAGATATTCTATTTCCCTTACAATACTCCCTCTTGCTACCTTTGGAAAGTACTTCTAAGCCAATTATCAGGAAAAGAATTATAACAAGTTGTTGTCTGAAAATAGGTGTGTACTTTAAAAGGGAAAGTCTACAACGAACACCAAGTTTCTAAGTGCTTTTCTCCTATGCCTCTGAAAAGTATTAAAAGGCACAGATTGGGAATAGGGAGTGCTGCATATTAAATCCAATAATGGCACAGGCCATTCCTATCTAAATTCAGCATAAAAAAGTCACAGGTTCGGCAAACCATGATTGAGTGCAAAAGCTTATTCATGACAATTTTCATAAATTTTAAAAACATGAGGGAAAATACTTATTTTACTCTAATCCTTTAGAGAACATTGCCTTATCCTTAAAGTTCCATCTTCATGAGTTAGTTTCTATCATTAAAGGACTGTTTTTCATATAAGAGAATAATTTTAAATATCATTTCTGTTTTCAAAACAAACGCCCAGAAAGTCTACATGAATCTTTGGAAGAAAAAAAAAAAGCAACTTTGGTTTTGTTTCTTTCCTAGGGTGAAAAGAGAACCCCAGTCATCTGAAACGATTGGAAACAGAGATGTATAACTCAATTCCTCATGTATTTAAAAGCATACAGAGAACTCTCTGTTGAAGTTTTCAAAATGAACTCTTACACAATAATGAGCTCTACATGCCACGAGAGTGAACTGAAAGATTAGAGACAAGGTAATCAAACCAGAAGAACATATCCAGTTTCATTTCTGAACGAATAATCAAAAGATTATGATATAATTTTTCTTTCTTTCCTTTTAGCATTTTAAAAAATTCAATAGAATCCAAATTCTTAAACTAGGCGTAGTTAAACTCTATCACAAGAGGCACCACATGTTCTATATAAGAAACAAAGACAAAAAAAATCCCCCTCTAACCCCCCAAGCATCTTTCGGTGATTTGCTTTTTGAAATGATAACAGAAAGAGCAGATTACCTGACACACAGAGGTAGTACCTGTCCTGCACGGAGAACTCTATTTCAATAAACTCGTACAGATTCTGTGAGAGTGGCTTAAACAGTTTCTTCTCCAAGTCCTCCTTCACCAATGATGACATTTCCTCAGCTCCCTTGGCCTGATATTTTGGTTCACACTCAGGCGTGCTCTCCTTTTGCTCCTTAGCTGTCTTGTGTGGGTTTGCAATCCTCCCACCTTCCCTCCCTTTAACTTCTCATTTGTAGCCAGAACCCAGGCTCCAGAGAGCACCGTGCGGTCGGTCCCTCACTGCGGTATCTGCCCAGTGGCAGCAGCGGCTGCAGCAGTTAAAATACAGCAGTGGCACTAGCCCCACCGTCAGTCTTGGGCATCCAGCCTCGAGCCGGCTGCTCTCGGGAGCTCTCCTGTGGCTCGCTGATGGGGAACGTATTTATGAACACCGACCGATAGCCACAGATCTACTTGTGGAGTCCCTTGGTTATTCCACTCTAGTAGCCTTTTCCCCTTTCACGACAGCTCTATGCAGAGAAAAGACCACTACTTCAGCTTGATGCCATCATATAAATCAGCTGTCTGGTTCTATTGATTGGGATCATCTTCCATTAAGAACTTCGTTCTCATCGGCCAGGGAAAAGGCATCCCTGCTTGCTCTCAGCGCTTTCAACAAGTCTTTTTTCCTCCTTTCTTTCTCCTCCTGCAATGGGTTCAGACCTTTGCTTCTAATGCCCTAAAAATTATGGGCCTAAATTATTATTGTGTTTTAAATTTTTCTAAATTTTTAAAGAAAATGGACATTTAAATGGGCCCATTTTAATATTATTTATTCCTTCGCTCACAAACGAAAATATATTGGGAACTTACTGGGGGAAAGCATTCTATTTGTTTCTTGGGAAGGTGATTTTTCTATCCTCAAAGAGCTGTGGCCTAACAGAGGTAAGTACGCCAAATAATTATAGATGTGTAAAAGTGGGACGTGGCACAAAACAGAAGGGAAAACAGACTAGGAAAGATACCTATACCTGGAAGGATCAGAAGTACCGTGGGAGAGGTCTGGAGCTGGAAGAGTGAGAGAAGAGCTTAGAGGTGGAGGAGGAGGGGCTTACTGCAATGGAAGGAGCATTGTGAGCCCAAACCCTGCATCAAGGAGCACAGGGGTATGCTGTGGTCGAAGGTGTCCCCTCCAAAATTCCAGTGTTGCCAATATGATAGTATTAAGAGTGGAGTCTATAAGAGGCCACGAGGACTTCTCCCTTAGAAACGGGGCAAAGGCTCTCATGACAGGCTTCCCACAGCCTTCCTCTGGCTTGCCCTTCTGCCTTCTGCCATGTGGTGACACAGCATTCCTACCCTCTGAAGGATGCAGACTGTCCAACCTCAAGGCATCTTGATTTTGGACTTCCCAGCTTTTTGTTTCCTTTAAATTATGCAGTCTGTGGTATTTTGTTATAGTAGCACAAACAGACTGAGGCAGGGTATGGAGGGAGGACAGAAAATTGTCCTATTAGCCTGAGTTATAGGGTATGTGTACTCAAAAGATGAAAGAAAGATTGGGACCAGATCATGGAAATCCTTCAACAATCGGCTAATCCTTTGGACTGTATTCTACAGAAGCAGAGAACCAATGAAGATTTTTGGGCATTTGTTTAGTCATTTTTTTTTCCTGAGTTAGAGATGGACACATACCTTTATTTTATTTATTTATTTTTATGTAGTGCTAGCCAGGGTGAATTGCACAGTTCAACGGGGAGACATTTGCTTTCATATACTTCAGTTTCCTCATTTATAAAATAATCTCTTTTCCTACCTTAATATTCTTCTATTCTCTCTGTGAATCTGGGAGTTTATCGAAACAATTTGGGGACGGAGGGTGGGGCTCAGTGGCAGAGTATGTGCCTAGCATGAGAGAGGCTTTGGGTTTGATCCCCAGCACTGCAAAAACAAACAAACAAATGAACACCCCCTGCCCCGCAAACAATTTGGGTAAGAGGAGCAGAGGAAATACTGAGGGACAGCTTGTTATTCTCACTATATATTCAAGATAAGTCTGCAGTACCTGGCACATACTGGATATTCTTGTATTCATTTATTCACTCATTAATTTATTTGTACATAGTAACTAAAGAACAAATAAATGAATTGAAAAATCATGTAATGGTTTAAAAATTTTTCTTTGCATAGATGATTTTGCAGTGATATATTCTCATGTATGAAGTATACAATTATTAGTCTTACCCTTCATTTACCCTGTGTCAATAGCCTTTTTTTTTTTTTTTTTTTCTGGTACCAGGGATTGAACACAGGGGTGCTTTACTGCTGAGCTACATCCCAGTGCTTTAAAAAAAAAATTTATTTTGAGACAAGGTCTTGGTAATTTCCCATGTTGACCTGGAACCTGAGATCTTTCTGTCTCGGTTTCTTGAGTTGCTGGGATTACAGACATGTGTCACAGCACCTGGCCAATATCCATTTGTTCTTACCATGAAGACATGGTCTTCAGTTGTGAGAGTTTCAAATGGACTTCTGGAGGAAATACCACAATTCTCTGCAGATCCTTAAAAAAAAGTGTGACTATGTATTTCCTACAGTCTTAAGTAACATTGAAATTAGAAGCTTGGGAATTGACATTGTGACTTTGTAACTCTAAAATGAAATTTTTATTGTTAACAAGTGTGTTCAGAAACTATTTGCCACTGTGTTGAATATTCTTATGGTGTAGATTTGGATTGACATTCATAAACAAAAGTCAAAAAGTCAAGTTAAAATGCAAATTTGTCTTTCTTAAGGTTCTAAGTAATTGCATAAGAACAATCTACCAAAACATTATATGAGTTAAAGAATTCAAAGAATTGACTATAAAAAACTGCAATTGACATTTCAAAAAAAATATAAATAAGGAAAATTTTTAGAGACCTTAATTTCATTGCATATTATTTCAGGAACTTGGAAACTAATATCACAAAAGAGGTTGTAGAAAAGTAAAACTAGACCCCCAAAGCATTCATTAATGTTAATAATATTTAATAGTATTACTAAAACATACTTTCCTCCTAACCAATTATTCTAGTCAGTAAATTTGTTTTCTGAAACGCTATTTCAGTGGGGATAAGGAGGAAATCATGGAAAAATGGCATATTTTTGGAAAGGTTTATTTTAAAAATCTTTGATTTCTCCTAGTGCATTTCTAGGGGGAAGGAATTTTTAATACCTATTGCTGCACTAAGGACACCTGGCTCACCCACCATTGTGGTAAAGCAAAGACGTGTTGCCTGTAGATACAGCCCAGCTGATGGAGAGGGAGGCAAATTACTGGAAGAAAAGATCTTACATATGTGACCTCTAGGCTCATATGAGCTGAGGGACTGAAGTCTGTGTTGAGAAAGACCTGAACTAGAGGACTCAACTATAATTTCAAAGCCTAAATATAGCCCAGATCTATTTTATCCTTATTTTGTTTTCAGAGACTAAGGGAAGATTTTTTCTTTTCCATTTTGGTGTTGGAATCCTACTTTAATTCACTTTCAACTTTAAAGTTTTTATGTTCTTTTTCAACCACAGCATTATCTGTTTGCTAAAGAAATCTGGGATTAATTTCCTTAGTTGTGCTATGTAATAGGATAATCATGTGAGCAAATGATAATACGAATCCCTTTTACACAATGACACTCTATGGGAATGATAGGTCTCCACAGGGTTCAGAGCCAAGGCAGTTAATGCTCCTCTGGAATTAGAGTTGGCCTTACTGGGAGTTTGGGAGACCAAATTGCTTAGATCTTAGATGTTTCTGTAGGTTCTTTGGGAGATAGAGGTAGGTACTATGCAAATACAGACTGGGCCCTGACATCTGTTTTCTTTCAGAACCACACCCCAAACAAAGCCCTTTTGCTTAAAGGAAAGGCTGTGATTATATATGGCTTCACATTGTCATGTCCTTGAGTGACCTCCAAGACAGAGGGAAATGCCAGGTTCTGCTCATTGACTTGTTTTGGTGTGGGGGATCGAACCCAGGGCATCCTGCATGCTAGGTAGACACTACCACTGAAATACACCCCAAGCCCAGTTCATTGACTTTTGACCTTCGCATTGTTTCATTTACTCTTTGGACAAAGCTGAGACAGACTAACCATGCCCTCACTTTCCAGCATTCTACAGAACATCATTAGGCCTTGAAAAGAAGTATTATCTCTCCTGGAGAATTCTCTCCACATTTATCGGTTCCACCTTTGTAGTAATTTCTGCAGTAATAAAATGTCACTGTAACAATCTGTGCATTAACAGAGTCCTAAACTTTATACTTTAGTATGTATGACTGGAAAATGACACTTCTTTGTTACATTTCTTAAATTTATTTGTGGGAATCAGGATAATGTTGTATCAAACATTTAATCTTCTCTTACACACAAAAATTCTATTGTGTCATATCATAATTATTATTTAATCTAGTACTTCCTCGGTGATTCTATTTAGGAACATTTTGTGAGCGTGTGTGTATATCCACATGATTGTGTGTGTGTGTGTGTGTGATAGTGCATGTGTGGGCAGATGATGATCTAGGCTAAGTTCCAAGTACGTTCATCCCTTGGTATCCTTGCAGGATTTGTTCCAGGATTTCTCTCCTCCCCACGTCAAAATCCACAGATGCTCAACTCACTTATATAAGGACCATAGTATTTGCACATAACTTACACAATCCTTCTGTATATTTAACTCTAAATTACTTATGATACTTAATTGTTTTAGTCAGACTTTTCACTGTTGTGCATAAAAGACCTGAGAAGAATAATTTTAAGGAGGAAAAGTTTATTTGAGGGCTCACAGTTTCAGAGGTCTCTGTCCCACAGACAACTGGCTCCATTCCTTGGGGCTTGAGATAAGACAGAACATCATGGTGAAAGAGTGTGGTGGAGGGAAGCAACCCACATGATGATCAGAAAGCAGAGAGAAATTCCACTTTCCCAATACCAAATATATACCCCAAAGGCACGCCCCCAATGACCCACTTCCTCCAGTCACACCCTACCTGCCTTCAGTTACCACTCAGTTAATCCCCTTCAGGAAATTAATTCACTAACTAGCTTAAGCTCTTGTAATCCAATCATTTCTCCTCTAAACCTTCTTGCATTGTCTCATACATGAGCTTTTGGGGAATACCTCACATCCAACCATAATACTAAGACAAGGTAAATCTATGTAAATAGTGTTATATTGTGTCAGTTAGGGAATAATTACAAGAAAAAAATCCGTCCATATTCAGCCTAACATAGATGTAATTTGGAGGGCAGTATTTTCCATCTATGGCTGGCTGAATCCATGAATGTGAGATGTTCTCTCTTGGTTCAGTTTATTCTCATCTGGTTGTGAATACTTCATATATTCCCATACCTCTGTCTATCTTAGTGTTTTTAAGAGGATACAGTCCTATGTCACAAAGGAAAGAACTGCAGTCCCTTCTTTTGTGACCACTGTTCCCTCATGTCATGACATTTATTGAAGAGGAACACTGACATCTCAGGCTTCAGTTTCTCAGGTGAGGAGTGTGGCAGACGTGTCACTGGAGGAAGGGCAGGGAGGTCCATGGTCAGGGCCAGAGTTCGCATCAGGAAGGGCTCCTCTGACTCAGAGACTCAAGTACATACATCTCCTCTTGGAATATCTGGTGTGATTTTAAAACATACACAGTTGGTTTCCTTTTAAAAGAAAAAGAAATCCTAGGAATACTCTATGAAAAACCATTCTTTTGACAAAACACAAAGTTGTTTTCAGGGAAGATCTTGACTCTTCATTCGATTTTATAAACAAAGAAAAGTTATAAAGGAATATTTTCTTCTGTATGCTATAGGGTAACACCAAGAACAAGTTTTGTTTGATTTTGGTTTCATGGAGTATATGGTTGTGTTCATAAAGAGACTACTTCAATATATGAGGAAATGAAATAAATTATTCTATAGAATGGTTTCTTTTGTGGATATATGTATATATATGTGTATATATATATATATATATATGTATCATATAACAGTTTGGAAGTTTGGTAGATATTTTTAAGTAGTTGTTTTTTTCCTCCTTAATTTGGAGATAAAGGGATTTTATAACATTTATTTTTATGTGGTGCTGAGGATTGAATCCAGGTGCCTCACACGTGCTAGGCAAGTACTCTACCACTTAGCCACAACCCCGGTTGGATAAGGGGATTTTAAATTAGCTAACAGAGTGACAGTCACAGGACTTGATTTCCAATGAATAATAACCAATCCTAATAATAGGTATAGTAAACCATCATGTTAAAAGCTCACAGAGTGTGCACTATTTGCCAGGGACTATTCTAAGAATTTCCTAGATGTCAACTAGTTAAATCATCCAACAGTCCCTATAGGGGGCACATTGTCATTCCAATTGTACCCATGAGGGGTCTTAGGCACAAGTTACATTGTCGTGCTCTTAACAGTTAGACTGCTGCCTTTTTACAATTTGACCCTGAGTAGCATTTTATTTATTTACTTTATTTTTAATAACTTATTCTACAAATACTATTATAATATCCAAATAAATAGCAAACAAAGCATACAATTATACCATCTCATTAAAATCCAAGTATATTTTCCTATTACAAGAATCTGTTAAGCCAATCTAGCAAGAATTCTGCTACCCTTTATGTTTCTCTTATAATTTTCCATCCCCTGACCTCCTTACTATATGTCCTCACTCATCTTTGTGGTTTGTGGAGTTGAGTCCAATTTTGCCTGCTGGGCGCAATACATTTGATGCTTATTTCATTAGCCTTAAATGAAGTCTTCCCCACTGTGTGTGTGTATGGGGGGGTTTTTGTTTGTTTTGTGGTGCTGGGGGTTGAACCCAGGGCCTTGTGCAGGCAAGGCAAGCACTCTACCAACTGAGCTATCTCCCCAGCCCCCCACTGTCTTAACAAGTGTCAGACATTTTTTTTTCTTTAACAGTTATGGTACCAGTGTTTTTCCTGGACCTCTGCCATTTCACACAGACCCCAAGCATTCACCTTTGAAGACCCACCTTCAGTCCAACTGGTGGATCATAGATCCCTTGGTGAGTCTGACTCCTGCACCAGTTCACTGGATGACAGTTCACTGCTGAGATGCTGCTGCCTGTCGCTTTCTTGGCTCACACCACGGAGCAGCCAGAAAAGCAACTTTCTCTATTCCACCATCTTGACACTCCTTCCATGAGTAGCATTTTAAAACACAGGAATGAGCACATGAACCTGAACCTGGACTAATCAGAATCCTCCTTCTCCTGGTTACAGTGATTGGTTCAGGACAGGACATATGACCTAAGCAGGATTGTACCTTATTTATGGTCTCTTAGCTCCAAATCCATCCTTCTTGCTTTGCTTTGAATCTTGGCGCTAAGCCCTATAAATTGGGCTGCTGCTTTGCCTGCTGGTGGAATGTGAAACTTCATCCATAGAGGGCAATGGAGTGACCCCACAAGGCACAGTGTCAGGAAGATACTTGCTTTCCAGGTTCTGGTCCTGGGGTATTATTGCTATGGGAGCGGAAGCACCAGGGCTGCACAGGGGAGTTCTAGCTGTGTCCTCCGACCAAGTCTCACGTCAGGAAGATTAAACAATCCAACGTCTGAGAAGCTCTTAGAACAGTGCGTGACAAAGAGAGCTATGTGACTATTACTATGCATTGGTTATCATCAGTTTAAAATCATGTGACCTTGACTCCATGGCAGTCATTTCAGAGAAGTTTCTACTCAGCCACACCCTATGGCATCTGGGGGCTGCTCTGGCAGTTTGTCCACACCCTCACATCATGGCAAGTTGCATCTACTGAAGAGCTCTGAGCTGCACCCTGTGAAAAAAGATCTAGACGTGAACAGAGAGAGAAAGATGTGCGACAAATGAGGATGGAGAGAATTCTGATGACATCGTTTGAACCCCTTGGAGGCACCTAAGCCTGAAGATAACCTTCCAAACATAGGACAACTCTAGTCATTGTATATTCTTCCTCCTAAGCAAGTTCAGGTTGAATTTCTGTCTCTTGAAAAATTTTTTTTTTTTTTGCGGTGTTGGGGATCGAACCCAGGGCCTTGTGCTTGTGAGGCAAGCACTCTACCAACTGAGCTATCTCCCCAGCCCATCTTGAAATTTTTAAGAATGCTAATTATGATATACAGCAGCTTGCCTTGAAAGAAGGGTTCGCCTCATTTGCCTTCATTTTTATTTTAGTAATACCTTTTCTTGGAAAAAGACTTGACTTTTATTTACAATTTCCTGAGCCAATCTCTAAAGGCCCTCTGGTCTCAGCCCTCCTTCATTAACAGGGCTGCGGGTGCTGCATTACACTGTCTGTTATAGTGGCATCCAATAGTCTGAGGAAATCAGAAAGGTCCTTCTTAAGAAAGTGACTGCCCAATTGATAACTGGAGGATGGGTTACAGTTGCCCACATCTAACAGCTAAAGACTTAAAGAGATATTAATCTGACTATCCAACAAATGCTGCACACTTTTTCTACTGATTATGTAACTGTACATAATGTGTTGTGATGGATATTAAACTCCTTTACTTTTAGAAAATTCTATTAACTGTTTCTTTTATTTCTGTAATCAGATGCTTTGACATCTAGGGCCTTGTTCACCCTGGAGGGACAACCTTCTAAGGCCAGAGAATTCCTAGGGACCGTAAAGCTTGGGTGTGTGGTGTGTGTGTGTGTGTGTGTGTGTGTGTGTCGGGGGACAGTTGGGGACTGAACCCAAGGACTCTCTACCACTGACTTCATTCGCAGCCCATTTTATTTTTGTTATTTTGATATAGGGTCTTGCCCAGGCTTTCCCTGAACCTGTGATCCTAGGGTCTCAGTTTCCTGAGTCACAAGGGGTTATGGTGAAAGTAGAGGACTCAGCTGTGAGTCCACCTTTCAGATGCAAATCAACTAATTTAGCTTACACTCCAGACCACGTGCCCTAATCACTCCAGAGTCAGGTACTAGACAACAGGGGCCATTCCTATGCTCCAGAACTGAGAGATTCAAAATTGCCAATCCTAAACCTGCTTACTCCGCCTCATCAGTTGCTGCCCTCAAAAACCACAGTAAAAGCTCTTATTTTTATGTCTCCCCTTCCTGATCAACCTCAGTGTCTCCCTGGGAGCCCACACCTCCACTGCATAGCACAATGTGTCCCCTCCTCTTGACATCTTTGAGTATGACAATCCATACCCAGGCAATTGTCTCCTGATCTATTGACTTTACTGAGCCTTTTTTCCACCAACACACTATATTTTACAGCAGACGCTAAAGTAGGGAAACTTTCTATTGTTCCAATCATGCTTCCCTTAGTCACCCTACCATCCTCACTGGTAACTCGCATTTACTACCACAGTTGCCTCACACAGATCTCCAAGCATTGTGCATCTCATGTCACTTGTACTCATCCATTTCAGATTTCTACTGACTCCATTCTACGTCAGGGACTTATGCTGCCAGCCAGGTTCACGTTTTTAGTCCTTTGTTCATCTTTCTAAGTTTTTGTTCATGATCAGTTCAAATGGCACCAGATCCATGAAGATTCTCTTGACCCTTGCACTAGGTATAGGGCTTCTATTTCCTTAACTGCCATACTGATATGTTTTATCCCCTTATTGCATACTCTGCCTCTTGTTCTAGTTATCTGTACCCTTATCTCTGCAATAGAAAGGAACCATACTTTAGACATGCCTGTATTCTCAGCTTCTAGCACAGCACCTGGCAGGTGATGCTCTACTGTCAGTTGGATGCAGAGGAAAATCCTAGATTATAAACTCTCTTGAAGCAGGAACCGTTTTACTTCCCTTTGTATATCCTGGGGTACCTGCTGCAAGATCCTACCTACAGAATTTCAGTAAGTATTTGGTGAACTGCATCAGGCTGTGAAGTAAGCAGAATAAATAGAATTAATGACCATATTTGACAGGTTCAGAGAAGTTAATACTTTTCTGAAGGTCACTGGGTTAGTACAGAGTAGATAACTGACTACCCAGGCACTCTGCCATCTTCTCCAGAGTATTCCTACTACTCAGCTTAGCGGAAATGCTTCTTGTATGGCAGGAATAGAAAAGATGTCACTGGGAAGTCTCTCACTCAGCAGGATCATATTCTCCATTATGAGTATGTTTTTGAAGCCCTCTCAATTTTCATAAGATTAGAAATGTATCGTGACCTTTATTGACAACAGATATTTGGATGTATTTCCAGTATTGATTTAATAAAAGGTGAAGACAGAATATCATTGATGCCTATGATGAGGAATTGGCAGGTGTGAGGAATTTAGCATTATTTTCTTGAGAATGATATATCGGAGGTTAGATCTGAATCTCTTTGCCCAGCAATTTTACTGTCTGAGTTGATTCTACATGTACTTCCCCCCAACCTTGGCAATATCTCATGAGCTATCGATAAATTATTAAACTCTGATGCAAACCCAAGTGCCAGAACTGAGCATAAGATGATGTTTGTGTCAGTCTGGTCAAGAGGCAGAGAGCATGAGTTATTTTGACAGAGAAGATTGATATGAAGAATTGTTGACCTTTGACTGAAGAGGCAAAAGAAGAACTCCAGGTCATGGAGGTAGCAGATGAAGAAAACAATGATGTCCCTTGAACTGGGGAACAAAGGAAAGAGGCTAAAATTATTAAAATTTGGAGATTTAGAGGAGGGTCTCTGTGGCATGACACACAGGTCTCTGGGGAAGGGCACTGTGGGGCCAGGCTGGTTTCTCTGATCCCAGGAGTGGGCCAGGGCTGGGGCTGGGACTGACCTCTGGGGAGGGATCTTTAGCCAGCTGGTGCTGTGGTCTCTGGTGAGGAATTGATGAAGTGGTTCTGCAAGAGATAGGGAAACTGCAAATTGGATTTAGCAACGGCTACAGGAACTTGCTCCTCACCAGCTTGGAGAAGTATTGCGGGCCATTGCTTACTGGAGCAGAAGCCAGAGAGGAAGAAGAAGCCCACAGCACTGTGAACAGGCCCCTTCTTCCTCTTCCAACGTGCCCCCTGTTGGCAAGGGTAATCATGAGCCCATTGGCAAAGCAAAAACATGATTCGCGAGTCCCAGCCCCAGTCAGCATAGAAGCATGTGTTTGAAGCTAAGAGACAGTAGCTTAATGATGACCACAGATGAAGATGAAGATTTTGCTGTGTCCCCTTATGTGGTGGGGTTTCTGAGTATCACAGTATCATAAAAGTTAAGAAAGTAGGTCCTAGAGTCAGATTGAATTTGTATCCTGGCTTTGCCCCTTTCAAACTGGGTGGTCTTGGACAAGTTACTGAACCTCTCTCTGTGTCTCCTTATCTCATTCACTTTCCTTATTTATAAAATGTAGATAAATTATTTACCTATAGGTTGTGGTAAGGATGAAAATAAGTTAACCCTTAGCACTGAAATCAGTGCTTACCAGATAGAAAGGACTCACTAAATATCAGCAGTTATACTTCACAAGAAGTGCCCAAACTAGATGCCACATACCTGAGTCCTATCTAGGTGCTCTCCATGACTAGACCCCCAGAGCCATGTGCTGCTGGCTCAGTTTTCAGGGCTGCCAGCTGCTTTCCTGATCCTTTTCCCCCATGAGTTGAACCTCTCCCTTCCTCCTAGGGCCAGGGCGGATGGCTAGCACTTAGTTTTCAAAGGGGAGGGAGGTCCTGGCCCTTGGCAATTGAACTTAACAGCAATCCAAAGATTCCACATCTAATCTAGATATCTTGGAAGAATACACACATCTACTACCTCACCTCACTGAAGGACCTTCTCGCCTAGGTTCATCAAATCTTCTCAGAGTGGACATGTTAAACTGCTTTTCAACTGCAGGAAAGGATGAAGATTCATGACAAGCATTATATCCACCCTCTACTTCTCTGCCGCCTCCTGTCCATCCCTTTCCTCCCTTGCCAGGACTTAAGAGGTCTCAGAAAGGAATGCTCACCCACAATTACCAACTGAGTGTGTGAAAGGATTTTTTCCTTTGTGAGTTATTCCTCCAGAGCACATCTCTTATGCTGCCTTTATGCTGTGAGTGGAGGTGGAAGCAGAACCTGAGGCAAGAGTTCATGCTAATGTTTCATCGGGGAGTGCACCCCAAGGCAGTATGAATGAGAGGACACACAGAGGGAGGGTGGACCACTCCTGCACTGGACACAACTGCAAGAGAAAACACAGTGGTACTTGGCCGGAAATAGGTTCCAGATAGGTTATGTAGAATCACTGCACCTCTAAGCCGTCCATCATGGGAAAGAAATGAAATGAACTTGTTGCTTCCTTCTGCCTAATGTCTCTCATTGACCAAACTGCTTCTCTTTTGTATGTTACTTGACCCTTTGGAAAGGTGATGGGTAATCCAAATCCCATGCTGTGCAGCACAAATCCATCTGTAAGACTCAATTTGGTGTTGATGCTGCTATGGCTGCTACCACATGGGGCTTGGGAAAGGCCAAGTAGCTTCTGTCTTCCTCTTTGGAAGGAAGAGAACTTTAGCAGTACTGGAGGAGAAAATAACAGAGGCAGTGGCCAGAGCTTTCAACTGAGCAAGTGGTAGTAGGCAGGTGGCACAAAGCTAATATGGGGATATGAATACACTGGATTTGATATGTACAATTACGAGAAAACCAGAGATTGAAAGTATGTGGAAATACCAATGAAAATAATTGGGAAATGTGAAATTCCAAAAGGATGTGTATGGAATATGGACTTATACAGCATGAGATAATAGTGGCCTCTGTTAATGCATAGAGACAGAAGGCAGCAGACCTGTCCCAATTCCATGTCTTTTCTTAGCTGTGCGATGGTCTCAGATCAGTTTTCTTTCTCTCTCTGAGTCTGTTTCCTTATTTAAGAATGGGAGACAATCAAAGCTAGATTTTTTTTTCAGTTCTGAAATATATGTTTCAAAGAGATAATTTTACAGGAGTAATTGACATGAAAGTCTTATCAATTCTGCTATTCAAAAATGAGAAATTATAGTCAAGCGCATCCCCAGACGGAAACTTATTTTTAACTTAAAATATGCACCAGTGGGTCCCACATGAGCTATCGCTCTAGGAAGCCAGTCCCTCCAAATTCTGGGTCTGACTGTGTCAGCAGCCATCATAAGATCACATGTGGATCAGTCGCACCCATCTCTGGGCTGCAGCAAACTCCAGCTCTGGACTAATCACCCTGGTTGCAGTCCAAGTGTAAGCACTGATGAACTATGTGAACTTAGACATGTTACTTAATCTCCCTGATCTTCTTTTTTCTTATCTTTAATGTAGGGTAATAAAGTAGTACCTATTTACAGGGGCTGCTGTGACCAAAATCATATGACATATTTCACATAAGCATACATTCAATGTTTATTAGTATTTCTTTTATTGTAAAAAGAGGTAGTTAGATCCATGGACCCCTAAGACCCATTTCAGCATGAACATTCCATAATTCCACCCTGGTTCATGACTTCATTATAAATGCTTCAGGAGCACTCTTGTGTGTGTAGTCCTGTACTACCTTTCCCTCAGGAAGCACACCATCTGGTCAAGACAGTCAGATGCAATGAGAAACTACACACAGTATCTCCACTATGTGATAACGGGTGGTATTAGAACAGCCCAGCAAATTTTTTTTTCAGAGTTCAAAGACTAAAGACTTAGCAAGCACTCTTCTGGGAAAAAAGCTCTCTGTCAGTGTTGGAGGATATGCTGATGATATATATCCTTATAGTTCTTTAAAAATTATTTCATAGATGCCCATTAGCATATGTTCAACTGATAACTAATGGGATATTGTTGGAAGCTCTGTGCACATAAGGGTTTCACTCTAAAGCTTGAAGCATGGTAAATTATATATTAGTGCTTAGTCTAACTGTTCTTTATAATGATATCATGTTTTCTAATGGAAAATATTAACATTAAAATAATATTAGACTGGTGACTTGAATTGAATTGAAATGGAAATGCTTCTGTTGCCAAAAGGTGGCCATGGGTAGGTTTTTGGACTCAGCTAGTACAAGATACTCTACCTAAGAATAAAGAATAATGTCTTATTCATTAACAGCAGCGTCTCCCTGACAATTCAGGGAGTAACACTAAATGTGGGGCCCAAAAATCCCATTCAATTTGAATTATGAAAATAGAGAAGAAAAATCTGGAAAAGCACATTACTTCAAAAGTATGCTTGGGTTAGGGAAAATATTGTCATTAACAAGTGATGCTAGGCAAAATGGAAAAATCTGCAGTATTATTATGCATTTAATAAAACATGAAGAAAAGTAATTTAAGAAGGCTAAGGCAGGACTCCCAGAAAAGTTTATTTTAGGAGATGCAGGAAGATGCTATTATAGGCTCCAGTGTGTTGAGGTGGGAAGGAGGCTGAACTCTGATTTTAAACATGGTTCAAGGCCTCAATTTGCCACTTACTCTTTAGAATTACCTTAGCCTTTCTGTAATTTGACTATCTATAAAATCGAGAGACTTAAATTATCTCAAATTTGTTATTAGTGTTGTTTGTTGATAGTACTATCGAAATCTTATGGGCACATAGTTTTAAGAGCTAGTTCTACAAAGCTTCTTTGAAAAACAGCATCTCCTCCCCTGACATTTCTCATCCTTAGAGGAAACTACTTCTAAGTCTGAATTATTACTTTTAATATTAGCCTATCTTTTAAGTTACATGCTTAATTGCTGGTTTTTCTTAACTGTGGTAAAATGTAAATCCGATTTACCATTTTAAGTACATAATTCAGTGGAGGTAAGGGACGTTCACATGACTTTGCATTCACCACTGTTCTTGCCTTTCTCATCATCCCAAATTGAATCTCTGTACCCATTAAACAATAATTTCCCATGATCCCTGGCATCAGCCCCTAACGGCCACTGTCCACCTATCTGTCTCCATAGATTTAATTACCCCACGTATTTTACATAAGTGCAATTATACAACATCTGTCCTTTTTGTGACTGGCTTATTCCACTTAGAACAATGTTTTATAGGTTTGTTCATGTTGTAGCATATGTCAGAATTTCCTTTATTTTTAAGGTTGAATAATATTCTATTGTACACAAACACTACGTTTTGTTTATCCATGCTCTGTCTGTGGGCTTTTGGGTTACTTCTACCTTTCAACTATTGTGGGTAAAGCTACTATGTCTATGGACGTACAGTTCTTTTGAGTCTATACTCAGATCTGGAATTGCCAGATCATATGGCAATTGTGTTTTATTTTTTGAGAAACTGTCATACTGTTTTCTACAGTGGTTGCATCAAAGTTTTACATTCCTATCAACAGTGCACAAGAGTTCCCCCTACGCTCACCAACAATTATTTTTCTTAAATGGAACACTTCGTGATTTTGTGTATGTGAACTATTGTGAGTATATACTCAGAAGTTGGGCCCAACGGGGTGGTGCACACCTGTAATCCTAGCATCTCTGGAGGCTAGACAGGAGGATCTCCAGTTCAAAGCCAGCCTCAGCAACAGTGAGGTGCTAAGTAACTTAGTGAGACCCTGTCTCTAAATAAAATACAAAATAGAGTTGGGATGTGGCTCAGTGGTCGAGTGCCCCTGAGTTCAATCCCTGGTACCCCCTCCATCCCCCCACAAAAGAAGTGGATTGTTGGATCAGAAGTGAAATTGTTGGAACAAACTGTTCAGGGAAGTGTCTTCTAATTTTCAGCCCTGTTGCCCTTCACTCTGGAGTTCATCAAGAAAAGGTACTGCAAAGGGACTGGGGAGAAGTGGGACATCTCAAAGTTTGGTGTGTGTGTTCTGTTAGTATTTCTGGGTTCACAATACTCCCCTATCTGTGTTGAATTTCCCTGAGTCCAGAAACTGTTTTCTATTTCCAGAAACTAGGACTCCAGTGTTTGGTTGGGTAGAGAAAGGCATTTGGTTTGCTGCACGGAGTGGAAAAGAGTGATATTAAAATCTAAATCCTTCTTAAACAAATGTTACCCAATCTGCTGAAAGACCTGGCCTGTAATCCAGTAGCCTGTAATTCCAGTGACTAGGGAGACTGAGGCAGGAGGATGTGAGATGGAGGCCAGCCTGGGTAACTTAGTAAGACCCTGACCAAAAGTAGAAGAAAGTGAATGAATGAATTGAATAAAACATTACCCATTTCTTCAGTAGCCCTGGTTTTGCCACTACTTTCAGGGATACCTGGGGTTGCTAACTCCCGATCTTGGGGATCTAGTAGTGGAACTGGGCTTCTTCTGAGTTTTACCTTTGCTGGTTTAGCATTGAGGTCTAAATCAGTTATCTGGTCAAAGAGTACAAAATTTCAGTTTTGGTGACCTATTCCCAGTGCAGCAACAGTAAATAAATAATTATAATGTATATTTCCAAATGGCTGTAAGAGATGATTTTAAACATTCTCACCCAAGGAACTGATAAATATTTGAGGTGATGGGTATACTAATTAACCTGACTTGATCATTCCATAATATATACATACATGAAATCATTACACTGTACCCCATATATAAAATTATTTGTCAATTAAAAATAACAAACAAAAAATCATCTAAGTCAATTTTCTCTCATTCACCAATTTCCAACTTACATAATTTTGTGGCAAAGCAAAATGTACCTCTTTCATTCTTTTTATCTTGTGTGTTTTACAACAATATTTTTACTGTCATTTTGTGGAATTTGAAGGTGATGAAAGTAAATATGTGCTCAATCTTCTCCTTTTCCCCAGAATGCTATGTTTTCTGGTTCTGAGTCTGAGTCTAAAATGTGGTTGATGAATTGTGAAGATAAAAACAAAAAACAAAAACAACTCTAGTCTCAATCATGCCAGGCTGTTTTGTATTAGATAAGAAGGTGTAGATTTTTCCTGATTACTCGGGCCTGTTTTATACTAGCTCCTCTTCATTTGCTTAGTTATATAGCTCTCCTATTGGACAGGGCCAGAAGTAAGAATGACATTTCTAACATCTTCTGTAGTTTATCTTTTCTGGTAAAAGTGATGCAGAAAGAAAATGTTAAGAGTCTTGGCTAAAAGTGAGAGTTTGCTGTTTTCAATTATTTATTATCTCTTAGCCTCCAGTTAGTTTCAAATATTTAATGTTTTAAAATCACATTTCTTTCAGCAAACAATAAGTGAAGGAATGTATCTTTTCTAAAATTTTCATTCAAAATACTTTGATGCCTATTCTTAATTCCATTAATTACATGAAGCAGTTTCAGATATAAAAAAAATGAAGCATCAAAGAAAACTAATAACCTTCCTAAGAATATGCAGTTAATAAGGCTATTTCTGGGGTTGGAACAATCTTGGTTTTTCTTCATCTATCTCCACTTAGTGTCATAACCATCTACTCTCCTGAGAAGAGTCCAACCGGGAAGGAGATTTGGGATAGAATTTTTACCATTTAAAAACTAGTTCCCGAGCATCTACCAAGTACCTGACTGTATGCAAAATGCTTTAAATTTTTTATGATCTTCTTTCTTTATAGGATCAAACAGAAATGCAGAGAGGTTAAGAAACTTGCTGAAGTTTGCACAGCTAGTAAGAGGGGTCACCAGGTTTGGAACCCAATTTTTCTTACTTGAAAGCTCAGGTTCTTTTCATATGCAGCTTCCTTTTGGGCACAGGTGAGCTGCTTACTCCAGTGATGAAATAAAGGGAAATAGGAAATTACAGTAATATGTGCTAGGGTGTCCCAGGGTCATAGTGTGGGGGAGTCTAAGAAGCTAGATGCACAGCAGGCACCAGCCAGAGAAAGGGCCGAGGTGTGTTTCAGGTTGAGTGATCAAAGAGACATTCCTGTGCCTTGGGGAATTTGGAGTAATTTCCCAAGGAGTGCCCTTGGAAGGAGGGATGGGAGGTGGTGGAAAGGTAGGGAGGGTAAAAAGATAAAAGATTGGAGAAGCAAGTGGAGGAGTTAGGGGGTGAAGAGTAGAAAGCATCTTTGAAATCAACCTTCCTCTTTTCAAATACATTTTAAAAAATTTTGTGATTCTGGGGATGGAACCCAGGGCCCAGTACAGGCCAGGCAAGTGCTCTACCACTGAACCACACCCCCTGCCCAAGAGCCTTTAAAATACAAGAAGGAAGTTTGGATTATCCTCAAATGAGTGGGGAACCATTTAAGGGTTTCTAGCAAGGGAGTGATATATGTACAAATTTGCATTTTATGCAGATCATTCTTGTAGTTGCAGAGATGTGTGGGGAAAAGGGGAGGATTTAAGAGTGATCCTCAGGTCTCTGTCTTGGATAAATGGACAGGTGGGTTCCATTCACTGAGACTGGAACCATCTCAGTAAACAAGTCTGTCACCGTATCTCTGTGGGATGGGAATCTGATTAGAGCTGATTTTGCACAAGAAAAATCAGTGTGCGTTTAGAAGTGGATAGGTCTTACATTAATGATCACCATCCGAATTCCTTGAGACTTAAGAAAGTTGTGCATCCTTGTATTCTTCCCCCAGGTGAAAACTTTGATTTTTAAAAATGAAGTTGATTCATACAGGCAATAGTGACTTTCAGGGGCATGCTGGGGCTGGGGCTGTGGCTCAGTGGTAGAACACTCGCCTTGCATGTGTGAGGCACTGGGTTCGATCCTCAGCACTGCGTAAAAATAAATAAATAAAATAAAGTTATTGTGTCCACATACAACTAAAAAATATTTTAAAAAAAATAGTGGCTTTCATAGATTTGCTGTTTTAGGTGATTTCCTTATAAAACCAGGTGCATTTTCAGGTTTCTGGTGTGACTCTCCATCCTAAGACCTTTCTAATGAAATGAAAAAGTGAAAATTGTAGAAGACATTAATTCCTGGGACGATCAATTCATTACAGTGGCTGTTTGTTGTTTTTATGACATCGTAAATTCTTATAATGGGCTAAAATGTATTTAACTTCATTTCCCAGGAAACTTCAGGCTAACGAGGTAATTTTCTTAATGTTAAGCTATCCGAGGAAAACAGCAGTGACTTATGACTCGATCTAATAAAGGAATTTCTAGAGCCCTTTGCGTCATCAGTGCCCACAGCGCGGTTTATCCTACAGCCAAAGGAGAGACCCTGGCTTTCTCCGCACAGTTCCCTAAAGTTCTGGTTATGGCTTTTGAATGCTTCGGTCCCCTCATTTTTCTCCCTAAGGGCTCAGAAGTCGGTTGCACTCTTTCTTGATAAAGAGTGAGGGCTGGGTCCTCTGTCCTGCCTCCCACCTTGCGGGCTGAGGGACTATGGGCAACTTGCAGCCCAAGGGCGTTTCCTGGCTCTAGACCAATGAGGAACTGCGAGTCAAGTCTCAGGACTTTGTATTTAGAAAAAAGCATCCTGCGCCTCGGCGCTTCTCAAACCTGCCACCGAAGCACCTCCCCGAGGCCTACCCGCATTGCCTCCCTCTCCCCGCTACATTTATTTTAAAAAGTCAAACAAAATGTTAAAAACGAACGCAAATGTTGTCTTCTACCTCTTCCACTTATCCTTTTAGTTTCACACCCGCACACGAATTCAGATCCCCCACTTGCACGCACGCATTCTCTGTTCCTGCTGCAACTTCACGACTCGCGCCCCAACATCTCCTTGCTCCAGACCGGGTTCTCTTCTGGGTCCCCACTTTGAGGAGCCAGGGGATCTTTGAATCAAAAGGCAGGGTCAGAGGAGTCTCCTCCCCAGGCTCCGCCCTCTGGCCACCTCCCAGAGGGCGCCGAGCTCCGGGGATCGCGCAGGTGGAGCAGGTGGCGATGGCTTCCCCGCCAAGCCCTGGGTCCTCTTTGGGGACTCTCAGCTCTGGAGCGAGGGAAAGGCTGCGGCGGGCCGCGGGAATCCTGGCGCACGTCTGCGGACTAGCCCTGTGCATGAAAAGGTAACTGTGGCCCAGGTGCTGGCCTGCCGCGGCCAGGAACCCCGCCTGGTTCCGATGGCAGCCCCCACCACCCGGCTTCTGGTCCAGGACCGAAGGCACCAGCCAAAGCAGCGAAGTAGCGCCCTCCGCGAACTTGCTGGCAATCCTAAAGGGAAATCTCTGCCTTCCTTCTCCCAGGAACCTTGTTTAGGTCGCCAGTGACCCATCTCACCTTCTCTAAGTGAATCAGAGGTGTCAATTTGGCTCCCTAAACAAGGAGACCGACCGGAGGATGTCTCAAGTTTATCACATTTGCCTCTGGAGCGTGCAAGAGTCAGAGATCTGTCCCCCTGGGACTTTGACTAAGTGTTGCTCCAAGTAACTGTGGGAATGTTTGCTGCCCAGGGAGAGCTCTGGTTCCTGATGGGAGTCGACAGCATGGGGGACAGAGGGATTTTATTTTTGTTTGTTTTCCCTGACGTGAACTAGATGAAGAATTTACCTGTGGAGGGTCTTCACAGAAATGAAAAAAAGCTGACTTTAAGATAGGATCTGTTATAGATTGGATCCAAGCCAAGCCCAATTCACAATATTTTCCTAGCTCCTTTAAATTCTTGCTTTATTGCTCCTTTCTGGAGGATTCTTAAGGCACAACATTCACCCTGATAGCTTCATAATTCAACCCTTAATCTTTGTGTTGTTGTCCAGTACAAATATAATGCAAGCCACAAATGTGAGCCACCTATGCAATTTTGAATTTTCTTGTAGTCACATTAAAAGGGGCGGGGGGGGGTAGGTTCTGGTGTGGTAGTGTTTGCCTGTAATCCCAGCTATTTGGGAGGCTGAGACAGGAGGATCACAGCAAGTTGGAGGCTAGCTTGGGCAATTTAACAAAACCCTACCTCAAAATAAAAAATGAAGGGTTGTAACTGAGTGGTGGACCGCCACTTGGTTCAATCACTAGTGCTACAAAAACCAAACAAAATGAAACAACAAAAAATCTCTAACAAGCAAAATCCCAAAATGGGTGTGTGTAAATGGTGGTGGTGGTGGAAACAGGTGAAATTATTCTTAATAATATATTTTCAACCTAGTATCTCAAAACTATGATCATTCAACAAGTTATCTGTATGAAAAATTTTAAGTTATTATTTTAATTGTAAAAATTTGTGGGATACCTCATGATAATTCAATACTTGTATATATTGTATAATGATCAAATTAGGGTAGTTAACTTTTCCATCTCCTGAAAAATTTTTATAGAATGGGAAAAAATTTGCAAATTATTCATCTGATAAAGGATTAATAGCCAACATATATAAAGCACTTTGAACTTGGTAACAAAAACAAATAATCCAATTAAAAACAGGCAGGATATGAATAGACACTTATCAAAAAAAAAAAAGGGAATTTAAATGACCATAAAATTTCTGAAAAAATGCTCAACTTCACTACATTATGGAAATGTAAATCAAAATTATAATGGTATATCCTGTTATTCCAGTTAGAATGGCTGTTACCAAAACAAACAAACAAACAAACAAAAACCCTGGTAAGGATGTGGAGAAAAGAGAACTCTCATACATCAAGCAGGAAGGTAAATTAGTGCAACCACTGTGGAGAACAGTATGGCAATATGGAAGATCTAAACTAAAACAAGATCTACCATATATCCAGCTATCCTGCTTCTGGGTATTATATCAAAGAAAATGCTTATCAGTATATCAAAGAGACATCCACACACTCATGTTTATTGCCGCACTACTCGCAATAGCTCAGGTATGGAATCAAGCTAGATACCCATTAACAAATGATGGACAGAAATATGGAGTATATATACATATATATGTAAATATACATGTATATATGTATATATATATATAAAAGAATGATATCCTATCACTTGCTATAAAAAGGATGAAACTGGAGTACATGTTAAGTGAAATATGGCAGATACAGAAAGACAATGTCTGCAAGTTCCATTTCATGTTGGATGTTACATAAAGAAATGTTGATCAGAATTTATAAATAGTGATTGCTAGAGGCTGGGAATAGTGGAGGGGAGAGGGGATAGTTGAAGGTTAGATAATAGGTATCCAAACACAGGTAGATAAGTTCTAGCATTCTACAGGATAGTGGGGGACCTATAATTCACAATAACTTATGTACTTTATGAATAACTAGAAGAGAGGAGGAGTATGAAGATATTAAAGCAGTTTGGTCTGTGGAATGGGGTCAGATGGGACTGTATTAAAGACCATAAAAAATGGTTTGTTATAAGTGAGTCCGGCAACTCCCCCAAGTCCCTCTTCCATGTGCTTACCACTCACATGCATTCCCACCAGTGTGATGCCATTTCCCACGAGGTGCTCAGCAGAACTGAGAAGATGCTAATATAATGCTCTTGAATCCCCAGAACTGTAAGCTAAACAAACTCTTTTCTTCATAAACTACTCAGTCTCAGGCATTTTGTTGTAGTAACAGAAAATGAACTAAGAGAACCACTTTGAGAGTAAGTTGTCAATTTCACCTTGTTTTTTGAATCTATGCCATGGAGTTTCACTTCAGATCCTGGCTTGTTCATTAATTTGTGTATGTTCTACTCCAGTTGATATATTTCCATATTAGCTTGTTATCATGCAAATTTTCTCCATTAAGTAGGTACTTATTTTTTCTACATAATTTTGGTTTTTAAATTTATATTATCTTTCCTACAGATACATTGAGAAGAGTTGGGCAGAAGAGTGGGCACTGTTTTACCTGAATATGAAGAATCATTCAGCTAATGAACTATTGTTTACTGTGACTGATTTTTCTAAGTATAATTTGGTTAGTATATTTTGTTTGCATCCTAATTAATAAGTATCTAGTTAGTAGAATAGAAAAATCTATAATACATTTTGAAATTATTTTTTGATTATAAATGTGATAAATAATTATAAGATCTCACCTATGGTGAAGGTTGAAGAAAAGGATAACAATGTTCATTGTTTTGAGGACATGAAGAAAATGGACACTTTCCTTCTCTGATGGTGGGAATGTAATTCCTACAGGGATCTGTAGGTCAATTTGACAATACATAATAATGTCCAGAATGTGCATGCCACAGTCCTTGATTTAAGGATCATATGTTGTCTCACCTTTGCTGTATTTTTCTTGGCAATTCCAGTTTTAGAAATTCACCTCATGAGTATGATTGGATAAGTATACACACTTGTATGTTTAAGAATGTTCTTTCAATTGTTTAAAAGTTTTTAAAAAGGAAGCAATTTACATTTCAACTGTTTTTACTTTTGACGTGGGAAGTATTATTTTTACTATAAATTTGTTATAGTTATTTTTTAAAATATGAAATAAAATAAAAATAATTCGGGTTTCATGAAAGAAATTTGGAATTTATAGAAAGGTTTTAAAGAAGAAAATGAAATGATTAAAGAATTCCATCCCCAAGAGGACAGATGATCAATCTTAACATTTGGGTATTTGCTTCCTTTCTTTCTGTGGATATGAATATATTAGTCATTTTCATGGTGATATATGTTTTGTAGATCAGTTAGAAATTTTAGTATATTCAATACTAAAAATAATTTGAGATTATTATTCGTATCATTCTATCAAATTAAAACTTAATTCTGAAAATTAGTTTATTATGTTTCATGATTGAAAGTTAGTTTATGAAAATTAGAAAATCAGTTTATTCTATCAGATCAAAAGTCAATTAAAAAACTCATTTATTATGCTTAATTTTTGTACTTTTTATGTATAGTTAGGGAGTATATGGTTATCAAATGAAAACAGTTCATTCTTTGTTATTTTACTTGGTACAATTCAATCATTATTATCAGTCATATCAATAGCAGTTTTCTTCGGGTTGTGGGTACTCATTTGAGTAGACTATGCAGAGTTAGCCAGGGTTCCATGACCCTGTGTGAATAACATTCCTAGGTCCATTAAAACTGACCCAAGTGTCAATTTGCTGGTATGGAATGGTTTCCAATGTAGGCACGGCAGAGTGGAGCAAAGTTCCTTGACTGAAGGGTCACGTGCTGTGTCATCTCTGTCATTTTTCTTGATGCTGCTGTCATTCATTCCTTTTTTAAGAATAGCTACTAAAATCTAGAATTGAGGCAGGGAAGCCAAAAATACAAATTGAGTTTGAATGTGAGTGTGTGTGTGTGTGTGTGTGTGTGTGCTTGTAGTAGTGCCTGACACATACTAAATGCTCAATATATTATTATGAGTATTACTATTAACAGCAGAAAAAATTATCAGAACAGTCCAGGAGTCTCTTAGGTCTGCATTCAGATTTTATCATTATGTGTGATGTGAAGAATAAATTCATATCAAGAGAGAGCATGGAACTCATTCATATCAAGAGAGAGCATGGAGCTCATTATTCATATCAAGAGAGAGCATGGAGCTCATTCTTATTCATATCAAGAGGGAGCACGGAGCTCATTCTTTTTCATGTTAAGGTCTAGATCTGGAAGGTACTCCAAAGGCTCATGTGTCGAGGGCTTGGTCCCCAGTGCAGCAAGGTCCAGAAGGGACTTTGGGGAAGTGGTTGAATCACGAGTATTCCGACCTCATCGATGGATTAATCCACTGAGGGATTTGTACTCGACAGCATTATTGGGAGGTGGTGGGAACTGTAGGTAGTGAGTGGGAGGAAGTGGTCACTGGCGATATGCCCTTGAAGGCTCTGTCTTGTCCCTGGTTCCCTTTCCTTTGTCTTTCTCTATTCCTGCCACCATGAGGTGAGCAGCTTTGCTCCACCACTCCCTTCCGCCACCATGTTTCTGCCTTGGAGCCAGCCAACCAGGGACCGAAATCTCTGAAACTGACGCCAAAGTAAATCTTATCTTCATTTTTTTTCTCAAGTATGTGTCATAGCAATGAAAAACTGACTAACACATGTTGATACCTAAGACCTGGAATAAAAAGGTAAAGGAAGATAGGACGTTGAGATGAACAAACACACTGAAGTAAGTCGTATTTCTCATGGCATGGCCCTCAGTCAAACGGAATTCCCTAGATAAGGAGGAAATACAGTCCCATTTATCCACAGTTACGCTTGCGCAGTTTCAGCTTACCTATCCTCAACTGTGGTCCATAAATAGTAATATTGCCTTGACTCTCAAGAGAGTGAGACCACATTTATATAACTTTTATTACAGCATATTATTATAATTGTTTTATTTTATTATTAATCATCATTAATCCCTTACTATGCATACTTTATTTTTTATCTTTTAAATATTTGTAGATGTTGATAAACCTTTATTTTTATTCATTTATTTATATGCAGTGCTGAGAATCAAACCCAGTGCCTCACACATGCTAGGCAAGCGCTATATCACTGAGCCACAACCCCAGCTCCAACTATGCATAGTTTAAAATTAAACATTAGCAAGGTGTGTATGTATAGAAAATAGTATATTTGGGGTTTGATACTGTCTGTAGTTTCAGGCATTCACAGGGGCTATTCGAGCAGATCCTTCACAGATAAGGAGGGAATTAGATACTACTGACCCTCTTTTAAAGGTACACGAAATCTGTTTGGTGAGCCGGAGTTTAACCTACATCCACCAAGTGACTCATAACCATAACTCACAAAATAGCATTTTATTGTGCAAACAACCCTCAACTTATTGTAATGGTCTTGTTGTCTTAGTTATACTCAAACAGATCTACGCCTAACCGTCAATAAATTCCATTGCTTGCTACTTCAATTGCTTTAAGTAAATTTGTTTCTTCAAGTTATTTCAACAAAGTTTATGTGAAGAATAAAAAGTCAATATTACATAAATATGCTGCTTCATGTTCCTCAGGCTATAAATCCTTTTCAAATTTTTAGAAGAAATTGTGTCCATGGGAACAAGTAGCATACATTCAGTGTAAATACACTTTATTTTACAGAGCAAAAAGTTTGAAAAACTGAAGACACTGTTGTTCATTCAGCCTAAACAAAGGAGCCAAGAAAATCTCAGAGAGGTAAAAAATAAATTTTTTTCCTCAAACATGATTATTTCCATGTTAATCAATCATGCTTATTTCCTGTTTCAACAAATACTATAAGTAAATCATGCCAAATAATTTTACTTACAGTTCTACCATCTTCATCCTTGCCTAAATTTTAGAGTTTAGAAATCAAAATGAGATTAAATAAAGGTGGTTGAGATATTAATATTTTCATTTGGTCTAGTGAAGCAATTATTTTATTTTATTAATTTTATACACTGATTAAAGACATTTTATCCTTGAGTTCCTACTTTGTGTTACATTTATTTGAGGTATGTATTTGGCATAAATAATTGTGAATACAAATCAATTTAGTTAAAGCCTATTAAAATGTTTTCCATAATTTTAACTTACTAATCTTCAAATGGACTTCAGTGATCCATTATGTGGATATGGATTTCAGTCCTTAAGAAATTAGGTGAACCTTTTCTATTAAAATTTTAATATGCTTAGGCAAATCAGATTTGCATCTGTTGTTTGTTTAGCCTCTAAAGAATGTTATATGTTTTATAAATCAGCTATAAAGGAAAAAGCTGTATTGAGTTTTAAACATTTTAAGATATAAAACTTTTTAGGGTATCTCTAAAGAATAAAGTGCCATATTATAAGTATTAATCATTATTTTTGGCATCAGAAATTTCTAAAAGTGGGTGTTTTCTACGCTTCTGACATTGCCTTGAATGCACCTACACCATTTTTACCTGGGGGAATCCAACGTTAGTAAATTGCATAGCCATAGAATTCTTTTGCTAGGAGCTGAACTTTTTGTCTGAGTACAGGCAGTCCTGAACTTAACAGAGAACTTACAACCTGGAAAAAGTAGTATAAGTAAACATGATTAAAATTAATTTTTCTTATAGAAATAATTTAAAATAGAGAATTATTTTTCCTAAAGGTGTATAAATAGACATGATGTTTACTCAACTCTATGAATCACATGCATACTATGAAGTATACCTCTTTTTAAAATTTTTATTTATTCTTTTTAGTTATATATGATAGTTAAGTATATTTTGACATATTTATACAAACAAGAAGTATGTCTTATTCTAATCCCAGGATCCCAGTCTTGTGGATGTAGGTTATGTGGAGATTCACTGTGTACATAGGAGAGTCATGTTAGATTCATTCCACTGTCTTTCCTATTCCTATCCTCCTCCCTTCTTTTTATTCCCCTTTGTCTAATCCAATGAACTTCTATTCTTTCCCTCTCCCCCTTGTTGTGTGTAGTGTCCACATATCAGAGAGACATTCGAACTTTGGTTTTTTGGGATTAGCTTATTTTACTTAGCATAATAGTCTCCAGACCCACTCATTTACTAGCAAATGTCATAAAGTCGTTCTTTTTTTATGACTGAGTAATTTTCCTTTTGTTTCCTTTATCCATTCATATGTGAAGGTACCTGTGTTGGTTCCATAGCTTAGCTATTGTGAATTGAGCTGCTACAGACATTGCTGGTGGGACTGAAAATTGGTGCAACCACTCTGGAAAGCAGTATGCAGATACATCAAAAAACTAGGAATGGAACCACCATTTGACCTGGTTATACTACTTGTAGGTATATATCCAAGGAGTTAAAAATCAGCATACTACAGTGATGCAGCCACATCAACGTTTACAGCAGCTCAATTCACATCTTTTTTGAGTATATGCATAAATCAGTCAAGATGTATTAAATTATCAGGCAAATGGAATTTACAGCAGAGATCACCAAAGAATGCTTTCATGGCAAGAAGCTGGGGGTGAGGATACTGATGATGAGGTAGAGGTGGCAGCTTTCAGATTCAAGAGTTGCAGGCAGACGGATGGAGTTGGAGAATATCATGCTAAGTGAGATAAGCCAATCCCAAAAAACCAAAGGCCGAATGATCTCTCTGATAAGTTGATGATGATGATACATAACGGGGGGTGGGAGGAAGGCAAGAATGGAGGAAGGATGGATTGTATAGAGGAAAAAGAGGGATGGGGAGGGGTGGGAAGAAGGAAAAATAACAGAATGATACAAACATCATTACCCTATGTACACGTATGATTACACAAATGATGTGACTCTACTTCATGAACAACCAGAGAAACAACAGTTGTGCCCCATTTGTGTACAATGAATCAAAAGAAATAAATAAAAAAAAGTTGAGGGCAGGTATCTTAAGAAGTAGCATACTGGTTCCTAATCATTGCTGCTTCATGAACCCTGCGTTTGAGGGTTTGAAAGGGTTTTTCCTCCCAAATAAAAGTCATCCATTAATAGTTAATTTATCTCCTTACTTAAAAAAAATAAAGTCACATCTTACCAAAAATTAGTACTTTTTTGGGAAGAGGGTACTGGGGATTGAACTCAGGGGCACTCAACAACTGAGCCACATCCCAAGCCCTATTTTGTATTTTATTTAGAGACAGGGTCTCACTGAGTTGCTTAGCGCCTTGTTTTGCTGAGGCTGGCTTTGAACTTGTGATCCTCCTGCCTCAGCCTCTGGAGTCACTGTAATTACAGGTGTGCACCACTGAGCCCAGCTTCAATTAGCAGTTTCGATCAGCATTATAACTGGTATTCCCATGCTGAGTTGATATGAGTCTAGCTGAAGCAAATAAAATTTATATAATATTCTGGTGGCTTTACTGTGGTACATGAATAATTTCATTCAACTTTGTAATAACCCCCAAATTATTGCCATGGTCAATATCCAGGAGTTTTTCCCCTATATTCCCTCCAAGGAATTTTATAGTTTTTTGTCTTATATTTATGTTTTTTATTCATTTTGAGTTGACATTTGTGCATAGTATAAGATAAGGGGCCAATTTCATTGTTTTGCCAATGGAAATCTAGTTTTCTTAGCAGCGTTTACTGAGGACTCTCTTTCCCCCATTGTGTCTTCTTGGTACCCATAATTAACCACATATGTTTGGATTTATTTATGGGCTCCTTATTCTGACCACCTATTCTGAGCTATGTGTCTGTTTTTATGATAGAACTATGATATTTTATTACTATAATTTTGTAATGTAATTTTAGATCAGAAAGTACAATGTCTCCAATTTTATTTTTATTTCTCAGTATTTTATGGTTCCACATGAATTTTAGATTTTTTAAAATTTATATGAAGATTGTCATTAGGATTTGGGTAGGGATTACATTGAATCTATAGATTAATTTGGAGAATATGGACATTTAAACAATATTAATTCTTCTGATCCATGAGGGTGATATATATTTCCACTTATTTGTATCTTCTTCAACTTCTTTCACCAATATTTTGAGTTTTTAGAGCATAGCCCCTTCATCTCTTTGGTTAAATTTATTCCTAGGTATTTGATTTGATTTGATGCTCTCATAAATGGATTTGTTTTCTTAATTTTTTTCCGTTAGCTCATTATTTGTGTATAAGAATGCTGCTGATTTTTATGTTGATTTTGTATTCTGCAACTTTATTAAATTTGTTTTTTAAGTTAACTAGTCTTGATGGTGGAATCTTTGTTTTTTTCATATAGAATAATGTTATTTGCAAACGATTTTACTTCTTTCTTTCTGATTTCAATGTCTTTTATTTATTCTTCTTGCCTTATTGCTCTGGCTAGTATTTCTACTACTGTGTTGAATAGAAATGGTGAGAGTAGGCATCCTTACCTTATACTGGAATTTAGTGGAAAAACTTTCATTATTCCCCTGCTGATTATAGTGTTACTGTGGGTTTTTCATAAATATCTCTTATATTGAGGAACTTCTTTCTATATGTAAGGAAGGTTTTGGATTTTATGATGCATTTTCCATGTCAATTGCTGTGTTCTTTTGGTTTTTATATTTAATTCTGTTAATGTGATGTGTCACATCAATTGATTTAGGTGTATTGAACCACTCTTGTATGCCAAGGATAAAACCAAGTTGGTCATCATGTATAATCTTTTTTATTTGTTGTTGAATTTAGCTTGCTAATATTTCATTTAGAATTTTTGCCTCAATATTTGTTGGAGAAATTGGCTAGTAGTTCTCTTTTCCTTCCTATTTTTTTTTTTTTTTTTTTTTGTTTGTTTGTTTGATGTCTTTGTCTGGGATAGCTATCAGAATGATACTGGCCTCATAAAATATACTTGGAACTATTCTCTCTAGCTGCAATGTTCAGAAGAGTTTAAGAAGCATTGGCATTAATTTTTCTTACATGTTTAAGTTTACTGGTAAAGCTGTCTGATACTGGAACTTTCTTTGTAGGGAGATTTTTTATTTATTCTGAAATCTCCTTATTTGTTTTTCATCTTTTCATGCTTTGTACTTTCTATTACTTCCTGACTCAACCAGTTAGATTGTATTTTTCTAGAATTTTATTTCATTTTCTCTACGTTACCCAATTTATTGACAAATAATTATTTATAATAGTTCCTTATTATCCTTTTTAATTTCAAGGAATCTGTAATTTCTTCATTTTTATTTTAAATCTTATTTAAGTATTCTTTCTTCATTTTTTTACTGAGGAAATCTGTAATTTCTCCACTTTTACTTTTTTATTTGCTTGAGTTTTTTCTCTTTTTCCTTAGACTAGCTAAGAGTTTGGCAATTTGTTAATTTTTGAAAAGACCAACTCTTGTTTTTATTGATTCTTTCCATGATTTTTATATTCTCTACTTGATTTCTATTCTGATTTTTGTTACTTCTTCTAATTTCAGGTTTAATTTGTACTTCTTTTCCTAGTTCCTTGAGGTACAATGCTAATTTATTTATTTAAGATTTTTCTTTTTAAATATTGACAATTGTTATAAACTTCATTAGAACTGCTTTTGCTGTATTCCATAGATTTTGGTATTTTATATAATCATTGTTACTAGTTTCAATATATTTTTTCATTTCCCTTTGGATGTCTCCCTTGACCATTTGATTATTGAGGAGCATGCTGTTTAATTTCCACATATTTGTGAATTTTCAAGATTTCTCCAGTTATTGATTTCTAGTTTTATAGCATTGTGGTCTAAGGCAATGCTAGACATTATTTTGATCTTCTTAAATTTGTTTTCTGGCCCAAGATATGATCTATCCTGGAGAATGTTCCATCCTGTTGGATGGAGATTTCTGTGTATGTCTATTACGGCTATCTGGTCAAAAGTGCTATTCAAGTCTAGTATTTCCTTATTTATTTTCTGTCTAGTTGATCTACCCATTGTTGAAAGTGGGGTATTGGTGTCCCTTACTATTTTTGTGTTGCTATCTATTTCTTCCTTCATATCCATTAATGTTTACTTTATATAGTCAGGCCCTCCAACATTAGCAATATATATATATATATATTTATAATTACCATGTCATCTTATGAATTTGATGCCTTGAAGTCTATTTTATCAGATATCAGCATAGTCTCTCTGCTTTTGGTTACAATTTGCATGGATAGCTTCTTCTACCTTTTCACTTTCAGCCTATGAATGTCCTTAAAGATTATTTGGGTCTCTGGTAGATAGCATATCATTGGACATTTTTTTCAGATATTCAGATATTCTGTATCTTTCGATTGAAGAATTTAAACTATTTACATTCAAGGATATTATTGATAGATAGGATTTACTAACTTCTTTTCCTATTTGGTTTCTGGTCTTTTGTAGCTCCTTTGTTCCTTTCTTCTTCTCTTGTCCACCTTTGTGACAATCTATGGAACAAGGTTCCCGTGCTCAGGTTCTTATGAAACTACAATAGCATCTGGAATTTGAAGCATAGGTTCATTCTTCAAGGCATGCATGGATGTCATTCTCCCACTAAGCTGGGATCTGTTGCTCTGAGGTATAGCCCAGCAGCTCAGATCCAAGAGGGTGGGATATAACTGTGGTTCTGAAAAGGGCACAGTTGCAATTTGGGACCCAGAAACAACAGGGCATAGTGGCATCTGGGGGTTTAGGGAATAAGGTACCATATAGTAATGACTCTGGAATGATGGGACATAGCAGTCGCTCATGCTCTGTGAGGTCAAATGCAGCAGCCTCAGGAATGGATTGGGAATGGGTTCTAGGTGACTCGGAGCAGTTCAGCAATGACTCCATTGCCTGAAGAGGTGGCTCAAACTGTAGAGGGATAGACCAGTTTCAGGTAGGAGAGCTGTCTTGGAGACCATGGTGACAAAACTTGGCCAAGGCTCAGATTCCTTGAGATGGGAAGTGTCATGTCTCCTCAGCCTCAGAGAGCATAGCTGTTTGGATCCCTTGAGGAAGATGGTATCACATCAGCTGCGGTGCTCAGAGGTGTAATTGCTCCTGTGTCCTGGAGGCTTGGAGCCCCCAGAGGTGGGTGTGGCCTTACTTGTAGTGGGTGAGAGACTGTTTTGAAGTTCGGGAGGCCTGAAGTCCCGAGGGGGCTGTCTCAGCCATGATGCTAGGGGTAGGGTGTGACTGTTCCAGTGTGCAGAAGGCCTGAGGTCCCTGGGGATGAAGTTCTGCCTTGACTGTGGTGCTAGGGGTGTGACAACTTAAGTAGTCAAAACTCTGGGTTCCCAGTAGCAGGGTAGGACTTGGCCTTATGAGGAGGGTGCAGCAGGGACTGGGATGGGCAGAGAATGAAGTAGCTCTATGGCGGCTTGGCCCTAAAGCATAATGCTTAGCAGCTCTGCTTGGGGATGATGTGCTCCTAGGTGGGTAGGGAGCAGTGGTGGCTGAGTCTCAGGGATGGGAGAATGCCATGACTACTCTCCACTGGAGCAGGGGACACTCCAGCAGTGGCTCTGGCTCTAAGATGGTAAAGAACAATAGCAACACAGGCAGAGGACAGCATCTGCTCCCCTCTGGAGTGGCTCGGTGCTTACACTCTAGCAGAGCTCAGAGTCTGTGAGGCTGCTGGAGTCTCCATTAGCAAAGACTGCAGGTGTCTGGTGGTGACATGGACTTCCAGGGTGCTCTTGCTTACTGTTTCCCTGCAGAGAGAAGGCCCTCCTGGTTCTGAGCCGATCCCGAATGGATGGGGTGGCAGAAGCAATATGTTTCCTTCCCTTCTCTGTGGGTTTCTGTGCGCTTCAGGATTTCTGTTTCCTCTTTTCTCCAGTGCTCTTCTTTAGTTGTTTTGGTTGAAATGTAGTTGTTTATCCTTTGTGTGTCAGGGTGGTGGTGGTGGCAGTACAGGGAAAAGTGCCAGGAACTTCTAGTTGACCATCTTGCTGACGCTAGCTCCTGGGGCTAATCTTTGTATATGGTAAGAGTTAGGGGTTATTTTTTTTTAGACTTTAAAAGAGTTAGGAGTTATTTTTTTTCAGACTTTAAAAATTGCAAACATTTTAAAGATTTAGTAGCCACATCATGTTCATTCTCAAAAATAGCAGGCAGATCAATATTAATGCATATCAAAACCTAATACTTTGGAAGAAGGGGGAAAAGGCATATCTGCACTTCTCATTTCCAGTAGCCTTCAAGGAAAGACCTTCTTCATAGAGGTACGTGACCTGACATTGTGGAAGTTCATGTGTGGATGCTGGCGAGGACCATTGTCTTCTTGCTGTGTCTGATGTCTTCTTCCCTTCCACAGGGGATGTTTTACCTTATTAAGATCATACGAAGCTAGGCATGGTGGCATGTTCTTCTAGTTCCAATATTTGGGAAGCTGACATGGTAGGATTAGTTGAGTTCAGGAGTTTGAGACCAGCCTGGGTGAAATGGTGAGACCCTGGTTTCAAAAAATCCTAACAAAGTCTGATGACTGTGCATAGAAGATTTTACTTCCCAGTGTCCACTATATAAAAATTGGCTAGCCTTTGGAGAACACATAAAACCTATTCTTGTTTTGATTATCAGAAATATTGAAGGATCTAAGCAGAACATCAGCATAACTTTCCTTTAGACCTTTTCTAAGCTATTATTTATTTATTTTCTTTCTTTTTTAAAAAAGATTCAACAATGTCTAAAGAAGAATAGGTCATTTTGCAGTTTGCCAAATGAAGTTCAGCTCCAACTTTGCCAGACCGCAATCTATGAAGAGTAAGTGATGCAACCGGGCGCTGTGGCACATGCCTGTAATCCCAGCAGCTGGTGAGGCTGAGACAAGAGGATTTCGAGTTCAAAGCCAGTCTCAGCAACTTAGGGAGGTCCTAAGCATCTTAGAGAGACCCTGTCTCTAAATAAAATAGGAAAAGGCACTGGGGATGTTGCTCAGTGGTTAAGCACCCCTGGGTTCAATCTCCGGTACAGAAAAAAAAAAGTAAGTGACACAGAAATATTCTACTCAGGTCTTGGCAGTCCCCTAAGAAAGTCAGTGGCAGATGGTGAATAGAGTTTGGCAAAACTTACAAACAAAAGTCATGTTGCAAAATGAATATTGACCAAAGGGAATATATCACCATTTGGGGTGTGTGTTTTGAACTCTGTAATGTAATGATGAGATTTCAAACCAATCTGAAGCAAACTAGAAAATAAGATGAAGACTAACAAACACTTGTTATAAGTAGAGAAGCAAAACAATATAAAAATGACTAGACTTCTCTAGAATAAAGGAAATCATGCAAATTCATACAAAATGTATTAGGTAAAGTAAGTTTTTTGATAAAGGTCTGCAGTTGACATTTGTAATTTGGAGTTACCTGAAATTTCTTTAAATGCCAACTAACATTTTCATAGTTCTTCAAAAGTTAACCCTACACTCTCAACGTGGACTATAAACAAAAGAAAACAAACAGAACAGCTACCTTTTAATATATGTTTAAGGTTGTGATAGATATATCATTTTGATTTGAAATTAACATATGGAATAAAAGTAGGGCAAGGACCTCAGTGTTTCTGATACAGGTAAGGGCAAAGGTCATAGGAATCTTTGCTTAGGTGAGTTAGTCCCTGTTTCCTAACTGGATTCTGTTGTCTGCAACCCAGAGCTTTCTATTACAAGATTCATTGGGTATGTGATTCCTTCTTGGAAAAAGTTTGTGACATATGAACTGCCTTTCTTAGGAGACTGCCAAGTAAAAATCATGTATATTTAGAAATTTTAGTAGGGAGTTACTTTCATTAAGTACCAGTTCATTCAATGAAAATTACTATTAATATTTATTCAGATATTCCCTTTACAATGGAGACTAAAAACCAAAAGTGAATCAATATTTTTCTATAAATAATTAATAATTTTCATAGGTTCTTCTTAGAGTTTGATAGAAAATTTACCTATATAGCCATACACATATTTATGTAGACATTTTAATTTCCAAATGTGAAGTTATTAAGCCATTTTCTATTCTTAAAAATACTCTGATTTATCTACTGGTAGTGTTGGAATAGTTGTGTCTATAGACTTAACAAGAAAAAAAATATTAAGGAGGAAGAGGGAACCATTCATAAGTGCTTCAAATGCTCCGGAAGCATAAAATTAAATGTTTAAACATGAGAACTGTATTTAGTATTGGCATTCCTTCACTAAGTAGGCTCTTGAAGAATCATTCTGAGGTTACAGTATAATACAAAAGTAGAGTATAGGTCCATGTGAATATTTTATGGTTTTATTATATTGGCGATATTCTTAAATTTTAATGCTGCAAGAGAAATGGGCAGCCCTGTAATCCTTGTGTCAAGGAGATGTAGAAGAGGCTGATGATCCAATTAGTGTAATGGGCATCTGGCACTCAGAGGAAGCACTTCCAAACCTGGCTGAGAAGGACTGGCCCTCTTCCACACTTTCACAATATAAAGAAGAGAAAGCAGGATGCAGAGTCCTCCTCCTACATTTTCTGTGATGATTTTCATCTGACAGAGCCCTGAAGATCAGACTGGCATCCGCTGGAGTGCTTGTCCTATTAGCTCTTCCCTCTAACTTTGCCTTCCCACACGCCCTCTTCCCTTTTCTTTTCCACCACGTACTTATCATTGGCTATATTCTCATGATTCCACAGTGGGTCCACTGAACTATTATCCTACTCTTTGTTCTTAGAAACCCATCATTATGTAAAGGACATTTCACATGTAACAGTTATCTCTGAAATTTTAAATAGTTTCTCAAGACTATGCAGTTCAGATAAGGGCTTTAAAAAAAAATCCGAGTCTGTTAATATAAACAATGGAAAGTCAGGAGTCTTTGCATTTTAATCTTGTAATTTTCTTCCCAGAGGCAGTGAAAACAGCAACTTTTTGCATCTTCTTCCTTTGGAACTAGAATCATAGTTCTTTAAGTAACCATATAACTTGATCTTGAAATTCTATTCACTTGCATTATGTGTCCTGAATGTTGAGGAACAGTCTGCTGTGGTCCTCTTGTGCTACCGCATGCCTTACCATGTGGGCCCAAACTCCCAGGACTTTGATTATTCTTTTACCAGGGCCACTTGTCAGGATTGTTTAGACACCCAATAATTCTGAGATGATAGTGCACTGCAGTTCTTGTACTGAAGCTGGTCTCCTTCCAGACAAATAATAGGCTTGATTACTGCTTGCTATAAAATAAATGGATTCCCTAAGCTCAAGTCTCTTGTGGCTCATCCTGCTGCATAATCAGGTTCCACTGGTCCTAGGTATTGGCCTGTGGGACTTGGGGAATTTTGCAACCATGTTGATAATCCCATCATTGTGGCTGATGTAGCTAATAGAATTTTTTTGTATTTGACTCAGGAGTCTAGTGCCTTCTGTCAGCATCCATGGAACTGTGGAAGCCTAACTTCTTAACTTGTATAATTGTTTGGGTGGAGTTTTCTTGCTTCTAATTCTCCTTCACACTGTCAAACTTATTGAAATAGGGCCAAATCCCAATACTTTATAAACTATCTTCCTTTTGAAGAATACAAATCACTAGTAGATATTCTCTATTTCCCCCCTAAAACATGGTGAAGCATATAGGTGATGTTTATTCCCATTTTGTAAATAATTAGAAGTAGAGGGTAAGTGATTTTCTCAAGATCATTTAAGTAATTCATCCCAGATTAAATGCTCCATTCAGGCCTTTTCACTGATTACACCAGAATGGAAGCATCTTTACCATGTAATACTGCCAACTTCTGTCTTGCTAACTTTTTCTGCAATGATACCTGCTTCATTTGAGATATAGGGATTGTAATTTCTATTCTAGGAAGACAGGATTCTGTGTAGTATAATTACTAACTGATAATCTGAAATTATGCAGATTTGCCAATATTTCAATAGAACATGTTCTGTTCAGTCATCACAAAAAGTAATACTCATATGAGTAAAATAAAATCAATGGTGTTCACTCTCAGCCTTGCACTGTTTCTCAAGTATAGTTTCCTCAAAATACTGTGAAGAGCCTTTTAGGGGTAGATTCCAGGGTTCCATCTAGATCTACCTAATCAGAATTTCCAGGGTGCAAAAGAATCATGTTTTTAATCAAATGTCCCAGGTAAACTTTTGAGTCTGTTAAAGCTTGTCATGAATTATTACAAGAGATGAACCGTTTCCATAAACCAGGAGTAGATCAACTACTATCCTCTGGCTAAATAGTTATAGAAAGTGGTGAATTTTATTAAAAGGTTCCTGAATATATTACTTTTAAAAATTCTTGATAAAAGGTGTACAAATCATCACCAGATCTGTCTCCCAGTAAGTCAAAACCCTTGCCTTATATCAGGAATTTAGCAATAGTGGTTTAAAAAAAGGCTTATATTTGTGAAATAGCAGGCTCACCTAAGTAATTCATTTGTGTGGAGACCTTCCACTCTGTGGTTGTGCAATACCTCCTCTTGCCTATTCATAAATTCACTCAATCTATACACATCGAGTACCTACTTTCTGGGCCCAGCGCCATTCAGGGCTCTGCTCTACAACCCTAGATGTCTACTGCCCTCAGGGTCTGTCCAGAGGAGGATGGTAATTACTCCTTAACAAAAACAAATCTCTTTATAGGTGAAAATGACAAAGTTTTGCTTTTTGTTCTGTTTGTCACCAGTGACTTCTAGCTAGCCATTTTGCTGAAGAAATGTCTTTGGTATTCCTTCTCTCCAGGTTTGAAGCTGAAAGCATGGTTCTAAGGCAAGGACATGCACCCCTTGAATGCTACTTGATTCTTGCTGGTCGTTTAAGGGTTGTATCAAATAATACAAACAAGAACAAAAACTCCAACTCTGACATTTTAAGTGAGTTTGAAGAAGGTGACTTCATAGGGGTAAATATCATCTCATTTTCTCAGTCTTTCATCATTTTTTTAAATTTAAAAAACTAAAAAATAAATTATGATTGAGGGTATCGCCCAGTGGTAGAATTTATTTTCAGAATGCATGAGACCCTGGGTTCAGTCTCCAGGATCAGAAGAAAAAAAAATTATGTAATCTGTATGTCATTGCTTGTGTTAAAATAACAATGTGGCATAGTATTGTCCTCAAGTATTAGATATTTTAGTAAGTGAAATACTTCAAAATCAATATATTTTTCCTTAGTAGAATAGAGTCAACATACATCCTAATATATGGTTTGTCAATATTTATTAATAGGATAAATTAATGGTTGTTATTTTCATTGACCAATTTAATGAATGAGTAGCAAACCATGTAGCTTTGGAGGTAGGGTGGTATTAACAAATTAAGAATTTCTGATTCCAGGAGCTCTTTTTGGTTCTTTAAAGAAATTCTATGTTTGCAAAAGTTTTTATGTAAAGGGGATAAGATTTAGGCTAAGAAGGCAGCTTGTGTGTAGTAATCATTTCTACATTTAGTTAAGGCCAGATTGAATTTGGAGATTCCTGAATCCAGAGTCCCTAAGTATAGAGATCTTGGGAACGGAGAGCATTTGCTGGGTTGATTTTGGAAATGTCAATTGAGGTGAAATATAGTATCAGAAACAGTGATAGAGTTTGGACTTGTTCTCCAGGCAGTGAAACTGATTAGGGTTTTTTAAGCAGAGAGGAGATGGACTGGATTATCATTAAGATAAACGACTAGTGGTGATTTATCATTAAGATAAATGACTAGCAGAGGGAAGCAAAATGGAATTGGAGAATAGTTGGGAGACTGTTCAGCAGCCCCTTGAGCAAGGCGCTGGATGTGGGGATACCAAGTAGGATGCAGGATGCAGAAGCCTCATCCTGCATTTTCTGTGATGGTTTTAATCCTACTGAGTCCACTGTGCTGCCCTGATTAAGTGCAGATCAAATCAACCGGTTGGTTTTTCAACTAAGGAAAGAATCTTGGAAACCATTTGGACTAGGTGTTTCTCAAATTTAATTTTTTAAAAAATTGTGGTCTCCTCCTCCTCCTCCTCTTCCTCCTCCTCCTGGTTGGTACTGGGAGTTAAACCCAGGGGAACTTTGCTACTGAGCTACATTCCCAGATCTTTTTATTTTTTATCTTGAGGCAGGTTCTCACTAAGTTGCCTTGCTAAACTGGTAAGACTGGCCTTAAACTCGTGATCCTCCTGCCTCAGCCTTCAGAGTTGCTGAGATTACAGGCATGTGCTATGGTGCCCAGCTGGTTATTATTTTTAAAAATTTTAGAGTTTTTTATTAGTGAATTATAGTTATACATAATAGTGGAATTCCTTTTGTGTTCTTATTTTTTTAATTAATTAATTTTGTGGTGCTGAGGATTGAACCCTGGGCCTTGGGCATGCTAGGCAAGTGCTCTACTACTAAGCTGTACCCCCAGCTCAAATTTAATTTTAAAGTCATGCTGTGTTTCCTTCCATGAGATACACACACTTTGATTCTTTATTACAACTTGTTCAGTTTTATAATCATAAAGAATTGTTACGTTTTGTAAATGTCCACATTAACACTTCTCCTGTCCCTGGCCCATTAGCAGCATGATTCTATATCAGCTTATCCACTTCAAGCTTGTTGTCTTCAGAACCAAGCGACCCTTTTTTTCTTAGTAATAAAGTGTTCAATGTAGGTAAGACACAGCATTATGTGTTTGTAGATCATGCTTCTGTTTTGACACAGGAAGTGTTTGAGAATAAAGAAGCACTCTACCTGGGGTTCTGTTTTCATACAAAACTTTGCACACACCTGATGCTGCTGGGACTTGGGAGTTATATGAAAGCAAGGTTCAAACAAGTCCTTATTCATTCATTTGGTAAGCTCAAGATTTTCTTTTAAAAGTTGTTTGATTAGCAGGAATAAGTTCTGGTGTTCTATAGCACAGTAGGGTGACTATAGTCAATAATCATTAGAAGACAGGATTTTGGATGTTCCCACCACAAAGCAATGATAAATATTTGAGGTTATTGATATGCCAGTGACCAGACTTGATTATCAAACACTGTATATATGTATCAAGATATCACTGGGCTGGGGTGGTAGCTCACCGGCAGAGCACTTGCCTAGCACGTGTGAGGCACGGGTTCGATCTTCAGCACCACATAAAAATAAACAAAATAAAGATATCGTGTCCATCTATAACTAAAAATATTTTTTCAAAAAGATATGCTGTGTCTCCAAAATATGTACAATTATTCTATCTCAATTTAAACATTAAATTATTTATTTAAAATGATACCTAATTGTAATTCCATAGTTTCCCAGACTTTCAGTGTAAGATTAATGTCAGAGCTGAAATAATTCTAAAGAGATGCATTTGTTTTTGTTTTTCAGGAAATCTGCCTTTTAACAAATGCCAGTCGGCCTACTTCAGTTTTATGTGAAACAAATGTAAAGCTTCTGGTAGTAGGTAAAGAAGTAAGTATCTGATGATGCTCATTAAAACATCTAATGTTTTAAGGAAAGCTTTTTAGGAATCCCAGATATACTTCCAAACTAAAAATATTTATATTAAGATAAATACTAATGAAAATTATGCTCATGAAGTAAGTAATGTTAGATCTTGATGCTTTGTGTGGATAGGTCATGAGTAGCCCTCTTTAGTTAGGAAATTACCACACACCACAGGCATTTTGAAGGATTTAATTAAATCTGTTAGATCTGTACCTGGCAGAACAAAATGGCAAGTGGTAGTAACTGTTGCTGTGCTTTATTATAATGAGAACAAATAAGTTCTTGCTGTTGATGGCAAATATGGCCTTCTAACAAAATCGTCAAGTGAGTATAAATGCTGTGTGTCGTTCAGAGACAAGACAGTTTGCTGGCTTGTTACTATGTTTGTGATTTGAAGTTAAAATTACATGTCACAGGAACATACTCTGGTGTCACTGAAACTTTTGGGCAGGGGGTGGTAGTGGTGGTGCTGGGGATTGAACCCAGGGGTGCTCTACCACTGAGCTACATTGCCAGCCCTTTTTAGTTTTTATTTTGAGACAGGGTCTTGCTAAGTTGCCTGGGGTGTCCTTGACCTTGTTGTGCTCCTCCTGCCCTAGCCTCCAGAGTAACTGGGATTACTGGTGTGAGCCACCATGCCTGGCTCTGCTGAGACTCTTAATGATGGGGTAAGAGCTGTATGCATGCCTTGTGTTTGACCTTGACAGTTCATGGTGTTACATTGAGTGGAAAGCCTACATTGAGTGGAAAGCAAAATTCTAAATTTACATTGTTTTGGGGAGTGATTAGAAGTGTTTAACAATTTTTATAGCAGGTTCAGAGGTGCATTATCATCCCCTTTTTATTTAAAAATATTTATCAGATAAATCTCAGGAGATGGAGAACTTAGTTTGAGGTTAATGGTGATCTAACAACAGCTGCTCTAAGCTGTCTTTTATTTTTTGTTTTTATTATTATTACTTAAGACAAATGATTTTCTGAAGCTATTTAGGCCATGCATTCCCACTCTGCCTTATAAATCTTGATGTGCCAGGTAGTGGAGCAATTGCTTAGTTGATCCCTTGGGAATATTGAAGTGAAATCATTGATTAGGGAGGGCACTGTTCAGCTATTTAGCTGGCAGGAAATTCTTTGTTCTTTCATTAGGGAAACTGGTAGCAGCAGAATCTTGCCTAGAGATGTTTATTATTAGTCCTATGGTCATAAGAACCATCTACTGCCTGTCAGAGGCACTATTGGTGAGCCATTCTGGAAGCAAAGGAATGTGCATTGAGTCTGTATTTGATTAGAATTTTTTAAATGGATACCGTTGTCAATACTTATCAGATGAAGTTTATGAGATTTTTCTGTGCATTAATCATTCTGTGATCTGCTCCTTAAATTTGGAGTAGAATATGCAGTAATGTGATTTGGAAATGTCATGAGAAATTTCTTGAACACTTCAGCATTGATGAATACCAACTTAATAGACACACACTGTGTTCTTCTTCACTGAGCTGGTGCTACAGGAACCTGATGGACTGCAGCTATTACGGCCACAGCAAGCGCCACATACTCCAAGGTTCTATGAAAAAAGCATCAGGAAAACAATGATATATAGGATGTGGTTTTCATTTTAAATTATATTTGATTTATTATTTATGGACTAAGAAAGAAAGGTGAGCTCCATTAACCCAGTGACCTTTTTTTTTCCCAAGCAGGATAATTGCATTCTAATGGAAATACAGGAACACTAGGTATTGTAAATACAATACCCCGAACATGTCAGGTTGTTTACTTTGGCTTCTGAAAGTGTCCAATGGCTTTCAGCATAAATTTATAAGAAACTCAAATTCCTTACCAAGCAAAATGGGAAAATGCTGCCCATGTGTTAGCAGCAGGAAGACATAATAACATTCCTGGTGTTAATTGGTATGCATGTCATTTTTAATGTAACGGTCATCCATTTCATTCAAGACTCTGATTATAGACTTACAAGTGTCACTGTGGTGTATCTCAGCAATGGTGTGCTCACGTCTGAGAGCGCTGAGCAAGTCTTGGGTGAAAATCATGACCTGAGAGCTTCCACTCAGGCCCTCCTCACAGACCTCTTGAGTTCTCTGATCTGATCACATGATCTGGTTCTGAAGAGACTGATTTTGAGAACTTCCACCCAGGAGGAGAAGTCTCAGTTCTGCTCATAGGTACTAGGTGTTCTGAGTCCCTGAGTGAATCCAGGGAGTCAGGAGTGGTCTCAAGTGCTGGTTCACACACCACATTCTCTGACTGGTGTGCTCCAATCAGGGACAGAATGAGAACAAGACAGACAGTGTTCATTTTTCATAAAGCTGAATTTATTCACATTTTAAAAACAAGAGCCCCCCCCCCTTTTTTTTTAAGATGATGTCCTTTTCATTTTAATTCTTATTTTTTGGTGCATAAGGCCATATATTTATATATATATATATGTATATATATATATATTTTAATGAAATGATATTGACTCTCCTTGGCAGTCATTGTTTTAGTTCTTACTTAGCACACACAAACCAAAAAGAGCTGTAGATAAATTCCTCTACCTCTACGATTTACAAAATTTTCAACTTACCTGAGAGATCCCCCAATCTGGAAATGGTGTAATGTCAGACCGTTTTGTCTTTGTGAGGACTCAGATCTCATGTCAGGAGATGCTTTCTTTACATTGCTGGTTTGCTGTTATCTGGGCTACGTTGTCTATCAAAACAGTCTTGCTTAGTCCTTAAGAGCACAGACTGTGAACACACTCAGGTGGTTGGGGTTCAAGTTTCAGTGTCACATTGGGGAGCACGTGGCCACTTAAGCCTTCAGAGCTTCATTTTCCTTTCTTGTAAACAGCAACAACAGTACCAATACGGAGGGGTTAATAGTGACCATTAAATTAGTGAATACAAATAAAATGTTTAGAACAGTGCCTGGTATATGACATATATTGGTATAGATATATTTTGCAACTGAACATATGTTCCTTCTTTGCTTCGGCACCGGGACACTCGTAACCAGATTTGTGCATATCTAACTCCATATTGCCTAGGACTTGATTCGGCGAAATAATATGGCCAACCCTTTCTCTTTCCCCATCAGTATTTCTCTCCCTCTGACCCCCTCACCTATTTATTTTCATCATTGTATTATGCACATTTTAAACAAATCCCAAAATAATTGGGATGGGGTAAGATATAAATAAATGAAATTATTAACTTTAAAAGTTCTGTCTCCTGCACCAACAAACCTTTATGGATCACTTCAGGTCCAAGTGGCCTTACCATCCCCTGACCTAAGAGTTGTTCTGATTATGCAAGTTACTGGGTGCCCATAGGTGGCTAGAATATTAGAACTGGAGGAGAAGTCCAGTGGCAATGGTCCCAAGACCCTGTGGGAACCCAGGCCACTAGCTGTTGGGTGAGAGGCCATCGGGAGAGCTGGGAGAGGGAGGAGGTTACGGGATCTGACACAGTTGTGACTCACAGGGTCAAACACTATGACTTATGGAGCACTTTGAAGTAAAAACTGGGGTGTGCTCCGGAACTTGCTTGCATGATCTCATTTAATTCTTCCACTACCCTGCTGGCTTCTTTTCCTGCTCTTTCACAGATTAAGTGGGGGAAGCTAAGAGATAGTAAGCAAGTTATCCAAGGTTCCCAGACTAATAAGCCTTGGAACTGGGGCTCACACCAAGTACCTGACTAGGTGAGCCTGGAGAGGTGGTTGTGAAACTTCCTGATTTCCAGGAGAATAATAAGGGCTCTTGAATCATGTGTGCCAAGACTGTCTAGTGGCCTATCCTACAGTTTGGGATCTGAACCCTTGCCAAGCCTCATTCTCTGGCCTGACTCACGGTCTGTGCTTACTGCCTGGCTCAACCACAGACAGCAGTGTTTTCTTCCTAGGTCTGTGCTTAGCATTTCTCCACAGTCAAGGTGGGGCTGGGTTCTTTGAAGAAAGCAGGTGGAGCTCCCACGCCACCTGGCACTGGGCAGCCCACTCTCTCCAGAGCAGTAAGGAAGTTCATCCCAGGTCGGCAGCAAGCCTCACTTCAGCCTTCATGCTGGTGGGTGCCTGGCAGTGGGCGTGGTCTCCGCTAAGTTTACCCGGGGCTAGGACAGGGCCTAGTAGCCTCAGAGAACTTGATGCCCCATTTTGTATTTCGAACATCTGCACCACGGGTTGTACCTAAAATCGTCACGTAGCTCAGGAGACATTACAATGTCACCATTTTATCTTTCTGTGTTTGTTTTGCTTGTTGTTTGCTCGGAAACTTGATACATAAATATAAGTTTAGGTTTGATTAGATCTGGAGCCCTAAAAAAGAGTTGTGAGCACTGAGAAATAAAAGGCCTTGTGAGAATGGTGATTAAACTCTTTTTAGCAGCTTGTGGCTGATTATTCATTCGAGGTCCAGATTGTATGAACGCTTGTCCCCTAGAAGTCCTAGGAAATTGATCTTCAGATGTGTATTACCCATTTGTTCTCGAAACACTTGAAGTTTCCAGTCTTGCCTTTATTTCAGAATCCTTCAGTAGGGATAACTCATTTCATAAGAGTAATTCACTCAAGAAGTCCAAAAACAGTACAGCATTGTGACTTACAATCAGAGAAATAAATTCTAACCCTGACATTGCGACTTATGTAATGTGTGACTTTGGGTAAATGACATCCTCTCTGAGCCTCAGTTGGCTCGCCTGTAAATGGGGATGATAATGTCTTTTAATCACAGTGGCTACAAAATTAATTCAAGAAAGCAACTCAAGGTGGTTATTGAGCCCTTACTATATGCCAGGCACTGTTCTAGGCCTTTTGGAGATGGTGGTAAACTTGAACTTCAAAGGGGAGAGGCACGTTAACAATTATGATAAAATAAGATGCAGACTAAGATAGTGAGAAATTTAAGGGGCCTCAGGTGCTCCAGGGTAAATGTAAGTAACAGTTTCAGCCAGCGGATCTCTGCCTTGACTATTGTCAGATAAAACCAATGTCTTGGTCTCATCACAGTTAAATCAGAATTTCTAAGCCCTCCAGTGATTCTAATATGGTGTCAGATTTGAGAAACACTGGTTTAGGGATGCTTATCAGAGGAAGCTGGAGTTTCTAGATGAAGCATGCTGGATGCACCAGTGTTGGTGCTTTGTGTGTGCATGTGTGTGTGTGCGTGCGTGTGCGTGCGTGCGTGTGTGTGTGTGTGTGTGTGTGTGTGTAGCTGCAGGGGAAAAGACTGGTGCATTCTGGGGAAATGCAGGGGGTTGAGCACAGAGCCCGGGAAAAAGGAGGCAGGAGAGTGGAACCACAGCACAGCTCAGGGCCTGGGATTTCATTCCAAAGGAATGGCTTGTGTAAAGGGATCGATGCTGGCACACGGTCAGCCTCCGTGGATGACGACAGTGGCTATTAGCAGAGGACGCTTGAGTTCTTAGAGTCAGTGACTCCCAGGAAGGGAGGGACATTCTGCATCCACTCAAGGGTTGTGATGAAGCTCACTGCTCAGAACATTTAGATTACAGCCACAAGAGTGGTAGAGACCGCCGGCCTGGGTCGCAGGCCGCCCCAGCCCCTGGTGTCTGTAGTGTGTAGGGAGTGACAACTAGCTCCTCGCTGGATTTATTTTTTTAATTGTGGCAAAATACACATAACAAAACTGGTGATTTTAACTTTTTTTTTTTTTTTTTGGTGGTGCTGGGGATTGAGTCCAGGGCTCATATATGGTAGGATACTATACCCCCAGCCCTTTAACCATGATTTAAGTGTGCAGTTCAGTGGTATTAAGTATATCCACATTGGTATGCATCCCTCACCACTGTCTATCATCCCAAGGTGACACTTTGTACCTATTAAATAATAACTCCCATTTCCCCTCCCCCAGACCTCAGAACCTCTGCCTCTACATTTGACTGGTGGGGATTCCTGGTACAAAGGGACTCGTGCAGTATCTACCCTTTGCTGATTGGCTTATTTTACTCAGCACCTGTCCTCTCGAGGCATTAACGGGTCTTTTCTTGGACCTTGAACTCTGACACCGTGACAGCATTTGAGTCACCAGATGTGAGGGAGCTCAAGATATTTCAGCAAACGAGATGACCCACCAGTGTCCCAGCGAGTGTGAAAGGGTTGCTGAGTCTCCATGATAAAAGTTTGAGGGTCCTGATTTATCTGTTACAGGCTATCAGTCTGTTCCCTCAGATAATGTAAGGACGACATGGAGGTAGCTGTGTATGATCTTTTTAGAGGTTATTATTCTCACTTTCTCTCGATCGTATTTTTTTGTTGAAGCTTAGTTCTGAAGACGATGTATACCTAAGTCATATGACAGACAAATACAATGGACTTTCAGGTGTTCGTTTTCTTCAGGTGGGACAAGAAACATACAGGAATTGACTTTTAAGATCATCTCGGTTTATGTTTATATTAAAGCAGTGCCACAGTTTGGATCTGGAATGTCCCCCAAAGGTCTATGAGCTAAGAGCTTAGCCTCCAGCTTGATGCTATGGGGAGGTGAGGGAAACTTTAAGAGGTCAGGCCCAATGGAAAGTCTTTCTGCCACAGGGGGAACTTGTCCTTGAAGGGGATTGTGGATCCCCAGCTCCTTCCTTTTCCAATTTTTCACATCTCGAGCATGAGGTGAGGAATTTTGCCCCTCTACATGTTTCCTCCATAATGTGCTGCCTCAACACAGGTCCAAAAGGAATTGAGGACACCAACCATGGACTAAAACCTCCAAAACTGTGAGCCAGTAAAGCTTTTTTCTTTATAAGTTGTCTGCCTCAGGTATTTTGTTATAATAGCAGAAAGTTTACTGACACAAGTAGGAACAACTAATATGTTTATAGTTTTGAACTATTATCCATAGTCCAATTACATGACTAATCTATTTGCAGATAATTCTGTCTGTTCTCCCCAAAATTTTATGTATTGCTTCTTCAAAGGATGGAAATCACTTACCATAATAATCTTGCAAAAAAATCATCACATCTCATCAGTAGCTTAATCTTCTGGAAAGGCACTTGATTCTTTCTTTTTATCTTCTTTCTTCACATTTTATTTACTTAAAAAGTACTTCTTGAGTTCTTAAAATGCACCAGGCACTGAGTTAGAGTCCACAACAATCAATCAAATTAACTTAATATTAGATTTTGATTTATAGAATTGCTTTCTGATTCACATAATCATCTGGTGCTAAATTCATAGGATGTTAAGTGAGTCACTGTTCTCACATGATTCTTTTTTCTGTAACTTGAAGGGGTAAGAACACTTGAGGGGGCTGTCTGGCTGACTGCCAAGCTGACTCACTGGGTGGTAGAATTCCTATTATCTGGGCTTGATTTTAGCCTTGAAGTTCTAGAAGTTTCTGTGCCAGTGCCTCATAGGATGCCTCCTGAGATGAGAGGAGAGGACAGGCTCATATTAACTTACAAGAGAATGGTGCATAAATCTGATTATTGATTTATTAATTTCGATGGGGGAATGTCTCTTTCCAGTCACTAAAATATTCATTTTTATCATCTAATGAATCCTTCCAGTATCAGGATGCCTGAGAGACTGAATTAACAGTCAGAGAGTTGCTAAGTGAATATGGGATTGAAGTAAAGTCAGGTAAATGGTTCCAAGGGATCTTTTGTCCAGGCCACAGGGACACCTGGTATAAATTGACACCCTGCAACTAAGAGCACCTCCAGAGAGAACCCATCATATCCCCAGATTCCATATCCCACCAGTGCTGGAAACTTATTGCTAATGTTTTCTGATCCTCATTTCCCATGTTGGGCTGATTACTCTTCTGAGTGACTCAATCTATAATGACATGCTAATATAATCAAGGTTAAGTTACCATCATAAGTTAAGGTCGTACCATCTCTTTAAAGTGATTGTGCATTTCTAATTTATCCCTTAATGGGTTTTGATTATTTGCCAAATTCTTAGAGGTTTAGGACTTTTTTGTACCCCTGGTACCCTTGTCTAAATGAAATTGTTCTCTTTGCTTGCACCTATCTATCTATTCAAAAAATGCTAGGTGGGTGGGGATGTAGTTCAGTGGTAAAGCCCTTACCTAGGGTGCTGGGGGTACAGTGCTAGGTGCTTGCCCTGCATGCAGCAGGCCCAGGGTTCAGGATAGACACACACACACACACACACACACACACACACACGCGCGCGCACACACACACACACACGCAGACACACACACACACACACACACACACTGCCATATTTCTTTAGAACAAAAACTTTAGACATAAATAATCCATGAGTCTTTCTTTTGTTAGATCTTCCAATTCTTTCATCTATTTAATTCATTTCTACTCTATTTCCCCACGAACTAAATTTTAGACAAGTTCTTTGAACTGAATTCAGTTAGGAATTTTAGCCCCAAGCAATCAGAGAAAGAAAATCTGATTCTTGATCATGAGCTAGAATTCATGGGTTTATTTTAAAATAAAATGCTATCAATTACCCCCATTTTCACTGTTTTATCACTTTCACTGGGGGCCCTTCTTTGGCTGGCTTGGTTTCTCTGGTTCTAGATGTTGGCTTCCTTCCTTTGTCCATGTGCCCATTCTAGGGAGCAGAAGTCTTGACTGGGTCTATTTGAATTCTAAATGCCTTGAGTTCCTGGGCCCTTTCTGTGAGCTTTTGAAATGGGATAAGATAATCAGTCACCTGTTATATCTGTTCTAAGTCCGGGCCCTTGCCCAGATGTCCAGTTTTTAGATTTTCAAAGTAGTACTGAAACACCGCACTTTTGCATTGTATTCAACTGTATATTATTTTCATAGCTGCACAAAAATCACATTTCTTTTTTTCCTGGACTTCTAACAGTGCCTTCGTGCACCCTCTGTACTAACTATGGAGTTTAATGCTTCACACTTCCTGCCTAAGAATCTAGTGTATTGACATCACCCTTGTCATCCCTGTTGATATTGCTTATTTCAGAGAAATTAATGTGCTGGCTAGTGGTATTTTTACTTCTCATTTTAGGACTTTCGGGTGTGATGTGTTTTTAAAAAAGTCAATCTAGTAAATTAATCATGGACTAGAGATGGCAGCATATGTGCATGTGGGGCCTTGAAGATTAAGTTCTTGGGACTCAGAAGAACAAATATTATAAAGTACATTTTATGTATTGGAAAAGGAATAGCTACTATAATGAATTTTTAAGTTAGCAATTTGTTTAGTCTCCAGAGGCTCTGGCAGCTTGCTAAGGTTAAGGGGGTAAAAAGCACCTGCAGAGAGGAATTCTCAGTCAGAACCAACATTTAAAATAGTGGTGTGTTAATGCTTAAAAAGAAATGCTACATGCATTTTTAATAAGTTCTAGCTTTTGCAGCTGGATCTAATGAATGATGCTCCAAGAGGTTGAGCCAGCTTGCCATTTTCCAAGGCTCTAGTTTCCATTATTTATGTCCTTTCCAATAGAGTCTATGGCACATTCTTAAATTAAAGACTTGATTTTGCTAAAAGTACAGCCTGGTACCTGGATGGAGACATGTGGCAAATGTCACTGAGCCTCCACTTTTTAAAATCCCACTATTCTTATGTAGGAATAATCAGCCATTTAACTTAAAATCAAGTACATTTTCAAGGATCCTCTTCATGGGTTTGTTCTTTGAAAATGAATCTCTTATGTGATCAGTGGTTGATTAAGTGCCCAAGAGGATGGTTTTCCTCGCAATATGAAGTGAAGATGTGTCATATAAAATCTGGTCAAAACTCAAAGGTAAATTGAAGATTCCATGAATTTTTATGATATTTGCCCAGAGTGATTTGATTTTAGCAATAGGTTAGAGAGGTTATGACCTCATATAGATGTTGTTGCTTTGGCTTGAATGTGTCTCCCAAAAGCTCCTGTGTTGGAACCTTGACCTCGAATTCACGGCACTTGGAATGTTTGGGACATAATTAAGGTTAGATGAGGTCATAAGGGCGAGTCCCTATCATGGGATTAGTGGTTTTTAACAAGAGGAAGAGAGACCTGAGTTTTCACGCCTCCAACTGTTCCACGTGATGTCTTCTGCCACGTTGTGATGCGGCAAGTAGGCCCTCACCAGGTGCAGCCACTCCATCCTGGACATCCAGCCTCTAGAAATAAATTTCTTTTTTTTTTTTTTTTTTTTTTTTTTTTAAATTTCTATTTTTTTATTTTTATTTTTTATTTTTACAGACTGCATTTTGATTCATTGTACACAGATGGGGTACAACTTTTCATTTCTATGGTTGTGCATGATGTAGATTCACACCATTCATGTAATCATACATGTACATAGGGTAATACTGTCTAAGGTAAGCAAAACTTATTAAAATGGAGAAAAGAACACATCAAGAATGATGCCCAGGGCCAGGCACAGTGGTGCATGCCTGTAATCCCAGTGACTCGGAAGGTTGAGGCAGGAGGATGGCAAGTTCAAAGTCAGCCTCAGCTACTTAGTGAGGCCCTGAGCAACTTAGTGAGACAAAATTTTAAACAAAAGGCTGGGGATGTGGCCCAGTGGTTAAGTGTCCCTGGGTTCAATCTCAAGTACTAAAAAAAAAAAAATGATGCCCCCCAGTCACAGGCCAGATTAAATGATTTCTCTGAGCCCTTTGAGATTCATGTTCTTGAGTTCCATCCTTCCTGATGATGTTTTCCCAAAGCCCCTCCCAAGAATTGGGGGGCACTTGTTTGTTTTGTCTTTAATCAATCAGCACCAGGCTTTTTCTAGAGATAAGGAGCCCTACTCTAAGTACCATCCACCTTTTTTTTTTTTTTTTATTTATTTTTTTTTAATTTTTTTTATTTTTTATTTATTTATTTATTTTACGTTTACATAGGGTAATGATGTTTATTATATTTTTCCCCTCCCCCCCACCCCTCCCACCCCTCCCACCCCTCCCACCCCTCTTTTCCCTCTACACAGTCCTTCTTTCCTTCATTCTTACTGCTCTCCTTAGCCTAACTCTAAACCTAACCCTAAACCTAATGCTAGCCCGTCCCACCCCCCATTATATGTCCTCATCCGCTTATCAGCGAGATCATTCGTCCTTTAGTTTTTTGAGATTGGCTTATCTCACTTAGCATGATATTCTCCAATTTCGACCATTTGCCTACAAATGCCATAATTTTATCATTCTTCATTGCGGAGTAATATTCCATTGTATAAATATGCCACAGTTTCTTTATCCATTCATCAACTGAAGGGCATCTAGGTTGGTTCCACAATCTGGCTATGGTGAATTGAGCAGCAATGAACATTGATGTGGCTGTATCTCTGTAGTATGCTGATTTTAAGTCCTTTGGGTATAGGCCAAGGAGTGGGATAGCTGGGTCAAATGGTGTTTCCATTCCAAGCTTTCTGAGGAATCTCCACACTGCTTTCCAGAGTGGTTGCACTAATTTGCAACCCCACCAGCAATGTATGAGTGTTCCTTTTTCACCACATCCTCGCCAACACCTATTGTTGCTTGTATTCTTGATAATCGCCATTCTAATTGGGGTGAGATGAAATCTTAGGGTAGTTTTGATTTGCATTTCCCTTATTACTAGGGATGTTGAACATTTTTTCATATATCTGGTGATTACTTGTACATCTTCTTCTGTGAAGTGTCTGTTCATTTCCTTAGCCCATTTGTTGATTGGATTATTTGTATTCTTCGTGTAGAGTTTTTTGAGTTCTTTATAGATTCTGGAAATTAGCGCTCTATCTGAGGTATGGTTGGCAAAGATATTCTCCCACTCTGTAGGCTCTCTCTTCACATTTCTGATAGTTTCCTTTGCTGACAGAAAGCTTTTTAGTTTGAATCTATCCCAGTTGTTTATTCTTGCTTTTATTTCTTGTGCTATGGGAGTCCTGTTAAGGAAATCTGATCCTGAGCCAACAAGTTGAAGATTTGGACCTACTTTTTCTTCTATAAGATGCAGGGTCTCTGGTCTGATTCCGAGGTCCTTGATCCATTTTGAGTTGAGTTTTGTGTAGGGTGAGAGATAGGGGTTTAGTTTCATTCTATTGCATATAGTTTTTCCAGTTTTCCCAGCACCATTTGTTGAAGAGGCTATCTTTTCTCCATTGCATATTGTTGGAACCTTTGTCTAGTATGAGAAAATTGTATTTATTTGGGTTTGTGTCCATGTCCTCTATTCTGTACCATTGATCTACCTGTCTATTTTGGTACCAATACCATGCCGTTTTTGTTACTATTGCTTTGTAGTAGAGTTGAAGATCTGGTATTGCAATACCCCCTGCTTCGCTCTTGCTACTGAGGATTGCTTTAGCTATTCTAGGTTTTTTATTCTTCCAGATGAATTTCATAATTGCTTGCTCTATTTCTGCGAGGTACATCATTGGGATTTTAATTGGAATTGCATTGAATCTGTATAGAACTTTAGGTAGTATAGCCATTTTGACGATATTAATTCTGCCTATCCAGGAACATGGGAGATCTTTCCATCTTCTAAGGTTTTCTTGAATTTCTTTCTTTAGTGTTCTGTAGTTCTCATTGTAGAGGTCTTTCACCTCTTTTGTGAGATTGATTCCCAAGTATTTTATTTTTTTCGATGCTATTGTGAATGGAGTAGTTTTCCTAATTTCTCTTTCTGAAGATTCATCACTTATGTATAAAAATGCATTGGATTTATGAGCATTGATCTTGTAACCTGCTACTTTACTGAATTCACTTATGAGTTCTAAAAGTTTTCTGGTGGAATTTCCAGGTTCCTCTAAATATATAATCATGTCATCAGCGAACAGGGATAGTTTGAGTTCTTCTTTTCCTATTCGTATCCCTTTAATTTCTTTGGTTTGTCTGATTGCTCTGGCTAGAGTCTCAAGGACGATGTTGAATAGAAGCGGTGAAAGAGGGCATCCCTGCCTTGTTCCAGTTTTTAGGGGGAACGCTTTCAGTTTTTCACCATTTAGAATGATATTAGCCATGGGCTTAGCGTAGATGGCCTTTATAATGTTTAGGAATGTTCCCATTACCCCAATTTTTTCTAGTGTTTTGAGCATGAAGGGATGCTGTATTTTATCAAATGCTTTTTCTGCATCTATTGAAATAATCATGTGATTCTTAACTTTAAGTCTGTTGATATGGTGAATGACATTTATTGATTTCCGAATGTTGAACCAACCTTGCATCCCTGGGATAAAACCCACTTGATCGTGGTGCACTATCTTTTTAATATATATTTGTATGCGATTTGCTAAAATTTTGTTGAGAATTTTTGCATCGATGTTCATTAAGGATATTGGTCTGAAATTTTCTTTCCTTGATGTGTCTCTGTCTGGTTTAGGTATCAGGGTGATATTGGCTTCATAGAACGAGTTTGGTAGGGTTCCCTCCTCTTCTATTTCATGGAATAGTTTGAGGAGTATTGGAATGAGCTCTTCTTTAAAGGTTTTATAGAACTCGGCTGAGAACCCATCTGGTCCTGGACTTTTCTTTGTTGGTAGGCTTTTGATGACCTCTTCCATTTCATTGCTTGAAATTGGTTTATTTAAGTTGTGTATGTCCTCCTCGTTCAGTTTAGGTAGTTCATATGTCTCTAGAAATTTGTTGACGTCTTCAAGGTTTTCTGTTTTGTTGGAGTATAGATTTTCGAAATAGCTTCTAATTATGTTTTGTATTTCACTCGTGTCTGTTGTGATGTTTCCTTGTTCATTCCGAATTTTAGTAATTTGAGTTTTCTCCCTCTTTCTCTTTGTTAGTGTGGCTAAGGGTTTATCAATTTTATTTATTTTTTCAAAGAACCAACTATTTATTTTATTAATTTTTCCGATTGTTTCTTTTGTTTCGATTTCGTTGATTTCGGCTCTGATTTTAACTATTTCCTGTCTTCTACTACTTTTGGTATTGGTCTGCTCTTCTTTTTCTAGTGCTTTGAGCTGTAGTGTTAACTCGTTTATTTGTTGATTTCTACTTCTTTTTTTGAATGCACCCCATGAAATAAATCTTCCTCTAAGTACTGCTTTCATAGTGTCCCAGAGATTTTGATATGATGTGTCTTTGTTCTCGTTTACTTCTAAGAATTTTTTTATTTCCCTCCTGATGTCTTCTGTTATCCATTCATCGTATAATAGTGTATTATTTAGTCTCCAGGTATTGGAGAAGTTTCTGTTTTTTATTCTGTCATTTATTTCTAATTTCAATCCATTATGATCTGATAGAGTACAAGGTAGTATCTCTATCTTCTTGTATTTACTAACAGTAGCTTTGTGGCATAAAATATGGTCTATTTTAGAGAAGGATCCATGTGCTGCTGAGAAGAAAGTGTATTCATTCTTTGTTGGATGGTATATTCTATATATGTCCGTTAAGTCTAAATTGCTGATTGTGTTGTCGAGATCTATAGTTTCTTTATTCAATTTTGTTTGGACGATCTATCCAGTGGTGAGAGAGGTGTGTTAAAATCGCCTAGTATTATTGTGTTGTGGTCTATTTGATTTCTGGAATTGAGAAGGATTTGTTTGACGTACATGGATGAGCCAATGTTTGGGGCATAGATATTTATGATTGTTATGTCTTGCTGATTTATGCTTCCCTTAAGCAGCATGTAATGTCCTTCTTTATCCCTTCTGACTAGTTTTGGTTTGAAGTCCACATTATCTGAGATGAGGATGGATACTCCAGCTTTTTTGCTGTGTCCGTGTGCATGGTATGTTTTTCCCCATCCTTTCACCTTTAGTCTATGGGTGTCTCTTTCTATGAGATGTGTCTCTTGCAGGCAGCATATTGTTGGATTTTTCTTTTTAATCCAATCTGCCAGTCTGTGTCTTTTGATTGATGAATTCAGGCCATTAACATTCAGGGTTATTATTGTGATATGATTTGTATTCCCAGTCAATTGACTCATATTTGTTTTTGACATGATTTGGTTTCTCCTTTATTTGGCTATTCCTTTAGGCTAGCGCCTCCTGTTGCTGATTTGCATCGTTGTTTTTCATCTCTTCCTCATGGAATATTTTGCTGAGAATGTTCTGTAATGCTGGCTTTCTTTTTGTAAATTCCTTTAGCTTTTGTTTATCATGGAAGGATCTTATTTCATCGTCAAATTTGAAGGTAAGTTTTGCTGGGTATAAGATTCTTGGTTGGCATCCATTTTCTTTCAGGGCTTGGTATATGTTGTTCCAGGCCCTTCTAGCTTTTAGGGTCTGGATTGAAAAATCTGCTGATATTCTTATTGGTTTCCCTCTGAATGTAATTTGATTCTTTTCTCTCGCGGCCTTTAAAATTCTGTCTTTATTTTGTATGTTAGGTATTTTCATAATAATGTGCCTTGGTGTGGGTCTGTTGTAATTTTGTATGTTTGGAGTTCTATAAGCCTCTTGTACTTGGTTTTCCATTTCGTTCTTCAGATTTGGGAAATTTTCTGTTATTATTTCATTGAATAGATTGTTCATTCCTTTGGTTTGTTTCTCTAAGCCTTCCTCAATCCCAATAATTCTCAAATTTGGCCTTTTCATGATATCCCATAGTTCTTGGAGATTCTGTTCATGATTTCTTACCATCTTCTCTGTTTGTTCCACTTTGTTTTCAAGGTTAAATATTTTGTCTTCAATGTCTGAGGTTCTGTCTTCCAGGTGTTCTATCCTATTGGTTATGCTTTCTATGGAGTTTTTAACTTGGTTTATTGTTTCCTTCATTTCAAGGATTTCAGTTTGGTTTTTTTTCAGTATCTCTAACTCTTTATTGAAATGATCTCTTGCTTCCCGTATTTGGTCTTTTAACTGTTGATTGGTGCGATCATTTAATGCCTGCATTTGCTCTTTCATCTCCTCCTTCAATGCCTGCATTTGCTCTTTCATCTCCTCATTAGCTTCCCTGATCGTTTTAATTACGTACATTCTGAACTCCCTTTCTGACATTTCTTCTGTTCTGCTGTCATTGGGTTTTATTGATGTAGTATCTAGGTTTGTTTGGGACATTTTCTTCCCTTGTTTTCTCATAATGGTCAGTTGTCAGTGGGACCCTGAGATATTGCAGTTTTCCACTATTGGCTTATAGTGTCCCAGTAGATTTCCAGTGTATCACCTCCCAGCCTTCAGTAGCCTGATGTCTTGGAGGAATCTGATAAAGCAGCTCATTCGAAGAATACTGCCCCTAGCCCCCTACTGGTTCCACGTTTTGGAACTGGCTCTGTGCGGAAATGCTCTCACTGTGGGCCTGCACCGTGCAGCTGGCCGTGTGGGAAGAGCCCACTGCCGGAGTGTGGAAGACTACCTTGGGAAGACTCAAGCTGCCCTGCCTGGCTCTGCTAAGCCACCTCTATCTGGGCCTGCCACCCGGGCTGAGCTTTACCCAGTGGGCAGACTCACCCGTGGCTCCACTTCAGTCCGAGTCTCTCAATGCCTCCCCTTCTTAACTCCTGGGTTGTGGAGCGACCGGGGGTGCAGTCTCCCTCTAGGCCGCCATCTTGGATCGCCCCGTGAAGAGAGCCCGCAGCCGGAGTGGGCAGAGCCGCCTGAAGAGGTCTCCGGCTGCCCTGTCCTTATCCCTGAGGCTGATTGCAGATCGAGGCTCTCCGCTGGTTCTTTGCAGGAGTACACTGCACTGCAGCAGCTCCGGGACTCAGAGCGTGCTCTGTTCAGACAGGCTCTCACTAACGGGCCAGTTCCGTTCCGAGAACCTGGAGAAGCTGGCTGTGTGGGCGGGGCCCACCGCCGGAGTGCGCAGGACTGCCTGTGGATGACTCTAGCTGCCCTGCCCGGCTCCGATAAGCCACCTCTATCTGGGCCTGCCACCTGGGCCGAGCTTTACCCAGTGGGCAGACTCACCCGTGGCTCCACTTCAGTCCGAGTCTCTCAATGCCTCCCCTTCTTAACTCCTGGGTTCTGGAGCGACCGGGGGTGCAGTCTCCCTCTAGGCCGCCATCTTGGATCGCCCCGTTAAGAGAGCCCGCAGCCGGAGTGGGCAGAGCCGCCTGAAGAGGTCTCCGGCTGCCCTGACCTTATCCCTGAGGCTGACTGCAGATCGAGCCTCTCCGCTGGTTCTTTGCAGGAGTACACTGCACTGCAGGGGCTCCGGGACTCGGAGTGTGCTCTGTTCAGACAGGCTCTCACTAGCGGGCCAGTTCCGTTCCGAGAACCTGGAGAAGCTGGCTGTGTGGGCGGGGCCCACCGCCGGAGTGCGCAGGACTGCCTGTGGATGACTCTAGCTGCCCTGCCCGGCTCCGATAAGCCACCTCTATCTGGGCCTGCCACCCGGGCCGAGCTTTACCCAGTGGGCAGACTCACCCGTGGCTCCACTTCAGTCCGAGTCTCTCAATGCCTCCCCTTCTTAACTCCTGGGTTGTGGAGCGACCGGAGGTGCAGTCTCCCTCTAGACCGCCATCTTGGATCGCCCCGTCTAGAAATAAATTTCTTTTCATTATAAATTACCAAGGGTCAGGTGTTCTCAACACAAAGTGAACTAAGGCAACCGTCCCATGGACACAGTAAACCATCACTTGGAAAACTAGAGCCTTGGAAAATGGCAAGCTGGCTCAACCTCTTGGAGCATCATTCATTAGATCCAGCTGCAAAAGCTAGAACTTATTACCATAAATATGGAAATAAGAAATATGTAATTAGAGAAGGAGAGATAGACCCACATTCTTGGAGAGACTCACTCCTGACACCCTGTTTCACCACGTACTCTGTTAGGCCTCCAGGGCAAATACGGCTTGTTTAACATTGATGTCCAGACCGTGGAAGCTCTTGGCTGCCACTTTATCTCCTCCCTGAAATCTCCCTCCTTGTTCCAGGAATCCCCAATGAACTTTTCCACTCAAAATTTTCTGCTCTTGCCTTTTCACTAAGCTGCTTTGACTGCCCTGACAATGCCTCTGGGGAGTGTCAGTTCCATCCTGTGGTCTTTTGATCTGCTGTGGGAAGGGGTGGGTGGGCTTCTTCTACATGCCCTTCAGCTTCATGGTCCGTGTTTTCCCCAACATGATTCAAAACCAGAGCCTTGGACTGTGAAGGGCATGGACTCCATCCCATCCCATTCATCCCCTTGTTGTCTCTCATTCCTGTCCACCTCAGAACAGAAATGCTTCTCCTTCTTTAGTCAAAAGTGAGTCCTTTGGATGAGCAGCTCACACTGATTGATTCCTGCAGGGCTCACTCGGTCACCAATTCTGCAGACCACAATCTAGGTTGGACACAGGGCATCCTGTTGCAAATGCAGTTTTACTTGAAAAACAGGAACTGTTGTCAGTGCAACAGTGATTTTCAGACAGCTTAAAGGATAAACAGAATTCACCCAAGGAACAGTAAGGCTTTTGATTAAGCTTTGAGATTCTCTGTTGGCTGTGATAAATAAGAACTATTTTTATCCCTTGTTCCTCTGTGCTACAACTGAATACTGTAAAAAGAAGAAAAAAGAAAAAAGACAGCAGAAACTTAAAGATAGAACATTCAATATTTTGACCCTCAAGAAGTAACTCCTGAGAAAAATTATCTTCTGTTTATCTATTCAGCTGTCTTTCTCCTTCTTGTATATGTTTGCATGCTGTCTCTTGCTTCACTTAAAATTTCCTCACACCTTCAATGAGGTAAAAATAAGACCTCATTTCAAAGCGCTATAGTATAGAATGTTACATAGATACAGTTTCATCAAGGAGTCATCCATTTCTGGGCATTTGGGTTATAAAATATGATATTTAGAAACAGCAATATATGGGCTGGGGTTGTGGCTCAGTGGTAGAGCACTTATCTAGCATGTGTGAGGCACTGGGTTCGATTCTCAGCACCACATATAAATAAATGGAATAAAGGTCCATCAATAACTAAAAATACATATAAAAATTTTTTAAAAAGAAGCAGCGATATATGACAAAGTTATGATTAAAAAACAACAGCAGAATTTCCACCAATGTCACACTATGATTTTCAGCAAAATCAAGACTGAATTTTGTTTTGATGACTCTAATCAGTGGTCTTGGCAGGAAAGAACCCTTAGGAAGGCTCTTGTTTATGCATATTCTATCAATCATTTGTGTGTTTTAATTCTGAATTCATTAGAGTTATTGATGGTTCAAGTATAGTTGAGAACATAAGTTCCATGCTTGGAATTTTCCAATTTTTTCAATTCACAGTAAGAACCAGAACAACTCAATACTTGCTAATAACCAACACCTTAACTGCCTGGGTAGTGACTGGTTATTCTTTGTTGTGCAGTAGAAACAGAACTGTGATGAATTAATTTTCTAATTCTTCTTCCCTGCTGTGTCTGCATTGCCAGTGCCTCTTGTCTAAAAGAGACCCTTGCTTCCTACTTGGGCACCACACTCTAGAACTGGACACCCACCACTCCCGAGGGCTTATCAGCACTTAGCTCATTGTTATGGTTCGGATGCGAGGTGTCCCCCAAACGCCCACATGTGAGACAATGCAAGAAGGTTCAGAGGAGAAATGGTTTGGTTGTGAGAGTCTTAACCCCATCAGTGAATTAATCTCCAGCAGGGATTAACTGTGTGGTACCTGAAGTGGCGGGTGTGGCTGGAGGAGGTGGGAATTGGGCGTGGTTTGGTGGTATCTGGTGAGTGGAGACTCTCTCTGCTTCCTGATCACCATGTGAATGGCTTTCCTCTGCTGCACTGTTCTGTCACAATGTCCTGCCTCACCTCAAGCCCAAGGAATGGAGCCTGCTGTCTATGGACTGAGACCTCTGAAACTGTGAGCCCTCAAATTTTTCCTCCTCTGCAATTGTTCTGGTCAGATCCTTTTGGTGATGGCAGAGAAAAAGCTGACTAAAACACTCATCCTGCCTCACATCCCGCCAGAATGGAAACCACACCCCCAGGGCTTCCATATTGTCTGTACCCTCTGCTACTTTTCTCTGCTTTCGATTCTTCTGGTCCAATTTTCTGCTCTTTCTCAACCTCCTAAACTCTCCTGCAGGCCCTTTGGAATTTAATGATTGGCCACAGCAAAGTCCCTGATATCATTAACCAGCCTCAGCTGCTACTCTGACCACCATTGCCACCTGCTGGACATGACTGAAACCTGGGCACTTCCTGTGGATACCACTTCCCCTGCAACCCTCCTGTGGAGGCAGTTTATCACTGATGTTCTAATATTATTGTTATTATTATTTCTCACTTGGATGGCAGGGGATTGTCCTCCCAGCACCCTACTCCTGCTGATGGGTCTCTGTAAACACCCCCCTCCTTTGAGTTTTATGCCTTCTCACTTTCCCACCCCTCTGCCTCTCCCTGTTGCTGGTCCCTGCAGCCCCCTTCTTCCTCCTCATTCAATGCTGACCCCAGACTGCTTCATTGTCTTCCTATCACCGTTCTCTGCCTTCATTCTTGGTAATTCTCACCCAACCCTGGGTGCTTTTGACCCTGGCTTGGTTCTCTTCACCTACCTACTGCTCCCCTCAGTCTTAACACTGATCTCTCCAATGAGATACCCCCAAAGTCTTTACTCAAGCATTCACCTCTTAACTAGTATCTTCTATGCTTCCTGCTTGCCTACTTGGGTCCTCTGATTTCACAGTCCTTCGAATTCATTTGGACCTTTAATCCAGTGACACCTTTGTCTCTTCTCTGTGTCTGTCATGAGTTCCCTCCAAAGCCAGCTGAGGTTCCATGGTCTGTTGCTCCAATCATACCCTGTAGACATGCTTCCTCCTCCTCTCTCCCTCCCCCTCTCAAAATGGTATGAACTCTGAACCAAGCCTCTGAATAATGTGGAGAAAACCCCTGGAGCAAGTTAACTGGCCTCTCTTTATGTTCACAGCCACTGCATCATAAGTCCATCTTGGTTTATTTCCTCAATATGTTAGCTTTCCCATTCCCGAGTATGACTCTTCCTCTCCTAATTCTCCCCGCTTGCTTTGATCTGCACAACTGCCCTCTATGATGCTTAGTGAAGATAAATAATAAAACAGGGCCCCTTACCATTCAGTCCCACACCATGGAACGGCCACCCTGTGCTGCAACCATAGTCTCTCCTCGGATGATGTGTCCTTGAGCCTCTCCTTGTGCCCTGGTCCCATCTTCTCACACCTCTTGGGGACACATAGTTTCTCTTGGTGGTCGAGTAGTCAGGTCTTGGAGTCTAATTACTTGAGGGCAAATCTCAGTTCAACCACCTCCTGGGTGTGTGAGCTTAGGAAGATAATGTGACTTCTCTGGGTCTTGGTTGCCCATCAAGTTAATGTTCCCTCCTTTACAGAGGAATCGTGAAGATCAGAGAAAAGATTTCTGTGCAATGCGTAGAACTGATAAGCTTAGCAGCAGGGCTGTGTCTAAGTTACTTGCTACTGCCCCATCCCTTCTATGACTGGGCTTTCCCTCTTCCCTGAATCCCTCCCTTCAGATTCAGAACAAAACTCCTCTATCCCTAACCCTCCAGCTACCCCCCTGGTGCTCTGCTCCTCTTGCCAGCAACCCTTGCTGAACCAGGTGCCTGTCATCTCTACACCCGCCTCTCAATCCTCTCCTCAGTTCCATCCACTTGCACTTCTGCTCACGCTTCTCCAATGAGAGCTGCATCAAGGTCACCAGTGACTGCCATGTTGCTGAAAACCATGGTAACTTCTAGAGTCTTCTTGTATTTAACATCCCTAAGTCTTTGCACCAGTTGTTGTCTTAATTCGTTCCACACTACAACAAACTACCACATACTGGTGACTTAAACAACAAACATTTATCTTTCGCAGTTCCAGATGAAAAGTCCCAGATCAATGTACTAGCTGATTTGGTGTCTGGTGAGGACCCATTTCCTGGTTTGCAGATGGTGCCTTTTTGCTGTGTCGTCCCATGGCAGAGCCCAAAGAGAGGAAGTGAGCTCTTGTGTTTCTTCTTATAGGGGCTAATCCTGTTTACAAGGGTTCTGCCCTAGTGTCCTGCCCTCGTGTCCTAAATGCGTGCTAGAGACAGTTGTGCTTTCTATTCTTCAAGGAACATTTTTTCTCTTGCTTCGGGAACACAACATTGTCCTTTTTCTCTTACCTCATGGTTCTCTTCTATCATTTTCTGATTTCACCAAAGGTTGCTTCATGTCTGTGTGTGGAGGTCCTAGGATGCTCCACGCTCTCATACCCAAACTGAATGACCAATGGGTTCATCTGAGTCAGACTCACCTACTTAACTTGATTTCTCCACCTTAATGCCTAGTAGTTGGAACTGATTTGTTGAAGAGTCTTGAGTCATAGAGATGTGAATACAAATTTGTTTCATTAATTAATTTTGTGCTTTTTTTTTTGTGCTTACTTGAATTCTACTCTTTTTCTGCTTGGAAGTCCCCTTAACATGAACTTGACCCAATTCCATAATTAATCACTTTTAGCTATTAAAATTTAATCCAGCCCAATCCAAAATCTCATTTCTTAAACTCGGTTTCTCCCCTTGGTCCAACAAAACCTAGAGGCACATTCAAGGTGGCAGGTTTGAGTATAGAGAGTTGTGATCTAGCTTGAGATTCCAGCTTCTACTCCCTTTGGAAGGAAGCATAAGTCTCCTTAAGGAATGGTCCTCGCTGGGCCTCTTCCCCTGATGTGGTATGGATGCTTTCTTTTGGTGGTATTGAGCTTTACTCCATCACGGTTGCCCCTCAGAGAGTCGGGCATCTCACTGATCAGTCAGCCCATTCTTCTGCCCTTCTGTTAAGTCATCTACATCTCCACTGGGAGCTGAAGGAGCCTTTGTGGTCCTCCTCCACATCTCTCTGTAGAGAGCAAGGAAAGGGTGGGGTCCCAATCCCCTTCTTCCAAAAGGCCGACATCGAGCTCTCCCAAGAGGCTGTTCACCACACTCTGCTCTGCTGGCAGTTCCCACTGGGCCATCATCTCCAGGCATTCAGCCCGGAAACAAGAGTTTGGTCTGATCCTCACAAGGGCAGCTCAAAGTGATATTGGATTGTGTGTTCTTCACGACACAATAATGCTGAGTAACAAACGCACGAAAAACTCTGGCTCATCACAATTCTTTTTCTTGGACCTGCCTGACAGCCAGGCGTGCTATGCCCTTTGAAGCTGTTTGCCCACAGGTTGCAGGTTGGGTGGTGACTGATCTAGGCTGCATGGACTGGGCAGCTTTGCTTCAGGCAGCAGGTTGGCTTGGGGACCTGCTCTTCCAAGTGTCTCTCACTCTCCTCTTGGGATCAGTCACCAACAGGCACTGGCAGAGGACAGGAGAGTATACTTGAGCACCTAAGCACAATTCTTCTGTCACAGCTGCTAACATCCTATTGGCCAAGGAAAATTCCAAAACAAACCTAAAGTCCAGAGTGGCAGGGGAAATATATAACCTCTTGCATGGGTTCTGTGAAGTTACATGTTGGAAGAATGTGTGTGTGTGTGTGTGTGTGTGTGTGTGTGTGTGTGTGTGTATGTGTGTGGGTGTGTGTGAGAGAGAGAGAGAGAGAGAGAGAGAGAGAGAGAGAGAGAGAGAGAGAGAGAGAGAGAGATTGGGGCCAGTAATTCAATTCACTACACTGTCACTCCTTACCACCATGTTCCATGTGTGAGTGCCCCCCACCTTCTGCAAACTCTTTTCCACCCTAAGGCTATTAGCACTACATTACATTCTGCTGTCAATATATTGGTAACTTTAGCACTGAAGTTTGCTTTCCAGAGGACTCTGGTGACATGACAGCTATTCCTTTCTTCATTTTTTTTAACCTTTAATTTTATTTTATTTTTAACGATCCATATACCCTTAGAGCATTCAATGACTTGAGGATAGATCTGAAAGCCTTTCAGATTCACCATGGAATCAATAAAACACTTTTATTTTCCTATAATACTGTGAAACCTGCCAAAAGATGAAAAACAAATTAATTTGCTCTATATTTGCTCAATAGGAATAATGGGCAGCAGGCAGAAAACGATGGGGAAGAAACAGATTTAATGGAGCTTTGTAATTTGGGAGTTGACATGACTTGGATTTGTGTCTGAATTTAATAGGATTTTCAAGGCACTTTAAAGCTGATTTTTTATTCATATAATTACATATTTGGTGGTCAGTTGGTTGTAAATTTGCCCAGTGCACAGTAGGTCTCTTGTGGAGTATTTTGTGACTGTGGAGGAGCAAGGTTTGCAAAGATAGAAGGACCAGGCACAAGTGCAGGGCTGGTGTGGGGTGACAGGAGGCACTTTGGCCTCAGGTTTATGGATGAAAGGGACTGGGGCTAGGGGTGGGATTCAAGTCATTATGTTCTTTGCTGCAAGTAAAGACAGAAAGGAAAAGGGTTAGGCTTTGGGGAGCTGGCAAGCTGCTTCTCTCTTCTGCAGTGTTGGGGAGAAAGTCAGGAGCCTCTTTCTTGGTTTAATAAAATGGGGAGGGAACTTTGTAGCAATACCCTGGGGTCCCTGGTCCAATGGGGTATGGTCCTCTGCACATCTCAGAAGCACACCGTCATCTTGACGAGCATTACAGTGGCTGCAAGCATAACTGAGATGTGCTGATAAGTGCTTCTCCACCTGTTCCCTTTATCCCGCACCAGGGCAGTGAGTACTGTCATTACCACTTCCATTTAAAAATGAATCACTGAAGGAGTAGAGAGTCATTGAAGGATAATCACCTGGCAAGTGGAAGATTTGAGCTCAGGTCTGTCTGATGGTGGTCCTTGTGCTTAACCACTGTACTCCACTGCCTGGGGCAGAAGGTGAAGGGATGCACTGTAACTTTACAGACACCTGTTTCTACAGTTGCCAGGGAGGGCAGGACAGTGCCTGGAACTCCAGAGTGGTAGCAGCAACCTACAAGGGACAGGAGAGACATGGTCTACAAATTGGCTACTGTCTGCATCTTGGTCACTCTGGGATGGAGAGGTACTGGATTATGGTGACCAGAGGTGAATTTACCTGCAGTTGTGGCAGAAGTAGCGAACTAGGTTGATAACTGTTCAAGGAATCATCTGGGAGCCATCCTGGGCCGCCCGCCCCCCATTGTGGATCAAACCCTTAACAGCCCTGAAATCCCTCCCTGAATTTCATCAACCTGGAAGTTCATGCACACTATTGCTTTTTACATCCTGTTATTTATTAGCATTTATATGACGAGTTCACCTGGCACAGGCCATCTTCTGTTCTCATACATTTCTTCACTATCCACAAATGCAGCTGCATGGTAGCCTAGCTCCACATCCTCAGATTGGATGACCAGGCTTCTCTACTGCCGGTGGGTTTCCATATGTCTCACTGCAACTTTGTTCTGTCAATCATTGTCCCACTGCATTTCTGGGAATATTAGAGAGTGCAGAAAATTGGAAGCATGAGAAACTAGAGTGGATGAAACAGGTGGACACGAGAGCAATTTGAAAGGAGTTATGATTTTCTTTCTAAAATTAGTCTAGCTTTGTTCTACCCCATGCTAGCAGATCTACTGGCCGATGTAGAAGACCAGAAATAGCAGAAGCAGTTAACACTATGGGTTAGTTCTTAAATATTCTGCTGTGCTTGGTTGTCTATGTTCACCCACATCCTTGCTGTACATTGCATAGCCCTGCGTTGTTATCAGGACCAAAGGAGAAGATGCAGACAGGCCTGTATCATAAACTACAGTCCGAGGGGGAAGGTAGTTTTAGAGCTTGTGGAAGATCCTATTTATAAACATTCGGTACCTCTCCTTGGGATGTAATTGTTCATCCCCCCACCCCGTCTTGATGTCAGGCTTGGTCATATGACTTGCTTTGGCCAGTGGCCTGTGAGTGGAGGAGAGGTGTGTCACTTCTGGGCAGAAGCTTTAAGAATCAGCACATGGCTCTCCTTGCTCTCTGCCTCTCTGCTTATGACATGACAGAGTCTCTCTCAGTAGAGGTTCTCTGGTCACTTCATTAAGCAAGCAAAGCTGTTGCTGACCCATGCTGGACATGCACATTGGTAACAAATAGAAATTGTCATTTTAAGCTGCTGGGACTTTTCAGATTGTTTGTATTGACGAATAATCAGCCTGTACTGGCTGACATGCAGTCAAACCCAGGAAGTCTTAGGATGTGTTTGGAATAAAGGACTCAGTAATGACATGTAAATGGTATTATCAATAACCAAGATTGTAGCATTTAAAAAGAAACAAGTTTAGTTTCTGTTTGAACAGTTCAAAAAACCTGTCTTTTTGTCTATTGTATCTTTTTCTCTTTATCTTGTGCTTTGTGTCAGTATCTTTGTGTCTGTATTTTCTCTGTATCTTTTCCTGGAATTTGGCCTTTCACTGGCATTTACACATTTCAGTGTGCAGAAAATGCAATACAGTGTATTTATTTTTATTTTATACTTTTAATGCACAAATTTGGTTTTTATTAATATTAGGGGAAATGGTAAAATTAACTTTGACTTTAAAAATCATTTTACACATGTGTATGTCATTTTCTTTTTGTGTGGTATTATTCAATTTGTTGAAAAATATATTTTATTAAATAGAAGAGCTTGTTGAGAACAGTTAATATCACCAGTTTATAATACAAAAAATGTAGCTAAAAATTAAGAAAAAAGAAAATAAACTGTAAAAAAGAAAAATTAAGAAAAAGCTTCTTTTTTAAGAAATTAAGGCTAACTAAAACTATGATGCTCTTTGTCTATTTTTAAGAAAAAGCATATTTTAACACTATTACTGCATTGAAATTTATTTCATGAAATAATATTTGAGCTGTCTTTTTGTGGCAAATCTTTATTCTAGCAGAGGTGTATAGAATTTTAAAAAGCTATGTGACTTGATCAGGGGAAAAAAATAGAATGAATGACTTTAGAAAGTTGTTGGTTTTGTGGCTGTTGTGGTGTGTGTGTGTGTGTGTGTGTGTGTGTGTGTACTGAATAAAGAGATACTAATTATCTTTTACTTTGTTGTTTAGGATTTTCACTGCATTCTTGAACAGAGAGTCCAAGAACAATACCAAGAAATGCACAGCTTTCTCAGGTACACTGTAGACAGTTCTTATTTTTTTTTTTTTGTGATACTGGGGATCCAACTCAGGGCCTTGTGCTTATGAGGCAAGCACTCTACCAGCTGAGCTATCTCCCCAGCCCTGTAGACAGTTCTTACAGTTTGAAAGAAAAGTCACTGACAAATCCATTTGGTATTTTTGATTTGAAATTCAGGCTACTATCTTAAAAGTGTTCACTTGTTGGAGAGCTGCAGTATGGTGAAAAGAACTTGAGTCTTGAGCATAGACATACCTGACCCTGAATCCTTCTGTTACCAGTTATATATATTTGAAGAATAGATTGACCTCTTTCAGGCTCAATTTTTCCATCTATAAAATGGGCATAACAGTACATTCCTCATTAGGTTGATGTGGATTAAATAAGGTGAATTTTTTTCCACCTTTATTTTATTTAGGTCACCAAGAGTAGTATTTGACAATACCTAGTCAGTAAATATTTGTTGGGTGAATAAATAATTGAACGAACAGTGTAGGCAAAACACTCGAATTGACATGTAAATCTTATGAGTTTTCATCTATTTCTGGATCTTTTATTCTGCTCAGTCTATTCCTGGGGCTGCACCTAATCAGGCAGTACAATCATCTGTCAGAAGCAGTAGCATCATGAGCGCATGTGTGTGTGAGTTCTTCAGATAGCCCATTTAAAGATTTCATAATGCAAATGTATTTGATGTAGTCAGTACATCTTCATGCATTTAATTACATATGATTCATGTATTTACCATACCTTATTTCAGACTAGCCATATATTACATTATATCTAAGAATAAATGGATGAATTAATTAGACTCTGAGATGAGAAGTAGAAACATTTTGAAAATCAAAAAGAATTCACCATGCTGCTGAGGACCATATAGCTATAAAGTAGCTCAGTTTATTTATTTATTTTTATTATTTTGTTATTTAATTTTTTATTAGTGCTTTATAGTTATACATAGTAGTTGGGTTCTTTTTGATTTCATTTATTTTTTGGCTTTGTTATAGCTCATTTAAGCTCAAGGCTCCTTTCACAGGCTGGACTTTATAAGGGGAATAAGGCCTCCAGAGAATGGAAAGAAAAGAAAGGCAGAATACTTTTGCCAGTTGGAAGTTTGTAATCTATAAGGAGAAACAAGCCTTCAAAATGTATTTCCCAATTAGTGAATAAGCACTATGTAAAGTTTAAAAATGTCTAGCAAGATGATGGAAGAATGGGAGCGTATGCGGGGAACCAGATGTGTCTGAGTCCACAGAACATAGAAATCAGGGTACAGGGAATCAAGGTGAATGGCATGTTCAGGAGAGGCTTCCCTGTCTATCCTGAGGTGAGGCTGTTGATCCCACAGTGGCACACTCAGATCACATTCTTACTAGCATCCTAGAAACCCTCTATGCATCTTTGCAAAGAATATGCCTACCATGATATTTTCTATCAATCTTAAGTGGCAGTTGGGTGAAAAGTTAGCCCTTGATGTCTGGGGAGGTATGAGTTCTGTGTTATTGTTTGAAGGAAGAGTACTGTAGCTTAGGGGGTTTGCTGTCAGGGGCAACATTGTCCCCTCCAGAAAGATCAAGAAATACTTTGTGGGGATTTTTGCTTTTGTTATTTTGGATTCTGGGTTCCCTGGCCTACATTTTTCTGCACAGAGACTGAGGCCCTGAATCTGCAGGAGGTTTATTGGAGACACAATGGAAGCAGTGTAGCATGCTAACAAGGAACTTAGCTTTCAGTCCTGGTGTTGCTTCTAATCAGCCCTACGTTTTAGGACAAATTCCCGAGCCTATTTTAGAGTTACTTAGATATAAATGCATTGACCTCTTTCTAGTTTCTGTAAATTTGATGCTTAAAATCTGCCCTATGTGCATTTGCTGGACACACATTTTGCTGGACAACTCAGAACATCCCTGAGTTACCCTGTGTTGGCTTCCTGCCTCTCTCATTCCTTCCCTGCCCCTTTAAGAAGAGTCCTTTCCCAGGACATGCTTTCCAAATACAAACCAGTCAATTCAGACTCCACACACCCAATCTTCTCCTTTATGAGACTCTCATACTCTGCTCCTTGCCACCTGCCCTAATGACTCCAGAGTCAGGTTTCACACAATTGGGTATATATAGCCCTTATGCCCCAAAGCCTGCTGAAATTGTTTGAATTAGCCAATCCTAGGCCTACTTAACCTTCTTACCATTTCCTTCCCATGGTCCATAGTAAAGTCTCTTGACCACAATTCCCTGTCCCTCTGCTTCATGGCTGACCCTAATACTTCCTTGTGTGACCTCCTATTCTTGGGAATTGTGAGTAACAAACTATCTTTCAATGATAGTCATCTCCTGATCTCATTATACCTCAAATTTTCTATTAATATATTGTATTTTAAAACAATGAGAATCTGACCCCATTTTAGGTTCTCTTAACTATACTGAGGGCTCAGAAGCATGAAAACTAGTAACTGTGGAGAAGGAGGTTGCAAGCCCTCTTAGCTTTGCTCTGAACACCTCTCTCCTTCCTCTTGCTTTCTGAGGACCAACTTCCTCTGCTGTCTTTGGTATTATTCATCAGACCTGTCCTCAGATGGTTCCTTGGATAACCTGACTTAAATTCCAGCATCCAGGAAGTATTATAATGCCAGACCTTAAATTATACTACAGAGCTGTAGTAACAAAAACGGCATGGAATTGGCACAAAAATAGATGTGAAGACCAATGGAACAGAAGAGAAAACACAGAGACAAACCCACATAAATACAGTTATCTCATACTAGACAAAGGTACCACAAACATATATTGGAAGAAAGATAGCCTCTTCAACAAATGGTGTTTGGAAAACTGGAAATTCATATGTAGTAGAATGAAATTGAACCCCTATCTCTCACCCTACACAAAACTCAACCTAAAGTGGATCAAGTACCTAGGTATTAAACCAGAAACCCTGCACCAACAAGAAGAAAAAGTAGAACCAAATCTCCATTATGTCAGTTTAGGAACCAACTTCCTCAGTAAGACTCCTAAAGTTCAAGAAGTAAAATCAAGGATGTGGGGAAAAAGGTTTACTCATATATTGCTGGTGGGGCTGCAAATTAGTGCAGCCACTCTGAAAGGTAGTATGGAGGGCTGTGACTGTGGCTTACAAGTGTGTGCTTTGCAAGTGCAGGGCACTGGGTTCAATCCTCAGCACCACATAAAAAAATAAATGAATTAAATGAACATATTGTATCCATCTACAACTAAAAAATATTTAAAAAACAGAAAGTGGTATGGAGATTCCTCAGAAAACTTGGACTTAGCTATCCCACTCCTTGGCATATACCCAAAGGACTTAAAATCAGCATACTACAGTGACACAGCTACATCAATATTTATAACAGCTCAATTCATGATAACAAAGCTATGGAACCATCCCAAGTGCCCTTCAACAGATGATTGGATAAAGAAAATGTGGTATGTATATACAAATTACTCAGCCATAAAGAAGAATGAAATGATGGCATTTGCTGGTAAATGGATGAAACTGGAGCATATCATGCTAAGTGAAAAAACCAAAGGCTAAATGTTCTCTGAGTTGTGGATGCTAATCCATAACAAGGGAGGGTAGGGAGAGGAAGATTAGAAGTTCATTGGATTAGACAAAGGGGAAAGAAGGGAAGGGAGGCAGGTGGAATAGGAAATACAGTAGAGTGAATCGGACATAACTTTCCTATGTTCATGCATGAATACACAACTAGCGTAACTCCCCATCATGTACAACCACAAGAATGGGGTCTTAATTAGAATAAGTTATACTCCATGTATATATGATATGTCAAAATGCATTCTACTGTCATGAATATCTAAAAAGAACAAATTAAAAATTCCAGCATCTTTCTTCCTTAGGTTTTCTCTTTCCTTATTACAAATTCCTGTGAGGAAAGAAAAGTCTGATTGGCACAGTCCAGTCTTGAATGGTTGGCCTTGGGTCAGCTTTCCACCAACCAGCTTAGCCAGAGGGCAGAAGAAACCGGCTGACTGCAAGGCTTAAAGTAGGGGAAATGAGAGGAACAGGACCAGTGGCTGATGTCCACTGCCTGAGGCATTTCTCAGTATCCTTTCAAGACATTAAAAAAATTCTGCTTCTAAAATATCATAAATGGCTGAAAATATTATGAATCATTTGTTCTCAAAACCATATTGAGTCAGGCCACTCATTTCCCAAGGAGTGAAGATAAAGAACTCCAAGAGGTCTAAAATGTTATTAAGCCACATATCCTAGTAGGAGTTATGAAATGACTTTGCAAAGTCCTAAAGCAAATTTTAAAAAAAGAAACTATCTACACCTATTGCTTACATTATAGGCAATGCCATGAAGTTCTGTGGAAAGTTAAATCTTGGAAATTATTTCACAACAAAGAACTGTTTCAGAGACTAAGTTGGAACATGATGAAGAACTAACAGACATGTGAAAATAACTATCAAGTGTGTTTATTAGAATTTAAAAGGTGAATGGATTTAATATAATTTTGCTAAGATCAAAAATCCAACATTAGAACTTGCAGATTTTAAAAAGGGGATACTTTATTTTAGTTTCTAGAGACATTCTGGTAGATACTGAGAAACATACCACAGTATCTAGCCTGCAAATGCTAAAGGGGAGAATGGCATTCCTTCAAACATTGTTTTTTAACTAGAGATTTTAATTTTTAGAGCAATTTTAGGTTCACAGAGACCCATATAACTGCCATTTTCTTCATATGAGTGACCCCCACTATCAACATTCCATACTGATTTGCTACAATTGATGAACCTCTATTGATATACTATAACCACCCCAAATCCATGGTTTACTTTATGGTTCTCTCTTGGTGGTGTACATTCTATGGGTTTGGGCAGATGTATCCTGACCTGTATCTACCAATATGATGTTATAGAGAATACTTATACTGCCCTAAAAAATCCCGTGTTCTGCCTATATCACTGTATCCCTCCAACATTTGGCCACCACTTAGAACCTACCGTCTCCATAGTTTTGCCTTTTACCAGAAATCATATAGTGGGAATCATGTAGTATGTAACCTTTTCAGATTAGCTCCTTTCACTTGGTAATATGTGCTTAACTTTTCCCCTGTGTCTTTTCAGTGGCTTGGTAAATCATTTCCTTTTAATGCTGAATAGTATTCCATTGTTTGGAGGTAATCCAAACACATACTGAAGGACATTTTGCTTACTTCCAAGTGTTGGTCATTATGAACACGACTGCCATAGTATCCATGTGCTGGTTTTGGTGTAGGTGTAAATTTTCAGTTCACTGGGCGTAAATGCCAGAGTGCCATTGCTGGATGATAGGGAAGAGTCTATTGGGTTTGGTTAAAATCTACCAAACCTTCTTAAGCGTGTACCATATTGCATTCCTACCAGCAAAGAATGAGAGTTCCTCTTGCTCCATGTCCTTACCAGTTTTGGGGGTTTTCATTGACTTGGATTTGGGCCATTCTTTATCTCATTGTTGTTTTAATCTGTGATTCTCTAATAACATATGATGCTGGACAGCTTTTCATATGCTTAGTTGCCATCCAAATATCTTCTCTGGTGAACTATCTATTAAGGCATTTGCCTGTCTTTAAAGCAGACTGTTCATTTTTCTTATTGTTGAGTCTTACAGGTTCCTTGTATATCTAGGATAATAGTCCTTTGTTAGATATGTCTTTTTAAAATATTTTTTTTGCAGTCTGTGGCTTTTCTTATTCTCTTAACATTGTTTTTTAATGAAGTTTTTCATTTTAATAAAATACAGCTTATCAATTATATCTTTCATGGATGGTGCCTTTAGTGTTATATTTAAAAAGTCATCTCTATACCCAAGGTCATCTAGATTTTTCTCCTATGTTACTTTTTAAGACTTTTATAGTTTTGATTATATGTTTCAGTTTATGATCCATTTTTAATTTATTTTTATGAGAAGTATAAGGTCTATGCTTGATTCCTTGTCTTTTTATGTATAGATTTCTAGTTGTAGATGTCTAGTTATTCCAAAGCATTTATTGAAAAGATTACTTTTGCTTCTTTGTATAATCTTTTTTCCTTTGTCAAAGATCGGTTAACTATATTTGGGTCTATTTCTGTGTTCTCTCTTCTGTTCTGTTGATCTATTTGTTGTCTCTTCTTTTGCCACTATCACACTGTCTTCATTACTGCAGCTAATTTACAATGAGTCTTGAGTAATGTGATCTTCTCTCCTCCTCCTCTTCTTCTTCCTCTTCTCCTTCCTCCTCCTCCTCCTCCTCCTCCCCTTCTCCTCCTCCTCCTCCTCCTCCTCTTCCTCCTCCTCCTCCTCCTCCTCCTCCTCCTCCTCCTCCTTCTTCTTCTTCTTCTTCTTCTTCTTCTTCTTCACTATTGAGTTGGTTATTCTGAACCTTTACCCTCTTGATATAAACTTTACGAACAATTTGTTGGTATCTACTAAATAACTCGCTGGGATTTTGATGGGTGGCATTGAATCTGCAGATCAGGTTGTGAAGAACAGACAACTTGACAATATCGAGTCTTCCTATTCCTGAACACAAAATATCTTTTCATTTTATTTAATTCTTTGTTAGCTTTCATTACAATTTTGAAGTTTTCTCACAAAGATATTGTATATATTTTGTTTGATTTATACCTATTTTGTTAGATTTATGCCTAAGTATTTTGATATTATTTATTACTAATATAAATAGTAAAATGTTTATAGTTTCAAACTTCACAAATTTGTTGCTGGTATGCAGGAAAGTGATTGACTTTTGTGTATCAACCTTGTATCCCACTACCTTTCTATAATTGCTTATTGTTTTTGTTTTTGTTTTTTTGGTTGATTCTTTCAGATTTTCTACATAGACAATTGCTATGGTTTGGATATGATTTAATCATGTCCCCCAAGGTTCATATATTAAAATCTCAGTCCCCAGTGTAGCAGTATTGGGGAGGACTGTGAACCCTTTGAACTATGGAAAACCCTTTGGGAGGTGGAATCTTTGGGAGGTAGCACCTAGAGGGAGACCTTGGAAAAGAGATTGTAGTAAGCCAGTCTTTCTCTTTATCTCTACTTCTGGCTCCTCCAACACAAGCTCTTCCCATTTCTGTCCAGCCTATGCCATCTGCCATGGGCCTTCACCAGAACTGAGCTGATACAGGTATTATGCCCTTGAGCCTCCAAAACTAAAAGCTAAATAACCTTTTTCTCTTTATTAAGAGAAAAAGTCAGTTACTTTGTTGTAGTAACACAAAACTGACTAATACAACAATCATCTAAACTGTGAACAAGGACGATTTTATTTCTTACTTCCCAAACAATATATTCCTTTCCTGTCTGAATGCATTAGCTAAAACATTCAATAGAAAAGCAGTATTGCAGGGGGGAATATTCTTGCCTTGTTCCTGATCTTAGTGGAACAGCTTCAAGTTTCTCATCATTAAGTGTAAAGTTAACTTTATTTTTTTTGTAGATGTTCAGTATAAGTTGAGTAAGTTCTCTATTTTTAACTTACTAAGAGTTTTTTTTTATCATGAACAGGTGTTGTGTTTCTTTTCAAATGCTTTTTCTGCATCTATTGATATGATGTAATTTTTCCTCTTCAGCCTATTAACATAATGAATTGCTTTAATGATTTTTAAATATTGCACCAGCTTTACATACCTGGAATAAGTCCCACTGGATTGTGGTGTACGATTCTTCTTGTACCTTGTTGGATTTGATTTGCCATTCTATATTGAGGATTTTTGCATATATTAGTGATATTAGTCTGTAATCTTATGATGTTGGGACTGCTATAACAAAACACTATAAACCATGTAATTTATACTCAACACGAATTTATTTCTCACCATTCTGGAGACTATGAAGTCCAGTGTGTAGGTTCAGCGTCTAGTGAGGACTTGCTTACTGGTTCATAGACAGTGCCTGTTTTAATCAGTTTTTTCGCTGCTGTGACTAAAAGATCTGACCAGAACAATTTTAAAGGAGGAAAAGTTTATTTGGGGGCTCATGGTTTCAGAGGTTCTTAGTCCATAGAAGGTTGACTCCATTCTTCAGGGCCCAAGGTGAGGCAGAACATCATGGCAGGAGAGTGTGATAGAGGGAAGCAGCTCATATCATGATCGGGAAGCAGAGAGAGAGTTCACTTGCCAGATACAAATATACACTCAAAGGCAGACCCCAATTCCCACCTCCTCCAGCCATACCCCACGACTTCGGTTACCACTCGGTTTAATTCCTCTCAGGGGATTAAATCACTGATTGGGTCAAGACTTTTACAACCTTATCATTTTTCCTCTGAATTTTCCTGTATTGTTTCACACATGAGCTTTCTAGGGACACCTCACATCCAAACCATAACAGTGCCCTCTTGATGTATCCTCACATGGTAGAAAAGGACAAACAAGCTCCCTTGGACATCTTCCATTAGGGTATTGGCCCTGATCAGAAGGGCTCTGCCCTCATGACATAATCACCTTCCCAAAGGCCCTTGATACCATCTCAGTGGGGATTAGGTGTCAATGTATGAATCTGGGGAGGACATGAACAACCAGACCATAGTACCCTTCTTGTAATGTCTTTGGTTTTGGTATTAAGATAATGCTGGCCTCATTCAATAAGTGAGAAAGTAGAGTTGTCCTTTGGTATCCCTGGGGGTTTGGGTTCTAGGACCTTCTGGGAATACCAAAATCTTCAGATGCTCAAGTTCTTCATAAAAAATGGTATAGTATTTGCATATAACATACATACATCCTCCCAAATACTTTAAATCATCTCTAAATTACTTATAATACCTAATTAAATGTAAATGCTATGTAAAGAGGTGTTATACTGTGTTGTTTAAGAAATAATGACAAGAAAAAGATCTGTATATGCTTAGTATAGGTTTAAGTTATTAAAATACTTTGATCTGTGGTTGGTTGAGTCCACAGATTCAGAAGACTGACAGTATTCCCCTCTTCTACCTTCTGAAAGAGACTATAGATAACTGAAGAAATTTTTTCTTTAAATATTTGATAGAATTCACCAGTAAACCCTTCTGGGCCTGGTGCTTTCTGTTTTAGGAGGTTATTAATTATTAGTTTATTTTGATTCAATTTGAATCTAGGCCTAAGTGTATTTAGATTGTATATTTCTTTTTGTGTCAGTTCTGGGAGATTATATCTTTCAAGGAATTGGATTGGTTCATTTGATCTATCCGTGGGATCTCTAATGATCTGTAGCAATGTCCCTTTACTCGTTTGTGATACTTAGTAGTTTGTATCTTCTGTTTTTCTTATTTAGCCTGGCTAGAGGCTTATTATTTACATTAATCTTTTCAAAGAACCAGATTTTGGCTTTGTCTGTTTTCTCTGTTGATTTCCTGTTTTTAATTTCCATGGTAAAAGGTCACTGCTGGGCTATCTCAATTTCCCATGATCCTGTAAAATGATTTTGTCAGGAATGGAGTGGAGAATATAGACTTGTGGACTGAAGGAGCACTACCAGTTGGTAGAGTAAACACAATTTTTTCAGAGACCAGAGTGAATTTTTGCCTCGGATTACTTCAGTCTTAATCTGTCAACCAGTGGGTAAAGTCAATATTCCTACAACCAGAGGTTGGTCCATTTGTGACTTGTAGACATTTTTTTTTAAAAATCTGACATTTAAATGCTTAAAGACTTCTTGGGGGCTGGGATTGTGGCTCAGTGGTAGAGCACTTTGCCTAGCATGTGTGAGGCACTGGATTCGATTCTTAGCACCACATAAAAGTAAATAAATAAAATAAAGGTATTGTGTCCATTTACAACTAAAAACATATTTTTAAAAAGACCTCTCACTAAAAAATCAAGTTTTTCTTAGTGTCTCTTCAAAAGTTAGAAGACCTGTCTATATCAAAATAAGGTATACATTGTGGACAAGTCATGAGGTCTTCAGGTCCCCAGTCTCTACCACTCCCTAATGTCTTTTACTTATTCTGTTTCACTCATTTGTATTATCTGGGGTCATTTGAGACAGAGACCTTTAAGGTTAGTGTAAATCAACTTCCCTATGTCTCAGAAGTCACTGGGCAGCTGGATCAGAGCAAAAGTCTGGAAAACTTAAAATTTCTCAACTTTAGTCATTATTTACAAATAAAGTAGGAAAGAGGGGATCTATAGGGGATCTATCATTATTTACAAATAAAGTAGGAAAGAGGGGATCTATAGTGTTTCTGTGTAAAACAGACATATAAACAAATAACTTCATGTTAAGGAAACAAGCCATTTCTGGTAGAAAGATTATCTCTGGAAAACAACTGAGTTTTCCAACTTTATATATATTTGTCTTTCTTCTTGAAGTGTATACATATCATAGATTTTATGAAATCAGGCATAAGTGAGCAAGCTTCTTTGCCACCCTGAAGACTTAGTAATACTGATAGTATGGACAACCGTAAGGTATAAATAAAACAGAAGAGAGGGAGTGATTGGGAAAAGCCTCATTCCTGCCTTCAGTATCTGCTTCCGGACGTTCCTGATGCTGAGCGCTGTCTGGATCTCTGCTGTACTGGTTAGATATTTGTTGCTATCACATGATACATGAGGTGGGTTAACTTTATAAATAAAAGAACTCAGTTTTGGAGATTCAAAGTTCAAGATGGGAAGCTCCATTGCTTCAGCTTCTGGTGAGAGCCTAATGGCAGACAGCATCACATGGAGGTAGGAAAATGTGCAGGATCGAGTGATGATATCACCAAACAGGAAGAGTGAGAGATGGATAAAGAGAGCAGAGGAGAAAGAGTGAGAACTAAAGGAGAGGGAAAATAAAACAGAAGGGATGAGCACTGGAGGTCCAATACCTGTTGTTTCGAGCTATTTTAAGATTCATTCTTTCTGGACTGTCATTGTTAATTAATCCACCAGGTGGTGCTCTGAAATACCAAATAAACTTCAGTCAATTTAAAAAAATTGTGTTGCTTGGAACTTTCCCTGATGACTATTATCAAAAGTGAAAAGAATACATGACCTACTACCCTTTATTTGGAAATATTTCTATTATTTAAAGACATAAATACTTGTATTCAAAACATGATGTTTGGGAGGAAAATTGGAGGTGTTAATTACACTAGTTTCAGTTTCCTTAAACAAAAAGTATAATTACAAAAAAAGAGAATCAATGAATATTTGTACCAAAAAAGTCTGTATGTTGACATGTCCTTTTCCCAGATCCTGGGGGCTGAAGCTGGTCCCCTGTGAGAGCCACCTGCCCCACTGTGTGTCTGTGGGATGCCTCTGAATGCTGTGAACAGTTCAAGGGAGGACTCTAGTTTCTGTGTCCCACCTGGTCTCACCAAACCTAAGGTGACTCCACTCACCAAGTTGTCTCTGCTTTTGGTTCACCTTCATCCTCCAGGGATCCCTCAGAAGCTACAGTCTGACTAACTCACCCAAACCCCCGCTTTCTTCTTGGCTGCCTCCGGATACCATTCACAAATTGGTCTGACTCTGTTTCCCAGTCATAATTGTTGGAAGTAAATTTTTAAACCATTAAAAAGTCTTTATCCCGCGCCAGATTGTAGCCCAGTGGTAGAATGCTTGCCTAGCACATGTGGGGCACTGGGTTCAAGCCTCAGCACCACATAAAAATAAATAAAATGAAGTACTGTGTCCATCTATAACTAACTAACTAAATATATATATATTTTAAGTCTTTATCACAGCTACTCTGGAGGCTGAGGCAGGAGGATTGCAAATTGAGGGCAGCTTGGGCAACTTAGTGAGATAATATCTTTTTAAAAAAGTCCCCAATTTATGGCACAGTATAATTTAAAGAGAAACAATAAATGACACAAGGAGAAATATGCTCCTGTGAAATAGACTACTTCCTACTTTGCATGGTGACTGTGAGTGTAAATGAGATCACATGCTTAAAGCACCAAGGTGAGTAGACTGCCCATCAATTTCAGTGCCTTTCTATTTCCTTTCTTTACCTTATTCCTGTGCTCTAACTCAAATCTGTTCTCCAGTGCCAGTAACAGGGATGCCGCTGGGCTCTCCTGAGCCTTATCCTGCCTTCAGTATCGGCTTCCAGATGTTCCTGATGCTGAGCACTGCCTGGACCTCTACTGTATTGGTTAGATTTTTGTTGCTATAACATAATACATGAGGTGGGTTAACTTTGTAAATAAAAGAGCTCACAGTTTTGGAGATTCAAAGTCCAAGATGGGGAGCTCCATTCGTTCAGCTTCTGGTGAGAGCCTAATGGCAGATAGCATCACATGGAAGTAGGAAATGTGCAGGATCAAGTGATTATATCACCAAATAGGAAGCCAGAGAGACTCAGAGGTCAGACTCAGACTTTTATGATAACTTACTCTCTAGAGAATTCAGTCCAAAAGACTAGTATTCCCTTCCAGGGACAGTCCCTTCAATGACCTCAGGAACAATGGACCTCTCACTGGGCACTACCACTTAAAGATCTCATTAGCCCCCACATCACCACATGGAGGATGTCTGGGGAGCACTCAAACCATATCCAAACCATCTTGTTACTTCTGTTCCTTATTGTCCAGTGCTCTGTGCTGCTAGGGCAACCACCCAACATGGTTTTCTGTGCCTCTCAGTAGCCATTTGCCTGCCTGCCTTTTTGAATGGCTACTATCCCCGAAGCATGCTCTCTAGTTATGCCCACCCCTCCTTTTCCCCCAATGACATTCCCATTGCTGCTGCTAGGTTAGCCCCGCTCCACCTCCCAGATGATTGCCCTACCCCAAAGGCCTCTTCCAAATCACTGGACCTGATGCTTTAGCAAAGAGCTGCCCATTTGCACCGTGTGTAATGTCTCTTTGCCACTTGTGTGTGCATAAAGGCTCTGACTTTTACATTGCTCCTGGGAGATGGTCTGTCTGTCCATCTGGAGACTGCTGGTCTCTGCTAGTACTGGTCTGCAGAGTACCACCTACAGTGTTGCAAATCATGAGACTCCTTCTGAGGCAGAAGTCCACCTGAGGGAGTGTGGGCAGCATTGGGAGTTATAATAGATGTCTGAAAGGTGAGATGAGGTGGTTCCCAGGAAACCAAGTAAAGAGCTCGCATTGATGTGCATTCAGAGCAGGTGGTTCAGGCCAGAGGCCAAATAACCCCACAGAGGAACCTTGGGACTAACTGGAGATCTGCCAGCTGTGAATGCCTGTTAGGATGCGTATTAATAGGAACGTCCATCAGGATGCCTGTTACTGTACTGCTCTGGCTTAGCAGGACATTCTTATTCATTTATATTTAAAAACTAACTCAATAGTTTCTGGATGTAAGTTTATACTATATTTCCAAAAGAGCTTTTAGGATTAAAGAGTGTTTCAGAAAGCCCATTAATCTGAATTATTTTTTATTCCCCAAACTTGTATAACCAGAAGTGCTTTTTCTATTAGGAAGAATTGACACTGTCATTGTTAAAATTTAGCCTGGTGTGAGTTTTTATGAAATTCTTAAAATCCAAGCCTTTAAAATTCTGAGAATAACAAACATCTTAATAGAAATTTTGTAAATGCACCACTTCATTAATGATAGAAATGGTTGTGAAAATCTGCTGGTTTTTGTAGTTGGTGTTTCTAGTTACAGATACAGATATATTGTAGCCATCAGCATTTGAATAGTTCAGGGTTCTGTGAAACTGGTTCTTAAAGTGTATTTTATCTCCAGAACTGTAGTCTGCTCTTCAGAAATAGTAACAGCTATTTGAGCAATGGACAAAATGCTTGTAGTTCCAGTGATCTGTTACATTTTGGAAAGAGTCTGAAATGAAATGCTTCAATTTACAAAACCATTTCTTATCTCCTCCAAAAAACAGAACCATTAACAGCTCTGTATTTCATTCCACATTTCACATGTTGCCTGTTTGTGTATGTGTGTGTGTGTGTGTGTCTTTCTCTCTTAATTAGAACAAAATGAAACAAAATCTATTCTGACACCTTTTTTGGAAAACTGTAAGAGCACTTTTAATGCTAAGAAGATGTTGGTTTTATCTGGAATTTTCCTTAATTGAAACTTTAAAAATCAATGTAAAGGGCTGGGCATGGTGGCACACACCTTAATCCCAGTGACTTGAGAGGCTGAGGTAGGAGGATTGCAAGTTTGAGGTCAGTTTCTTAAACGTAGTGAGACCCTCTATCTAGATAAAAAATTAAAAGGGCTAACAATGTAGCTCAGTTGTCGAGTGCCCTGGGTTCAATCCCCAGTACTGCAAAAAACAAAAACAAACAAGAAATCAACGCAAAGGTGGGTCCTAAGAGTAAGCTTAACAACCAGTCTCAAAGAGTTGTATACTGTATGATTATTTAACCATTCCAAGTGACAAAGTTATAGACAGGGAGAACAGATTAGTGATCTGGGGCTAGTACTGGGGGTGATGCAGAGGAGGAGACCCACAGAGCGTGAGCAACCACGGGAATCTGCAGACACCAGTTCTTGCCACCTTGCCGGAAGGGTTTCAAACAAGTTGTATGTAGTAGCAGGCAGAAGTTTATTTGAAGGACAAGGAAAAGAGAGAATAAGAGAGATAAAACTGCAGTATACCAAGTGACCTGGACCACCTCTGATGAGAACGGCATGGCTCCTATAGAGTCAGGGTTTTTAAAGGGTTTGAGCTTCTTTGTCCTTTTCCTGTTCCCTTGCGTCCTCGTAAGCAGTTAATTATTCCTTAGTATAGCCTTTAGTGAATTCCTACATGAGGGTTGTGATGACCTAGGCATAAGGAGTGCTCATGACCTGGTTTTGGTGATAAGGGAGGATGGTGACAACCTGGTCACAAGAAATGGTGGTGTGTCTGTAGCCTGAAAGCATTATATTTATAATTATAATTATAATTAACTATGCCTGGGGAGGTTCTAACACATCAGGCCTCATTTTCCAGAAGTTTGTCTGCTTTAATAAGGTTCCCTGTGCTTTCAGGCAATAGTTCCCTTAAGGTTACAATGGGTGGGGGAAGGTTGGACACTTTGGCTCCATTTTCCTGATGCTCCCTGTCTGATGAGGCTCCCATGGCCTCAGTTTGTGACTCATGTTTTTTTCTTAATGCATATGTCTGATGTCTCCCTGGCAGGTTACTGCCCTTCACTGTCCTTCCGCTGCCCACCTGCTCATGCTGACTAACCTCCCTAAGCGGGAAGGGGTGACTACTAAGGAGCAGCACGGTGCGGGGGGTGCAGCAGAGATGGAACAGCTCTGGATCCGGGCTGTGGCGCTGGTTTTTCATGTCTACACGTGTGTGTGGTGAAACTTCATAAAACTATAGAAAAAGAAGAAAAGAGGAAGGGGGAGGGAGAAGAAAAAAGAAAAACTGTCAGATCTGAATAAGGTCTATACCTAGTGAATACCATTAAACGACATCAATTTCCTGATTTTGGTGTATGCTCTGTATTGCAGAAAGCTGAGTGAAGGGTACCAGTGAAGTAATTTATATATGAGGGGTTTCTTTTAAAAAAAAATTTAAGTACCAGAATGTAATTCTTTGAGTACTTGTATGAGGCAGTGACACTAAATGCTTTGGGGAAAAAAGGAAGGTCTACAAGAATCCATTACAACTTCTGGTAGCAATTTGCTCCAGGATGTTTCCTTTTAGTGTCAGCTTCTTCTCTGTCTCTTATTGATCCAGTTTCTGTCACTCTCCTGTACTTCTTTATAATACGGAAAAGCTTTCTGCTCTCTTTCTATCCCCCTGCCTTCTATTCCTTGCTCATAATGTCATCTCCCTTTTTATCCCCACAAAACTAGAATCCAGGTTAGAATCCTCTATATATAGTTATGAATCTGGTCCCCGCTCTGTGTGCATTCATGTTTATTTCTGGAGAGAGGGCGGGGTGCCAGAGGAACCCTGATGTGCAGAGGTAGTTGAGAGCAGAGCAGAGCAGAGCAGAGAGTCCTCTTTATCTGTGCTTCACTAAGGGCGAGCATTTACATGTCTGAATTATTTGTTTGCATGGCAAGAAATGTTCCAGATTTAAAAATGAATCAAGGTAGCTCCAGCTTGTTCCAAAATCATTAGATTGCTCACTTCTAGACGTGTTCTTCTGGAGGCACCTGAGAAGGAACTGGAATAAACAAGAAATAAAATGGTAATACTTTCTGTAGCACTGACGTTGGTAAAAATGTTGACAATATAAGGGTTCCTTGTATTGTCAACATGATTACACTCACCATGGCTAATTTTTTTTAATTCGAATGAAATTCTGCAAGGGTAAAAGCTGTTTGGTTTGGAGATGGGATTGGTGTTTACCTGAATATTTAAGTCTGTATGATACCATATCTCAAGACAATAATCCCGGGTTGATTTTTATTCCTTACATAAAAGAAAAAAATGTGTGCAAAAAAACCTGTCAACTCAATATTAAAGAAGGATTCTACATTGCTTAAATGAACTTTGAGGAGTCTTGGAAATGGCTTGTTAAATTCAGTTTCCTTTTGTTTTAGTCAGCTTTTTCGCTGCTGTGACTAAATGACCTGCCAGCACAACTATAGAGGAGGAAGAGTTTATTTGAGGGCTCACGGTTTCAGAGGACTTAGTCTACAGAAGGGTGGCTCCATTCCTCAGGTTCAAGGTGAGGCAGAACAGCATGGTGGAAGAGTGCAGCAAAGGAAGCAGCTCACATCATCAGGAAGCAGAGAGAGACTCCAGTCTCCAGATACAAAATATAAACCCCACAGGCATGCCCCAACGAACCACTCCCTCCAGCCACACCCCACCTGCCTCGTTTACCACTCAGTTAATCCTGTCAGCGATTAATTCACTGATTTGGCTAAGACTCTCACAACCCAATCATTTCTCCTCTGAACCCTCTTGCGTTGTCTCACACATGAGCTTTTGGGGACACCTCACATCCAAACCATAACACCTTTATAATTTGGGCTACTCTAAACTTCTCCAAAACCTTTAGCTATGTTGAAGTCAAGGGAGTAAGATTTGCAATGGCAGTTCCACAGAGTGTCTGTGTGAAAGGAGACAATGTCTTCTTTTATTAAATATGACACAAGAAGTGAGTGTGTGGACCCTGGGATCTGCAGGTGCCTAATGTAGGTTTGGTGTTGTGGTGTGTCAGTTGTGGCAGCAGGTAAATCATAAAGTTAACATTTATGAGACAGTAATCAGACTTTTTGTAATGTAATTCCATGTCTGCGTGTCTTCTCTGCCTTTCATTGATTGTGAAGTAAAGAAAAAAACACTGCCTTGGTTGTAGTGAGCTTTGGAAAATGGGTGCAAAAGTACCTGTGAATGAAGAAGTTTCTCATGGATTTAGTACTCTGATCCTTCATGACTCCTTCCCCACTGTTTCTTTAGTCATTTAAAAGAGACTGCAAGTGATTCTTAATATCTTAAATATCCCGAAGGATTATTTTGGGAGTTTCTAGAGTGCAGATTCCTCAAAGGCAATGATTTTGTTTGTGTTCACTGCTGTGTTCCCAGGACTGAGGCTGTGCCTGAAGCCACCCATCAGTGCCTTTTGTTGAGTAAGGTTGGTAACCTGATGTTGGGAGAAGAACTTTGTCCTGGAGTCAGACTGGCCTTGGTTACAATCCTGACTATCACTTGGTGACCTGGGACAAGTTACTTCCCCTTCCAGAGCTTTGGTTTCCTCACAGGTAGGGTGCTGTTGGACCAACTGAGACACTGTGCACTCACACCAGCCATAGAGCCAGGAATGTGCAGGGTGCTTAGAGAATGACTGCTCCCTGCTCCATTCACGCCCCTCACATCCATTTTTTAAAATTGGTTCATTTATTTTATTTTATTTATTTATTTATTTATTTTTGACACGACTTGGTTCCTCCTTATTTGACAATTCCTTTAGGATAATTCCTCCCTTTGCTGATTTGCTTCTTTGTTTTTCATCTCTTCCTCATGGAATATTTTGCTGAGAATGTTCTGTAATGCTGGCTTTCATTTTGTAAATTCTTTTAGCTTTTGTTTATCATGGAAGGATTTTATTTCATCGTCAAATCTGAAGGTAAGTTTTGCTGGGTATAAGATTCTTGGTTGGCATCCATTTTCTTTCAGGGCTTGAAAAATGTTATTCCAGGCCCTTCTAGCTTTTAGGGTTTGTATTGAAAAATCTGCTGATATCCGTATTGGTTTCCCCCTGAATGTAATTTGGTTCTTTTCTCTCACAGCCTTTAAAATTCTGTCTTTATTTTGTATGTTAGGTATTTTCATTATAATGTGCCTTGGTGTGGGTCTGTTGTAATTTTGTGTATTTGGAGTCCTATAAGCCTCTTGAACTTGATTTTCCATTTCATTCTTCATATTTGGGAAATTTTCTGATATTATTTCATTGAATAGATTGTTCATTCCTTTGGTTTGTTTCTTTAAGCCTTCCTCAATCCCAATAATTCTTAAATTTGGCCTTTTCATGATATCCCATAGTTCTTGGAGATTCTGTTCATGATTTCTTACCATCTTCTCTGCCTCCCATCCTTTTTATGTGAGAATTTTTTGGTTTTACAAATGCGGTTCATTTAAAAGAAAGCATTTTCAGAGAAAATTTATGGTGGTTTATAAGAGCAAAGTCTAGAAGCAGAATTCATGGGATGGGAAATGAATTCATCCTTAGCTATTCAAATCCCCGGTCAGCGGGTCACTTCTGCACAGGATTTCTGCCAACACAAACACAGCAAAACCATTTTTTAGATTTCCACCAACCTTCATGTTCATTATTTTCAGTCAGAAAGGGCAATTGAGGTTTAGTTGTGTATTTGTTTGTTCTATTTCATTTTCTATTTGTCAAGTAGATTGATAGATAGTCTTCTTGGAAGTCAAAATGACCCAGGTGACTAAAAAGGCAGACTTCTCTTTTTTGACATTTCATGGTTGATCTATTCAATTCCTCTAGCAGGTGATTTCCAAACATTCTTGCCTTTGAGATTCATTATGAGTTCTTACTATTACTCAATTGCAGTATAGCTTAAATTCCTCATAACTTTCAATTGCTTACTTTGTATCTGTGGATTCTAAGACTGTGAAGGGTAAGCAAGGATAAGAGAGAAGCTGACGATATGGGAGCAAAGAAAAACAATGAAAATTTAAAACTATATTTATTGTATTTTATACATTTATAAAAAGGCCTGCATAAGCATAAGTGCCAAATAAGTAGTTATTGTTTAATTACTAGGTTTATGCTTAAACTAGAGAGGCAAACCTTATCTACCAAGTCCCACTTATCCATGGTTTTGACTTCTATGGTTTCAGTTACTGCTGTCCAAAAATATTAAGTGAAAAATTCCAGAAATAAACAGAAACCATATTCACATAATTTTTGCTGTAGTATATTTTATAATTATTTTATTTTATTATTAGCATTGTTAATTTCTTACTGTGCTTAATTTAGAAGTTAAACTTTATCACAGGAATGTAGGGTTCAATACTATCTACAGATTCAGACATCCCATAGATAAGCAGGTACTGTTGTGTATTACACAGCTAGGATAAATTATTAGGTAATTTAGGCATGTACATGTAATACTCTACATATTGTTTGAAGTGCTGGCCTGATCATAAATAGGCTGATTATATCTTTGGCTGGCAGCAAAGAGGAAGCTGCCATAAAGGGCCAAAAATAAAATAAAATAAAATAAAAAACCTAATGAGTATAAAGAGCTGGTCCCCTCTCAGGAGGGTCCATTGCATTCTGATGCTAGTCAACAATACTATCCGAGGGACGTTGACCCAAGGAGCTGGGAAGGTTCTCTGTAAGGCTCATGTGAGAATCTTAGGTTAGAGAAGACTTCTGAGTATAAGAGTCGTGACAAAGGTGACCTTCCTGGCTGTAAGATATACTGGGAAATGGGAGAGAAAAGGACAGGATTGGGACTGGTTGGGGTTGGAGATATGGGAAATGAATCTGAGAGGGGCCAGAAGTCCAAATCGCCAGGTCTGGGAAGGCATAGCAAACTCTAGTATTTTCGTAAATGTCAAATGCCCTAGGGATCATTTAGGGCATCATTTAAAAATTGGTTGCCAAGCCCTGCCTCAGGTCTCCCACAGCAGAGTCTTTAGCAGGGGAGCTCAGGATTTGTGTTCTTCATTGAGTCCTCCTGGTGATATCTTGTGACTAGGTAGGTTTGGGAAACAACTGGTTTCATCGACCCTACCTGGCTTCACAATTCAGGTTTTCTCCCACAAGGCAGGACAAGGCTGGGAAGCAGTGACTGTGGATTCGGAGGGGTGCATAAATAGTATATGAGGAGGGATTCTGGAAGCAAGAGGCTGCCTTAGAAATGGTACTGTCACATTCTAGATGGGGAATCAGGGATCCAGTGAACAGAAACTGCTTCAGGCAGGGCTCTAGTGCTTATGGGAAGCCAGAGGAGATCCTGGGAGTCACAAAAGCAGTCAAACGCTGGGCCACAGATGTGTGTGGGAGTAAAACTCCTCTGGTCCTCTGGGTGCAAGCAGAAGATTGAGGCTTGTGTGTTGTTCCTGTTTGCTGACAGTGGAAGGAAGCCATGAACTAAGGCTGCACCCTTGTGAGAACAATCTGGTGTCTTTCCGCAGAAGAATGTGGTCACTGAAAGGCAGTCACTAGGGCAAAAGGAAAGTCCTCAGGACACCAGAATTCATCAGGACGGGGCAGTGAGGAGAACCCGGTTTCTCTCAAGGTTTCACTTCTTTGTCGAGATGAAAAATGTCCTGGGGGTCCTTGAAGCTTCACCCTCTTATACTCAGCAGACTCAGGATGGGGGTATTCACGGGCTGGGTCTCTCCAAGAGAAAGGAGAGTCTTGGAGGCCCTGAATGGTGCCATGAAGCCCAGGAGACCCTTCTCACAAGACAGCCTTAGCCCCTGGCAGCCATGGAGGACAGCTAGAGGGCATTACCCTCAGGTGAAGTCAGAGCAGGCAGGTGGCAGTGGGCCTAAAAGGAAAGGAAAATAATGCTGGGTTCTGTTGGGCCAAGATGGGGACGATAGGTTGGAAAGTATGCATTTTGATCTTGATCTTAGAATGAACAACAGAAAGTACAGCCACCTTTAAAGAATGGAAAGGATAGCCCAGGCCTCCTTCTGAATTCTAATGAATGTGTTTCCTTCTCTCAACAGGAATCTTCCATTATTCTCTTCATGGCCCAAAGAAAAGATAGACTTCCTGGTTCATTGTTCCTTACGCCGATACTACAGGTTGCATTGTTATATTTTTTACTAAATGGTTGCCTTTTAGAGTCAGTTAATAAAATATGTTAAGTGAAATGTATTAAATGAATTAGCAAACTTGGTTCTCTTTCAGACCCTTCAGAATCTTCTCCTCCAGTCATGGTCCTGCCTATTATTTATAACCATGTCAAAATCACCTCTATCATGAGACCTCTCCTGGATCCTCCATCCATATGTGGTTTCTTCAGTCCTTGAGCCTTATAGCACCTTTGTTTATAAGTTCTTTATGGACCTCGGTGTGGCCATTCTTCCTTTAACTCTTCAACATATTGGCATTTACCTCTTTGTAGGATTTATTAGGCAACAGTGATTGTACTAGTATATTTTTCATTAGAGAACATTTTCTTTCTAATTCCATGAATATCTTTGTAGGTCTTCTCTAAATCTTTTTCAAGTTTTATGGGCTTCTATGCCAAGACTGTGAAGCCATTCATATAATCATGCTGGGGAGACAGGGTATCTGTGTGTGTGTGTGTGTGTGTGTGTGTGTTTCAGAGAACTTCCAGCCTTGTGTACACAATATCTAGTAAAATGAATCCCTGGCAGATTTTTCAAGTTGCAGCTGCCTTTGTAAAAGAATCCTCCTTTATCTGTTATTTACTCTACATTATCTGCAAGGCAGCAAATACGATAAGGAAATGATCACCATTTTCCAAATGTTGTGAGAGCAACTGATGGTACCAGCTGATAGTCATTTATGTCTGGGGCAAACTATGGATGGAATGTTTTGACTGTCCTAATATGTGGAAATATAGGTTATCGCTGTGACAATGTAAGAAGTTACACATTTCTACCAAATCTCTACTTCACCTCTGTATTTTGATCAAGATAATTATAGAGAAAAGTCCCTTTTAGGCCACTGTTAAGGCAAAGCATGTGTTTTAGTTTAGAAAATCCTAAGTACCTTTACTCTAATCTTCAATTTATGTTTTTATGTATGAAGAAAGAAAAAGTTTAAATTGCAGTATGATTTTCATTCTAATTAACCTTTAAACTAGTATTTTTTATTATAACAACTATCATCTCAGATAATAAGTAGTAATTAGAATTTTTACTCAAAGGACTTATTTCTTTAAAATGCTGAATTTTCACTTCTCTCTTCAAAATTCAAATAAGTTACCAATTTAAGATCCTGGGTTTAAGTGCTCCTCTATGAATTAGAGTTTTACTCTGAAGAAATTCTAAAAATCTTAATTTCCTGAGTCTTTTTTCTCTATTATATAATGAAATCAGTGCCAGGAATTGAAGACTATAACATGTAAAGACAATATTGGAGCCTGCTTTAAAAAAGAGCCAGGTGTGTGCATTTGTGTACATTAGGAGTTTTGCCATGATCATCTCTGAATTTTTTTTTTCCTTGGGGCAAGGTTGCATCTGGTACAACCTGGCAGAGACTTCAAGACCAAAGTGTTTAGGGTTCCTGCAGACAGCAGTATGAAGGATTCCGTTTGTGATCCAAGGAGGGAAGGAAGGAGGGTTTAGTTTGAGAGGTCATTAGGTGATGTTTGGAGCCAACAGGTAACATCAAAAGCCTCTACAAGGCTAAAGTTAAAATTCATAACTTTTATTTAGGAGGATAACACTAATTATTTCCCATGGCAATTTAGTAGAGATTAGCTTATCAAATTAGTTATTTGATCTTGGATTAGCTCTGAAGCCATTTATGGTGAATATCAAGGGGGTTCCTTAAGGAAGAAGAAAAGGCAGACACAGGGACATGCAAAGAAAGGAAATCTATGAAAAGATTCTACTTTTAAATGATATCTTATAGTTATCTCCCTCACATTTTTTCTAGTGCATTTCTTCAATATCTCTAATGATAGAGCAAATAAAATACTTTCTTGCTTTTCAAGACTAAGCACTGTGGGCTACTGACTTCCCCATTCTAAGTCCTGAAAGTTGGCACATAGAGGATGTTCAAGAATTACTTGAGAGCAGATAAATACATCAAATTCCACACAATGGAGGACTGCCTGTACCTTGCTCATTTTGAGTCCAGCATATAATAGTTTTGATAGGTATTTTGGTATAAATAAATACATTTTTTCAATGAGCCTTGTATCTCCCTTACCCCCTATTTTTCTTTCAGGGCCGGAACAACCATTATCTCTGATAATTTAAAATCCTGCTTCCTTGTATTCATCACATCTGTAAGTATGTAATTGAAGCAGTAATTTTTCAGTTTAAATTCTGGTAGGAAGCTACAAGCAATAATTATAATTGTCCCTTGGTATCTGTGGAGGATTGGTTCCAGAACCTCCTGCAGATACCAAAATCTGTGAATGCTCAAGACCCATAAAGTGGTGTAGTATTTGCATACAACCTACACACATCCTCTCTTAGTATACTCCAAATCATCTCCAGATTATTTATAATTTCTAATACAAAGTAAATGCCAGGGAAATAGGTTTTATGCTATACTGTTTAGGGAATAATGACCAAAAAAGTCAGTGCATGTTCAGTAAGATGCAACTTTTGCTAGACATTTTCAATCTGCAGTTGGCAGAATTCACTGATGTGGAACCCACAGATATGAAGGGCTGACTGTATTTCCTAATAACAACCTTCATATTAGTGATCAGTTCTATAACTAGGGAGCTGGTTGAACCGGATCAGATTACCCATGGATATTGATGATTCAATAGCATGGCTAACCCATAGTGATTTCAATCTTTCTTTGATACTTTATTGCACATGATCTTTACATATCAACATGGAAGGTAATGCATTTAAACTACAAGTTTCTTTGCTACCTGTCTTTTTTCAGGGTCGTTGTCTGGTAATTGCACAGATTAACTATGAGAAAATATCTGTACCTTCCTGGGTGACGAAGACAGATTCTTCCACTCTAAAACATTTTCACAGGGGTCTTCCATCAAGAAGAACTAGTGGTATAACTGGGAAAAGCTTAGAAAGTAAGAACATTTCTATGTAATCATATTGTACAAACATTAGAACTTTTTTCAGAGTTGAAATCAACTCATTCTGGGCCTGTATCTGCCACATTACATTTATTTTTTTAATTGCATGAAATAATGTTCAATATAAGAAAGCCAGAAAAATTAAAATGCATTCTCCATAAAAAGCAGGAGAAATTAAAGTAAGCCTTTCATTAAATATCCTTCTATACCTCCATTTTAAGAAGTGCTTAATATTCCATATCATGAATGGATCATAAAATAAAGTTAATAGGTTTAAAATAAAATCTGTAACAAAATATCCACCTTTTTTTTTTTTTACAGGATCCACAGTTTTTCCCAATACTTCATTCTCAGCTGCTAGAAAAACAACACTCAACACAAAAAATCCTCAGCACCAGGTAAGATAAACAGGTTGAATTTGATGTCTCATTAAAGTCTGAATCTTGGGTTCTTTTCTCTTTAAAATATTGAAGGTCATTGTCCTAGGGGATAAAGAGTAACGGGATAGAAATATTCTTTCATCTCATCTCACCAAGGAAGCACTCACAATTCCCATTCATTTCTTTTATGGCTTTTAAGTCTCAGATTGTCTTAGAAGCCTGCAAACTAGATGATTACTTTTCCAGGAAGTTTCCAGTATGAGAAACCCTGGTATCAAGTAGTCTAGCAAGCTAGACAAGGTACATAAAAAGACTTTGTCCGTTCTTCATGGTTTTACTTAATAATGCTCTTGATTGTATTTAATTTATATCCACAATTATTCATTAAATAACTATTTTGAGCTGAGTAAGACCCAGTCTTGTAAGAGAGTTCTTAATCTCTAGGTAAGTGAATCATGATCTGTAAACACCACTATAGACTATAAATTATTTCTGAATCAAATGTGATTCATTATTACATATGTCTATGAAATGACCTGGCCTGCTTCTTGCAGGGTATATTTTTTTTACCCTGAGACCCCCTTCTCTGTATCTCTGGTTGCTTCCATATTTGTATGCTATTGGAAACAAATTATTAAAAGAAATGCTCAATAACAGAGAGAGAGAGAGAGAGAGAGAGAGAGAGAGAGAGAAGTATTTGGTAACTACATTGATAAGTGTTAGTTTGGTGCCTTTCCTTAATATTCCACAAAAACATGTGTTCTCAGAGACAAGGACCTAACCACTGACTCCACCCTTCACTGGTGGGTATTCTGTGAGCTGTTCTTAAGGTTGATGGTGCCCTGCTTAGGCCTTCTATCCTCTGTACAGCATTAGTTACTTCTTTATAATTCTTTGGTTCCTCAAATATTTATTGGGCTCCTTCTCTGTTTTGCTGCTGTGCACTGCTTATGATATCATATGACTTGGGCCCAAGACATTTCCCAGCCTTTTCAAAGTTACAGTTTGGATAATTATTCCTACACATGTTCCGGTTGTACTGGAGATTTTCCTTCAGTCTTGGACTAACAGTAAAGTAAGGTAACTTAGATGTAATTGGATTTGGGATTTGATTGAACAAATGGAAATTACAAGCATTTAAAATTTGAATTACTTTAATAAGGACAAAATAGTCACTCCCTAAATTAATTAATATATCATTTATTAACTGTCATTAAACTCTTGTTAATTAAGTAAGATTGTAAAATTAAATTAAAAAGATGGATGATTTCCAAAGCAGATGAGATTGTGATTTTAAACATCTTTTTAAATTAGTTTAAAAGACAAGCACAACATTGTGTAATTCACCCAGGACTTGAAACAATAAGGTGATGAAAGACTATTGGAACATTATGGGGACAGGAAATTGTGAGGATTATTTTTCCAGAGAATGACTATATTATATTTTACCACTTAAGTGGTTATAAGCTTATTCTTGATATAGTCAACTGTTGTTTACTGATCTCTACATGCTAGTTATTGTACTAGAAGCTGAGGATTTATCTGAATAAATATAGACACCTTTGAAATTTTAATGAAAGCTAGGGACTCCTAAAAACTACAAAAACTAAAATGTATACATATATATCCACACCAGTTTTTGCATACTAACTCTCAGGAGGTATATAGATCCTTAGAATTAATTAATAAAGATCCCTAGGTCTGTGGGCCTAATTTAAAGATCCACTCTATTGAAGCTATTCGGATAAGGAATAATCCATGTACCTTAGGGCTAGTCACTAAAACTCTGGTTTCCATTTCTTTGTTAAATGAGGACTTAGATGAAAGACCTCTGTTTTGAAGACTCTAGGAGTCTGTAGATAAGATGTTATAAATATGCTTGTCTGTTTATATCATCTTTCTGTTGCCCATATTTGTTTGGAAGGGAGGAAGAGAGGAAAGAATAGTATAAAATAGATCATCACACAATAGTATGGGAATTAGAAAATCATCTGGAATTTAGAGGTCGTCAACTCTTCCATGAGAAGAGGCAATGGCAATCCAGATGATAAATGGTCCCAGATGATAAATGGTCCCAGATGATAAATGGTGAGTGAATCTCTGAGTTAGGACTTGGTTCTATATTTCTTCACCTCCATTCACAATTCTCCACAACACTGTGGTGTGCTTAAAGATTTACCCTCCCCCAAGTGGGTTGTATTAGAGTAATAACTAACTTTTCAAATCGATGTCAAATCTCAGTTGTTGGTGAATTTTTAGAGATTTTCTTTAATTAGAGGTGTGACTAATGAAAATGTTTAAAAACTTGGCTCCTTGATATAGAGATACTTATAAAATTAAGGGATATCTGGGAAAGCGTCACTGGTGGGAGTAATCCAAGTGTTATGGGTTGAATCATGTTCTGTCAAAATTCATGTGTTGAAGTCTTATAACACATGAAGTCTCACATGAAGTCTGAAGTCTTACAGAATGTGACTGTAGGGTCTTTACAGAGGTAATTGAGTTATCGTGAGATCACTTGGGTAGACCTTCATCCAATATAGCTGGTATCATTCTAAAATAGGGAAATTTGGGTATGGGGACTCCCACTGGGAGACTGCCATGTGAGCATCAAGGCAGACAGAGATCAGGATGATGCTTCTATAAGCCAAGGGACACCCAAGATTGTTTGCAACTACTATGAGCCAGAGGAGACGCTTAGAACTGATTTTCTCATAATAATTCTGAAGAAACAGCATGCCTATAGATGCCCTGAGTTTGAATGTCTAGTCTCCAGAACTCTGAGACAATAAATTTTTGTTATTTAAGCCATGAGTTTGTGGCACGTTGTTTTAGCAGACCTACTAAACCTATATATAGTCATGTACCACATAATGTTTCCGTCAACAACAGTGGGTATATGCAACGGCAGTCCCATAAGATTATGATGGAGCTGAAATTTCCTATCACCTAGGGACATTGTACCTGCCATAACATCATAGTACAACATGTTACCCATGTGTTTGTGATGTAAAGAAATCTACTGTGCTGCCAGTCATATGAAAGTACAACACATGCAATTATGTATAGTACATAATACTTGATAATGATAATAAATGACTATGTTACTGGCTTATGTTTTTACTCTACTATACTTTTTATAATTTGAGAGCATACTTCTACTTATTTTTAGAAAGGTACTATAAAACACCACGTGGGTTACACTGGCAGCAACCTCATACCTCCCATGTTTACCACGTCTCTTGATTGCATTGAGTGATTGACCTGTACCATGTGGGTTTGTGTAAATGCACTCTATGATGTCTGCATTATGATGAATTGGCTAACGGTGCATTTATCAGAACAACACATGACTGTTCCTGGGAATGTCATGTGGCCTCTCTGTACTTTGCTTTCCTAATGTGTCAAGTGAAGGAAGCTCCAGAAAAGCAGTTTTTAGATGGTTCTCTAGGAGCCCTTCAGTGGTTGATGTGTGTTTGTGATACAGAAAACTGTGAGTAAAAAATGAATAAATATAGGATTGATTGAATAAACATGTACACACACATGTGTATATATGTTTTGAATTCCCCTCACCTCTTCCTCATTCGTTGCCAGCTAAGATTGCTCCTCCAGAAACAGATCCTCTAACTATTTTCCTAACAGGTAAAAAACCCCCAAGATATTGTGTGAAAAAAAGCAAGGTATACAGCAGCATGCATGATATACTTCCTCCCTTTTGTATTGAAAAGTGAAGGTGATTTAAAAAAAAAGACAATAGCAGCTGTTAGGATAGGAAGAAATTGCAGCACATACATTGTTGGTGGCAGTGTAGTATGATACAGAGCCTTTGGAAAATAATCTGACAATTTCTCAAAAAAAATTAAGTGTGCAGTTACCATATGACCCAGCAATTCCATTCCTAGATAGAATCAAAAATATTTGTTCACACAAAAACTAGTACATGACTATTCCTATAGCAAAAACCAAAAATAAAGATTTATTAACTGATGAATAGATAAATGAAAGGTAGATAGCCATACACTAAAATATTCAACCATAGAAAGGAATGAACTACTTGTACATGTAAAACATGAACAAATATTGAAAATATTCTTCTAAGTATAAGAAGCCAGTCACAAAAGGGTGCCTCCTATATTGATTTTTCTTCATGAAATGTTCTGCGTGGACAAATCTATAGAGTAGATTGATGGTTACTTAGGAATAGGGAAAGGAGGGAGTCAGAGGAGTCAGAGCTGAGGGGCATGAACTTCTGTTCAGAGTGATGAAAATGTCCCATAATTACATGGTAGTGATGGTTGTGTGACTTTATGACCATGGTAAAAACTACTTAATTGTATACTTTAAAAGGGTGAGTTTTATGCTATATTAATTCTATGTCAATTTTAAGACCTTCTGGGAAAAGAATAAAATTTGTTTAAAAAGAATGGGAAATATTTATATTTTCTTGTTATGCGCAAAAAAAAAAAAAACTCTGTAAGGTGCATTTCAGTGGTTACCTGTATTGGGAGGGGTTTCCAAAAGAGTGGGAACTGAGCAGATGGGGGACAGGCAAGAAAGGGGGATCTTTCTATAAACACACAATTTAATATTTGTTTTAGTTAGCTTTGTGTCATGGTGACCAATATACCTGACAAGAACAATGGAGAGGAGGAAAAGTTTATTTTGGTTCATGGTTTCATAGGTTCAGTCCGTGTTGGCAACTTCATAGCTGTTGGCCTGAAGTGAGGCAGAATATCATGGTGGAAGGGCTTGGTAGAGGAAGGGTACTCAGTTCATGACAGCCAGGCATCAGAGAGAGCTTCAGTGCAAGGAGTTAGGGATAATATAATTCCCGAGGGTCCCACCCCCAGTGACCTACAATCCTCCAGCCATGCCCTACCATCTATGGTTACCACCCATTAATCCATTCTAATTATTAATCTATCAAATGGAATAATCCACTGATTATGTCATAGCTCTCAAATCTAATCATTTCACCTCTGAACTTTCCTTCATTGTCTCACATATGAGCTTTCGGGGGATACCTCATATCCAAACCATAACAATATTTAATATTATTCAAACCTTTTAATGTTTTATATTGAAATATGAACCAAATAAATATATTAATTCTTCAAAAATTAAGAATAAAATTATGTATTTTTATTAGTATTTTATTATAGTTAATTTGGTAATGTAGAGGCTACAGTTCCTGGATATGAAAGATTGAATTTTAACATATTTAATTTTGGTTATTTTATCATTAAGAAACATATATTTGGATTTCTTTTCTACTTTGGGCATTTGATTACCCATACTGGACAATTCTTTCTCTTTTGGGTACAATTCTTGTTTTTTCTAGGGCTATTTGATTTACTTGTAGTTATCTGGATTTTATTCTATGCATGCATTAAAGAGCAACAAGTAAATGCCTTACATATATAAAAGTAGATGTGTGATTAGTGAAACCAAATGACCATATATAATAATATTCAAGTTCTCCAAAGAAACAGAATCCACAGGATATACGTGTGCATGTATATATGCTCACACACACATATAGACACATATATGGATATGCATGTCTATACACACACACATACATATGTAGATTAAATTCAAGCAATTGGCTCACACAATTAAGGAGGCTAAGAAGTTCTGTGATTTGGCATTTACAGTTCAGAGACCCGGGAAGTCAGTGGCATAGTTCTAGTCCACATTCGAAGACCTGAAAACCAGAAGAATCAGTGATATAAAAATTCTACTCTAAGCCCAAAGGCCTGACAACTGGAGAACAATGTTTAAGTTCCTGTCTGAATGCAGGCAAAGGTTGATGTTCCTGCTCAAATGTCAGGGAGAGGGACAGAGAGAGAGAGAGAGGGAGAGGGAAGGGGGGGAAGCGGGAGGGGAGAAAGTGGGTGGATTTTCCCTTCCTATTCCAGTTTGTTCTTCTTGGGCCCTCGATGGATTAGATGATGCCCACCCACACTGAGGAAGACAGCTTTATTCAGTTCACAAACCGAATTGCTAATATCATTCAGAAGCACCCTCACAGAAACCTCCAGAGATAATACTTAAACAAATATCTGGGCACTCTGTGACACAGTCAAGTTGACACAGAAAATTCCTTTATGCCAAAATCTCAAAATCAATAAAAATTAAACTTATCCTTCATTTTGACTAAATTTTTGTGAACTTTTAAAAATTCGTTCTAATTAGTTATACATGACAGCAGAATGCATTTTGACCCATTCTACACAAAGGGAGTCCAACTTCTCATTCCTCTGGCTGTACACGATGCAGAGTCACACTGGTTGTGCAGTCTTACATGTATATAGGGTAATAATGTCTGTCTCATTCCACCATTCTTCCCACCCCACTCCCCTCCCTTCCCCTCACTCCCCTCTGCCTAATCCAAAGTTCCTCCAATTTTCCTTAGCCCTGCCACCTCCTTATTGTGAAGTAGTATCCATAGGTCAGAGAAAACATTCAGTCTTGCTTCTTTGAGATTGACTTATTTCACTTAGCATGATATTCTCCAGCTCTATCCATTTACCAGCAAATGTCATCATTTCATCCTTCTTTAAGTAATAAAGAGTAATATTCCATTGTTTCTATATACCACATTTTCTTTATCCATTCATCTGTTGAAGGGCATCTAGGTTGGTTCCATAATCTAGCTATTGTGAATTGAGCTGCTGTAAACACTGATGTGGCTGCGTCACTGTAGTATATTGATTTTAAGTCCTTTGGATATAAACCAAAGAGTGGGATAGCTGGGTCAAATGGTTGTTCCATTCCAAATTTTCTGAGGAATCTCCACACTGCTTTCCAGAGTGGTTGCACCAATTTGCAGTCCCACCAGCAATGTATGAGTGTACCATTTTCCCCACATCCTTGCCAACATTTATTGTTACTTGTATCCTTGATAATTGCCATTCTGACTGTAGTGAGATGAAATCTTAGAGTAGTTTTGATTTGCATTTCTCTAATTGCTAGAGATTTTGAACATTTTTTCATATATTTGTTGATCAATTGTATTTCTTATTTTGTGAAGTATCTGTTCAGTTCCTTAACCCATTTATTGACTGGGTTATTTTTTTCTTTGGTGTTAAGTTTTTTTAGTTCTTTATATTTCTTAGAGATTAATGCTCTGAGATTTTCTCCCACTCTATAGGTTCTCTCTTCATGTTATTGATTGTGCTTCTGAGAAGAAACTTTTTAGTTTGACTCCATCCCATTTATTGATTCTTGATTTTATTTCTTGTGTTTTAGGAGTCTTGTTAAGGAAGGCAGGTCCTAAGCCAACATGATGAAGATTTTGGCCTACTTATTCTTCTTGTAGGCAAAGGGTCTGTGTTCTAGTGCCTAATAAATGAATTCAGCAAATAAGAGGATATTAAATCAACACCCATAAGTCAAATGTATTGCTATACATCAGTGGTGAGTCCACTGAAAGAGAAATTAGAAAAACTACCCCATTCACAATAGCCTCAAAAAAAAAAAAAAAACAAAAACAAAACAAAAAAAAAAAACTTGGGAATCAGTCTAACAAAAGAGGTGAGAGACCTCTACAATGAAAACTACAGAACACTAAAAAAAGAAATTGAAGAAGACCTTAGAAAATGGAAATATCTCCCATGTTCTTGGATAGGCAGATTTAATATTGTCAAAATGGTAATACTACCAAAAGTGTTATACAGATTTAATGCAATTCCTATTAAAATCCCAATGACATTCTTCACAGAATTAGAAAAAGCAATTGTGAAATTCATTTGAAAAAATAAGAGACCCAGAATAGCCAAGAAGAGTGAAGCAGGAGGCATCACAATACCAGACCTAAAACTATACTACAGAGCCCTAGTAACAAAAGCAGCATGGCATGGGCACCAAAATATACATGTAGACCAACAGTATAGAATAGAAGACACAGAAACAAACCCACGTAAACACAGTTATCTCATACTAGACAAAGGTGCAAAAACATACATTGGAGAAAAGATAGGCTCCTCAACAAATGGTGATAGCAAAATGAAATTAAGCTGTTTTTCACCCTGCACAAAACTCAATTCAATGTGAATCAAAGACTTAGGCACGATGTAGATTCATACTATTTGTGTTATCATGCATGTATATAGGGTAATCATGTCTGTCTCATTCCATGATTTTTCATAACCCACTCCCTCTCATTTCCTTCTACATAACCTAAAGTTCCTCCATTCTTCTCTCACTCCCCACCCTCTACCCCTATTATATATCGTCATCCAATGAATCAAAATGCAGTCTGTAAAAAATTTTTAAAAAATTAAAAAAACAACAAATAGTGATATATCTTTAGAAAAAGGAATACTAATCCTTAACAAAAAGAAATAAAGTATTAATATTCCATGCAAAAAGAAAAATAAAAAGACTTAGGCACTGGAACAGAGACCCTGTACCTAATAATTTTTTGTGAACTTTATTGTTTTATAAACTGTAGTTTGCAACCAATTGGTTGTTTGTATAATCAGTGTTTTAAATTAATTAAAAAGTAGAATAAAGTAGAAACAGATTTCATCAAACATAATAATGGTAATATTTTCCACAACATTTAAAGTGTGTGTATGAGCTGGTTTTGTGGTGCATACCTGTAGTCTCAGCTACATGGGAGACTGAGGCAGGAGGATTGCTTGAACCCATGAGTTCAAGTCCAGCCTGGGCAACATGGAAAGACCTGCTCTCAAAAAAAAGAAAAAAAGGAGTGTGTGTGTGTGTGTGTGTGTGTGTGTGTGTGTTGAATCACATATGATGTATTTGTAATTATGGATCATCGTTTTTTAAAATAAAAGATCAAAAACTACTGCATTCTATTAACTTTTGAGTATTATTGGAACTTGTATATTTTATAGAGTTTGTTTCAGTTAACCAAATGATGAGTAACTGTTACTACTTATATTAGTAATTACTAATACCTATTGCTCATTTATAATTAGCAGCAACTATTATTTTCATTGATACTCAAGCTGTGACAGCTTGGCCAATGGGAAATGCTTTAAATTGACTCTTACAAGAATCATCAGTGTTGTGTGTATTGGGAAATTTTTCTTTTTTACTGCTAAACAAAATTTATTATATCAATATCTCACAATTTGTTTCTCCATTTTCCTTTTGATGGACATTTGTATCATTTCCTTTTTGAAGCACTATTAATAAAGGTGCTGATAACATTTTTGTATACATTTTTTTGTGGGCATAGCATTTATTTCTCTTGGGTATGTCCATAAGAATTAGGAATGGATTTCTTGGACCATAGAGCTGTCTGGTATTAATTTGCAAAGAAACTACCAGGCAGTTTATCAATGTGGTCAAACAGTTTTATACTCCCCAAGCAATGTCTGAGAATTTCTGCTGCTCCATATCCTTGCCAACATTTGGCATTGCTAATCCTTTCCTTTTAACTTCTGTCTTTCTCTCTCTCTCTCTCTCTCTTTTTTTTTTTTTTTTTTTTCCACCAGGGATTGAACTCAGAGGTGCTCAATCACTAGCCACATCCCCCATCCTATTTTGTATTTTATTTAGAGACAGGGTCTCACTGAGTTGTGCCTTGCTTTTGCTGAGGCTGGCTTGAGCCTCCCAAGCTGCTGGGATTACAAGCATGCACCACAGTGCCGGGCTAGCTTCTCTGAAATTTTAATTTGCATCTTCCTGATGACTAATGATGCTGAGCACTTTTTCAGTATGCTTATTGGCTATTTGAGTATCTTTTGTGAAGTACCTGCCCATATCTTTTGCTTATTGGTAAAAACTGAGTTTTTGTTTTATTATTGACTCGCTCTTTGTTTCATTATTGACTTGCTTTTTATTATTGATCTTTTCTATTGGTCCATAGCTTTGCCTTTTCACTTTAAAAAGAAATTGTGCATTTTGAAGAATTTTTTTGGATGAATCCAAATTTATTTATTTTCTTTTATGAATGATGTCTTTTGTGTCCTATTTGAGAAATTTTTGTTTATCCATCCCAATATTTTGAATATAGGTTACTTTGAACAGAAATGGAAGAGGATGTATCTTTTAAGGTTATGAGTTTACACTGATTATTTCAATTGAGCTTATCACTTTTTGTATTTGTTTCATATTTACTTAGAACAGAAATGGAAGAGGATGTATCTTTTAAGGTTATGAGTTTACACTGATTCTTTCAATTGAGCTTATCACTTTTTCATATTTACTTATTATTTAGCTTATTATTCTGTAATTTTAGAGTAGTAATAAGCACTTTATTAACTTTTTTCTCAGTATTAACTACTGAGACTTTTTTTGGGGGGGGGGGTGCTGGGGATCGAACCCAGGGCCTTGTGCTTGCAAGGCAAGCACTCTACCAACTGAGCTATATCCCCAGCCCATAAGCTTTTATTTGAAAAAAGGATCTTGAAACTTAAAATATATGACCAACCTCACTAGCCTACGTGATATTTGAAGTCTGTATCATCTCGAAGATATTGTGGTTTTATAGTTCACTGGGTGAACATAGGCTAAGTAGAATTGTTTCCTAGGGACAGATCCAGATTTTGTGAGACCTGAAGCTTATATAGTTTAGTGATCATTTTTAAGAAAAGAATTTTGTGATCTGAAATTGCCACACTGTAAGATGTGCAGATATAACAAGATGTGATCTGATGGGTTGGGATGTGTATACAGTACATTTGCTCACAGAAGCACTATAGTTTTGCTGTAAGTTTGCATGCTTATGCTCAGAAATTGTGAACATTTTTCTTTTTTAGGATTCTCATTTAAAAAATATGAAGTGTTCATATTTGCATACATTGCAATATCAAACATGTTTAACAAGATGGAAATTGCACTTTGGGAGATAATGAGATCAAACCTTCAACTTACAGTTCTACATGTCTGATAATTGAAAGACTTCTCCATAGATGAACTTCTCCTCCTCCTCCTCCTCCTCCTCCTCCTCCTCCTCCTCCTCCTCCTCTTTCTTCTTCTCTCTCTCTCTCACTCTCTGCACTGCAGATTGAACCCAGAGGAGTTTTACCACTGAGCTACATCCCCAACCTTTTTCATTTTTTTATTTTGAGACAGGTCTCACTAAGTTGCTTAGGGCCTCACTAAATTGCTGAGACTGGTCTTGAACTTCAATCCTCTTGCCTCAGCCTCCCAAATTGCTGGAATTACAGCCATGGGCTCCCACACTCTCCGCTTTACAGATGAGCTTTTGATTCTGTGTGTTTTGAAGCTGTTTATCTCCACATTCATAATACAATACAGCCAGGTAAGTCCCAGCATGGGCACTTGGACTATTCATGAAAGAAATTTTGTTCTGGGAGGTCAGCAGTAACCTCATTATATAGAAAAGTGATGGACAGCTACAGCAGTATGTCCCACTAAATCTAAGCTAGATGTGTCTCCAACTCAGCTTCCCCTCAGTTGGGTTCTCACAATATCTCTGGCTACTCCAGCACCATCCAACAAGATGGAAAATGTGGTGGAGGGAAAGTGGTAAGAGAAAGAGAAAATGAAGTGAAACAATTGTAGTTAATATGCCATACTTGTGCAAATTTTACAAACATGTAAGTCCATGTGAATGGGTTTCTAGAGATCCTCTTAGATCTTGTAAGGGGCTTGTGCAAGTGAGGGGTTCTAAATCCTAAAATTCATTATTTCATGGTAAATCTGCCTGTTAATTACTTAAAATTAGAAATGTAAATAGAAACATAGTATGTCCATTGTTTAATGATGACTCCCTGGGGAAATATTAAGTAATACTTAAATTTTGGAGTATAATACATTAGGTGCTGATGTATATCTACATTCTCATTATAAAAAAAATGTGATTCTTTAGGACCTGGCACATTTTTGTATTATGTAGACAAAAATGTTTCAAATTGTGTACGTGTGTGAGTAAGTATTTTAAATATGGATGACTGAGACTTTTATGAAGAACTGACATACAAGTAACTTCTCCCTATCACTCTTTAAACCTCACCATTAAGGGTGTTGGGTGTCGAGCTGGGGAGATAGCTCAGTTGGTAGAGTGCTTGCCTTGCAAGCACAAGGCTCTGGGTTTGATCCCCAGCACTGCAAAAAAAAAAAAAAAAAAAATTGTTGAGTGTCAGGGACTGGGGATGTAGCTCAGAAATCTTAATATTTCAATAATAATAAGGGTTGTATCTTTTTTAAATGATTCACATTCACTCAGATGAACAATATTTGAATTAAAGCTGTGGTGCAAACATTAAATAATTCTACCACATTTTAGATTGAATATTTTTGGAAAAAACTTATCAGAAATTATTTTAGCAAAAAGATAGCAAAATTTTTTGAATAATTATTTGCTTTGATCTGGAAAATATTTCTGCTGCCCACAGTTGCATATTTTGACAGTGAATCTAATATAAAGAAAGCACAATCTTGGGAAAAAAAGAGAAAAAATAGTTGTTTTGGAGGAAATTATTTACTTCACAACATAATTCAAATGCATAAAATTAAGATATTTTCAGAACAATTATAATAAGTTTATAAGTATATTAAAACATGATTATCACTATAAATGATTGGAGACTATTCTTACTAATGTTATCAAGTGTATCAGATATTCTAAGTTTGATATTTTCATTGTGATGGGATAGGTCAAGACAAAAATTTGGGATTCCAAGGAATGATCTCTTGGGTAGCCAAATTAAATTAGCTGACATTTTTAAGTTGATAAAAATAATACATCTGATTTGCACATTCTAAATGTATGATAATGTTTACATGTGACTCATTTCACTTAATTAAATAAAGTTATTTATGCAAAGCACTGAGAACATTACCTAGCACAAAGAAAACTATTAGTGTATTAGTGCAACCCCTACCTCCTAATTAAATTTAGCAAAAATATTAGATACATACTCTTGTACCCAAAGTCATGCTAGACTTTCTAATTAAGAAAATATATTTTTGCTTAACTTTTAAAAGATATAAATGTAGCTCATGATTTTTAAAAAAAAAAATCCTGGAGAGCAACATTCAATCTAACAGTAATGCATTCAAGTTTCAAGCTATGACCCACAGGAATAATAATAATTTTTTAATTTTTAAAAAGTGTTTTATAGACTGCATTTTGATTCGTTGAACACAAATGGGGTACATCATTTCATTTCTATGGTTGTGCATGATGTAGATTCACACCATTTGTGTAATCATACATGCATAAAGGGTAATGATGTTTGTCTCATTCCACCATCTTTCATACTCTCCCTCTAGGTTTTTTGGCTCCAGAGGGCCAGGTGCCTCATTTGCTCCTCACACTAGTGTCTGGCACCTGGTAGGCACTGAATAAATATTTGATGAAGTAATTGAGTGTGTCATGAAAGAGAAATTCAGTTATATACGTGTGTGCGTGAGTGCACAGGTCTGTGTGTTTGTCTATGCCTTGATTATTCCACAGAAGTGTTTGTGAGAGCCTAAAAAGAAGTGCCGGGTCTTGAATGTAGGAAGCATTTGTTTTCTTATTTTATTGATACTTATGTTATTTTCATTGTGATTTACTTTTTCAATTGCAGTCAAGGGTATAGATTTCACTTTCTGGTCCTCAAAGATTGCCCAAAATGACTGCTTATTTTCTTCCTATCCCACTTACTATGAACATGGATGTACAAATAATTGCTCCTGTTTTGAATTTCACTTCTTTTGGGTATGTGCCCCAAAGTGGAACTGCTATGTCATACACTGATTCTATTTTAATTTTTTGAGGTACTGTCCTGCTGTTTTTCATTATGGCTGCATCATTTTACATCCCTACCAACAGTGCACAAATCTTCCAATTTCTCCAGAGCCTCATCAACCTGTGATTTTCAAAAATCATTAATCTTTTGATTTATACTTTTCAGGGATCTTCACCAGTAGCATGTTTTGTCAAGATAAGAATTCTGGAACAAGGTGGAATGTTTGTGAGTTTTCTTAGAGTATTACTATAATTTAGCTCTGACTGAAGAAAAATATTTTCTTCATAGGTCTATTTATTTAAATAAATGCATAGAGTACAAGAGAATTCATGGTTTTCAGTTACACATGGGCTATAATATAGTGAATTCTGACTTATATTTCTATGAATGAAAGCAAACACTTAGGTAATGATTTAGAGAGTGATTTGCAGTTCACTGTGGGTCACGTATTGCCTCTCCTGTCTCCACGTAGCTTCTCCACACCACAGCCAGTCATTTCTCCAAATGCAAATCTGATCATTTCACTTCCCAGTGCCCAAAGAATAAAGTCGAACCTCTTCTTCATGACACGCCCTCCCTCCAGTCGGTCTCCACTTGCATCTACCCTACCCCATGTTTCAGTCACATCAAGCTATGTGTCGCTGCCCATGATACCCTATCATACCTGTGTATTTTCCTCTGGCCAGAACACCCTTTCCAACATCACCCAGATTGTACTTTATCAAGACTCAGCTCAAGAGTCACTTTTTCATGATACCTGTCCCACCTCTCTCCCATGATGTGAGGGAGATGTCTTTTCACTCTCCCTCCCACCAAGTTGAAATGACCTCTCTTTTCTCCTCACTGTGACCAGGACAGGTTCTCTTTATAGTACCCATGGTGTTTTGCCACACTGTTTTCTGTTCCTGTCTCTTTCTAGATTATGGGCTCCTCAAGGGCAGAGTCTCAGTCTAGTTTAGCTGTTATATCCCAAGTGATTGGCACTTCATAGATACTCAATAAATGTATGTAGAAGGAATAATTGAAAAATGGATGAGTAAATGGATACAGGGGGCAGGTAAGTAGGTAAGTAGATGACAGAATTGGACAGGATAACTTAGTATTCATACAAGACTAAAAGTGATTATATGAGCTTCCCAAGGGCATACCGCAGTAATTTGGGGCTGAAACTCAAACCCAGATCTTCTAATAGAATGTCTTTTCCCCTCTACAGTGTTTCCCTCTAAATATAAAAGGCTTGATCTGGGAGCCTAGTTCAATGGTAGAGCACCTTTCTAGTCTGTGTGAGACCCTGGGTTCAATCTCTAGCAATGCAAAAAAAAAAAAAATAAGAATAATAAATTTTAAATGTCAACAATTAAAACACTGCATAAGAGGACAGTAATATGGTTACTTAAATTATTAAGCTGAGTCTGAAGAGGTGGATGAAATCGAATCTGATTCTTTCAACACACTTAATTGGATTTCCGTTTCCTTATACTCCCACCTTGTCTGGCTTACGAAAGACTTCATTAAGATTCAGTCAGGGCTCCCTGTGATTTTGTTAATAAAATATTGATATTAATATCATCCCTATTTAAGCTGTCACAAAAATTTGCAGATTCCTCCTTTAAAGGGCATTTCATAATCCCTGTCACCATCCCAGTGGTAGTGAAAATAGCAGGATGTTGGATCCAGAGACATTAACCTGCATTGCCTTCTGGGAATGGTTGCTCCCTAGTTATGTGACCCTGTCCAAGTTGTCTCACCTGTGTAAGCTTCAATGACCTCATCTACAAACTAAGAATAATTATACCCTCTTCATAGCATTGGCTGTGAGTACTGAGACACCAGGTCCCCACTGTTTGGCACCTATTCAGCCAGCAAAATACGTCAATTTCTTCCATATATGAATTCAATTCATTAAAATTAGATCCCTGCATTTTTCATAATGCACCTATTTGAAGATTTAGTCTTGTCTTCCAAAGCAGATTGAGATTTCTTAAAGGCAAAATCACATCTCATTCATCTTTCCCGTAATCTCACCCATTCTACCTAAATATTTCCTGATTGCTAATCATTTTTTTTAAGAATGTATATTTATAGAATACTTTTCAATGACTTGTTTAGGTTACCATTAACTTTAAACTCAAATAAAGCAAGGTCTTTTTCCAGATCTTCAAGTGGTCGCCACAGACACGAGATGACTGATTACGGCCTTTGATGTTGTCACCCACTATGTCTCTATGGAAGAGGCTCAGACAGAGAATCAGAATAAAGCTTATTTGGTTTTTCATTATCTGGCTCTGAGACTGACTCCATTCTTGATGAGCTTTGGAGGAATGAGACTCAAGATTAGATTATAGTCCTCTCAGAGTCTGCTATTAGAATCTAATATATGCTGTATTTACTTTTCAGTTTGCATACATTTTTAAATGAATATTTACTTGTACTCTCATGACCTAGACAACTATCAGTTTTGAGGTGGAGGCTGTCTATGCTGCTTCTTACAGAAGGAGGAGTCTCCCATTTAGGTAACCAACAAAAGAAAAACTACAATGAGGATTTTTTTTTTTTTTTTTGATACCTGCAATTGAACTCAGGGGCACTCAACTACTGAGCCATATCCCCAGCCCTATATTACATTTTATTTAGATACATGGTCTCACTGAGTTGCTTAGACCTTGCTTTTGCTGAGGCTGTCTTTGAACTCCAGATCCTCCTTTCTCAGCCTCCTGAGCCACTAGGATTATAGGCCTGTGCCACTGCACCAGGTCCACAGTAAGGATTTTATGTATGATTTCTTAGTTGATCCTTATAATGATTCCATAAATTAATGATTATCTCCATTTTACAAAATTTTAAAACAATGAAAACAAATTGGTCTCCATAAAGTTAAGGATTTGGTCCAGTATCTTACATAGCAAATTGCAGAGCCAGAAGTCGATTCCCAAACTCCTTCTCTTACAACGGTACTAATATTTTGCAACCAAAAGTCAAAAGATAAGAAGAGGGAAACAAATAAGCCGAAATGATGAACATGAATTAAAATAATAACGAAGTCCATCACAGGAAAAATTAGTACAAAGCTTCACGAAAAGTTCATATATAGTTGTAGAAGGTGGCAGAGAGGACAGATCCTCTGACCCCTCCACAGCCCAGAAAAGAAGCAGTGAAAGAACAGATGATCAGAGAGGAGCCCTGACCCAGTGTTCCACGCAGCTTCTGTGGGAGATCAGGCAAAGATGGGAGTGAATGCCCAGGATTCACAACTCTGGGCCATAAGAGCTCATTCGTAGACAGGTCAACTGACTCTCTTTTACAGTCACAGGGAGGACAGTACACCAGTGATCTGTATCAGCCTGGGCAGAGGCTTCTGTGCCTCAGATGGCCCACAGAGAGCTTGCAATCACAGTCCCCACAATTGCAGACAGTCATTAGACTCTATACCACTTTAAAGAAGACCCTGTGGAGGGGAGTGAGTGCAAAACACTCCACAGCAGTCTGAGTGAATGTCCTGAGCCTGCATCCTGTACTCCTGAACCCAGTAGAAAGAGACAACAGACTCAACACAGCACCCTCCAACACAGCATGTAGACTGGGTGCTTAGGCTGACAACCAGGAATCGGCTGCTGAGAAATCCATAGCAACCAGAGAAGTAGCATCTGTTCCCCAGCACCTCTAGGAGGATCCAAAAATGAAGAGTAATAGGTCCCAAACCAGAAGACTCAATAAGAGTTTTCTCCACCTTGGCATGGATTACCATAAATAACTCTAATATCAATTCTGATCATAAATATATTACTCTTCATTTTGATTTGGTAGTTGTTCCCCTAATATTCAATATTGTGCCCTCAGTCCATCTGATTGTGTTTTTTCCAATGTTTAAAAGCATTGATTGGAATCATTCTCTTTTTGTTTTCCTGTATCAGGTTTACACTTGCTCCTCTTAGTCACACTTTGCCCTCTTACATTACCTGCTACTGCCTCAAATCTGCCCCTCCCATCCATCTTTTTTTTTTTTTTTTTTTTTTTTTTTTTTGAGTGCTGGGAATCGAACCCAGGGCCTTGTGCTTACAAGGCAAGCACTCTACGCCTGAGCTATCTCCCCAGCCCCACCTCCCATCCATCTTTTTACCTTGGTTTGTATTATTCTCTCCTGTCTTCTCTGTATTTATTTTTCTTCTTTTTTAATTTTGGTCTTTTTTTCTCTCTCCTCTCTCTTTCTCCCCCTATATAATGTAATAGAAATTTTACTATGTTTGATAACTAATTTCTCAACCTATTACAGAACATCACTATAATTTTGTACCTAGATCAGAGCAACTGTGGAGAATGTTATAAACACGTTTTTGTTTTTCCTAAGGTTGATCAGTACATGGTTTCACTATGAAGTGATTGTAGTAAATAGGATTTAATGTCTTCTCTCAAAGTGGTGCTAATTCTGGGAACTGCAGAAGACACGTGTTGAGTGAAAGTATCAATACCTGGATGTTTGCCCAGCCTAGAGTGCTTAAGAGAAAGAAACTCACCAAGTAGTCCTTTGCATAAAAGTAGAAGTGCTAATCATCCCAATAAATAGGTAGACATATAAGCAGTATGAAAAAGCAAAGGAATAAACCATCCCCAAAATCCACAACACTTTACCAATTGATTCCATTGACACCATGGTGGAGGAAATGTCAGAGAAAGAATTTAGAAAGTTCATAGTTAAAACCTTCAGTTATCTAAAAGAGATGTAAGGAATGAACTTAGAAAATACAGAAAGTGAAAGATTATTTCAATGAAGAAATGGAGATTCTGAAAAAGAATCAAATAGAAATCCTGGAAATGAAAGACTCAATAAATCAAATTTAAAATTCAATGGAAAGCATCACCAATAGATTAGATCACTTAGAAGATAATTTTTGTGCCTTGAAGACAAAGAATATAATCTTGAAAATAAAGTTGACAATACAGAAAAGATGTTAAGAGACCATCACTAGAATATTCAATAAATCTGGAGTAACATAAAAAGACCAAATCTAAGAATCTTTGGCATAAGTGAAGAATTCCAATACACAAACTAAAGTAATGAAGAACCTTTTCAATGAAATAATATCAGAAAAATTTCTAAATCCTGGGAACAAAATGGAAATCCAAATAAAGATGCATATAGAAACCAAAATCCAAAGAGATCCTCTCTCAGACACATTATAATTAAAGTGCCTAATATAAAGAATAAGGATAGAATTTTAAAAGCTGCAAGAAAACAATGATAGGTCACATTTCATGCAAATGGAAACTGAAAGCAAGCAGGGATAGCTACTTTCATATCAAACCAAATAGACTTCAAGTCAAAATTAATCTGAAGAGAAAAAGAAGGTCACTTCATACTGGCTTAGAGAATCATCTAACAAGAAGATATTGTAAATATTTGCCTACACAACAGTGCAACTATGTACATAAAACAAACCCTACTCATTATAAAGAACCAAATAGACCACAATAGATAATACTGGGTGATTTCAATACACCTCTCTCACAATTAGATAGGTCATCTAGACATGAATTAAGTAAAAACTCTTCAGAAAAATACTATTAATCAAATGGACCTAATAGACATCTATAGAATATTTCATCCATCAACAGCTGAATTCACTTTCTTTTCAGCAGCATCTGGAACTTTCTCCAAAATAGATTATATTTTAGGGCATGAATCAAGACTTAGCAAATACAAAAAAAAAAAAAAAGAGAGAGAGAGAGATAATTGCTTGAATCCTATTAACTCAATTAATAGACTTATATTTCTTATAATAGAGATCAATTACAAGATAAAAAAAACAAACTATTTTAACACCTGGGGATTAAATAATATACTTTTGAATGAGGAATGGGTCACAGAAGAAATCAGGGGAGAAATAAAAAGAAATCTTAGGAATAAATGAGAATAGAGATAAAATACCTCAAAATCTTTGAGAAACTACCAAGGCAGTTCTAAAAGAAAACTTTATAGTATTGAGCTCCTACATTAAAAAGGTAGAAAGATACCAAATAAATTGTCTAATGTTATACCTGAAGGCCCTACAAAAAAAGAACAAATTACAAAATTAATAGAACTATGGAAATAATTAAGATCAGAGTCAAAATTAGTGAAATTGAGAATAATAAAAAACAAAACAAAGGGTCAATGAAACAGAGTTAGCTTATTTAAAAGATAAACAAGATTGATAAACCATTAACTAAAATAAACAAAAGAAAGAGAAGACCTAAATCAATAAAACACTTCTGAAATATGATGGATCATTAGAAACTATTTTGAAAAATTTACTACAGTAAACTAGAACATTTTGAAGACTGACAAATTTCTAGACACATATGACCTACTCAAACTGAACCAAGATGATATTCATATCAAACCAAATAAGACAACTTAAACAGACCAATATCAAGGAATGAAATTGAATCAGTAATTAAAAACCTTCCAACAATGAAAAGTCCAGGACTAGATGGATTCTCAGTTAAGTTCTATCAGACGTTTAAAAAAGGACTAATGTCAATCTTCCTCAAATGATTCCTTGAAATAGAAAAGGAAGGAACACTGCCAAATTCATTTTACAAAGCCAGAATTACCATGATACCAAAACCAGTCAAAGACACATCAAGGAAAGAAAACCTCAGACTAACATCCCTGATGAACATACATGCAAAATCCTTAATAGAACATTTTTAAAACTGCATTCAAAAACAAATTAAGAAGATAGTACACCATGATCCAGTGGGTTTCATTTTAGGGATGCAAGGTTGGTTTTTATAAACAAATCCATAAATGTAATTCAAGACATAAATAAAGTGAAGGACAAAAATCATATAATTATCTCAATAGATGCAGGAAAAGCATTTGACGAAGTCCAGCAACCATTCATATTTAAATCTCTAGAGAAATTAAGGATAGAAGGAACTTATCTCAACATTGTAAAAGCTATATATGACAAATCCAAGGTCAACATCATAACAGAGAAAAATGGAAAACATTTCCTCTGAAATCAAGAATAAGACAAGGTTATCTACTTTTACCACTCCTATTCAAAATAGTCCTTGAAACTCTACCCAGAGCAATCAGAAATGAGAAGGAAATTAAAAGGGAACAAATAGTAAAAGGAGACATCAAATCATCTCTATTTGCTAATGACATACTCTTATATCTAGAACACCCCCCAAAAAAACCACTCCACCAGAAGACTTCTAGGACTGATAAAGAAATTTAACAATGTAGCAGGATATAAGATCAACATACATAAGTCAGTTGCTTCCCTTTACTCCAGAAGTAAATCTGCTGAGAAAAAAATCAGGAAACCTAACCCATTCACAATAACCTCAAAAACAAAAACAATAAATTGGGAATAAATCTAACCAAGGAGGTGAAAGACCTCTACAATGAAAGCCACATAACACTGAAGAAAGAAACTGAAGAAGACCTTAGAAGATGGAAAGAATTAGTATTATCAAAATGGTCATAGTACCAAAAACGTTAAACAGATTTCATGCAATCCCCATCAAAATATCAATGCCATTCTTCACAGAACTAGAAAAAAAGGTCCTAAAATTCATTTGAAAGAATAAGAGACCCAGACAAGACAAAGCAATCGGGAACAAGAAGAGCAATGCAGGGGGTATCACAATACCAGACCACAAATCATACCACAGAACTATAGTAAAATAAATAGCATGGTATTGGCACCAAAACAGACACAAAGACTAATGGAATAGAATAGAAGACGCAGAAACAAATCCACATAGATACAGCCACCTGATACTTGAGAAAGGTGCCAAAAACATACATTGGAGAGAAGAGAGTCTTTTTTAACAAACAGTGCTGGGAGAACTGGATATCCATATGTAGAAGAATAAAATTAGATCCCTTTATCTCACCCTCCACAAAAGTCAACTCAAAGTGGATCAGAGACCTAGGAATTAGAGCAGAAACTCGGTAAATACTAGGGGAAAATGTAAGTTCAACACTCCAACATATTGCCACAGGCACCAATTTCCTTAACAAGACTCCTAAAGCACAAGAAATAAAACCAAGAATCAATAAGAGGGACATCATCAAATTTAAAAGCTTCTGCATAGCAGAAGAGACAATAAAAAGCATCTAGCAAGAACCTATAGAATGGGAAATATTTGTCACCTACTCCTCAGACAGGAGATTAATATCCAAAATATATGAGAACTCAAAAAAACACCAAATAAAATAAAGAGCCAAATTAATAAATGGGCAAATGAATTAAATAGACACTTCTCAAATGTTGAAATACAAATGGCCAACAAACATATGAAAAAACATTCAACATCCCTAGCAATCAGAGAAATACAAATCAAAACTATTCTGAGATTTCATCTTGCTCCAGTTAGAATGGCAATTATTAAGAATACAAATCATAATAAACGCTGGTGAGGATATGGGTAAAAGGGTACACTCATACATTGTTGGTAGGATTGCAAATTAGTACAACCACTCTGGAAAGCAGTATGGAGAGTCCTCAAAAAACCACCATATAACCCAGCTATCCTACTCCTCAGCATATATCCAGAAGATCTAAAATCAGCATACTGTAGGGATACAGCCAGCACAATTCCCCATAGACAAGTTATGGAACCAGCCCAGGGACCCATCAACAGATGAATGGATAAAGAAAATATGGTATATATACATGCAATGGAGTTTTACTCAGCCATAAAGAAGAATGAGCTTATGGCATTTGCTAGTAACTGGATGGGACTGGAGAACATCATGCAAAGTGAAATAACCAGACTCAGAAAGTCAAGGGTCAAATATTTTCTCTCATATGTGGAAGCTAGACCAAAAGAAGGAGTGGGGAATGAGAAGAGGGATCTCTTGAAAATAGAAGCGTGAACAGTGGAGTAGTGGAAGGAGATTGAGGGGGAGGGATTAGGGATGGGAAAAGGGAAGAATGGTGGAATGAAATTGACCAAATAATGCTGTACACATGTCTGACTATACCACAGTGAATGCCACCTCTATGTATATCTGTAAAGCACCAATTAAAAACAATTATAAATAAATAGAAGGAAGACCAGTAGAGGAGAAGGAACAGGGAGGGAGGAGAGTGAAAGCGGAAGCACTGGGGACAGAATTGGAGCAAATTGTATTTCATGCTTTTATAATTATGTCAAAATGAATCCTGGGGCTGAAGTTGTGGCTCAGAGGAAGAGTGCTTGCCTGGCATGGGTGAGGCCCTGGGTTCAATACTCAGCACCACATATAAATAAATAAAAGATCCATTGACAACTAAAAACAATAATAAAAAAGAACCCTAATATTATGTATAACTATAATGTACTCATAAAATTCATATATATATATATATATATATTTACTAATAAAATTCACATATATACATGTATAAATATACCCATAAAATTGGGATACATTAACTGGAAGAGAGTTAATTACAAAATTTTCTTCTTTTTGACAGAACCTATATTTACTCAGAAAAGAATATTAGACTAACAAAACTTTTCTTTTTTTAATCGCATAATGCATACTTAGAAAAACCTTTGAAAAACCCAAACCTTTGTTTAAGAGACATTAGGGCATTTAACTCCTGGGTCTTGGCTCTTCAAACTGGTTTATGGGTTCCTGCTTAATTTGGGTGTTCACTTTCCTGTGTCAAAGTGAAAGCTGAGTGTTGAACAGGTGGTTAACAACATTTGCCCTGTTCTGGATTTCATAACTGAAGAAAAATGTATGAAGATTTTTCTCATAAGTTAAGAAATAAGAATCATGTATAAGTTGAAAATAAGACTCATGCATATTGATAACTAAGTAAATGGGAATTACTTTATATTATCTACCCTCCTGAATGAGAATTTTTGTCTTACAAGTCCCAACACTAGTCCAGTAATCCTCACAAGTAATACTCATTCAGTTTTGCCAATAGAAAAAAATTTCTTAAAGCTTAACAAAAATGGATTACTTGCTTTGGTTATCTTAAGTGATGTTTTAGTTGGCAGTGTAGTTAATTCCTTGTGCCTATATGATTCTCAGCTTTCTAAGGATTTTAGAGTACTCTAACATGGTTTAGTTCCCATTTTATTCGACTCCTAAAGAATCAAGTGTAGGTCTATTGCTACAGTGGAATTAATTTTTAAAAATCCTGTTTCTGATTTGACATTTCTGGTCTCTTGCTTAATTTAGTTGATAAAGAGGTGCCTTTGAAGTTAAATGATTTGGGTTCTCTTTCCATTATAGGGCTTGGAAGAAACAGTGGACAAATCTTGTGATCTTCACCTGTGCCTGGTAATAGTATGTCATTTTTCCAAAATGGGGTCTGGTCATTCTTAGCGCCGTGTCCATTTGGTCAGCACACGGGAGCTCACAGATAGGACATGGCACTCCAGCAGCATCTTATGTGTAGAAATCCCAAGGGATTCATGGAAATCAAAAAGCTTCCAGTTCAAAATTATTGAGATATTTTAAATAGAATTTAAATTTTTTTCAATTTGCCTTGGAATTTTGCATTTAAAAAAATAAATTCTTTTTTTCATGTGCTATTTTCCATATTACACATATATTGGGATTTATCCCATGTTAACTGAAACTTTATGGAGTTTCCTAGGAGTAGTCTTTTAGGTTTTTTTTCCCCTTTCTGAGATTTACCTAAGTTTTTGAACAATGGAGAGTAGGACTCTTCAAGAAAGTTCTGAAACTTCCATAACCAGAGTTGTCCCTGTGCCTGTAGAGCTTGTAAGGAGGAGGGAGGGAGGTAGCTGCAGAGCTCTTTGCTGTGAGGCTGGCCTCTGTTCTCCTAGCAGCCATCTGCAAGGAGAGCCTTTGCACTGGGACAAAGACACCAGAGAGTCACTTAGATAATAAGAGAGTGCAGTCCAGGCAGCATCCAACCCACGATATGCTCTTTTCCTTTTTTGAAATCTGAGAAGAAAAAAAAAAAATTTTTTTTGAGAGTTTATTCTAATCCACTCTGGCACTGCTGCAGAAAGTATTTTAGAGAATCAGGATCCCACATGAGGATACTTTGGTATTGGACAGAACCAACTAAGAAGGATTACAAGTTGCAAAACCAAAACAATAAGAAAAACCCTTGACAAACCTTGAGGGGGACTGAAATTTTAAATAATTAAAGAGAGAATGAGGTCTGATAAGAGGAGGGACTGGTGCCTTGTTCATAGCTGTATCCCTGGCACACATGGACCCAACTACAACACCGAAGTGTGAACAGAAGTCAGAAGCACAGAACCTGAACCAGCAGAAGAGCAACACCTGGACTGGAATGCTGAGACCTCCTGAGGGAGAACTCACAGCTAACAGCAGCACCGTACAGCACATTGTTATATAACTACCTGTCTTGTACATAAGCCATGTGTGATTTGTCCCTTTTGGCATTCATCCTTTTTTTTCTTTTCTTTTTCCCCTCCACTCATACTTTCTTTTCTTGGTACTGGCCATGGAACCCAGGGCCTCCCACATGCTAGGCAAATGCTCAACCACTGAGCTACATCCCCAGTTGTTTATTTTTATTTTTTATTTTTGAAACAGGGTCTTGCTAAATCACCCAGCCTGGCCTCAAACTTTCAATCCTCCTTCCTCAGCCTCCTGAGTAGCTGGAATTACAGGCATGCATCACTAGACCCAGTGCCTCCAGCAGTGTGACCAAACTCTCGGGTCTGGTGAGGGGCGAAGGGGGGTTGGAAAATAAAGATTCACAAACACAGATTTTGATGATTAAGCTGGGATCAGGTGGAGCTCTGCTCTCTGATGGAGATGCGGATCTACAGAGTTACACCAGCAATCTTTATTTTTATATGTCTCGTTATCAGGTTAAAGACTATGCAAGCATTATTCTTTGTATTCAGGAAAGTTACAGAAACTAGGACATCTATGTAGCTTTTCCACAGTTGCAATCCACAGTTACAAAGTGCAATGTTAGGAGCTTTGTGTACCTCTCAAGAAAGTCCATTGTTAAAAGTTACTATAAGGCAGGCAGGAATCAGAGAAGCTGAGCTGGTGAAACATGGTGGTTTCTAGCATAAGAATTCCTTCCTTCCCAGGAGCTGTGTTCCTGAGATCAAGGTCAGAGCTCTTAGGACTCTTGCACAGAGCCTCCTCATGCAGGGCATTGCCACAGCAGCGAAGCATCCTATACCATCCAGGCATCCAGCATGCCACAGCCATAAGGTCATCAAAGACCCCCAATCTCAGTAACTGCTCTTCCATGCTCTGTTACTGCTCTCAACAACCCAGCTGCTATTCATATTTTCTAAATGAATCCTTTCATACTCCTTATGTAGAATCCAATCTCTTAAGGTATTGGCAAGGAAGATGTCAGAACTAGATGGACCCAAATGCCTTTACAGTTATCACCTGGTCTCCAGATTAGGCAGATCAGTCTGTAGCTCCTCTTATATGCAATACATCCATGTTGATTGATTAGGCCCTTGCATGGGTGGGGCACATTTACTTTTTCAAGTCCATGTTTGATCCAGTACTACATTTCCTTTGTGCATTAGCTTGCTAAGCATTCCATATATTTTCTCTCTTCTAGATTAGTCAAGGAGCAGAATGCATTTTTATTTCCAAAAACTTATTTCTAGCAGAAGCCAGCGCGGAAAACAGGAGAGCAGCATTAGAGCTGGTTAGCACTTACCCCACAGAGGAGGCCATTCAGGAGCACCTGGCCAAGGAGCAAGTGTGGAATGAGTACAAGGCCAGACTCTTGGTGCAGCACCTGAATACAAGAAGCAGGGCCACTGGCACGGCTCATTTTTGTTTTTAATGAAAAATCCAAAGACATTGAAAAAAATAAGTAAAAGTTCACTTCAGTTTGCTTGTAGATCTGCTTCTACAGAGATCAGGGCACAGGATTTATTCAGTGTTGCTCAAAAAAGAGGATGTCACATCATAATTTGCGTAGAACTCCCTCTGGTAACTGTCACACTGTAAAACACAATTGAAAAACTGAGAAATTGTACTGTTGTTTTTCATTGAATGATATATCTGAGATTTAGGTATCCAAGAGGTTTTAGCTCACATTGGATAGTGTGCTCAATATGTTTGTTAGTAATAAAAACAGGCTAGAAAACTGACTAATGTGATTCCAATTAAAAAAAGTATATATATATATATATATATATATGTGTGTGTGTGTGTGTGTGTGTGTGTGTGTGTGTGTACTTTTTTTTTTTTTTCTTTTGGTGGTACTGGGGTTTGAATTCAGGGCCACATGCATACTAGGTAGGTACTCTACCCGTGTTATGGTTTCAATGTGCGGTGTCCCCCAAAAGTTCACATGTGAGACAATGCAGGAAGGTTAAGAGGAGAAATGACTGGGTTGTAAGAGGCTTAACCCAATCAGTGAATTAATCCCTGATTAATCCCTGATTAACTGAAGTGGTAGGGTATGTTTGGAGGAGATGGGAATTGGGCGTGGCTTTGAGTATATATTTTGTATCTGAGAGTGAAGTCTCTCTTTTCTGTTTCCTGATGATGTGAGCTGCTTCCCTTTGCCATGCTCTTCCGCCATGATGTTCAGCCTCACCTCAAAGCCTGAGGAATGGAGTCAGCCTTCTATGGACTAGAACCTCTGAAACCTTGAACCCTCAAATAAACCTTTTCTCCTCTACAACTGTGCTGGTCAGATCCTTTTAGTCATAGCAGTGAAAAAGCTGACTAAAACAACCAGTGAGCTACATTTCCAGTCCCCAAATTATGCATTTTTTTGTTTAAGTTTTTTTTTTGGGGGGGGGATATTTCTGTCTTTTCAAAAATATTCTACTAGCCATTACTCTTTTAATCAGAAAAATAAAGTCTTAAAAAAATCCTAGTTCTTCTTGGGCTAATGTTTCCATGATAGAAACTTTGCAGACTGAAAAATTAACACAGTAAATAAAGAGGGAAATGATCCTGCAGAGAACTTCACATTATATAAAACCTGTTTCTTGTCCTAGCAGAGTTAAAGATGATACAATGGTTAGACATTTCAGTGGATGCTTCTTCGTGTCCTCACCCTGGGTACCCTCAGCCTACCTCTGATTTCAGCTGTTAGGCACTCTGGAATGTGTCCCCGCCTGCAGCGACGACACCGCGGGAAAGACTCGGAGGCAGACTGGGAACGACCAACTTCTTTATTCTACTTTTGGGGGATGCTTCCTTGCATGCTTCTCTTTGCAGGTCTTGCGGACTGAAGTGCAGGGTGAAGTGCCAGTCTCATGTTGGCCCCCCAGGAGCCTGGTGTTTCCGCCTCTTCCTCCTCTGATGCCTCACTCACCAGGTTCTTGGGCAGCAGCGCAAGCGCAGCCGCCAACTGCTCAGGGGCACCGGTCGTGTTCTTCACCGCCGGCCACAGCATCCTGCTCCCCCGGCAGCCCCATGGCGGGGGGCAGGAAAGGGCCCAGTGGTTGCTACTGCCACCAGCTGTGAAGTCCCCACTGCGCCTCAACTGGCTCGCCCACGCGGCTATTGCCGCTCCGCAGCGCCTCACCATGAGGTTCCTGGGGCTGCCGGGCATGTCGGGTAAGGAGGTGCCGCCTGCGGCAGGGCCTCCTACATCTCCCCCTTTTTGTTTTAAAAGGTGAAGAAAACTTTAATGGATGAGTGATAGCTATCATTACATCTGGATGACTGTGCCTGTCTTAGGCGTCCACATGTCTTACTGACATTCTTACCCATCCTCGGATTACCAAGAAGCTTGATATTATCGTCTTGGCTCCTGTCTTAGGTTGATATGTCAGTCACATGAGACTCTCCCGTCTTTGACTACCAGCTGTCCATTTGAGACAACCAAACCTGAGGAGAAGTTCCGGCTTCTAAGGTGCAAGTGCATTTTTTACAATGATCTTATCCCTTTGTTGGCGTAGGTGCATCTTACACATGCAATAAAATGCTAACACAATGAACAACAGAAGTATTAAACAGAACACCATAATGCCTGCCCATTTTTGACCCCATTGTACAATATCTTTAAAAAACGTAATTACATCAGCAACAGAGGGCACATTGACTTTAGTAGAATTTACTAAGTTTGGGCTCGTAGTGATCTGGTGAGATTATCAAACTGATAGTTCCAAGATCCATTAAGCACAGCACTAAGTTGTCTTGATAAATTGGCAGCCCTGCTATAATTATGGTATTGAACCCCTGTAAGACATAGTCCTGAATAATGTCCAAGACATCCTGATGCAGCAAGGTCCATCAAAATATCCACTTATTCTTGGAGAAGATCAACACGTTGGTTGAGTACCAGAGCGAAGATGTTGATCTATGGTCTCCCGTGTTTGAAGAGCCGTGGCCACACCACCGGTGAGGTTGTTCAATGCAAGACAACACCACAGGCAGGTCTTCCACATTGGCTAAAACTGGCATTGGGAGGTACCTAGGAACTCGAGCAACAATCATTAAAGGAAAACTACTATTCCAACATTGAGTTCAATGGAGGAGGCATTAGAGGCTATAAGGATGAACGGTGACATGACACATATAGGGGTAGGCTTAAATGTAATCAGGGAGGACATTAAGGAGGGAGGGACAAAGGCCATAACTACAGACCAGAGTTGTAAGGTGTTTCAATCAGTGGAATCATCAGGAGGAGAATTATCATGTTCATGTTCACTGTTTTCAATCAGTAGGAGTCAAATTTAAATTACTCAAAGACTCAAGCATACTTATGATAAATGGTGCCTGTGGTCCATATGTCATAACTGCCTCTTTAAGGTTTTTAATAGTTTTAAAATCTATTGGTTGATGGCATCTCCGTCCATCCTGGTCCTCAAATATGGGCAGGTTCCACAAACTCTGGGGTTCCCTGCATTCCAGGGCATCTAAATGCTTTGAAAGATCAGAGGATCCCCCCATGGTGGTGCAGAAGGCTGAATATCTAGCTTTCCCCTACCTTTTCCCCTTATTCTTCTTAAATTATCTGAGTAATTACTTTCTAAGTCACTACCACTCAATTCTTCCTCACCTTGTTCTCCTTGTTTCCTAAGGCTTCCACACTTTCAGTGACACTTTCCTGGATGCTAGGTTTAGATGAAGTTAAATATTCCCTAATTAATTGCCACATAGGAAACATTCTTTTAGAAAGAGGAGCCCCCTGTTTTTCTGTCGCTATTAAATTCTGTTTATGAAGATCCCATTGTGGTACATTAAGTAAGCCTTCCTTTATAAACCACGGGCTCACTGTTGCTAAGGTTTGAACATATGACTTTACAGTAGATTCTTTTACTGCTGTACCATTACTCATTAATAAATCTTTTATGACTTTGGTCATCTCATTCTTTGAGATTTCCGACCCCATTATGAACAGCTTTGCTTTCCCTCGCCCTACTCCTGTGAGGTTCCTCAGTTTACCCGCCATGCCGATGATGGAGGCGGACTGGGAACGAACAGCCTTTTTATTTTTCTCCTTCCTTCCTATTTTTCTCTTACTTTCCCTTGCCCTTAACCGCTCGGGCCAGAGACTCCCGCGAGGTTCCTCAGTACTTAACTCACCTTGCTGAAGTTCCCCGTAAGGGCCACCACTTGTCGTGGCCTGCAGCGACGACACCATGGGAAAGAATCGGAGGCGGACTGGGAATGACCAACTTCTTTATTCTACTTTCGAGGGATGCTTCCTTGCATGCTTCTCTTTGCAGGTCTTGAGGGTTGAAGTGCAGGGTGAAGTACCAGTCTCATGTTGGCGCCCGAGAAGCCTGGCGTTTCCACCTCTTCCTCCTCCGAGGCCTCACTCATCACGTTCTCAGGCGCAGCTGCTGGCTGCTCAGGGGCACCAGGCGCGTTCTCCGCCACAGGCCACAGCGTCCTGCTCCCCGGGGCAGCCCCATGGCGGGGGCGGGGAAGGGCCCAGCGGCCAGCTACAAAGGCCCCGCTGTGCTGCGACTGGCTCACCCACGCAGCTATTGCGGCTCCGCGCCGCCTCACCGCGAGGTTCCTGGGGCTGCTGTGCACGTCGGGCGAGGAGGCGCCGCTCGTGCGCGGCCTCCTACAGGTATGATGACAGCGTCTTACCCCCAGGAGAAAAGTTCAACCAGAGTGAGAATGGGATTGGGTGGGTGAACGTCCCAGCCTTCCAGTCTTTGATGGAATGTTTCTAAGGTACATTTGACACAGTCCCTCGACGGGTCCGATATTAGTTACCTGTGCTGTATAATAATTTCCGTAGTTTAAAATAACAAACTTTTCTTATTTCACAGTTCCTGTGAGTTAGGAGCCGGGGAACCAGTTGGCTGGGTGGTCTGGCCTCTCACAAGCCTCTCGTGAGGCTGCCATTAACATGTCAGCCAAGGCTGCCATCAACATGTCAGCCAAGGCTGCCATCGGCTGGAGCCTGGTTGGGTCTGGAAGATCCACTTCCCAGCTCACTCTCCTGTTGACAGGAGACTTCAACTGAGGAAAGCCTTGCCACATGGACCCCTTTGTAAGGCTTCCCACCATGTGGCTTCCCCAAAATGAATCATCTGAAAGAGAGAGACAGACCAGTGCCCCCCATGGAAGCCGTAGTCTTTTTTATGACTGCATCTCAGAAGTGACACACCATCACTTCTACTGTGTGCTCTTGGGTACACAGACCCACCCTGGTGCAGTACTGGAGGACGCTACATAGAGATGTGACTACACGGGGGACAGCTGGGAGGCTGCTTACCACAGGTCTCCCAGAGGGTTAGTCAGGTGTCTCAGTGAGAGAGCAACTGATTATGCATTCTGGTCTTGTCCTTTTCTACTTCAGTGTGTGGCTCTCCCCATTCCCTCATCTCTTCTTCCTGACACCCTCACCCCCATGACTTCCCTAAATCTCTGTCTGACTTGGATTCTCCTTGCAGGAAAAAACTCCAAATAAGAGAAATCCTGGCCCATTATGCAAACCATCAATCAGGATTTTCCTTGAGTTTTGTCAGTTGAAAAATCAATGACCACCTACGGCAAATATTCAAAGCTTTCCTTTGAAATATTGTAAAGCATGCACAAAAGTTGCAGTAATAATATAAAGAACTCCCATATACCTTTACCCATGTTCATTGATTTTTAATGTTTTACCACATTTTTTTCTAATTTAAATGTTTTCTGAACCATTCAAAAGTAGGTTGTATTTATCATGCCCCTTGTATTCATCAGGGTTCTTGAAAGAAACAGAACCACTTGGAAGTGTGTGTGTGTGTCTATCTGTTTGTATGTATGTACGAAGGTTTATTGTAAGGAATTCACTCATGTAATTATCGAGGATGCAGAGTCCAAAATCTGCAGCATGGGTGGCAGACTGCAAATCTAGGAGAGTTGATGGTGCAAAGGAGTGTGAAGGCTGATTACTGGAGAATTCCCTCTTGCTCAGGGAGGTGGGTCTTTTTGTTTTATTTGGACCTTCAGTTGATTGGACAAGACCCACCACATTATGGAGGGCAGTTGCTTACTCAAAGTTCACCAATTTAAATATGAATTCCATTCAAAAACATCAAGTTGACACATAAAATTAATCATTAAAAGTCTACTCTTGTCAAGTTGGCACCCACATGCACCTCATTAAGTCATAGTTTATCTCCAAATGAAGACAATGACAAGATCATATGTGTGCCTAAATTGATAAATTTATCCTGTGTAAAACCGAAGGTGCACTAACCCTATCCCTGGAAGAGGATGTCTGGATCTTGGATGGTGTGGTTTTTTTGTTTGTTTGTTTGTTTGTTTGTTTTCTCTTTGACATCCTGTGGCTTGAGTACTGTGACATAAAGTTAAAAATTCCTAAATCATATGACATAATGTCAATACATCTTATGTTACAAGGCAAGTGGGTAAGAAAGGAAGAAAACAAAGACATCATGTATATAAATATAAAATATGCACACTAGAAAACCTCTAAGAATAAAAATACACAAACATTCATAACAACACAAGGAGAAAATGCTCATGACAATTATAGTTCTTGCTTCCATAACTAATCCTGCGGCCATAGCTGATTTTTATAACCACCTGCTTAGCATAATCTGTACTCCCTTGGCCTTCACCAAACCCTTCAGTTAATTATGGTTATTTGAATGGTGGGGTGACCCGGACCTTCATTCCTGATGGGTCAGGGTCATTAAACCTACCTGAATTGGGTTGTGGTAGTTTACCATTGACTTAAAATTTTTAAATTTTTTAATTGACACATAGTAATTGTACCTATTTATGGGATACAGTGTGATATTTCAGCACATGTAAACATTGTATAATGATCAGGTCAAGGTAATTGGCATATCCAGCACTTCACACACCTATTGTTCCTTTGTGAGGGGACATTCAAAATCCTTTCTAGTAGCTATTTTGAAATATTCAATTAACTGTTGCCAACCAAAGTTACCCTACTGTCCTGTAGAACATTAAACATTATTCCTTCTGTCCATCTACATCCCTATACCCATTGTCCATTCTCTCCCCACACCCCTTCCCCTATACCCTTCCTGGACTGTGTTAACCACTATTCTATTCTCCACTTCTTTAACAGCAACTTTTTGTTTTCCACATAATAAGTGAGAATACATGATATTTGTCTTTCTGTGTCTACTTACTCTAGTTACAGCCATATTGTTGTAAATGATTGAATTTCATTCTTTTTATGGTTTATATTCCATCATTCATATAAATATATATAAAACATTTTCTTATCCACTTATGGGCAACTATGTTGATTATATATCGTAGCTATTGTGAACTATTCTGCAATAAACATGCTAATGCATGTCTCTTTTTTTCCTTCCTTCAGAATCTTCTTTATTCAATACCAAATGGATAAAATATAAGAATGACAATTTATTTTTTAATTATTTATTTATTTTTTAATTTTTTAAAGACTGCATTTTGATTCATTGTACACAAATGAGGTACATCATTTCATTTCTTTGGTTGTACACAATGTAGATCTAGACCATTTATGGATGTGGGGGAAAAGGCACACTTTTACATTGCTGGTGGAGTTGCAAATTGGTGCAGCCACTCTGGAAAGCAGTGTGGAGAATCCTCAGAAAACTTGGAATGGACTCACCTTTTAACCCAGTTATCCCACTCCTTGGTTTATACCCAAAGGATTTAAAATCAGCAGACTGCATGTGTCTTTTGAATACTGACTTCAGTTCATTAGGATATATACCCAGTAATGTGATGGATGGATCATTCTAATTTTTTCTGGAACCTCCATACTGTTTTCCCTAATAGATGTTCTAATTTACACTCCCACCAACAGTGTATGAGAATTCTCTTTTCTCTATATCCTCACCAGCATTTGTCATTTTTTGTCTTTTTGATTTAGCCATATTAATTGAGATGACAAAAAATCTCATTGTGGTTTTCATTAGCATTTTCCTGATATATTTGTGGTAATGATCATGTATCATACACTTACACTTGTAGGCTATTGGCATATTGTCTTCTCAGAAATATCTGTTCATGTCATTCACCCATTTTTTTAAAATCAGATTTTTTTTTCTGTTGAGTGTTCTTTATATATTTTAGATATCAATCCCTTCTCAGAGGAATAGCTTCAAAATATTTCCTCCCATTCTGTAGACTGTATCTTCATCCTGTTTTACTGTTTCCTTGGCTATACTGAAGCTTTTTGGTTTGATGTCACCCCATTTGTAAATTTTTGCTTTTGTTGCTTTAGGCCATTAGGATCATATCCAAAATATCTTTGCCCAGACCAATGTCCTGAAGCAATTTTCCCAGTTTCTTCTAGTAGTTTCATAGTTTTAGGTCCTACATTTATTGACATCAATCCATTTTGAGTTTATTTGTGTATATGATGAGAGATAAGGGTCTGGCTTCTTTCTTCTGCATATGGATACCCAGTTTTCCCAGCACCATTTATAGAAGAGACTTTCTTTCTCTGGTATATGTTCTTGTTGTCTTCATTGAAAATCAGTTGGCCGTAAATATGTGGATTTATTTCTATATTCTGCATTCTGTTCTATTGGTATATGTGTCAGTTTTTAAGCCAGTATCATACTGTTTTGTTTTTCTATCGATTTTTAATACATTTTTGCTCAAGATTGTTTTGGCTATTCAGTTCTTTGAGGTTTCATACAAATTTGGGGAGCATTTTTTTCTTTGAAGAATGTTATTATTTTGGTAGAAATTGCATTGAATCTGGAGATTGCTTTGAGTAATTAACAATATTAATTCTTCCAATACATGAACATGAAATGTCTTTCCAATTTTTTGTGCCTTCTTCAATTTCTTTCACCGGTTTGTATTTCTTAACAGATATTCATTTTCATAGTTAAATTTATTCCTAGGTAATTTTTATAGCTGTTGTGAATAAAATTTCTTTCTTGATTTCTTCCTCAGAAATTTCCTTATTTATGTTTAAGAAAACTACTGAATTTTGCACATTAATTTTGTATCCTGCAACCTTATTGAATCTGTTTATCAATTCTAACAATTTTTTTGTTGATTATATAAAAGCATACCATCTGCAAACAGGGATAATTAGACCACCTCCTTTCCTATATGAATTTCCTTTCCCTCCCTCCCTCCCTCCCTCCCTTTCTTTCTTTCTTTCTTTCTTTCTTTCTTTCTTTCTTTCTACCTTCCTTTCTTTTTCTTTCTTTCTTTTCTTTCTTTCTCTTGCTTTATTGCTCTAATCATTCAATCAATAATGAATAAGAGTGGTGAAAGTGGAATTCTTGTATTATTCCTGAACTTAGAGGAAAAAAATTCAGCTTTTCCCCATTCAATATAATTTAGGATGAAAAAAAAAAAAAGGATGTGAGTTTGACATATATGTCTCTTCTTGTGTTGCGGGACATTCCTTCTATACCTAATTTTTTGACAGTTTGGTTATTGTAGTCCTTCCGTGGCAACATGTTATCTTGTTTGTGCATTCTTGTGTCCCTTTATTGCTGTTTGTCCATATGACAGGAAAGTTGTCTCTACCAATATTATAGAGTGTAGCTTCTATAGCTCTTATCAACAGTAGCAATATCTGCAGGTGCCTCAGTGGCCTAGACCATAGGGGTTATGCACTGTCATCTGGGATCCAGCTCTCTTAGGTGAAGCAGGTTTTCCAGTAGCTGTGCACATGGTGCACCTGGCATCCATCAATCTTTGAGGGTCATGTTGGGTCAGGGGCACCACAGGGGAATCAGATGGATGAGAAACAGTGTGCTCAATAGTGGAGTTGGGTACATATCAGTGTCCAACAGCTATAAGGGTGACTTCATAGGATCTTGGGGGACCAACCTGCTGAGGACAGACTGCTTCCCATGGCTGAGGATGGATGGGCAGGAGAGGCTGTCCATCTACTTCTCAGGGCCCAAATCACTGAGGGAAGGATGCTTTATTGCTTCCCAGGGTCATGGGTGGATGGGTGGGGTAGAGCTGTCCATCTGCTTACCAAGTCTTCTGTGGGCTGAACCACTCAAGACAGGCTGCCCAGCTACTTGCCAAGAATGAGGGTGGGTGGGTGGGGCCATCTGGAGGTAGCAGAAAGGTAGGTAGAGCTGTCTCATAATTTCCTGGGGGCCTCAACAAGCTAATCCATGCTGGAAGGGCTTCCCAGTTGCTTCCTGTGGTTATGGAGGTGAAAGTAAGCAGGGCTACTTGGCTGTTTCACAATAGATTGGTAGAGTTGCTGGGCACAGCAGCCTGGATACTTTACAGTATTCCAATGTAGGTGGGGATCTTAAGATGGCACCGTACATAATCATGGACTAAAGCATACAAAATTAACCTTTTCTCTATAAGTTGGTTATCTCAGATATTTTCTTATAGAGATGAAAAGCTGATCAACACAATTCTACCAAAGCTACTATCTGTGGACTTACAGAATGCCTTATTCCCTCCATCAAGGACAAGGCATATTAGTCAAGGCAAAGATTGATAGAAAAGGTAGGGTCTTTTGGCTGGATTGGAGACCTAACACTAATTGTAGATAAAATGGCCAGGGGACAGATGCTTGTTTTGGTAGCCCTTGATGCAGGATCCCAGGCAGTGTGATTCTGAAAATTATTGGTAGTCTTAATAGACCTAAAGTTAGATTGGGAGGATACAGAGATGCAATAATTGATGAGATTAAGATGAAAGTTTAGATGAAAATTGGAACTTTTGAACAGATATTATGTGAAGTGGTCATGTCTCCTTTACTGGAATGTATTTTTGGCATGGATATTATGTCCAGCTGAGGATTCTTCCCCTACAAACATTGAAAACAGAAATCATGTTAGTCTGTCCTCAAGCCAGACTTGACTGGACATGCTGAAAAGAGAACACTTGAAATGCTTGGACCTACACAGTTTGGTTACTTTAGAATGACATAGACACCTGCTGGGGAAAAAGGAATTGTCATTTTAATCAATGGCATGCTATGGGCTAGAGTACTGGTATTAATGAAGTCTCTATGTAGTAGCCCTCTATGACCTGTGGAAAAGGTGGCTTTTTCACATGGAGACTAATAGCAGACTACCAAGACTTAAATAAACTTGCACTGATCATAGCCTCAGCAGTCCCAGTCATTGTTTCAACAAGGTAAAAAATTCAACAGGCTAAGAAAATGGGTCTCAGTGTTTGATCTTATAAACACTTGGAGGAACTTTAGGTACAAGGAAATGAGAGGGAGGGGGAATGAAAAATGGTGGAATGAGACAGACATCATTACCCTATACACATGTATGATTACACGAATGGTATGAATCTACATCGTGTACAACCATAGAAACAAAAAGCTCTAACCCATTTGTGTACAAGGAATCAAAATGCAGCCTGGGGGGATCCAAGATGGCAGACTAGAGGGTCACTGCATTTCCCATCGCTCCAGAAATCAGGATTCAAGAAGGGGAGGCATTGAGAGACTCGGACCAATAAAGAGCCGCGGGGTGAGTCTCTCCCACCGGGTTAAGCTCGGCCCGGGCGGCAGGCCTGGACAGGGGCAACTTCTCGGAGCAGGGCAGGGCAGCGAGAGTCTTCCCCAAACAGCCCTGCTCCCTCCGGCGGCAGGCTTGATCCACAGCCAGCTTCTTGGAGCAGGTCTGCCCAGTAAGAGCTTTCCCACACAGAGCCAACCCCAAGCCCTGAACCCAGCGGTGGGCCCTGGCCTGCAGGCAGCTTCTGGGACCAAGGCAGGACAGGGAGAGGCTTTCCCCTAGCAGCCCGGCTCCCTCAGGTGGGGGCGGGCCCTGTCTATAGCCAGCTTCTAGGAGCCGGCTGCCCAGTGAGAGGATTTCCAAGCAGAACCAGCCCCCAGCCCTGGAGCCAGTAGCGGGCTAGGGCTTTTCTTCGGAAGCACTGCATTATCAAGTTCCTCCAAGACTTCAGGCTACTGAAGGCTGGGAGGTGATATACTGGAAATCTACAGGGACACTATAAGCCAATAGAGGAAATCTGCAATATCTCAGAGTCCCACTGACATCTGACCAATATGAGAAAACAAGGGAAGAAAATGGCCCAAACAAACCTAGATACTATATCAATAAAACCCAATGACAGCACAACAGAAGAAATGTCAGAAAGGGAGTTCAGAATGTACACAATTAAAACAATCAGGGAAGCAAACGAGGAGATGAAAGAGCAAATGCAGGCATTGAAGGAGGAGATGAAAGAGCAAATGCAGGCATTAAATGATCGCACCAATCAACAGTTAAAAGAGCAAATACAGGAAACAAAAGATCATTTCAATAAAGAGTTAGAGATACTGAAAAAAACAAACAAACAGAAATCCTTGAAATGAGGGAAACAATAAACCAAGTTAAAAACTCCATAGAAAGCATAACCAATGGGACAGATCACCTGGAAGACAGAACTTCAGACATTGAAGACAAAATATTTAATCTTGAAAACAAAATTGACCAAACAGAGAAGATGGTAAGAAATCATCAACAGAATCTACAAGAATTATGGGATATCATGAAAAGGTCAAATTTAAGAAGTATTGGGATTGAGGAAGGCTAAGAGAAACAAACCAAAGTAATGAACAATCTATTCAATGAAATAATATCAGAAAATTTCCCGAATCTGAAGAATGAAATGGAAAACCAGGTACAAGAGGCTTATAGGACTCGAAATAAACAAAATTACAACAGACCCACAACAAGGCACATTATAATGAAAATACCTAACATACAAAATAAAGACAGAATTTTAAAGGCTGCAAGAGAAAAGAATCAAATTACATTCAATAAGAATATCAGCAGATTTTTCAATCCAGACCCTAAAAGCTAGAAGGGCCTGGAACAACATTTACCAAGCCCTGAAAGAAAACGGATGCCAACCAAGAATCTTACACCCAGCAAAACTTACTTTCAGATTTGATGACGAAATAAAATCCTTCCATGATAAACAAAAGCTAAAAGAATTTACAAAAAGAAAGCCGGCATTACAGAACATTCTCAGCAAAATATTCCATGAGGAAGAGATGAAAAACAATGATGCAAATCAGCAATGGGAGGAACTACCCTAAAGGAATAGCCAAATAAAGGAGAAACCAAATCATGTCAAAAAACAAAAATGAGTCAAATGACTGGGAATACAAATCATATCACAATAATAACCCTGAATGTTAATGGCCTGAACTCATCAATCAAAAGACATAGACTGGCAGATTGGATTAAAAAGAAAAATCCAACAATATGCTGCCTGCAAGAGACTCATCTCATAGAAAGAGATACCCACAGACTAAAGGTGAAAGGATGGGAAAAAACATACCATGCACACAGACACAGCAAAAAAGCTGAATATCCATCTTCATTTCAGATAATGTGAGCTTCAAGTCAAAACTACTCAGAAGGGATAAAGAAGGACATTTCCTACTGCTTAAGGGAAGCATAAATCAGCAAGACATAACTATCATAAATATCTATGCCCTGAACATTGGCTCATCCATGTACGTCAAACAAATCCTTCTCAATTCCAGAAATCAAATAGACCACAACACAATAATACTAGGCGATTTTAACACACCTCTCTCACCACTGGATAGATCTTCCAAACAAAAATTGAATAAAGAAACCATAGATCTCAATAACACAATCAACAATTTGGACTTAATGGACATATATAGAATATACCATCCAACAAAGAACGAATACAGTTTCTTCTCAGCAGCACATGGATCCTTCTCTAAAATAGACCATATTTTATGCCACAAAGCTACTGTTAGCAAATACAAGAAGATAGAGATATTACCTTGTATTCTATCAGATCATAATGGATTGAAATTAGAAATAAATGACAGAATAAAAAAACAGAAACTTCTCCAATACCTGGAGATTAAATAATATGCTATTATATGATGAATGGATAACAGAAGGCATCAGGAGGAAATAAAAAAATTCTTAGAAGTAAACGAGAACAAAGACACATCATATCAAAATCTCTGGGACACTATGAAAGCAGTACTTAGAGGAAGATTTATTTCATGGAGCACATTCAACAAAAGAAGTAAAAATCAACAAATAAATGACTTAACACTACAGCTCAAAGCCCTAGGAAAAGAAAAGCAGACCAACACCAAAAGTAGTAGAAGACAGGAAATAGTTAAATCAGAGCTGAAATCAACAAAATTGAAACAAAAGAAACAATCAAAAAAATCAACAAAATAAATAGTTGATTCTTTGAAAAAATAAACAAAATTGATAAACCCTTAGCCATACTAACAAAGAGAGAGAGAAAACTCAAATTACTAAAATTCGGAATGAACAAGGAAATATCACTACAGACACAAGTGAAATACAAAGCATAATTAGAAGCTATTTTGAAAATCTATACTCCAACAAAACAGAAAACCTTGAAGACATCAACAAGTTTCTAGAGACATATGAATTACCTAAACTGAATCAGGAGGACATACACAACTTAAATAAATCGATTTCAAGCAATGAAATAGAAGAGGTCATCAAAAGCCTACCAACAAAGAAAAGTCCGGGACCAGATGGGTTCTCAGTCGAGTTGTACAAAACTTTTAAAGAAGAGCTCATTCCAATACTCCTCAAAGTATTCCATGAAATAAATAGAAGAGGAAGGAATCCTCCCAAACTCGTTCTATGAAGCCAATATCACCCTGATACCTAAACCAGACAGAGACACATTGAGGAAAGGAAATTTCAGACCAATATCCTTAATGAACATCGACACAAAAATTCTCAACAAAATTTTAGCAAATCGCATACAAAAATATATTAAAAAGATAGTGCACCACGATCAAGTGGGTTTTATCCCAGGGATGCAAGGTTGGTTCAACATCTGGAAATCAATAAATGTCATTCACCATATCAACAGACTTAAAGTTAAGAATCACATGATTATTTCAATAGATGTAGAAAAAGCATTCGATAAAATACAGCATCACTTCATGCTCAAAACACTAGAAAAAATAGGGATAGTAGGAACATTCCTTAACATTGCAAAGGCCATCTACGCTAAGTCCGTGGCCAATATCATTCTAAATGGTGAAAAACTGAAAGCATTCCCCCTAAAAACTGGAACAAGGCAGGGATGCCCTCTTTCACCACTTCCATTCAACATCGTCCTTGGAACTCCAGCCAGAGCAATTAGACAAACCAAAGAAATTAAAGGGATACGAATAGGAAAAGAACTCAAACTATCCCTGTTCGCTGATGACATGATTATATATTTAGAGGAACCCGGAAATTCCACCAGAAAACTTTTAGAACTCATAAGTGAATTCAGTAAAGTAGCAGGTTACAAGATCAATGCTCATAAATCCAATGCATTTTTATACATAAGTGATGAATCTTCAGAAAGAGAAGTTAGGAAAACTACCCCATTCACAATAGCATTGAAAAAAATAAAATACTTGGGAGTTAATCTCACAAAAGAGGTGAAAGACCTCTACAACAAGAACTACAGAACACTAAAGAAAGAAATTAAAGAAAACCTTAGAAGATGGAAAGATCTCCCATGTTCTTGGATAGGCAGAACTAATATTGTCAAAATGGCCATTCTACCAAAAGTGCTATACAGATTCAATGCAATTCCAATTAAAATCCCAATGATGTACCTTACAGAAATAGAGCAAGCAGTCATGAAATTCATCTGAAAGAATAAGAAACCCAAAATAGCTAAAGCAATCCTTAGCAGGAAGAGTGAGCAGGGGGTATCGCAATACCAGACCTTCAACTATACTACAAAGCAATAGTAACAAAAACGGCATGGTATTGGTACCAAAATAGACATGTAGATCAATGGTACAGAATAGAGGACATGGACACAAACCCATATAAATACAATTTTCTCATATTACACAAAGGCGCCAAAAATATGCAATGGAGAAAAGATAGCCTCTTCAACAAATGGTGCTGGGAAAACTGGAAATCCATATGCAATAGAATGAAATTAAACCCCTATCTCTCACCCTGCACAAAAATCAACTCAAAATGGATCAAGGACCTCAGAATCAGAACAGAGACCCGTCATCTTATAGAAGAAAAAGTAGGTCCAAATCTTCAACATGTCAGCTTAGGATCAGACTTCCTTAACAGGACTCCCATTGCACAAGAAATAAAAGCAAGAATCAACAACTGGGATAGATTAAAACTAAATAGCTTTCTCTCAGCAAAGGAAACTATCAGTAATGTGAAGAGAGAGCCTACAGAGTGGGAGAATATCTTTGCCACTCATACTTCAGATAGAACACTAATTTCCAGAATACATAAAGAACTCAAAAAACTCTACACCAAGAATACAAATAATCCAATCAACAAATGGGCTAAGGAAATGAACAGAATCTTTGCAGAAGAAGATGTACAAGCAATCAACAGATATATGAAAAAATGTTCAACATCTCTAGTAATAAGAGAAATGCAAATCAAAACTATCCTAAGATTTCATCTCACCCCAATTAGAATGGCGATTATCAAGAACACAAGCAACAATAGGTGTTGGCAAGGATGTGGGGAAAACGGTACACTCATACATTGCTGGTGGGGTTGCAAATTAGTGCAACCACTCTGGAAAGCAGTACGGAGATTCCTCAGACAGCTTGGAATGGAACCACCATTTGTCCCAGCTTCCCACTCCTCGGCCTATACCCAAAGGACTTAAAATCAGCATACTACAGAGCTACAGCCACATCAATGTTCATAGCTGCTCAATTCACAATAGCCAGACTGTGGAACCAACCTAGATGCCCTTCGATTGATGAATGGATAAAGAAACTGTGGTGTATATATATATATATATATATATATATATATATATACATATATATATATATATATATATACAATGGAATATTACTCAGCCATAAAGAATGATAAAATTATGGCATTTTCAGGCAAATGGATGAAATTGGAGACTATCATGCTAATTGAGATGAGCCAATCTCAAAAAACCAAAGGACGAATGATCTCGCTGATAAGCAGATGATGACACATAATGGGGGGTGGGAGGGGTTAGTGTTAGGGTTAGGGTTAGGTTTAGGTTTAGGGTTAGGGAGGGTAGCAAGAATGGAGGAAGAAGGACTGTATAGAGGGAAAAGAGGGGTGGGAGGGGTGGGGGGGAAGGGGAAAAAATAACAGAATGAATCAAACAACATTACCCTATGTAAATTTATGATTACACAAATGGTATGCCTTTACGCCATGTACAAACAGAGAAACAACATGTATCCCATTTGTTTACAATAAAAAATATAAAAATAAAATAAAATAAAGGTCCATCAACAACTAAAACAAACTTTAAAAAAATGCAGCCTGTAAAATATTTTAAAATAAATAAATAATTTTAATAAATAAATAAATCTTGCGAAGAGCCAAGCTCAGTTTGCATTCAGGTGGGAAGGATCCCAATTTATATTTGCTGTTCTTCCCCTGATTATCTTGAACTTACTAGTTCACTGTCATAATTTGGGTAAGAGGGATCTGCACTTCATGCAGGTCTCAGTGTAATAGTACATTATATTGATGACATTAATACAATATCAAAAAATGAAGTTTAAGCTAGGACTGATTTGAATGCAGTGGTGATTCACATAACTGACTAAGGCTGGTTAATAACTCCAACAAAGACCCAAGAATCTGCCAGGTGAAATTCCTGGGAATAGTTTGGGCTTTAGCTACCTAGGACATTCTATAAGCAACTAAAACTAGCTGTTATTACCTACCCTTAGAACCAAATAAGATGACAAGCATTTGGTTGGTTTATTTGAATTTTGGAGAATGCATCTTCCACATCTAGAAATATTTCTGGCTCCAATCTATAAGGTCATAGGAAAGAAAGCCACATTTGAGTGGAGAGATGAACAAAAGCAAGCCAAGTCTGAATTCTGAAACCAGTAATACTCTCAGGGCCTTTGGGCCTATATGATCCCCTCTCAGATGATTTTGGAAACGTCTGTCACTCACTCATGCCAATGGATCCTATGACAGAAGACCATGAGCACCTCTCAGTGGCCACCATTGGGATTTGAGACCAGTAAATTTCCAGATATGGCTGCCATTTCACATCATTTGAGAAACAATTACTAACTTGCAATTGAGCATTGAGACTGTCTCAGTGACTAGAAGAGAAAATAATCATGAAACCTGAGATACCCATAATTTCTTGGGTTAAGTCAGTAAAACATTCTAATAATAAATGGCAGTGCCTATGAGAATTACATAATAAAATGCAAGTGGTTTATACAGGAACATGCCACCAGGAGAATGCACAGTGGGATCCACTATAGCAAGGAGCAAGTAACCTCTTTTCCTGTAGGACTGTTTTTGGAATCACCCATCTATTTCCATGTGGATGGTGAATTACAAAAAGCTCTCAATCAACTAGCAAAGATCTGCTTGATTTACAGATCAAACTTTTATTGAGCTTCCTTGAGGTGGGTGCCTGGGTCCATGAAATGAGTAGATGTAGGGGACAGCAATGGTGTAGAGATGGACTGAATCCAAATCTATTTCTCTTGCACCCTCTGAGGCACACAATGCCACCAACAAGAATCGTTCTGTCTGCCAGGAGGAGAGACAGAGACTGAAAATGGCTATGGGGAGCATATTCTGGGGAAAGGCCCTGCACATACATAGCAAGTAGATTAAATTAAACCAATGCTGGTGGCCCCAAGGGGATATATATGGGTCCTGACAGAAATAAACACTTCTGACTGGGGTTTGCATACTCAGTGGTAGAGAGTGTCAGAATTGAGTTGCATGTTGGGTACCCAGTCAGTGTCCACAAGAATTGGAGAACTGCTTGGTGTGAGAAAACAGCTCATACACCTGGTGACCAGAAGTGAAGTGATATGATTATTAAGTGAGAGTACAGAGAAACACAATTTGTTTTTTTTTCTGTACATGTTTTTGTAAGGATTAAGTGAGAAAGTGAATGTAAGGACCTGGGATATAGAAAGTAGTCAATGAATATTAGCCTTTTATTCATTTAATCTTTCAACAAGTATTTGTTGAGAAACATTTTGCTATTGTTCTGATTATCTGTCTTTGATGACTGATAGTCACTCCTACAAAATAAGCACTGTTAATAGTAATTAAAATTGTAATACATAGACATAGATGAAATAAAACAATATATATGCTTGGTTTCAAAATAATTTTCAGGGTGTTTTAGGCAGCTTTTCCATCATGGTGACCAAAATGCCCAATAAGAACAACTTGGAGGAGGAAAAGTTTATTTGAGGCTCATGGTTTCAAAGATCTCAGTCCAGGGCTGGGGATATAGCTCAGATGGTTGAGTGCTTGCCTCACAAGCACAAGGCCCTGGGTTCAAATCCCCAGCACTGCAAAATAAATAAATAAATAAGTAAAGATCTCAGTCCATTGATGGTCTATTCCATTGCTCTGAACCCAAGACGAGGCAGAACATCAAAGGGAAAGGGCCCAGTGGAGAAGAACTTAAAGTTCTTGGTGGGGTTAGGAAGGGTGGAGGGGCTACAGGGAAGAACAACCCTTCTAGAGCATTCCCCAGTGACCCACCTCCTCTAGTCATGCTCCACCTGCATACAGTTACCATTCAGTTAGTCCATTCAAACTATGGTGAAATATTTAGGTCATAACTCTCATAATTTAACATCCCACCTCTGTGTATTCTTTCATTAACAGGAGCTTATGAAGACACCTCATATGTAAACCATATCACTCCACCCATTGCCCCCAAAAGCTCACGTCCATCTCACAATGCAAAATGCTTTTAGTTTATTTTCAAGTGTCCCATAGTGGGTCTGCAGTTGTGGCTCAGTGATAGAGTGCTTGCCTCACAGATGTGAGGTACTGAATTTGATCCTCAATACCACATTCATATAAATAATTAAAATAAAGTTATCATGTCCATCTACAGCTAAAATTATTTTTTTTTAATTTCCATAGTCTTAATAGTTTAAGCATTGCCCAAAAGTCCAATTCTAAAGTCTCATCTGAAACTCAAGGCAAACTCTTTACTGTAAGCCTCTGTAAAAATCAAAAACAAGTCATAAATATGCAATATACAGTGTGAGAGTAAACATTTCCTTTCCAAAAGGAAGGAATAGGGGCATAGAAAGAAGGGAACGAAAGCAAGACAAAAACCCAGATAGGCAAACAGGTCCTGTAACTTCACAGACAGTATCTGTGATAAATGATTGTGAGATGAGCTCTATAAAGAACTTGGGCAGCACACCCCTTTGACCTTGTGCACATGGGCTCTCTTCTAGCCTGGCTATATACATAGCCAACAGTTTTTCTGAGCAGACAGTTCATGTTACTGGCATCTCTTAGTTCCTAGGATCTCCATTACAGCTTTGAAATCACCTTTATAGCTTCATGTATCACAGTCTCTGGGGCAGCCTGCAGAGACTTTGACCCTTCTACAATTGGCTTGGCCTCTCAGGCCTTCCTTTGAAATCTTCAGTGTAAGCTTCCATGTCCCCTAATTCTAGCATTCTGCATTCCTGCAGAACCAGTGCCACATGGATGATGCCAAGGTCTGCTGCCAACTCACACAATAGCTGGGTCCCCTGGAATCATGACAGTACAGCCTCTAAGTGTATGGCTCAGAATGGTGAAACAACATCCTAGGGCTCCCTGTGTGAGCATGGTATCCCAATAAACTCTTTTCAAAGGAATTTTCTCTTCTGTACCCTGAAGCCTGTAGTGGTGTGTTTTGCAAATTCCTGAGATGCCCTTAAGGTATCTGTTCAATGTATTTATGATCTCTTTAGGGGCCATAATCTCTTCAACAAGCTCTCCTTCATTGGCCCTAACTGTACAAGCATTTTTGGGGGGCCAAACTGCAAATTTTTAAGATTCTTTAGCTCTGCTTTCTCTTCTCAATTCTCACAGTAAATCTGGCTAAAAGCTACCAGCAATATCCATGACTGAATGCTGGGCTGCCTTGAAATTTCCTCCACAAGATTAATTGGTTCACTATTTTAAAACTCAGCCTCACAGAAAGTCTCAGAACATGGGCCAAATTCTTTGCCAGAATATAAAAAGAGTGGCCTCTAGTTCAATTCTGAAAAAAGTACTCATTTCCCTCTGAAACCTGTGAGCACAGTTAACATTCCTATTGACATTCTGATCTTCTGCACTCCCACCAAAATCACCCCATCAAGCTCCCCTTGCAACATCTTGTAGTTTTTCCAACTCGAATCTCTAAATTTTTCAAAATTCCTCTTGCAAACCAGTTCCAAAGTACTCTGAGTCACATAATCAGGTTAGACACAGCAATGATCCCACTTCTCAGGAACAATTTCTGTTTTGGTCAGTTTTCCTGTCACTGTGACCAAAATATCTGACAAGAACTTGAAGGAGAAAAAGTTTATTTGGGACTTGCAGTTTCAGAGGTCTCAGTCCATAGATGACCAATTCCAATGCTCTTGGCCCAAGGTGAAGCAGTAAATTTGGGGGAAGGGCACAGTGGAAGAAAGCTGCCCAGCTCTTCATGGGATCAGGAGGCAGAGAGAGATGGAGAGGGAAGGGGCTGCAGAGAAAATGAACTCTTGCAGGCCATGCCCCAGTGACCTACTTCCTCCAGCCATACCACACCTACCTATAGTACCATCAGTCAGTCCATCCAAACTAGGAGGAACTACAGATCTCATAATCTAATCATTTCACATCTGAATATTCCCACACTAACAGGAACTTTTGTGGGACACCTCACATCTAAATCATAACACATTGAGAATGGACAGAGGATAGTTGAAATTAGCTTGTTGAAGCTGAGTGATGGGTATACGATGGCACATATTATCCGTCATTTGTCTACATTATCAATGCCCCATAATATGAAGTTTAGAAAAAAAATATCAAGACACACATACCAAATTAACTATTCTCAAATGCCTGGTTAATGCATTACTCCCTCACAGGTCATCTAATTGTACCTTCAACATTAATTTAACAGCCCTTTTTTCACATTGTTTTTAATACTGAGGCCTGACACAAATAGTTTGTCTAGGTATTTAGCCATTTGGATATGCCTGGATAGTAAATAATAATTTATATTTTGCTCATTCTATTACATATGCATTCATAAAGCTACATTTACATAATGTGACTCTTAAATGTACTAATCAACTCAAATCCAAATTCATGGGAACTCAAAAATTTTGAATACAATAGAGCCACTGTATTTATTTTGAATAAAATGGAGTTTAAATTTATATTCTGAATGGCTGTATTCAGAGAGTTAAATAGCAAAAAAAAAATCTTGATTTATTATTTTATTCTATTACTCTGATAAGTAGAAACTCATAAATAGAGGAGTTGCAAAGTTGAATAATTTTCAAGTTAGAGAACTTGGAACATTTCTTAGCAGCCTTCTGGAATTCAGTTTTAAAATGACTTTTCAGATGAATGGGGACATTTTTTCCATGCCTCTTGCCTCCTCCAAAATCATCTTGTTCCATTATCTTCTCTTCTAGTTGTATTCTCTCTCTCTCTCTCTCTCTCTCTCTCTCTCTCCCCTTTTCTGCATTTTGTGGATCAAATATTCTTTATCTTTTTAAAAAATATTTTTTAGTTGTAGATGGACACACTATCTTTATTTCTTTTTATGTGGTGCTGAGGATCGAACCCAGTGCTTCACACATGCAAGGCAAGTACTCTACCACTGAGCTGCAGTCCCCGCCCTCTTTATCTTGATATACAACAAAACTCTTGCCATGCACAAAACCTCCTGCTGATGTAAAACAAGACCACAGGCTCTAGGTGGTCCATGTGGACAGAGAAATCAGAGCCTACAAATGTGGACTCCAAAAGGCATGGTCCAAGTACAGAGGCCATGAATTATGGCAGTAATTTGCCTGCCAGCTGCTTTTCATGTGGCCATCTCTGGGCACTGTATTCCAGAATATATGATAGCAAAAACATATTTAATAATGTTAGATGAGTCTCCCAAGTCATCGTGAACAGGTCAGCAAGAAAATAATAAAATAGTGAATTGCAGAGAGAAATTAACTATCAGTAAAGAATTCATTTGATCCTAAGTCCAGCATCAACTCTGGTCTATTCCTTCACTATCCTTCTGCTCCTTCATGGACAACTCTGCCTGTTCTTCTGACAGAAAGAGCTGCAGGTCTCACTTCATTCTTTTACCACAAGTCCACAGTTTTAGAACACTTAAGTTAGAAAACTGAAAAGCAATTGATTATAAATGGACCTTTGACTGCTGACCACATCCTGGAAAAAGGGAATTTGGATATTTCGCATTTCTGTCCTTATGTATTCGAACACTTTTGAGGACTCAGTGGAAACAAACCCAGCTTACCTTTATGGTTTCTTGGTGGTTACTAAGAGGTGATTGTCTGAGTCACTGCTGTGGTTCCGCATTTCAGTTCTTACTACTACTTTCTCACAAGTTATTAACTTAATTCTCCCTCTCCCGTCCTCTGAAAATTACAGCTATGGCTCACCAAAATTAAGTCCATTTAATACAATAATGTGTATTTAATGAAGTTAGATAGGACAGCACTTTGGGTTGGAAACCTGGTCAAAAACGCTGTACAGTCTCATTTTTTTCATGCTTCCTCTTTTGGCCTTAAGTGGATTTGCTCCACTTAACCACACCCCGAGGGTGCTGCTCTCCTACTTCTTTCCTGTCATGTCCCTGAAGTCTATCTAAAGAGTGAGGCCACTAAGATCTATTGCACTCTCTCCCATGTCCACTCTTCCCCTCCGTCCCCACTGCCTGAATCAGTCCTGAATGTGCAGGCGGCTCAGCTCCCAGCACACTCCTGTTCCATCCAGCCTCCCACACTGCATTAGAGCGATCTTTCTAAAACACACGTCTCACCGTGACACTTACCCACTTGAAACTCTCAGTGGCTTCTCACCATTCTTTCCAAAGACAGCTCATACTTCTTAGCACAATAAACAAAGCCCCTTCGTAACCTTCACTAGCCCGCCTCTCCAGACCTGCCTCCATTCATTCTCCCTTGACAGATCGCTCCCCTTTGTTTATCTGAACATCCTGTGCACATCCTACATCAAGGCCTTCTCTTCAGCCTTTCTCTCTGCCTGGAATTCCTCTTTTCCTTTGGCTCACCCGAGGTGCCTCTTTCTCTATTGCAGAAATAATCGATCCTTCTTTCCCCCTGTGCTTTATGCAGCACAAAATACTGCAACTTATTGCACTATATAGCTTATTATTGTAGTTTCTCCTGTCTGCCTCTCTATATTTCAACCTAAGAAATTAGCTCTATCAGAACAGGGACTCCATTGTTTCTGGGATATAAATGATACACAAAAATATCAAATTCAAATACTGAGAAATGATGGAAGGGGTTGAGTCAATTTAAATAAAGCAGAACATGCAGAAGTGGCCATCCAGAAGTACATCATTAAAATATTAGTGAATTAAATTGCTTTCAGCACACACATAAAACATCTTCCCCAATCCCATCTTTCAATTAATTAAAAACAACATCTTGCCTTGTGACTGTCAATTTTGAAATTCTGGTTTTAATGTTGCTCTCAATGTGCATTTTGATTACTTTGACAAAAAACAAACATGTAGGAGAATATTTTAAGAGTCTTAAATAAAAATGGTCAAACAAAACAATTAGAAATTTAGGAATTTGAAGAACATATCATCTTGCTTATAAAACCCACATAATAGAAAATACCATTGTTTAATATTTTATATGAATGAAAATAACAAAACTACTATTCGTGTCAGGCCTGCTTAGCATGGGATTTCTTATGTGATGAAGCATCAGTTCATTCACTAGTTCTTCACTCAACAGTTGAGCATCCACTGTAAATTCAGACTGGTTGGCCTTTGCCATGCCAAGGAAAGGAAAGGCTCTGGGGGACTTGGAAGTACCTGCAGTACTAGAACTGCTCTGCAACCCAAAATATTGCTGAGAGTAAAAAGACCCCTGTCGTGACATGGCCCTTTATGCTTTGTCATTTTTTCTCTTTCTGAAAGGAAGGTCTGAATGAGCTAATGGAGAATGAGCTCGCCTACAGGAACAGCAGGCCCAGATCCGATGGCAAGTTGTTTTCTAGTTTAGATAGTAAAACATCAAGAAATATTTTTGAGTCCATTTGCAAAAAGTCTCCTCTGCAGAGGTCTGGGCCTAACAAACTTCCCCTGAGCATCCACTTTGCACAAGTCAGTGTGCTGGGGGCTCTGGAGAAGAATGGACTCGGTTCCAGGAGATGTCTGGATGGATCTCTCCAGGAGATCACAGTATGGTAGGGGTGTGTCTCGGTCAATTCAGCCTGTTATAACAAGCGTGATCCGTGTCCAGTGATGATGTGTCAGTCAGTAGCACAGCACATATATGATGGTGGTCCCATAAGATTACAATGGAGCAGAAAATTTTTCACTACCAAGTGATGTGTTAGCCATTGGCCATAGCACAATGCATTAGTCACATATTTGTGGTGACACCTTTGTCAACAAACCTACTGCCTGCTGTTGTATTAAAGTATAGTATGTATGATTGTGTACAGTACAGAATAGTCTCCTCTATCTTGCATTTGTCTCTTGATCACATCATTTTACCCTGGGTTTGGCTTAATCATTATGGTCATAGGTCATAGACCATCCCATATTTATGCCATACAACCCAAGTATGTGATACGCTAACCATCTAAGTTTGTGTAGGACATTCACACAATGACAAAACTGCGTAACACGCATTTCTCAGAATGTGTCCTCTTATATTAAGCAACTTATGACTATATACCATAGATGGGTGGCTTAAATAACCAACACTTATGACACAAATTCCTCTGAGGGAAATTCCCACAGTACAGTTCCAAAGTGTTCAAATGGTAATGCTTTCTTTGAAAGAACATTTATATTCTTAGGACAAATTTGGAGGATAGTGCTCATGATATGTACAAGTTCTAGTTCCATGATAGGAGCAGATATTAAAATTATTCCCATTTAAAAAATTAAATTCAGGCACAGAGCCTCCTGCTTTTTTTCCCTCCAAGGCCTGGGCTCTGCATGCTCTGCCCGCCCTCTTTGCCTGTGAGCTTTGAGAAAGTTTTCTTTAGTGTGTGTCTTACACATGTACTATAATGTGGTTACTATCATCCAGTTTGAAGGTTCAGGGGTCAATGGGATGGGGGTTGCTTGACTGGTTTTGCAGGAAAGGCCTCATTAAAAATTAGCTTTAACTTGGTGAAATCCCCACACTCCCAAGTCTGGTGTTTAGCTTTGTGATCCAGGAGCTTGACTTTCCCAGTCTGCCAAAAAAGTCATCATAGTTAAGTCCAGGGCTCTTACCAAATAATCAATTTATGATAATTTGGACTGCTGTTTTACAGTGACAGACATGGTCACATATGCCCTTTGGCAAACTCTTCCTTGTTTCAAGATATCTTAAAACCCATGTGGAAATAAGTGTTGGTTGTCCTGTGAGTACACAGTCTGAGCAAAGTGAGGTTGACAGATACGGCAGGGAACACAGGATGCTAACTGAGCCCTTTCTAACTAAGCAGGACCCAGCTCTTCAGTGAGTATATTTTTTCTAGGGTTGGTATCTTTTCCCATGAATGATATTAGCTGGGTGGACAATGCTGACTTTTGTTGCTCTGATTATCATTTCTGCATTTCATGTAAACTACCTCTCATACTGCAACAGTAAGATATGTAAAGGACTGGGCTGTAGCTCAGTGGAACAGCGCTCGCCTAGCATGTGCAAAGGCCGAGGTTTGATCCCCAGCACTATAGAGGGTAGTTGGAAAATCACTCAGATAAATGACCTCTTCCTGTTTTAGGTCCAGACCCTTTGAAACATGCCCCCCTTTAAATTCAGCTATCTTCTGCCCCTGTGTTGGTGTTTTTCAATCAAGTCGGTTCTTTGCCCCTTTTCTTGTCTGTACTCTGCTGCCCACACAGGCGTAGCTTGCTTGGAATAGGGTAATTCACACTGCTCCAGGCAAGAAGTTAATTTTAAAACTTATGTTTTCCTCACTAACATGGTTGTAAAAACGCTGCTAGAGAAAATTAAAGAAATAACATAGCACTATTCCCCATGAGCTATTATCATAGATCCCAACCATTTGTATTTTGCCCCTATATTGGTTTTTTTCTCCAAAACACTCCCTTACGAAGACCCAGAGGACATCTTGAGACAATAAGTACACTCATGTCAGATGACTATTCAGGTTCTTAATACATTTTTTTTCTTTGGGGTATACTCACCCAGATCCCATCTGCTGACTCCCTTATTAACTTGAACTATAAATGGCTCTGTGTTTATTGGCTTATATTCATGGCTAAAGGCTACTCTCTCCATTTGTGTCCTTGTTTTGCTTTGACTAAACCTTTCAAGAAATTCTTGATTTATAGAGGGTATAAGGAATTTATAGGAAATACACCTATTCCTCAAAGTTTCAATCTCATCTTTAATGCAAAGAGAATGCCTAAACCAAGGTATGTTAGAATTTACCCATTGATTCAGTCTCATTACTTTTGGCTTTCAGCTACCTATATTCTTTAGCTCCAAAGACTGAATTTATTGTGTTCTAGGAGTGAAGAAACTCTACCATCAAGTGAGAATGATTTGAAGCTTTCCAAAATTTTAACTCCCCTTTCTCCTTCACTACCCTGGAGAGTTTCAGATGGCAGGGTAGCAGATGCTGCTGGTAACCCAAGCAGATGCCTCCTGCTGCCCCCTCAGATGCTCCAGTCCACCTCCAGCTGCTGATACCTGCGCCTCTTTGCCTGGGGGCATTTCCAGAGCCTTGTGCTCTTCCCAGACACAAAGCAGCAGCCTAGAAGGAAGGAATAGAGAAATTAATATCTCTGAGACCCCCAACCAAAGACAGCGGGGTTTGGTATACAAATACCCAACAACACTTCCTCTAAGGTAGATTGCTTTGCAGTTTATTACACCATTTCTTCCAAGGTCTCAGCAGCACTAAGCACCAGTTGCCCACAGCCAGAGCTGGATTAATAACATCATTTACAGCTTTCTTCTCTCAGTTCTCCCATCTCGTTCCCTCCACCCCACCATCTGTGCTTCCCGCACCTTACAAACTACTTGCACTCAAATCCTTATCTCAGGGTCTGCTTCTGGGAAACTTAAACTGGGTGTGAAATAATGGAGACTAGGAATTCCACCGGCTATGGGACCAAGGAAAGCATATAGTAATAACGAATGCCATGCCTGACACCTGAGAATATTGTTGTACGAATGTTGTTCAAATAATCGTTATTTGCAGTCCTCCTCCTCAGCAGTCCCTCACCTGGTGGGGGAGGTGGACAGAGAAACCACAAGCCTTGGGTGCAGTGTAGTTGGTGCTGGGAGGAAGGTGTGAGAAACTTCCTGCGGGAGCAGAGAACAGCTCTGTGGGGGTGTGTGGGGGGCGGGGACTGGACTGGAGGAGGGCTTTCAGGGAAAGTGTAACCAATGAGGTGACATTAGGGAGAGAAGTTGGAAATGATCATTTAAAATAGAAGAGAGTGGAGAGAGAGAGAGACAGAGAGAGAGAGAGAGAGAGAGAGAGAGAGAGAGACAGACAGAGAGAGAGAGAGAGAAACATCTGGAATTTTTGGTCTAGCAAGAACAAAGGCTGGAATGTGGAGTGTGTGGGGAGCAGCGGTCAGATAAGATGCTGAGAAGTTTCCAGAACTATGTTAAAGAGAGCTGGTCTCATCCTGCAGGTAACAGGAAAACACCAAAGATTCTTTTTTTTTTTTTTTTTCTTTCTTTCTGTTCATCTTTATTTTTGTTTTATGTCTTCTTTTTAGTTGTCCCTGATAGTATATTTTGACATATTTATACAAACATGGAGTACATCTTATTCTAATTAGGATCCCAGTCTCGTGGTTGCACACGATGTGGAGATTCACTGTGGATGCTAACACACAGCAAGGGGCGGGGAGGCGGAAGATAGATGAGACCAAGGGGCACGAAGGGCAGGAAGTGGGGAAAGGAACCGGAGACGGTGGCATGAATCTGACCTAACTTCCCTACGTACATATATGAATACACCAAAGATCCTGAGACCAAGGAGTAACATGAGCAGATCTTGGCGTTAGAAAACCTTGCTTCTAGATCTATCTGGTATAACTATGGGGGTACTTAAGACTGTTCTTGGACTTAGTTTACATAGGTAGGGAAGTAGCAGGGAGTGGTTAAGTATGTGAGATGCCCTGCCACTCGCTAATTATGTGACAATAACAACTAACATATATTGAGTCAACTAGGTGCTGGCACTATTCAAAGTGCTCTATATGTACTTAATCCTTTGTCCTTCAGATTCCTCATCTGCATGATGCAGCTAACACTATTTTATGTTAGTAAAAAAATTATTTTATTTTATAATAATATTTTGTGTTATTGCCCCATGGAGTAGTCATATAAATCAGTTAATTTGTGTAAACTTCTTAGAACAAATCCTAGGTCTTAACAGGTGCTCAGTAATGTTATTATTTTTATTATATGTGTATCTGTATTTTTAGAAGAGCTCAGGTAAAGGGAAACAATGCCTTTCTGTAAGTTCCCTACACCTGAGTTCAGACATCACTGAATAGCATCCCTGGCAGTCACTGCACCCAAGGAGGCTGTTGAAAGAAAGAATGAGATAGTGAAAAATCGTACAGCTTCGCTTCCCTTATACAGCGCTAAGAATTTGAGCCCACTCTGAGAGTTGTCTTTTGCCTAGATCAGAATCTGAGGAGAGCAGTCCTTTAGTGGAAGTGATAAAGGAGTTAGGATAAGTTGATGAGTCATCAAGGCACCTGAGCACTGTTCTAGGTCCTCTAGGAATTTAGTAGATTAAAAAAAAAGGAAACTGGGCATTTTGTCACTTGCCTGTAATCCCAGCTTTTCAGAGGCTGAAGCAGGAGGATTGCAGTTATAAGACTAGCCTGGATAACTTAGCAAGAACCTGTCTCAAAATAAAATAAAAATGGCTGGGGATGTAGCTCAGCTCAGTGGTAGAGTGTGCCTGGATTCAATTCTGAGTTCAAAATGGAAAAAAAAAAAAAAATCCAGAAAACTGGCAATGAAATGAATTCCAGGATTAGTAAGTTTTGGAGCAGCAAATTCTGCCTGGATTGTCTGACTCCATGGAAGTTTTACTCTACTAGTCTATGAGGCTTCCAGTGAGCAGTCTGGAGTAGTCCCGCCCAGAAAAGAGACACACATGGCTTTGATTATCTACGAAAAGGGCTGCTGAGTTTCCATCTGGAAGGACCTTACTCCCAAAGCTCCAGGTTCTGTTTCTGGATGCCCCAAATGAATCAGCTGTGACATCTTAAAAGAGCAAACATCTTTCAAAATTGCAGGTTCAAAATTAGGCTCCAAGAGGCACCCATGACAATTTCAGGTTAGAACTTGACCTTCAAATTCCTGGAAGCAGATGAGTCTGGAAAGAGAAAGGTGCACAAGTATTGTGATTTAATTTTTATATTAATGGTTTGAATGAATTTGTAACTTAGAAAAGCATTGAATGGCTAAACTGCAAACTTCTAAGTGCCTTCCTGATTTTGGTCTTTTCGTTGATCTCTTCTTTCCTGAGATAAACAAAAGAGGTGAAATTCAACTTTCTCAAGCAGGTCAATTCACAATAGTCAAACTATGAACTCTAAAAACCAAAGACCAAATGATCTCTCTGATATGTGGATGCTAACCCCCAACAAGGGAAGGTGCAGAGAGGGAAGAATAGAAGTCCATTGGATTAGACAGGGAAACAAAGAGAAGGGAGGAGTGAGGGGAATAGGAAGGACAGTAAAATTAATTGGACATAACTTTCTTATCCTTGTATTTGAATACATGACCAGTGTTACTCTGCATCATGTACAACCACAAGAATAGGATCCTAATTAGAATAAGTTATACTCTATGTATGTGTAATATGCCAAAATATAATCTACTGTCAAATATATCTAAAAAGAACAAATAAAATTTAAAAATTTAAAAAAAAGAAAATATGATGGACTTGAATCTTGAGTTTTATGTTCACAAGTAATTGCTGGGCCATTTTCTGCTTTCTTTAAGCAACAGAAGAACTTCTACCATTGACTATGTCATTTATCTATTGTGGTGGGTATGTTTAAACCAGTGGTTCCCTAATTTAGATCAAGGAGGCCTTTTATTGTTGTATTCCTCCCTCCTCCATGTAGATTTTATTTTGAAATTTTTTTTCCTACCTAAAAACCTGCTTCAGGGCTAGCGCCTGTCTAGTATGGGTAAGGCACTGGGTTCGATCCTCAGCGCCACATAAAAATAAATAAATAAAATAAAGGTATTGTGTCCATCTACAATTAAAAATATTTTTTAAAAACCTGTTTCAACAGATAAATAATAATTGTTGGATCATAAAAATTATAGCAAAGGGATTTGCAAGAATTTAGAAATCAGGAAAAGAAGTTGAAATGCACACCTGATAAATCAGAGAAAAGATGTCTAAAGTGCAGGAGATGGTGGACATGATTCCAGACAAGACAATGTTTCGTTACTGTATATAATCCAGTTGCAGATGACTGTGTAACCCGCGTGATGGAGCCTCACTGGCTCACTCACCATCTGTCCCAACATCCTCTTACTATGCCTTCCTTCCCTGAAGATGCCAGAAAGTCATAAAGGAATTTTCAAGAGTCCCTTGCATCCAAAGTTCTGGGTGTGAGTTGAATTCTGCCAATGAGACACACCTTGAGGGGCTTGAACTGTGGCCAGAGGCAGGGTACAATGGCACCTGTTGGCTTGTGACCTTTACCAGAGAAACATGGTCTGACCTAATTTAACAGGTTCCTTCCTGACCATGTCACAGGTAGTAGCTTCCTGGACAACCAGGAAAGGTTATGGTTTCAGGAGATGGTTCAGAAGTCTTGAGTTGAAATCTATGATTTCTGCCCTCCCAGCAATTCTGTGAACCATTTAATACCCTGCAATATACCTCTGTGTTAATCAGCTTTTCTCCCTGTGATCAAAATACCCTACGAGAACAAGTTTGAGAAGGAAAAGTTTATTTTGGCTCATGGTTTCAGAAGTTCAGTCCATGGTCGACTGGTTTCATTGGCCTGGACCCAAGGCGAGGCAGAAGAGCATGGTAGAGGAGCAGTCTCAGCTCATGGCAGGGTCAGGAAGCAGAGGAGAGAGCAGGGAGTGGGCCACAGGTGATATGAACTCTTCCAGGGCATGGCCACAGTGACCCACCTCCTCCAGCTACACCCCACCTACCTACAGCTACTAACCAGTTAGTCCATTCAAATTAGGATGCACTGATTAGGTTACAGCTCTCATAATCTAATTAATTTCACCTCTGAATGTTCCTGCATTAACACAGGAAGAGCTCTTAGAAGGTCTTGTAAAACTTGGCTGAGAATCCATCTGGTCCTGGGCTTTTCTTGGCTGGTAGGCTTTGATGACTTCTTCCATTTCATTGCTTGATATTGATCTGTTTAAATTGTGTATGTCCTCCGGGTTCAGTTTGGGAGGATCATATGTCTCTAGAAATTTGTCAATGTCTTTGGTATTTTTCTATTTTGTCGGAATATAGATTTTCAAAGTAGTTTCTCATTATGTATTTCAGTGGTGTCTGTCGTGATATTTCCTTTTTCATCACAAATTTTAGTAATTTGAGTTTTCTCTCTCTTTCTCTTTGTTAGTGTGGCTAAGGGTTTGTCTATTTTGTTTACTTTTTCAAAGAACCAACTTTTCATTTTGTCAATTTTTTGAATTGTTTCTTTTGTTTCACTTTCATTGATTTCGCTCTGATTTTAATTATTTCCTGTCTTCTACTACTTTTGGTGTTGTTCTATTCTTCTTTTTCTAGGGCTTTGAACTGTAAAGTTAGGTCATTTAGTTGTTGACTTTTTATTCTTTTCTTGAATGCATTCCATGCAATGAATTTTTCTCTTAGTACTGCTTTCATAGAGTCCCAGAGATTTTGATATGTTATATCGTCATTCTCATTTACCTCTAAGAATTTTTTTTATCTCCTCCCTGATGTTTTCTGTTATCCATGCTTCATTCAATAGCATATTATTTAGTCCCTGAGACCCTTTACCAAATAGAAGAAAAAGTAGACCCGAATCTCCATCACCTTGGCTTAGGACCAGACTTCCTTAACAAGACCCCCATAGCACAAGAAATAAAAGCAAGAATCAATAAATGGGATAGATTCAAACTAAAAAGTTTTTTTCTCAGCACAGGAAACAATTAATAATGTGAAAAGAGAGACTACAGAGTAGGAGAAAATCTTTTCCACACACACTTCAGACAGAGCACTCATCTCCAAAGTTTATAAAGAACTTAAAAAACTTCACACCCAAAATACAAAGAACCCAATCAATAAATGGGCTAAGGAAATGGGCAGACACTTCACAGAAGAAGATATACAGGTGATCAACAAATATATGAAAAAGTGCTCATCATCCCTAGTAATTAGAGAAATGCAAATTAAAACCACCCTAAGATTTCATCTAACTCCAATTAGAGTGGCTATTATCAAGAACGCAAGCAATAATAAGTGTTGGTGTGGATGTGGGGGATAAGGCACACTCTTTCATTGCTGGTGGAGTTGCAAATTGGTGCAGCCACTCTGGAAAGCAATATGGAGATTCCTCAGAAAACTTGGAATGGACCCACCATATGACCCAGCTATCCCACTCCTCGCTTTGTACCCAAAGGACTTAAAATCAGCCTACTACAGTGATGCAGCCACATCAATGTTCATAGCAACTCAATTCACAATAGCCAGATTGTGGAACCAACCTAGATGCCCTCCAATTGACAAAATGTGGTATATATACACAATGGAATATTACTCAGACATAAAGAAGAATAAAATTATGGCATTTGCTGGTAAATGGATGAAGTTGGAAAATATCGTGCTAAGTGAAATAGGCCAAGCCCAAAAACCAAAGGCCAAATGTTACCTCTGATAAGTGCATGACAATATATAATGATGGGGGGGTGGGGGGAAGAGAAGAATAAAGGAAATTCGAATGGTGTAGAGGAAAATGGGGTGGGAAGGGGTGGGGATGGAAAAACAGTAGAGTGAAACAGACAGTATTTCCCTATGTATATTTGTGATTACATGAATGGTATGAGTCTACATTGTGTACAACCATAGAAATGAAAAGTTGACCCCATTTGTGTTCAATGAATCAAAATGTGTCTGTAAAAATAAAAAATATTTTAATTAAAAAATAAAAATAAAAAAAGATGAACTCTTAGGGAGCACCTCATATCCAAACTATTAGCACCTCTTTCTGCCTAAGCTAGTTAGAGAGGATTCTGTCTGCAAGTGGTCTCTGGCCTATGAAATGTCCACCAAGAATATTTAAATATCGAAAAGAGCTCAACACCGAACCACTCCTTTTTCAGATTAATCTTACCATTTTCCAGTGTCTTTTGGGAGGGAGGAAAGGTAGGGAGTGGGGACCAGAGATTGAACCCAGAGGAACATTACCACTGAACCACATGCCCAGTCCTTTTTTTTTTTTTTTCCCTTGCGCTACTGGGGCTTGAACCCAGGACCTTGTGCATGTGTAAGCAAGCACTCTACCAACTGAACTATATCCCCAGACCCCTTTTTTTGTTTTTTTATTTTGAGATTTATTTGCTTAGGGCTTCACTGAGTTGCTGAGACTCACCTCAAACTTGTGATCCTCCTATCTCAGCCTCCCAAGCTGCTGGGATTATAGTTTTTCCAGTTTCTTAAAAAGAAAGAAAGAAAGAAAGAGAAGAAGGAAGGAAGGAAGGAAGGAAGCAAGCAAGCAGTTGGAACTCTCATTGTATCCTTCTTAAATGTTCAGTGTCCAAGAACTTACACAAGCTTATTTTCATGTGTAAGCTAAAGCATTTAATATATTCTATATTGATTGTAAAATCCTTACTCTCGCAAGTAGGGAAATGTATCATAAAAACTTATTTTCTATCTCACGTTCATGTCTCTCTAATAGAGTAAAGCAGTTGATCAGCTAATAATTGATATCTAAATTGATATAATTAAGACACTGGTTTATTTGTTTATGGTTTGTTTATTTAACAAATTGCAGCTTCCAATTTGGGAATTTTAAAACTAAAACAAAACCAAACTATTGTAGCACAAAACTAACAAAAATTTGCAAACAATTTTTGAGGTGGTAAGAGTCTGCTATGAAAAACAATTTTAAAATTTAAAAACAAGTTTAGCTTGATAACAAATGAATTACTGAGGAAACTTAAAACATCCTATTACTGACTTATTGAATGTTAACTAATTCAAACAGAGTAGCCAGGAAAAAAAATATAGATAGATAAATAGATAGACAGACTCACTAGGTCACATTTTTTCCTTAATAATTAAATTTATAGCTGGGGACAGTGACACACGCCTATAATCTGAGCAGTGGGGGAGACTGACGCAGGAGGATTGCAAATTCAAAGAAAGCCTCAGCAACTTAGTGAGACTCTGTCTCAAAATAAAAAATAAAAAATGGGCTGGGAATGTTGCCCAGTGGTTAAGTACCCCTGGGTTCAATCATCCCTGGTACAAAAAAAAGGATTAAATTTATTATTATTATTATTATTATTATTATTATTATATTACCATTTTATGTTTAGAGCAGCTTTATTCTAATTGTCCATCTTGGAAGTAACCAAGATGTCCTTCAGTAGGTAAGAGGATAAACTATGGTACCTCCAGATAATAAAATATTATTCAGCAATAAAAAGAAATGAACTATCAGGCCAAAATAAATTGGTTCTGTTTTCTTTGATTATGTGTTTATTATAGACCAACAATCCATAAGTCAATCATCTACATATAACCACTGATAAAATCCTTGTCGGTTTCTTGTGTGTGTGTGTGTGTGTGTGTTAGAGAGAGAGAGAGAGAGAGAGAGAGAGAGAGAGAGAGAGAGAGAGAGATTGGCGTCCTATTAGACATGCTGGTGTGAAATCTGATAATTTTCTTTATTGGGTAGTGAGTCATGTTACAAAAATATCTTTTTTTTTATTGTAAACAAATGGGATAATGTTGTTTCTCTGTACATGGCATAACAAATATATCTTTTTAAAAATTTTTTAAAAATATATTTATTTGTTATTGATGAACCTTTATTTATTTACTTGTATGCAGTGCTGAGAATCTAACCCAGTGCCTCACACATACAAGGCAAGCACTCTACCACTGAGCCACAACCCCAGCTCACAAAAACATCTCTGATAGTCATCTAACTTTACAAGTTGAAAAGGATAGGTGTGAGATTCTTTAAAACCTGTGCTCCCTTGTGCTGTGTAGGAACCTGGTACTTTAATCTTCATGCTTTGCCCACCCTACTTTTAAAATCCAATTTCCTCACATCTTTTCAAAATAAAATATGTAAGACATTTTTTTATTTGCCTTCATTATAATGGAGAGTAATAAAGGAAAATTCACTTGTGTCCACAGCCTAGAAATTGAATTACTGTTTTTACTATTATGTTGATTAATATTTTATTGCTTTAGGTAAAAACTGAAACATCAAGTAGGTTAGGTATCAAATAAGGAAATTTTACTAGCAGCTGTTGTCATTATTGGGATGAAAACCACTTTGGAATGCCTCCTTGCTAAATGTATCAGTAATACATTGCAAGGAAAGAAGTTCCAATTCTCACCACTCAGCTTCAGAAGTCACCTGACTCTCTATTTTGCCCATGGGGGGAACATTTCTAAGTCCTACTAACAATTAGATAGGAGTTATCTCAGAGTTCTCTAGAAATGAAATTAATATATATATTTTTTTACCAGTTTTTTCTTGCAGATGACTTTTTTTCTGATTTTCTTTTCTTTTTTTTATTTATTTTTATTGTAAACAAATGGGATATATGTTGTTTCTGTTTGTACATGGAGTAACAGCATACCATTTGCATATTCATACATTTACATAGAGTAATGATGTTTGATTCATTCCGTTATTTTTTTCCTTCCCCCCACCCCTCCCACCCCTCTTTTCCCTCTATACAGTCCCTCCTTCCTCCATTCTTGCCCCCCTCCCACCCCCCATTATGTGTCATCACCCGCTTATCAGTGAGATCATTCGTCTTTTGGATTTTTGAGATTGGCTTATCTCACTTAACATGATATTCTCCAATTTCATCCATTTGCCTGCAAATGCCATAATTTTATTATTCTTTATAGCTGAGTAATATTCCATTATATATATATACCACAGTTTCTTTATCCATTCATCATTCGAAGGGCATCTAGGTTGGTTCCACAGTCTGGCTATTGTGAATTGAGCAGCTATGAACATTGATATGGCTGTATCTCTGTAGTATGCTGATTTTAAGTCCTTTGGGTATAGGCCGAGGAGTGGGATAGCTGGGTCAAATGGTAGGTCCATTCCAAGTTTTCTAAGGAATCTCCACACTGCTTTCCAGAGTGGCTGCACTAATTTGCAACACCACCAGCAATGTATAAGTGTACCTTTTTCCCCACATCCTCTCCAACACCTATTGTTGCTTGTATTCTTGATAATCGCCATTCTAATTGGGGTGAGATGGAATCTTAGGGTAGTTTTGATTTGCATTTCTCTTATTACTAAAGATGGTGAACATTTTTTCATATGTTTGTTGATTGCTTGTAGATCTTCTTCTGTGAAGTGTCTGTTCATATCCTTAGTCCATTTGTTGATTGGATTATTTGTATTCTTGGTGTAGAGTTTTTTGAGTTGTTTATATATTCTGGAAATTAGTGCTCTATCTGAAGTATGAGTGGCAAAGATATTCTCCCACTCTGTAGGCTCTCTCTTCGCATTGCTGATAGTTTCCTTTGCTGAGAGAAAGCTATTTAGTTTGAATCTATCCCAGTTGTTGATTCTTGCTTTTATTTCTTGTGCTATGGGAGTCCTGTTAAGGAAGTCTGATCCTAAGCCAAGAAGTTGAAGATTTGGACCTACTTTTTCTTCTATAAGATGCAGGGTCTCTGGTCTGATTTCAAGGTCCTTGATCCATTGTGAGTTGATTTTTGTGCAGGGTGAGAGATAGGGGTTTAGTTTCATTCTGTTGCATATGGATTTCCAGTTTTCCCAGCACCATTTGTTGAAGAGGCTATCTTTTCTCCATTGCATATTTTTGGCACCTTTGTCTAGTATTAAGAAAATTGTATTTATTTGGATTTGTGTCTGTGTCCTCTATTCTGTACCATTGATCTACCTGTCTATTTTGGTGTCTGTTTTTGTTACTATTGCTTTGTAGTATAGTTGAAGTTCTGGTATTGCGATACCCCCTGTTCATTCTTCCTGCTAAGGATTGCTTTAGCTATTCTGGGTTTCTTATTCTTCCAGATGAATTTCATGACTGCTTGCTCTATTTCTGTAAGGTACATCATTAGGATTTTAATTGGAATTGCATTGAATCTGTATAGCATTTTTGGTACTTTGGCCATTTTGACAATATTAATTCTGCCTATCCAAGAACATGGGAGATCTTTCCATCTTCTAAGGTCTTCCTTAATTTCTTTCTTCAATGTTGTAGTTTTCATTGTAGAGATCTTTTACCTCTTTGGTTAGATTGATTCCCAAGTATTTTATTTTATTTTATTTTATTTTTGAGGCTATTGCAAATGGGGTTGGTTTCCTCATTTCCCTTTCAGCTGTTTCGTCGCTTGCGTATAAAAATGCTTTAGATTTATGCGAGTTGATTTTATAGCCTGCTATTTTGCTGAATTCATTGATGAGGTCTAGAAGTTTCCTGGAGGAGGTTTTTGGATCCTCTAAATATAGAATCATGTCATCAGCAAATAGTGACAGCTTAAGTTCCTCTTTTCCTATTTGTATCCCTTTAATTTCTTTAGTCTGCCTAATTGCTCTGGCTAGAGTTTCTAGGACAATGTTGAGTAGAAGTGGTGAAAGAGGACATCCCTGTCTTGTTCCCGTTTTTTTTTGTTTGTTTGTTTTGTTTTGGGTGCTGGGGATCGAACCCAGGGCCTTGTGCTTACAAGGCAAGCACTCTACCGTCTGAGCTATCTCCCCAGCCCCTTGTTCCCATCGTTAAAGGGAATGGTTTCAGTTTTTCTCCATTAAGAATGATGTTGGCCATGGGCTTAGCATAAATAGCCTTTACAATGTTCAGGTATGTTCTTACTATCCCTATTTTTTCTAGTGTTTTGAGCATGAAGGGGTGTTGTATTTTGTCAAACGCTTTTTCTGCGTCAATTGAAATAACCATATGATTCTTATCCTTAAGTCTATTGACATGATGGATTACGTTTATTGATTTACAAATGTTGAACCACCCTTGCATTCCAGGGATGAACCCCACTTGATCTTGGTGCACAATTTTCTTAATATGTTTTTGGATACGGTTTGCCAATATTTTGTTAAGGATCTTTGCATCTATATTCATCAAGGATATTGGTCTAAAATTTTCTTTCCTTGATGGGTCTTTTCCTGGTTTGGGTATGAGGGTGATATTAGCTTCATAAAATGAGTTCGGTAGGGTACCCTCCTTTTCTATTTCCTGGAATACTTTGAGAAGTATTGGAATGAGTTCTTCTTTGAAGGTCTTGTAGAACTCGACTGAGAATCCGTCTGGTCCTGGGCTTTTCTTGGATGGAAGATTTTTAATGACTTCTTCTATTTCATTGCTTGATATTGATCTGTTTAAAATTGTGTATGTCCTCCTGGTTCAGTTTGGGAGGAGCATATGTCTCTAGAAATTTGTCAATGTCTTCGGAAGTTTCTATCTTGTTGGAATACAGATTTTCAAAGTAGCTTCTCATTATGTTCTGTATCTCAGTGGTGTCTGTCATGATATTTCCTTTTGCATCATGTATTTTAGTAATTTGAGTCTTCTCTCTCCTTCTCTTTGTTAGTGTGCTAAGGGTTTGTCTATTTTGTTTACCGCTTTCATAGTGTCCCAGAGATTTTGATATGTTGTATCGTCGTTCTCATTGACCTCTAAGAATTTTTTAATCTCCTCCCTGATGTTTTTTGTTATCCATGTTTCATTCAATAGCATGTTATTTAGTCTCCAGGTGTTGGAGTAATTTCTCTTTTTTATTTTGTCATTGATTTCTACTCTCAGTCCATTATGATCTGATAGAACACAAGGCAGTATCTCTATTTTTTTGCATTTCCTAAGGGCTGCTTTGTGGCATAACATATGGTCTATTTTTGAGAAGGTTCCATGTGCTGCTGGGAAGAAAATGAATATGCTCATTGATGGATGGAATATTCTATATATGTCTATTAAGTCTAGGTTATTGATTGTGTTATTGAGTTCTATGGTTTCTTTGGTTTGGATTTTGTTTGGAAGATCTATCTAGTGGTGACAGCGGTGCATTAAAGTCACCCAGAATTATTGTGTTGTGGTCTATGTGATTCCTGAAATTGAGAAGGATTTGTTTGATGTACAGGGATGCACCATTGTTTGGGGCATAAATATTTACTATCGTTATGTCTTCCTGATTTATGGTTCCCTTAAGCAGTATGAAATGTTCTTCTTTATCCCTTCTGACTAACTTTGGCTTGAAGTTCACTTTATCTGATATAAGGATGGAAACCCCCGCTTTTTTACTGAGTCCATGTGCGTGGTAGGTTTTTTCCTATCCTTTCACCTTTAGTCTGTGGATGTCTTTTTCTATGAGATGAGTCTCTTGCAGGCAGCATATTGTTGGGTCTTTCTTTTTAATCCATCCTGCCAGTCTATGTCTTTTGATTGATGAGTTTAGGCCATTAATGTTCAGGGTTATTATTGAGAAATGATTTGTATTCCCAGTCATTTGGCTTATTTTTGGTTTTTAAGTTGGCTTGGTTTCTCCTTTGAGTGGTTTTTCTCTAAGGTAGTTCCTCCCTTTGCTGACCTACATTGTTGTTTTTCATTTCCTCCTCATGGAATATTTTGTTGAGAACATTCTGTAGCATAGGCTTTCTATTTGTAAATTCTTTTAACTTTTGTTTATCATGGAAGGATTTTATTTCATCTTCAAATCTGAAGGTTAGTTTTGCTGGGTATAGGATTCTTGGTTGGCAACCATGTTCTTTCAAAGCTTGAAATATGTTGGTTCAGGCCCTTCTAGCTTTTAGAGTCTGGGTTGAGAAGTCGGCTGCTATCCATATTGGTCTTCCCCTATATGTAATCTGATGCTTTTCTCTCGCAGCCTTCAAAATCCTATCTTTATTTTGAATGTTAGGCATTTTCATTATAATGTGCCTTGGTGTGGATCTGTTGTGATTCTGTGCATTTGGTGTTCTGTAAGCCTCTTGTATTTGATTTTCCATTTCATTCTTCAGGTTTGGGAAATTTTATGATATTATTGAATGGGTTGTTCATTCCTTTGGTTTGTATCTCTGTGCCTTCCTCAATCCCAATAATTCTTAAATTTGGTCTTTTCGTGATGTCCCATAGTTCTTGGAGATTCTGTTCATGATTTCTTACCATCTTCTCTGTTTGGGCAACTTTATTTTCAAGATTAAATATTTTGTCTTCATTGTCTGAGGTTCTGTCTTCCAAGTGGTCTAGTCTTTTGGTGATGCTTTCCACTGAGTTTTTTATTTGGTTTATTGTCTCCTTCATTTCAAGGATTTCTGTTTGTTTTTTTTTTTAGAATCTCTATCTCTTTGTTGAAATGATCTTTTGCTTCCTGTAGGTGCTCTTTCAGTTTATTGGTATTATCATTCATTGCCTGCAGTTGCTCTCTTATCTCATCCTTTGCTTCGCAAATCATCTTAATCATGTATAATCTGAAGTCCTTTTCTGACATTTCTTCTAACATACTGTCATTGGATTCTATTAATATAGAATCTAGATTTGTTTGGATAATTTTCTTCCCTTGTTTTTTCATGTTGTTCATGTATATTCCCCTCTAGCAGTGCAGATTTGGGTTTTGCAGATTTCCCCCTATAGGCGTATAGTGGCCCTATAGGTTTCCAAAATCCTTTCTTTAAGGGGAGATCAATATTAGCAGTGCCCAAATCAGACACTATGTAATCCTAGACCAAATAGCCCCTATGGGGACAGTAACAAAATTGTCATAGTAAACAAAATGAGTTCAAATATTATCTTCAGTAAAACAAACAGGTTTGCAATAAGGTCTGCAGTTTCTAAGGGAGGACAAAGAGGATGCAGAGTGATGTAGAATGTGGCTGTTAATGGGATAAGAAAAGAATATACAGAAGTTCTAGAAAATAGGGTGAGAGTGTAATCAAAAGAAATCAGATGTTAGCATGCAAAAAAGGGAGAAAAAGACTCTGAGGGAACAGGTAAACAAAAGGAAAAGAGAGCAAGGAAAGTAAAGAAATAAAAACAAATTTTTTAAAAAGGAGAAAAAAGAAAATCTACAGTATAACAGTCATATACTAATGAAACCTCCCAGTGTTCAGTAGCCTGATGCATGAGAGGTACCTGACAGTGAGCTTCAAGCCTCCAGCAGGCATCGCAGGATGGGATTTGCCCCACCCAAAGATCGGAGCTACGGCTTCCAGGATTATCCAAGATGGCCACTCTGCTTCAAAATGTGTTGGCAAATGGGGAGCTGCAGCTCAGGGGTGGACGTAGTCAGCTGGAGATCCTGGAGATAGGATGCAGTTGGTCTGGCAGGGGTCCTGGAGGTCTGGCGTGTTTGGTGTGGTTGTGGGATCCTGGAGGCCGGGTGCAATCAGTTGATCTGGGTTCCCAGTGATAGGACGCAGTCAGTTGTTCTGGGGGGTCCTGGCAGCAGGGAGCAGTCAGTCCATGTGAAGGCCCCAGAGGCAGGGAGTGATCGGTTGGGTTGAGGTATCCTGGAGACGGGGCTCAGTCAGTCCGGCCAAGGGTCTTACAGGGCCTGGCTGTTGTCTCAAAATGGCGGCAGCCACGTGTAATCAAACCTGCAGGTACTGTAACAGTGAACTTCCAGGCGATAGCAGGCAGCTGGTGCTCCGCTGGTGGTCAGCTATCAGTTTGCTGACTGTTGTCAGACAATCGGGAGGTGAACCTCGTGTGTTGGGTGATGGATAGGTGTAAGGCAGGCGATGGACAGGCGAGAGGCAGACAAATGGCGGATGATAGACGCCTGACAGTGAGCAATCTGCACTCAAAAAAGGCGTTGATATGCTGGCAGACTGCAGGTCATCACAGCAGACAAATGGGGTAAACACCAGGGGATTGATAAGCAGCAAAAACTGCCTCACCGAGAACAGATATCCTCTGCCTGAAACCGGAGTTACGGAGCGGCAAGGAATGCAGCCTCCCTTTAGTCCGCCATCTTGGATCTGAAATATTTAACAAGAATGAAATTCTTAATATTTATCAAGAGGTGAGTCTGTGAGTTTATACATTTTTTAAAAAGTACATATGCATCCTATGTCCTTGCTATTCTAAGCACGGCCTGTGGACCAGCAGCATGGACCATCACCTGGGACTTGATAGAAATGTTGGAATCTTGGGCACTTCTCTATACTTTCTGATACACTGCTCTAGACCTACTGAATTAGAATCTGCATTTTAACATGATCCCTGGCTGATTTATATGCACATTAACATTTGAAAGGTATTACATGAGGAGATAAAATATATATTTAAGGAAGATTCTCCAAGCTGAAGTAGAATCTGTTTGATAGAGCAGGATGTAGTTTACATACCAGTGGGGTTTAGAAGACTTCCAACTTGATGATTCCAACCACTTTAGGAAAGATGTCTCTTTCCCCTTTACCATATTGATTCTCTAGACAGTGAGGTCTACGACCTCGTGTAGGAGGTATCAGGCTGCCTTGGTTTAAATCCTGACATTACCATTTGTATAACTTCTCTGTACCTGATTTTTCCTATCTATGTAATGTGGATAATAATATCTCAAACAGTCCTGAGGAATAAGTGAAATAATATTTATAAAGCTCTCAGAACAATGTTTAGCACATACTAAGTGCTCAAAACACAATCATTGTTGCCATTATTGAGGTGCCAATGAGTTTTGTAAACCATGATCTTAAGATCACAAGTCCTATTCTAAAGCTGCAGCTACAAAATGGCCCAGAGATATGGTTGGTCAGCCTGAAGAATGTGGATGGATGGATTTGTTCGCAGTTCCTTTAGTGAGGTATAAGCCTGGCACAGAACTGCCATTTAGTAGCTCGAAAGTCAAGTGGAAAGATTATGGTATATTAATTATTGATTTCTCTTTCCCTAAATTTTGCTCATCAAAATTCAGATTTTAAACAATTCCCTGAAGCTTGAGTGTCTTTATTTTACAAGAAATCAGGCCTCCTGAACATAGTATAAATCCTCTATTAATATATATCTTTATTACATAAATTGATATCATTGGTGGAATAAATTCTGGCATCTTTCCAGCCTCGTCTTCGTTCCCCTGCAAACATCTGTAAGTAGTTAGACTGAATGAAATGGGAAGTGTAGGAACCTGATTCATGCTTCACCCCACCCTACAAGGCCAAGGAATACTATCTTTTCAAATGGAGCTTTGGTTTCTAAATCCAATGAGGAGTTGAGGAGTTCTGTTTGCCCACATCAGTGCTTCTAAAAGTTTAATGTACAGATAGATCACCTAAAAATCTTCTCAAATGCAGAGTTTTGAGTCTACAAGTCTGAGTAAAGCTTGAAATTCTGCATTTCTATGGGTTTCCAGCCTAGGCATTCACTCAGGGGCTTGGCTGGGCCACCACAGTGGGACAGTTTGGTGTGCCCTGGCTCTCCACACCTCAGGCTCCTGTGGGCAAGTCATGCTGCTCACAGTCCTGGCCCCTGCTTGCCACGCATGCTCAGCCTGTCTGGGCCACGAGTCTGCAGCTTCACCACTACTTCTCAGCAGGGATTAGTGGGTTGGTTGTGTGACTCAGTGACTGGGAGCCAAGTCACAGGTCTGGATTTGGAGTAGGAGGTCAACAAAGGTGGAATTCTTGTGTGTTCCATGGCGGTAAATAATAACTGCATAAATCAAATGGGCATCAGATCATCTGGGTAAAGCAGTTCCAGAATACTTTACAAATGGAATACTTAAACATCCTTTTGGAAGAAAACTAAGTTCAGGAATTCATAAAACTTTATAAATACATGATCCTTTGAAGTCATGATGATCTACTTACAGTGATAAGACCAATGCAAGTGTACAGAAAAGGGTTAACTTAGCAGGTCTGGATTGTTCTCTTTTTTTTTTTTTTTTTTAGAGTGGAAAATGCAGCTTTATTAAAGAAAAGGAAAAGCAGACTTCTCCCGGGTGGAAGAAGGGGACCCAAAGGCGGAATCCATGGGATGAGCAAATCTTGTCCTTTTTATGGGTTTCATTCTCCCATTTCTTTACCCCCTTATCTCCTCCCTTCCTGCCCACCGGATTAGGCCTGGTTTTGAAATGTAAAAAGCGAAAAGCGGATGGGGCAGAGGGAGGGTCAAGGTGTCTCAGACAGGCAAGGGCCCAGGGGGCATTGATTAGCACCTTCTTGCCTGCAGTCTCTGGCAAGGGCAGGTAAATCTGGTTATCAATGGGTTCTGCATGTCCTTGATATTCCATTCTGCCATGGCAGTCTCCAACTTCCAGAGGCGGATGGCTTGATGGCCTCTATTTTCTCGATCTGACCCAGTTTCCTATTTCTACACTAACTGCCTGTCCCAATTCTGGCTTCATTCCCCCCTCTAATCTTAGGAACTCCATGCTGCTGGGGAAGGGGGTCGATGACCGCTCTGACTTCTTCGAGCTGAAAGTGGACGGCGAGGGGCAAGCAGCTTGGAGTTCCTTTTTATAAATCGGGTCGATCGAGGGGTCCATGGTAAAAGTCTGGTTGAAGAGTGATAGGTTGGAGGGTCATTTGAGAGATGGGCGGTCTCGGCGTAGATCTCGGTGGGACCTCCAAATCTGATACCGCTGTTTACCGGTGACGAGTCCTGCTTCCTCAGGTGTTGAAGTATAACGCTGGAGAAGCACGCCGAGGCAAATGTAGAGTGGAAAATGCAGCTTTATTAAAGAAAAGGAAAAGCAGACTTCTCCCGGGTGGAAGAAGGGGACCCAAAGGCGGAATTCCTGTTCTATCTCTTTACATTCCAAAGAAAGCTTATCTCCACAGGACGGGAGCTCTTGACTTGCTCTTGGGAGATAACCTCTGAGCCCTTGGAACACTGCCTGAGAAGAGTGTTTTTGTATCTCTGAGGAGCCTGGGCCATGCTTCAGTTTTACCTGTAGGGGAGCTGAAGTCTGAGTAATTAGGCCAGTCATGCCTATGTGACTAATTTGCAATAAAAACCCTGAACCTCAAGGCTCAGGTGGGCTCCCTTGACTGGCAATACCTCACATGTTGCTTGGAGAATTCAATGCATTCTCACACAACTCTCCCAAGAGGAGGCAGCTGGAAGCTTCTGCCTGATTTCTCCTAGAGTGTCCATATCTCATTTGCTGGTTTTACTGTGTAATAGGCAGTAATCATGAGTATAATAGCTTTTTCTGAGTTCTGTGAAATTTTCTTGCAAGTTGTCAAACCTGAGGGTAGTATTGGGGATTCCCAACAAAACACGGAAGAGGCAGGACTAATCCTGATTCTCATGAGGCAGTTTGTTTAGGAGGTGATCCAAGAAACAGAAAGAAAGAAGGGGGAAAAAAAGACATGTTACCAAGTTGATGATGATGGTGGATATCTGAGGCTCGATGTGACTGGGATGTTCTGTAGAGCTATAACATATCTCTCACAACTGTCTTCCTGAAGGAGAGGTAGGAGCATTTACACACTCGCAATCCCCACACCACCTTTTCACTGATTTTTTTCAGAAGGGTAATGGCTCCCTTAAACTCTGAGCATTTGGACTGTATATGTCTGGGTGTGTCAAACATTGAGGCATCAAAGAAGCCCCAGAGCAGAAAACAGGAAGTACTTGGCAGAGGCTGGGTAAGGTGTTGCCGGGTTACACCTGTGCAAAGCTGGTTGCCATTAAAATGTCAGTAGTAAAAGATGACCTGAGAGGGTGTGAGTCTGAGCAGAGATATTCATTCAGGCTATGGCTTGCACCACAAGATCCACTTGTGCCCTACATTAAGTCCAGTTCCAGATGCTCTGCCACATCTCTTCAAAAGATTCAATTCAGGAAAGTCAAAACAAGCTACCCTCTATACTACTGCAAATGGTCCCAAGGCTACAGTTGATATTTATTCCCTACCTCATCTTCCATCCATTCTAGATTCCCCTTGCCCTAGGTCTGCACCAGGGCTAACAAAGTATAAGCTAGACTAAGAGGAAGTTGCCATTGTAGGAGGTGAGCATCCAGAACCTGTGAAATGTGTTCAATTTTGATTAAAATTCAAACTGATCCACCATCTGGTTCTGTTGGACCTCAAGCATAGAAATGGTTGCTGGTTGTATAAATAACAATTACTTTGTGGATCACTGTTACTGGAGGAAATATGCTGTATCTTTTATGTACTCTGAGGCAGAAAAAATAAGAGGTTGAAAACTATTAATCTAGAAAGGCACTAATATTATATTTGAAACTCAATTTGAATTTAAAATGTCCTGGAGAGTAAATATCTTGTTAGATATGTACAATTGAAAGTTGGGCATGGTGGCATGCACCTAAGTCCCAGCTACTTGGGAGGCTGAGGCAGGAGGACCACTGGAGCCCAGGAGTTTGGGCAAAACTGAGCAACATAGCAAGACCCTGTCTCAAAAAAATAAAATAAAAAGGGTGTGGTGGTGTAGCTCAGTGGTAAATGCTTGCCTAGCATGTACCATGCTCTGAGTTCAATTCCTAGTACTGAAAAAAAAAAGATTTATAATAAATAATAAATTATATATGTACAAATGATCATTTATAATTTTTGAGATAAAGAAATACTCTATGTTTATATGAAAATTAACTCTCATTCGTAGTATATCTTCTAGAATTCCATTTCATATAAAACAGGTCACTAAGCTTCTTAATTTATTACAGTGCTCTAGTTACTTTTAAGACAACTAATTAAAATTTTTATACCATTACTTTTTACATAAAATCACTAAAAAGATTTAAGAAAAGCTCAGAAAATAAAAACAAGCAAAACACACATACACACCATGACATCAAATCTCTAATTTCAATGAAGTCTTACTTAGAAAATTAAAACTCAGTTTGAGATCAGGTCTACATTTGGCCAAGGACTTGTTTCCTGCTTCTTCTTCCTCCTTTTTCTCTTCCTCCTCTTCTTCAGTCTTTTCCTCTTTTCTCCTCCTTTTTCTAATTTTTTAAAAATATTGAGACATAATATTTGTACATTTGGAGTACATTACAGTAATGTGATACATGTATATAATGTATAGTAATTAACTCAGGGTAATAAGCATTTCCATTTCTTAAAATATTAATAATTGTTGTAGGAAATTTTATGCTCTTACTAGTCATTTTGGAATATATCATAGATTGTTTTAACTAGTATTTACCCTACTGTGCTATATGAGAACCTCACTAACTCCCCCTCTGTGATTTGGTGCTCCTTACTGAACCTCTTTCCACCCTCCTTCCCAGTCTCTAGTTACCACTATTCCATCCTGTTCTGTGATATAAACATTTTAGTTTCCACAAATAAGTGAGAGTGTGTGGCATTCAACTTTCTGCACCTTGTTTATTTCTCTTAACATAATCATCCCCAGGTCCATTCATGGTGCTGCAGAAGACAAGATTTCTGAGCTGAGGAAATAGCTCATATTGGAGAGTGCTCACCTAGCATGCGCAGGGGTCACTGTTTGAGTCCCCCGTGCCTCAGAGGAGGCAAAAAAAGACAAGATTTCTTTATTTCTGTGGCTAAATAATAATTAATTGTGTATATATGCCACATTTTCTTTATCCATTCATCCACCGATAGGAATCTAGGTTGATTCCATATCTTGGCTGTTGTAAATAGAGCACCAGTAAACATGAGAGCACAGGTATCTTTTCAGTATAATTATTTCATCCCCTCTGGATCCATACCCAGTAGTGGAATTACTGAATCATATGGTAGTTCTATTTTTTGTTTTTTTGAGGAATCTCTATGCCGTTTTCCAGAATGGCTATACATAAGAGTTCCCCTTTCTCTGCATCCTCAACAAGAGATTTGTTTCTTCTTCACTCTAAATAGATAACCAGAAAAAAATCTACCCAGAGTCAGGAAATATTCACATTATGATGACAAATGCAATAAGGTCTGTTTGAAAGTATTTTGTAAAAACCCCATAAAGACGAGATAAAACTGTAGAATGCAAGTTCTACTATCTTTGCTATTGTTATTAATACTATTATTATTCAGGTCTATAATTTCTTAACTGAAGAACTTAGGCCAGGCCAGGTGCAATTTTAGAGTTCAGAATTTTAAAAAATTGATAAGTAATACCGTACATTTATAATGTGTGTTACAACTCAGCCCCCATTTGGTCTGGGGAAGAACACATTAACATTTCTGCAGCAAAACATATGAATATTATATACTAAATGTGATAGATAAGAGCAACGAAGAGTCTTTATATTTCAGGTCATGTTTTAGCACCAAATGAGTTCAGGCCAGTTCAGGTTTTGCTGCCAAATAAGTTCTGAAACCTTCAATTTAAGAATTAAATATACAGGTTTGTAGACTGTATTGTCATTGTATAACTGAAGCTTGGATTATACAGGGTAACTGTCACCTGTTCCCAGAATGTTTGCTCAGTGTTGGTGAAGGTCATACTCCAGAAGGAAAGAGAACAGGCTTCTTTGTTAGACAGAGTTGAGTTTGAATCCAGACTCTGCCATTTATTGTGTTTCCTTGAGAAAGCCACTTACTTACCTTCCTTGAGCTTTATTTTTCTCTGTGAAATGTTTGTCATGACTCTGTGGACCCTTGACATTCTCTTGGGCTTTATCTTGAGATTTAATAAAACTGCAAAATTATAACTATCACCAGACAATATCATTGTCCTCAGAAAGTGCAGAAATTGTTACTGAGCTCAGCAGCCTGTCTACTAGTTAATTGGTTGTCACTCCCAAGTGGTGGACACAGTCCAGATGGGGAAGCTTATAACAAATAATTGTTCAAAGAGGAATTTGAAGACAAGCAGGGTGGTGTATGCCAGTACTTGGGAGACTGAGGTAGGAGGACTGCAAGTGTGAGCCCAGCCTGGGCAAGCTAGTGAGATCCTGTCTCAGAATAAAACAGAATGGACTGGGGAGATAGCTCATTGGTGGAGTGCTGGCCTAGTATGCATGAGACCCTGGGTTCAATCCCCCATACTGAAAAAAAAATTGAAATAAAAATGACTGTGTTTTTTTGTTTTTGTTTTTGTTTTGCTGCCTCAAATGCCATATCTCTTGATCACTTAAGCAGAGACACAAACTTTCGTTTCATATGTAGCTAAATCTTGCCTTGGGCATGACTTGTCCATGAGAAACATCCAAATATAAGAATAAAATAGGAGGTTTAACCAGGACTTTTGGTATATTTTTCTAGGCAATTGAGGAAAAATTGTAAAAGATTTTTAGATAATAGCTGTCAAAGCTTTAAATACTTAAATGAGCAGAAAATTCATTTGTGAAATAAACTTTTTAAAAACTTTAAAATTTCACTTTTAAGTTACTTGTACTCTTGCATAAAAAGGGCATTTAGAAGTAGACACTCCACTTATGTTACTTTTAATATAATTCATGAGAGGACACTTCTTTTGATGTTTAAGAGTCCTTCATTTGGGGAGATACAGGATTTGGGGACTCTCTAGAGCCATTCACGTTTACCATAATCACAATCCAACTGAGTTTAAGTTAAGAGCAGTTCATAAATCTAGACTTGGACACAGTGAAATTAAGTAACTCAGGATGCCTGGAGTGTCTTTTAAAAAAATTTTTGGTGTATAATACTCAAAAGTGAGTCAAAAGTGAATTTCAGAATTTTACAATTAACAACCAAGAAAGTAACACTTCAATTCTATCCCAGACTGAGAGACTTAAAATGACTCTCATGAAATCACATTCTCACAAAGCAGATCACAGGATGAAATCATCAATCAAACCTTGAGAAGAAAGGAGATATTATCCACTTAATATTGTTATAAGTTTTAAATGAGTACTGTGTGTACTTGGAAAATGAAAATCTTCTGTCAAAGCTCCTGACAGGCAATGAGAGTCTACTCTTCTCTGCCCCAAGCGGGTGTTAGTAGTTCATAGGGATTATGTTCAGAATGAACTGTTTTCTCTAGACTATCCTCTAGAATAAGGATGGTCAGTTTCCTTGGGTGTCTGAGTCTAATAGTGTCCTCATTTGGTTTTATAGAAATGGCAATGATTATAGAGCAAGAATGCTAATATTTGGCAGGTGGAAGATCCCTAATAAATATAAAAAACAATTTATAAGACAAGAAAAATCAATACACTAGGAAAGATAATAATAAAATAATATATCAGGAAAAACAATACATTTCCTAAGATAAAGTATCTTGATCATTTATGGTCTGTGGCAAATTATTTAATTTACTTAAGATATTGAAAACAATGCTAGTGATTTAATAAAGTTCGATCGCAATGGCTTTAGGCCATTTTCCATGATCCTGGGTTATTAAGGTGCTCAGAGGAGGTAAACAAGTTGAATTGTTTATAAATTCTCTTTTTCTTTCAGATTGTCCCAAAGAAAGAACAACTGACTCAGTCAGGGTAAGATCTAGTTATGTATCTGAATCACCTGTGTTAGAAAAGTTCTTAACAATAACATTTCCTTACTATTAAAACGTCTCTTTCAAAAGGCAATAATAGAAATCACCGAAAGACCTGTGTACTTAGTGAGTTACTCAGCTGGACTGAGGTAAAGGGGAAATCCTCCCAAGGCTAGGATCCAGAAAAGTACAAGGACTTTACCTCCTGACTCAAGGCAGAAACCAGTCCAAAACCCAGCTCCACAACTTCATTTGCTCAAAGGGCCAACTCCTAACTTCCTATACCTCACCAACAGACATGGGAACAACTGGAACTTTAAGAAGGAATGATTTACTTTTAAATGCACTGCAACTTCACTGGTACCAACAAGGATTATTATTATAAGAGGCATGGATAGTTCAATATTTCTACCTCTGTTTGAGAGGGGAAACAAATTAGTAAGGCAAAGAGACATTCTGTTAGAATGTATAAAACATATTCTTAATGGGTCTTCCACGGGGAAACAAATTAGTAAGGCAAAGAGACATTCTGTTAGAACGTATAAAACATATTCTTAATGGGTCTTCCACTCATTTGCTAGTTATAAAGTGCAAAGAAATGAAGAACTGGAATTATTTTTAGTATTTTTGTGAAACTTGGTATTTTCAGTACTACATTTAATTAATTCAGTAAGAATCTAAATTTGCGAAGTAGCTTATCTACTCACCAAAGAAGCTAAAATGGAGCCACCAATCCATGAACTAAACCTCCGTTCTACCGTTGTGTTATTTGCAATCAATTTCAACCGCATACTCTAAAATAGAGAGGGAAGAATTAGCATTACAACCATCAAAACAGTTTACTCAGGGAATTCAACTCTGACAATTTTTTTTTTTTAACTTTGACAACTTTTAATGACCTTCTATGGTTCAAACTGATTAAACATGGTAATTCTGGGCTGGGGTTGTGGCTCAGTGATAGAGCGCTCGCCTAGCATGCATGAGGCCCTGGGTTCGATCCTCAGCACCACATAAAAATAAAATAAAGGTATCGTGTCCACCTAAAAAAAAAAAAAACTAAATCATTGGACAATACAGCCATTATAATACTAAGGGTTTGATATTTTCTTCCATGACGATAGTTTTGAAGGAGAGACTGTGGACAGTATAAGGCACTTGAGCTTGACTTTGTGTTCTGAAACATTTTCCCAGAAGAACCTAAGGGACAGTTAAACAAGTTTCAGAATGAAATATCTCCAGTTCAACAACTTAAACATTTGGTTCCTTTTTAAAAATGTTTTCATACCTTTTTCAATTTTTAAATTTTCTTATGAATATTTCAAATGTTAGGATTAGAGAGAATCTTCAATGAACTTCAAGCCATCTATCCCCCAGTTACAAAACCACCAACTCGCATCCTCCCATATCAACTCAACCTCACTGTCTGCTTCTTTCTCCCATTGGATTTTTATGAAACTAGTTCCAAATAACACATAATTTCATTTATAGGAAATCTGGCATTATACCCAAAGGATGAGGACACTTGGAAAAAAAACATGTTTATACAATGCCATCATCACAATTTAGGAGTAATGATATAAGGAAGCTAACTTAAAAAAAAAAAAAGAGTTGAAACCAAAAGCTGGTGAGTTTCCGGAACAAGTAAAACTTTTATACCTATTAGAATGGTTATAATAAAAAAGACAGTTATGGACAAATTGTTAAGACAAAAGTTGGTGGGTATATACAGAGATTGAAACCCTCATACATTGCTGGTGGGAATGTAAAATGATGAAGCTACTTTGGAAAATAGTTAGGCAGATTCTTTAAAAATTAAACATAAATTTACTATGTGAGGGCTGGGGTTGTGGCTCAGTGGCAGAGTGTTTGCCTAGCACATGTGAGGCACTGGGTTCGATTCTCAGCACTGCATATAAAGAAATAAAATAGAGGTTCGTTTCCAACTAAAAAAATAAAATAAAAATAATTAAATTTTTTTTTAAAAAATTACTATGTGACCCAATAATTTCACCTCTGGTTTATCTACCCAAGAGAAATAAAAACAGATGTGCAATGTTTTGTACATGACTGCTCATAGAAGCATTATTTACACTAGCTGAAAAATACATATGACTCAAATGCTCGTCCATAGGCAAAAGGATAAGCAAAATGTGATATATCCAAGTGCTGGAATATTATTCACTTGTAACAAGGAATGAAGTTCACATCCATGCCACAACATGGATGAACTTCAAAAATGTCATGATGAGGGAAAGAAATCTAACATAGTAGGGCACATATGGTATAATTCAATTTATATGAAATGTTCAGAAAAGGCAACTGTGTAGAGACAGAAAATAGATTACCAGTTGCCTAGATTGCATGTGGGAATGGGGATTACCTGAAAATGAGCAGGAGGATCTTTCTGGGATGATGAAAACATTTTAAAACAGGATTATGATGAAGGTTGTACATTTTGGTGGGCTCACTAAAAGATATTGGGTTGTCTACTTAGAATGGGTGGATCTGAAGCAATGTAATGAGATGTGAAGGAGCCAGACCCAAGAGTACATGAGGGCATGATTCCACTTACATGGAGTCCAAGATTAAGCAAAATTGATCTATGGTGCTAGTTGTCAGGAAGTGATTGCCCCAGAGGGGGGTGTGTTATTGATTACAGAAGAGTAAGGCACCTTCTGGATGAGGAAAATGTCCTACATCTACATTTTTGTCTTGTTTGGGGTAGTATTTATCCAGGTGGACGTAGTTGTTAAGATTTGTCTGATGAATATTTAAGATCAGTGCATTTTAGTGAATGTAAATTATACATTCATTAAGAACGTATTAATTCCTTATTATCATCAAGTATCCAATTCTGAATCCCCTATTTATTTATATAATTGATTTGCTTGAATTGGTATCTAAACAAATTCCATACATTGCCTTTGATATTCCTCTCAAGTAACATCCCCCCGCCCAAGTTTTTCCTCCTCAAGAAACAAAATAAAATTTCTTTTTAGTAAAAGTATGTTTTGCATATACATTTCATTTACTCTATTTTTATTACTTTATTGAGAAATAACATCATATTTAAAATGTCCAATCTTTAGTCCAAACATATACATGCATTTTTAAACATATGTATGTATTTTGAATTAGAAAATAATTTAACCACATTTTAAAACGTGAAAATTAGAGGAAAAAAACCACAATCAACATTTTTTATACTCCTTTTAATATCTTTATAACAACTGTTTTGCTTTTTTTTTTTTTTTTTTTTTTGATCCTGTGGATATAACCCAGGGTCTTCTGTGTGCTAAGTAAGCACTTTATCATTGCGCTATACCCTTAGCCCCATGACTGCTTCTTTTGCAATGAAATTGCATATTATAGAAATATTATGTATTATAGAACTATATTATAGCAATTATATATACTTATATATTTTATTATTATTAATATTATTCCACAGTCATGTATTGCTGAGGAAATTTGCAGTTCTAAATCTTATGAATGCATTATATTGAATTTTGAAGCCCCAAGCATTCTATCTGATGCCATTCTATCATGTCCACGTCTAAATGACAGTTAGCAAAGGATGTACATGTGTATCAGCATGTTATTCACTTGTCTTCTGATGGATTGATGATTTCATAAACCTGCTTAAGTTTTCCCAAGACTATAAAAGTCTCCGTGTTGGATTAAGGGGAAAGACACTATATTCCATTTACAGACCCACACTCACTTTCTGGTTGAACTTTTCAGTTGATGGAAGGACTGCACAGGTTGTCTCTTTGTCATTTTCAAATTTTAGGCTGAGTATGTTTTCTCTTTTTTTTCAAAAATTTTTTAATTGTCAATGGATCTTTTTTATTTTATTTGTTTATATGCGGTGCTGAGTATTTAACGTGGAGTCTCACACATGCCAGGCAAGCGTTCTACTACGGAGCCACGACTCCAGCTTAAGGCTGAGTATGTTTTCTTGAAGCTAAAGCTATGTCCCAGCATGTTTTGATCTACACTTAATTGTAAAATGATTTACTCCAGAGATGGGCTTTATGAAAACGATTTCAATTTCCATGTAACACTTTAAAGCGTTGATTTTTTTATAGGTTCACTAATGTTTATGTAAATGCCAAGTTTTGTTGAGGAAGAAGAAACTATGTTCAATCATAGGAACTTTGGAATTTGGAGGTTATTTTTAAAAGCAGCATTTATTTCCTGGTTTGGAAAAGGTCACTGCATTTCTAAGAGTGTTCTTTATGGGGACTGCTGTTCCTTCTCCTGAGATGTAATGAGATACAATTGATCTGTCAGCAAAAATGACTTTTTGAGACTGTGAGTACAGTAAATCAAATCAAAGCAAACAAGATTATCCTAAAGTAACTTTTGAATAAAAAGTGGTTATCCCACTTGCAGACAGTTTGGAAAATACCAAAAGAATAAAAACACAAGGCCAACTTAATGTTCTTATAAGTTCATGAGAGACTTTTGAAAAATTGGTGCTGGACCCATTGGATGTCCATAAGCAAAAAAGTTAACTTTGACCTAAACCTCACACCTTATGTAAAAATTAACTTAAAAAATTACTCATAGAATTAAGCCAGGCATTGTGGTGCACACTTGTAATCCCAGTGACTCAGGAAGTTAAGACAGGAGGATCACAAGTTTGAGGTCAGCCTCAGCAAATTGATGAGGCCCTCAGCAACTTAAAGGGACCCTGTCTCAAAAAAAAAAAAAAAAGGAAACAAACAAACAAACAAACAAACAAAAAAGCTAGGGATGTAACTCAGTGGTGAGGTGCCTTTGGGTTTAAACCCCAGTACCAAAATAAGAAAAAAAAAAAAAATCACAGAATTAAATATAAAACTGGGCTTAGGGACTTGGGAAGGAACTCAGTGCTACAGCACATGCTTTGTGTACATGACACCCTGGGTTTGATCCCCAGTACCTCCAAAACTATAAAACTTTGATGAAAAAAGCAGGAGAAAATCTTCAGATAGGTCTAGGTAAAGAGTTTTCAGACTTGACACCAAAAGTGTTATCCATAAAAGGAAAATTTCAAAAAGTTGAACCTCATCACAATTAAAATTCTTGCTCTGCAAAAGACACCCAAGAGCTTGGAAGAAACATTTGAGAATCACATAGTTAACATAAGATCTTATATCTAGAATTTATGAAGAACTCTCCAAACTCAACTCTAAAAAAAAATCCACTTAGAAATGGGCAAAAGACATGAACAGACATTTCAATAAAGAAGACAGATGGCAAACAACCGCGTGAAAAGACGCCCAACATCAGTATTTAAGGAAATACAAATTAAAACCACTGTATCCATCACATAACCATCAGTAATGGTTAAAATGAAAAATAGTGATAATACCAAGTGCTTGCAAGGATATGGAGAAACTGGATCACATGTTGCTAGTGGGGATATAAAACAGAACCGCCACTCTAGAAAATAGTTTGTCAGGCTCTTTGGAAACAAGATATATACTTACTATACAACCCAGCAATTGCACTATTGGGCATTAATTTCAGAGAGGTGAAAATTTATGTCAAACACAAAATCTGTAAAAGAATGCCCATAGTAGCTTTTTCATAACAACCTGGAAACAGCCCAAATGCCTTCAATAGGGGAATGGTTAAATGAAATATAAAAAGGAACAAACTACTGACATGAACAACTGAGAGGGATCTCAAGGGAGTCGTGCTAAAAAATTTAATCTCCAAAGATGACATACTGTATGGTTCCATTTACATGACACTGTTAAAATAAAATTATAGAGATGAGGAACAGATTAGTGTTTGCTAGAGGTGAGGAACGAGGGGAAGGGATGAGTATGATTATAAAAAAAAATTACCTAAGGAGCCCTGCATTCATGGAACTGTTCTATATCTTGATTGCGATGGTGGTTACAGGAATCTGCCCATCTGGTGAAATTGCATATACACACAGAGCTATACACACAGAGGCACACATACACACACTCACAAATAAGTATGTGTGAAACTGGTGACATCTGAATAAGCAGTATGAAATATACTAATGTCAATGCCCTGATATTTATTTATTTATTTATTTATTTTTGGTTATTCAAGATGTTATCACTGGGGAAAACTAAGCAAAATATACATAGAAGTCCTCTGTACCTTTTATTTTTTTGCAACTTCTTATGAATCTACAATTATATCGAAATAAAAATGTTTTCTTAAAAACAATTATGAGGGGGTGTAACTCAGTGGTACAGCACTTTTCTGGCATGTTCCAGACCCTAAGTTTGATCCTTTGCATCATCAAAACATAAATCAGTTGCAGTGGCTGCCTGTACAGTCCCAGGAACTTGAGACGCTGAAACAGGAAATTGCTTATGCCCAACCTGGCGAATAGAGCAACATTCCCATGTTATCTCTAAATGAATAAGGTTTATGGATGCTTAGGTTGTGTGTTTATTGAGAAGCCAGGATGGTAAAAGTTTATTTTGGTAATTAACTACTCCTTCTGCCTCCCTGAAGATTGGTATACACACACATACATATGTATGTGTGTGTGTGTGTGTGTGTGTGTGTGTGTGTGTGTGTAAAATGATCTATCAGGTGGTAGGAAGTGCTCAGGAGAATGAATAAAGTTATACCAAACAGGTTGGAAGTAATGAGAGGAAGGGTACTATTTACTACCAGGAGCTCAGGCAAGGAAGATATCGTCAACATGGTAACATATTACTTCCCTGAATGCTTTTTTGAGTATAGAAGATCTCTGTTACGAAAAGTAATAATGGTATGGTAAGAACAGGATAGGAGTCAGAGGCAATTCCTTGTTTTTGTTTTTGTTTTTAGAAGAAGAATAAAAGTATAGGAGGAAAGAAGGATGAGAACAAAGAAGTTCAAAGTGATTTCAATGGATTAATGATTGACACAAATCAGTCAGCAGGTGAACCAGTAGATGGTAGACAACTAGAAGTCATAGAGAGAATACCAGAGATGACTCGTTTGGAAAAATACTCAGTTAAGGCAATGATTGCCTTACCTTTATTTTTTGATGTTCTCTAATAAATACAAATATTGTTGTTTATTTTTTTAAGCTATTATAGACTTTTAAATTAGGGTTGAGCCTCACTAAGATTGAAAATGACTTATGTCAGAAATCACACTAATGAGTAAGAACAGTAACAAGACCTCTGATTAATTTTTGAGAAAAATAAATTTGATTACAGATGAGTAAAGAGAATAAACTATTCCACATTGGATAATTTTATTTTTCTTGGAACATAAATATCTTAAATAATATCAACTAATATTTAATTCAGAACAGAATGACATAAATACATATACAACTCTCGGTATTTCATAAAGCATGGTCAACGTAAAAAATCAGAGCTAAAATTGAGACACTAAAGATAAAATGAGTTGGTATTACCCCTTTTATGGCATCAACTAAAATGTCACTTGTTTTTATATTCAGAAGTTTATTCCAAGCCTCTTTATTATTTTAACTTTTTAAAAAGGTCAAATTATATCCCCTTTTTTCTTTTCATTTTTTTCAATTACTTTCAACCAAATACAATAAAATTTTAATCTGAACAGGTCTATATAAGGAATTTATGTATTGTTTCTCAAATACCGGATAGTTTTAGAAAATATAATAATGTTTTAGTTCATTTTAATTAGATTGAAAACCAGTCTAGCAATAAAAAAAAAAAAAAGGCCATACAATTTGCTGTGTAGAAATAATAAAAATTACTTATCTGTCCTTGGATTTTTATAGCTATCATTTAATTTTAGGTTCCATTTTGTAAAACCTCATAAATTTAGAAGTTTCTGTTTTTCTGCCAGCTTTGTCCGGATGTGATTCATAAATATGTCAAGAAAACCTAATAAATCTTTTATTAGTGTGTATTAATATTTTAATTGCAATTTAAGGAACAAAGAAACGATCCTGCCTTCAACGGATTGGAATTTTTTTAATGTCATGTTTCAAATTAGCAATAACATTGCTGCTTTTGATAATGGCTCTTCTCCCAGAACATCTATCATGTGAAAAATCTAACCTTGTAGGCATCCATGTAACTGCAAAAAGCTACTGACTTTGTTGCTTAAAAAATTCTTTTATTACGTTTCTCAAAAGAAATTTCTCTCTCAGGGCTGTCTCCCAGATAAACCTCATGCTGCCTTCAGATCACATCGCAAACTTCCTGGCCTGCAGGTAGAGAATTCATCAGCTGGATCCCCACCCACAGTGACTCCTAACCTCAAGGAGCTGAAGAGATGAAACTAACTCCCTTGGGAAAATCAGTAGCCAGAACGGTTCTGGGACTCACACAAATCTTTCACTTGCCATCAGTCCCCGTCACAGTCACTACATGTGTTGGCTGAACTGAAAACCACATCCTGGGGAAGAACTTTAAATAATATTGCTTATTATTTCTACAAAATGCTTAAAATTTATTCAGCAAGCAATTAGAGAAAATAAGAAAAGCTTCCCTCTCTTGTAAAGAATGTTGTATTTCTTACAATTATGTGAGCTTTTGTGTCACGATCAGGGCGAAGTTAATTATTTTACAACAGGAAGTCTTAAGAAACATTGAGATATTAGGTCCATAGTCCTTCTTCTTCTTCTTCTTCTTTTTTTTTTTTAATGTATTGCACTTTCATTGTCTTTTGAAGAACATTTCTCCCAGAATGATTTCCAGTATAGTCAAGTTTATCCAAAAGTCCTTCCAAGTCAAAAGATTTTTCCTGGAAGCAGAGGTAGATATCCACATAGTGAAGAGATGGAATGGGGGGCATTTGGATATTTCATGCCCAAAATAGACACATTTGCTTGTGCTGAGCTGCAAAGATTGCCACCATCCTGTTCAACCCGTTATCATCATACCTGACCCAGACTTCTGTATTTTCTTAAATTTGAGATAAAATTCTCATACATAACCCTCATTCCCTGGGGTCTAGGAAACAGTGTTGACTATTCTATTCACAAGAGTATGCAACCATCATTACGGTCTAATTCCAGAATATTCAACCTCCCAAAGAATACTCATTAGCAATCACTCTCTCCAGCCCCTGAGTCTACTGTTTCATTTTTCTGTCTACGACTTGCTTATTCTGGGCTTCACATATTGCTACAATTATATGGCCTTTGGTTTTGGGTCTTTCCTCTTAGGATAGTGAATTTTTTCCACTTTGTTTCTGACTCAGGGTCTTTGCACTTGAGGTTCTTCTGTCTGTGGTTCTTTTGTTCACAGTTTTCCCCATGCTGGGCTCCTTCTCATCTTTCATCCCCTCCTTGAGAGGCATACCCAGATGATACTGTCTCCAGAATCTTTCCCTCAACTCCTAGTCACCTATTATTTTTTATCCTGCAATAATTTCTTTATAGCATTCGTCACTATCTGTAGTTGCTATGTTTTGATTACTAGTTTATTATCTGACTCTCCTTAAAAATATGCCAACTTCATCAAGGCAGAGACTTGAACTAACTTGGTCACTGTTGTATCTTAATTAAGCTTCTAGTGAGAGTTCAAATATTTGAAGGACTATATGACTATCTTGCCTGGAACTCTTAAACTTTTCAAATCTTCCCTCTATTCCCAGTTCCTGAAACTGGGTCTCTTTACCTGTTACTAGAACTTCCAGTTGCTAACTAATACTTGATCAGATTTCTTTTCATTGCTGACTCCCCCATTCTCTTGGCACCCTACTATCCTACTCTCCTAATGCCTTTCATGATAGATTTTTAGGACATTTCTATCACAAACAGCTTTTGCTAATCTGCAGTCTCATAACCTAATTAAACCTTCATTCTTATAGGTCATTAGCAATGAGCAAAGTCCTGTTGCCAATCTGTAGTAAGAATATAAATGACAATAGGTAAAAGGAATCAGCATAACACTAAGAATCAAACTCTCAGTCTGTAACAGAGTCAATGTAAATGTTTGCCATGCTTCACTACTCCTGGTGGAGCATGCCTATATGCAAGTTCAATTTAAGTGAAAGTGCATTTCTAGATACACATCTGAATACTTGTCATTAAATTATGTAGGCTCCATTGCAGAGATCGGGATTTAACTTTCTTGGAATGCTTGGACAAAAGGGGACCTGTGCAATCAACTTCCATTTAGTCATTTGTTCCCAAACTTAAACTTGGTTCCTAGGGAAATAAAGTGCCTATCTATCTGTGCCCTCCACCACATCCATCTTCTCTTAACATAAAAATCACATATGGCATGACCTTCAAGTCTACAAGTCTTTCCTTAAATCTTTCTTCAAAAATACAAACTCTTATTAAAGATAGTAAAGGAGATGTCATAAAGACAGAGGAAATTTTTGTCACATATTTAATCAACAAAAGTTCCAGAATACATAAAGCATTCCTGTAATAAGGAAACAAAACAAAACAAAGGGACGAACAATGAAACCCCTAACTATTCAAGGGGGTTTGGACAAAAGAGATAAATGGATAGTTCACCATGGAGGAAATAATGGCTGATACATGTATAAAAAGACATTCAAGGCAGATGCTTCAACTGACTCATTAGTAAACAAGGATTTGTGAATTAAATTCACACTGAGATGTCACATCCACCAGACTGGCAAAGATTTTTGCAGAGATGTACAGCCATGGAAATTTCATTCACTGCTGGTGGGAGTGTAAATTGGTGTGACATTTTGGAAAACTACTTAGAGTTTAACTAAGTCATTCCTTATGACTTACTCACTCTACTCAGGTATATGCTTCAGAAAATTCTTGCACCTGTGCACCAAGGGACACATTCAAGAACATTCATGCAGAAAAAAATTGTAATACAGGAGTTGTTCTTTTTTACTGACTGACAGGGGTATAGACAGTATTGAGTCCACTGTTTAAGGTTCTCTGTTTTCACAACAAGTGGCCACACTGTCTGCTGAGACCAGTCATCTTTCAGCACCCCTCTGAAAAGCACTAGGGAGGGAAAGGGGAGCGATGTTCTCCTGCCGCCCTCCTCCCCACATTCTCAGATCATTCACATCCTTTGCACTTATTTATTTATTACTACTTTAGGAATAAATTAAAGTGTAAATAATTCAGTCAACTCTATTCTCATCCATCTGTGAACCTAGACCAGTCTTTATGATTCAGTCTTTTTTATGTGTGAAAATTGTTAGCCAGGTATTTTTTCACCTGCTCTGTCAGGGTTTTACTCCTCCCTCTCTATTTCTGACAGAGTACTATCATAGTCTCTCCTGCAACACAGGTATTTGTGAATGGGTTTGGTGTCCTTACCTTTAGGAAAGGTTCTGCTTATTACTAAAAGTTGTATTGTTGGACATGCCTTGTGTACAATGGGTTGCACAGTACATTCCTGGCATGAAAACTCCTGGTTTAAGGAGAAACACGTAGCAGACTCCCTCACATGTCCATATCCTTGAGCAGATTGTTTAAACTCTCTAAGCCTCATCAAATAATCATCTTCTAACATATTTAATGTATTTTACAATACCTTTTTACAGGAGTTTTAAAAATGCTTTTTAGAATCTTTATGTAATAGTTTACATCACAAGGATTTCATGAATGTGAAATGCAATAGCCTGAGAAAGTCCATAACACAAAAATGCCACTTTGGGAATGTTAATGAACTTCCTTCCTCGTTCCGCACCTTTCAAAGGAGGTCAGTTAGATCAGTTTTCCCTTTTTCTGCAGAGGAAAATTAGACTGGTATCAGCAGGTGTCCTGGAAGAGGCTGCTTCCTGGATGTCCCCAGGAAAGAAGGGAGAGGGATAGAGGACGACAGGCCACGCTAGAAATCAGAATGCCAAAGCTGCAGAAATTCATAGGAAAAGGAGTTACCTTAGGCTGGGATATCATAGGACAACTGCGCTTTCACACCTGTTAGAAATGTGTGTAGGACCAAGCCCCAATCCTCCTATCTTCTGGACCTTTCGGTAACAGACAAGAGCTTTTTTCCTAAATGGTTTCAGACTTTGCGGGAATCTGGGGGATGGGCAATAGCATTAACATCAAGGTAGAACAAGCATCAGTCCTAAACGCATCGTCCTAAAACGCATCAGGCATTGTGCGAGAAGCTGGTGCTAAACCACGGAAGCAAATCAGGTGCTCCCACCCGGCGCTGGACTCCGAGAGACCAGTGAGGCAGAGAAGGCTTCCTGGGGAAGGTGAAGAAGGGGCGCCCCAGGCAGGCACAGGAGTCACCACTGCCCATTTACACCCCGGTACTCTTCCGACGGCTCAGTTTGCCATCCAGCTCCTGCTCCCACACAGATCCTTCTAAAGGTGGGAGTGGACATGCATTATTTTAATTCCCTCATCCCAGAGTGAAATCGCGTGTTACCCTGAGTCAGATACTCAGGCCATTCGTGCGTGGCCCGCGGCAGGGTGCGAAGGGGGCGCTGTGCCGGTCCTGGTGACGTGAAGGAGGCCGGGGGCGGCGGGCTGCGAAGTGACACGTGCTGGGACCACGCCACCCAAGCCCACGTGTGCACAAGATTTAAAAGTTGGTGGCGCGCTAGGCTCGTTCAGTGGTCGGCCCCACGAGCTGAGCTCCAGGGACGCGGAGGCATCGCCAGGGTACCGGCGCTGCACAGCGCAGAGTCCCAAGTCCAGAGCTCCGAGCTGCCCTGAAGCGCCAAGATGCCGCTATCAGCAAGCCGCCGCCCCGGGCCATCCCCCGGACAGGTGGTTGTGGTCTCCCCGCTCCTGCTGCTGCTGCTGCTGCTCGCCTGGTGCGCGGGCGCCTGCCGAGGTAAGACGGCCCCGAACCTCTCCGGCCCTCGCCGCCGTCCAGCCACGCGCTTCTTCGCGGCTCTCCATTGCTGTCTCCGCCGCTCGCTCTGGGTTCCATTGCCCTCTTTTCCTTTTGGCTTCTAGGACCTACCTTTCCCTACTGTTGCGGACCTCACAGGTTCTCGCCCTTGACCACAGGCGCGAGTCGTGGCAGCGGGGCAGTGGGGTGGCTCCGCTCGAGAGTGTCCTGGCCCTGGCAAAGATCTCCAGACGCCGGGCAGGTCGCGGGTGGTGCAGACTGGAAGGACGCGACTTAGAGCCGTGGCCCAAGGGTGACGGAAAATAAATTAGAGAGAATTCAAAAGCTTTCTCTTTCATTGCAATTATCGGAGGCATCCATGGTTGAAGCAAAACAGGAGTTTGACACTTCACTTGCGGAGTCAGGGGTGCTTGGAGTGCCCCCAACCTCTGCGGTGAGTGAGCTCGCTTTCTGTTCGGGTAACCCTGAGTAGGTCCCATTCGAGACAGTTAGAAGGGGAAAAGAGAGGATTCTGTGTTACAGATTTGCAGGCAGCAGATCAGGAAACTTTCTCATCACTCAAAGGTAGAGATGCAAGCGTGCCAAGGAGCTTTCAGGGCGGTGTGCAGCTAAAACCAGTGATGTGGCAGATGTGGTTTGATTATAATAGGGACTTCCCGAGGTTGGCCTAGAGGAATAGCAGGTCAGGATGGAGCTTTGGAGACGTGTCAGGGTGCAAAGGTACCGGTGGAAAGAACACTTCTCGGATTCTCTTTTAAATAATAATAATAATAATTAATATTGTTATTAAATAATGATTGCTGTTGTTGTTGTTGTTGTTATTATTATTATTATTATTATTATTATTATACTGAGGTTGAACTTAGGAGTGCTCTGCCACTGAGCCACATCCCCAGTCCTTTTTATTTTTTATTTTGAGACAGGGTCTGGCTAAGTGACCGAGGGTCTCACTAAATTGCTGAGACTGGCTTTGAACTTGAGATCGTCCTGCTTCAGCCTCCTGAGCAGCTGGGATTACATGCATGCAGCAACTATGCCCAGCTACTTCCTTGGTTCTCTTAAGACTACCTTGCCTGGTACCTTAGGGGACTGCTATTTATCCCTGAATTCTGGGGGCCCCTTCAGTGCCAGCCACTGTCCGGTTACAGCCATAAATTCTTTAGCCCGGGATTCTTTTAGCTTTCCTCAGTTCTCCTGCCAGTGGGGTAAAGGTGGGCTGACTGTTTTTGTCATTTTTCAAAACGTTGAGAACTTAAAATCACAACTGCAGAGATCTTTCCAAGCTCAGCCCAGTCCTTAATTAGAGATGGGAAAACGAAGGCTATTATTATTTTCCTAATCTATTAATTTTTGTCCTCATTTTATCATTTTGGTTTTCTCCTTTCCTGAGGCATTGGAGTGGGAGTGGGGGGGGGGGGGGGCTCCCTGACTTGAAGGGAGTTTAACTTTGAAATCTAAGCAATTAGATGTCAGCTAATTAGACCTAAATCTCCACACATAAGCAGTAGTGATATTAACATAATCTCCACAAGGTAAATAAATATTCATCCTTTTCAATTTTAAATTTGTTTCAATTTTTAAATTTGTTTTTGGAAAAATTAAGATGATAACCACTGGCTTCTTAAGATAGCAGGTAGAGTTTTAAAAGTTATGTAAGCAAACTGTGCTTTCCATGCATGTTACATACTCTGTGCTAGCAATGATTTTTTTTGTCTCTGTGGGAGACAACTGCTGTGCAGAGGGGCCAGTTCAGGCTGCGGGTAATTGAGCAGTAACTATGGAAGGAAGTAGCTGGTTCCTAAAAAGAATGAGTCAGGTTTTATTTCCAAAAGAGCATATCTGCAGGGTAACCAATTATCTCATGAATATCCTCGATATTTTTCAAGCAAAAGGATGAGATGCCTCTTTTGCTACCTAGAGACCCTCTAGACTTCCCCTTTGTGTCTTCATTCTCCTTCAGACCTGACTTAATACTAAAAACCTAATTGTATGTCCCTAAAAATGTGCTGGGGTGGGCCTTGGGGAGAGGGCAGCGTGATCTGCCTTAGTCCCGAGTCCTAGGCGATGGTGGTGGGAGGGGTGACACATGACATACATAAGCAAAACCTGGAGACAGTCCACCATGATCGATCATTATGTAAATGTAATTGGATATATCTAAAAACAACAGAACAAATGTCACAAAGCCAGGGGAAAATAAAAGTGTCAATAAATGCAGCATCCTCAGCGCAAAATGAATCAGTAGAGCATACAATAGCAATGTGATGAGAATGGACCAGCCACAGATTTAGTGGATAGAAACAGTTCATTCATAGAACATTATTAAAAGAAGGGAATTTCCTATTTAAAAACCACAATTTGGATATCTGCTGCAAGCCATTACTTGCATATGCCTCTGACAATAAGTGATCAAATGCCAAGGCTAAATTCAGTTGTGTCTTTTCCTATCTAGGTCCCTAATTACTGAATAATTCTTAACATTCAGTCAGCAGTAACAATTTCTCATTTTCCAACTCTGCACTAAAGGGCCAGTAATGAGAAAAGAAAGTTGGCACCATATTTTAAATAATCAGGTCTGTTTTACTAGATATGACTGAAGTATAAATATGTCAATGAAACATAAAAAACAGTACAGTTTTTATGATATAGAAGATAGTGACACTGTGAAAATATGGTAAGTGACCTGAATTATTCTTTTTTAAAGTACTATATACAGCCCACATCCAAGGTGATATGGTTTGAGTATGTCCCTCAAATGTTCTTGGGTTGGAATCTTGGTCCCCCAGTGTTGCAGAACTGAGGTGTTGGGACTTTAAGAGGAGGGGTCTAGTGGGAGGTAGTTAGGTTATTGGGAACATTGCCCCTTGAAGGGATTAAGGTAGTTCTCATGGGACTCCCTTCAGTTACAGAGAGAGTGATTTAAAAAAAAAAAAAAAAAAAAAGCAAGACTGGACATTGGCCTCTTCCTGCTCTCTTGGGTTTCCTCTCTTACCATGTGACACTCTTGCAGACTCTCCCATCTGCCAGGAGACCCTCAGAAGGGGCTGAATTGATAGGGTCATGTGATCTTGAACCTTTAGCTTCCAAAACTGTAAGCTGTGAGCTGAAAGAGCCTCTTTCCTTTAAAAATTACCCAGCCTCAAAGATTTTGTTATGGCAGTGGAAAACAGACTAATACATAGACTAATATCTTGGGAGGGAAATCATATCAACTCTAGTTAACAAAAAGACAAAGGAAAAATAATTCTTAAAAAAAAAAGAAAAAGGTAAAGAAAAATTTCTCTGTATGTTTGGGTTCGGCCATAGGAATACTGGTGCCTTAAAAAGATCAGAATATGATTCACCAGACAACTGTTACTTTGGATTTGTGGGAAATTTATTATTGAGAAATATGTAAGATTATTTACCTACTTTAAAGAGTTGTTCCATGAAAATGGATTCAGTCAGGTCCTGAAATAAATTAACTCTTTGCTATGGACTCCATGACCTCTATAGGTTATTTCTAATACTCGGTACCATATAAAGTATAATTAGTCACTGTTATTAATATTATTAGAATGTAAATGAAATAGTAAAAACTTGTAAAAACTCAAGGTAAGATATGACTACAAAGTGGTAGAACTGGTGGGGGGAGATTACTCTCAGGGTCTGTGGTTAGCCAGATTGTATTTGAAATCCGCCTCTGCTACATGTCTATTTTAGGTGGCCATAGGCAAATTATTTAACCTTTCTTTCATTTCCTCTACTTAAAATGGAAATAATAATATCATCTATCTTGAAAAGTTGATATGAAAATTAAAGGACATTTGAAATACTTAGTATAACATCAGGCATCAAATAAATGATCAATGTTAATAGGTGCAATGTTAGTATTTGTGTTTTTAAAGTTCTTTTTTTTTAAGACTATTTTATAGTCAAAGACCTTTATTTATAAACTACTATAAGCTTTAGTACAGTATATTTTCGAATATAGAAAAACCCTGTGAATACATAGGCCAGAAGACTGCTTTTTTATGTATTTAATCTTGCTACATTTTAAATCTCTGAAAAGAAATTTAGCTGGGTGTGGTGGCACAAGCCTGTAATCCCAGCTCTTCAGGAGGCTGAGGCAGGAGGATCACAAGATCAAGGCCAGCCTGGGCTATTTAGTGAGACCCTGTCTCAAAGTAAAAAATGGAAAAAGAGCTGGGGATACAGCTCAGTGGTGGAGTGCCCTGGGTGTGGTACCTAGTACTATCAAAGAAAAAAAATTGTTTTATTTTACTACAGGATGTTTTCTTGTTTTAGGAAAGATAAATGTATACATATAAGACAATAAAAACTAATTATATTTAAATTAGTAAAAACTGAAACATTGAGATACTATTTATAATTTGTATAGTATGAATTAGAAAATCAAACATACAGAGAAAATGTTATTTTAGAGGATGTAAGCTGAGTAATGTTTTGTTTTGATAATAATTAAGGATTTAACAAATAATGCTTTTTTATCTTACAAGTAATGCTTTTAAAAAAGACTTGTTTTGTGATATAATTTATATATCATAAAATTCACCAGTTTTAAGTATATAATTGAGTGATGTTTTAGTAGACTTAAAAAGTTGTACAGTTATCTTGGCAAAGCAATTTTAGAATGTTTCCATCACCCCTAAAGATTAGTTACATACATTTGCAGTTTATTCCCATCCCCACTCCTAGCACCAGGCAACCACCAGTCTTTGTCTTATTATAGATATAAACTTTTCTGGACATTTCATATAAATGAAATCGTGTGCTATTTGATTTCTTTCAAAGAGCTTATTTGACAGCATAATGTTTCTGAGGTTCATTCAGGCTGCATATATCATAGTTCATTCCTTCTTATGACCAAAGAGGATTGCGTGGTATAGAAATACCATATTTTACAAGCAAAAATAGGTGTTGGCAAGGATGTGGGGGAAAAGGTACACTCATGCATTGCTGGTGGGACTGCAAATTGATGCAGTGACTCTGTAAAGCAGTATGAAGATTCCTTAGAAAACTTGGAATGGAGCCACCATTTGACCCAGCTATCAAACTGCTTGGCCTATACCCAAAGGACTTAAAATCAGCAGACTAATGATGCAGCTACATCAATGTTTATAGCAGCTCAATTCACAATAGCTAGATTGTGGAACCAACCTAGATGGTTGGTAGAACCAACCTTCAATAGATGAATGGATAAAGAAACTGGTATATATCGACAATGGAATATTATTCAGCCATAAAGAAGAATAAAATTATACCATTTGCAGGCAAATGGATGAAGTTGGAGAATATCATGCTAAGTGAAATAAGCCAATCCCCCAAAACCAAAGGTTGAATGATTTCTCTGATACATAACGGGGCGGGGGGTGGGGGAGGTAAGAGAAGAATGGAGGAAGGATGGATTGTGTAGAGGGAAATGAGGGGTGGGGAGGAGGCAGGGGGAAAGAAAGATAATAGAATGAGACAAACATTATTACCCTGTGTACATGTATGATTATGCAAGTGGTATGACTCTACTTCATGTACAACCAGAGAAACAACAGTTGTACCCTATTTGTGTACCATGAATCAAAAAAACTTTTCTTTATGTTTTGCTGGATTCCTTTTTAAAAATTGAGTATATGTATATTTATAATATAATACCATTTAAAATATCACTGGATATTTTAAATTTGGTAGATGCTGCATAATCAGAATTATGTTAAAAGCTTGATCATTTATCAAATCTAATAAAATATTAAAGCTAAAAAAGGAAATACCATATTTTGTTTATTTTTTTCCCTAATGATGAACATTTAGACTGTTTCTACTTTTGACTAGTATGAATAATGCTGCTCTGAACATTCAAGTTCAAGTTTTATGTAGACATATAAGTAATTCATTCTTGAGAATAATATCTTTATAGTATCATTAAGATTTATTTTATGTATTCTTATGTAAAGTTGAATGCTGAACTATCCAATTGAAGTAGTTGGTTAGTAATATACAGTAAAAATGAGAACATCTGAAAGGTAATTATATATGGATATTTAGTTTTAAAAGAAATACTTTAAAATTAACATGTGGATATAACTTGACTTTTAGGTTCTCCAATATTTCCTCAAGGATTACAGCCTGCAGAAGAACTACAACTGTGGAATGAGGTAAAGAATTATTCTTATGCAAATTAGTGGAAACTTTACCCTTCGTAATTTTTACGGTAAAATGAAAAATTGTGATTGAGTTTTGAGACAACTATGATTTTACCAACATTCTGATATAAGAAAAGTATTGCTTTAATTAAAGAAAAGATGGAAAGGAGCAATCACTATAGTAAATGGTAGAGTAATAAGAAATTAAGTCCTAAAATAAGGCAACTATAATAAATGTGAATGTGCTAAAATACATCACTTAAAAAACCAGGGATTTTCCATTTTGAATTTTTTTCAATATTGTTAAAGATCCAGAAATAATTGTCTATAAAAGTCACAACTAAAATAGGAAACAACAACAACAACAAAAAAAAAACAGGCTAAGTATAAAATGGTGAAAAATTATGTACCAAGCAAATATGAACTGAAAGAAAATTGGAGTAGTAGCCTTAATATCTGACAAAATAGAATTCAAATGAAAAAACTATCATAACACACAACTAGAGATTTTATATGCTGATAAAAGAATAACAGACAAGAAGTTACAGCCATTATTAACATGTACTACAAATACCACCTCAATTGTTTTAAAAAGGTAAATCAACAATTGTTGGAAATTTTAACACATCTCTCTCAGTCACTGATAATTAAAGTAGATAACAGGCAGTGTATATATCAAAAACCTAATTATTCAATCAATAAATTTGAACTGTTAAAAACTTACACTGGATAGTGTGCACATTCTTATTGAAAATACTTGGAGCATTAAAAAAATAGAACGTATGTTAGAACAGAAAGGAAGATTTCATAAATAAGAAGGGATCTGTTTTAAATTTTTTCTAACCATAATACCATAAAACAAAATATTAATAATGAATGTATAACTGGAATATCTCATGTGTTAGGAAAATAAGTAGCACTTTGTTAAATAATCCTGGGATAAAATGAAATTACAAAATACTTAGAACTGAATGAAAAAAACATTTTAGATTTGTAGACTAACACGTTATTAGCACATGTGTTAGAATATACTATACATAATATCTACAATTTCTCTCCAACTACTGTTTTAGCTAGAGCCTAAGATGAAAAAAAAAAATGAAGATAAACAAGTTATAGACTGAAAAGAGTAGACAATCAAGAACACTGGAGACTTAAAAAAATTAAGTATTATGGACAATTGATTGTGGTGATAGTTGGACATTTCAGTAATACACTAAAAGCTATTAATAGAACATTTAAAATGGGTAAATTGTATGGTATGTAGATTATATCTCAGTAAAACTATTACCAAGAATAAGTATTATAGATAGCTATATGGCAATAATTTTGAAAACTTAGAGGAAATGGATAAATTCTTAGAAAAAAATCTGATGCCAAAAAAAGGTTCCAAAGTGATATGAAAAACTCTGAAGAAACACTTTCCTCATTTCATTGGCCATGCCCTGTGCACGGTCTTACACAGTCAATGTGTCTAAATCTTCTCCATAAAGCAAAAAGTTTGCTCTAGAATCTGAACATAGAGTTTTTATTTAGTTAAGGAGTTCCCTTCTTTTCCTATCTCACTAAATTTTGAAAATCCCAAATGAAGTTTGAACTTAATCAGGCACTTTCTGTTAACTGAAGAGAAACAATATGCTTTTTTCTCCTTTAGTCTATAGTTGTGATGAATTAAATTACTAAATTACTTGCTCCCCAGCTATTACAACTAATCTAAGAGTGCAGAAGATTTGGGGATATGATACCAATATACAAGAATCAATAGGCAGGCATGGTGGCACATGCTTATAATCCCAGATATTCAGGAAACTGACACAGGAGGATGACGAGTTCAAGGTTAGCCTTGGCAACTTGGTGAGACTGTCTCAACCCTGTCTCCAAAAAGAGCTGGTGGTATAGCTGAGTGGTAGAGTGTTTGCCTAGCATGCATAAGGCGCTGGGTTCAATCCCCATATCACAAAACAAAACAAAACAAAAAGACAAGGAAAAAAAAAGAGCCAAGAATGTTTCTTTTCAGTAGGAGAAGGTAACAATATCATTTAAAATATTATAGTTGACTCTGCAAATCTGTGAGTTCTGCAGCTACAGATTCAATGAACCATCAATCAAAAATAATTGGAGAAAATATTGGATCTGCCTTTACCATATACAGACTTTTTTCTTGTCATGACTCCCTAAACAAGACAATGTAACAACTATTTACATAGCATTTACATTGTATTTGGTATTGTAATCTAGAGATGACTTAAATTATTACAAGATGGTATGTATAGATTATGTGCAAATATTTCACCATTTTATAAAAGGATTTGAACATTCACAGATTTTGGTGTCTTTGGAGGTTTCTAGAACCAATCCCCTAAAGATACTGAGAAACAACTGTGTATTATTCACAATGGCAACAAAACTGTAAGTATTTAGAAATTAACCTAACCAAATTATGCAGTAAATTTATGCAGAACAAAATCAATTCTAATAAAGGAAATAAATGATGATGTGCATATATGGGGTGGCATTGTTTCTAATTTAGTATAATAAAAATATCAAATCTCCCCAAATTAATCAGTGTAAATCCCATAAAGTCAACTCAATTCCAATCAGAATAATTCCATTTAGGTTTCTTAAGAAACGCATAAGGGGCTGGGAGTATAGCTCAGTGGTGAAGTGCTTGCCTAGCATGCAAGGCCCTGGGTTTGATCCCCAACACCACAAAATAAATAAATAAATAAATAAATAAATAAATAAATAAATAAAAAGCAATTCTAAATTTAAAGTTGATTTAAAAAAATAAAGACAAACAAATAGCTAAGGGCATTTTAAATTCAAAGAGCTCAAAGTAGGAACTTTCCCTAACAGATTGTCAAGACATAATGTAAAGCTGCAGTAATAAGAAAGGTAAGGCAAGGTCACAAGAACAGAGAAGTGAACTAATGGCATGGAGACGAGGCTTGGAGAACACAGCAGTCACCATCAGTACCCTGCCACATCCCGCTGGCATTCACCATCCCAGGGTTGGCCAAACTTAGTTTCTAATTACAGCCATCTGTGTGTCTGCCTGCCCTGCCTGTACTCAGGTGACCAGAATTGCCCCCAGCCACTGAGAACAGCCCTCAACGGGTAGATAAATACCTTAGCTGTCTCAGCCCCTCATTTGGGCTTACTCTGAGGTGTTCTACACTGACTTTCAGAGTCCCCTGAACAGATTACGCCCCAGTTACTGTGGAAACCTACTCACTAACATACCCTTTACTGGATTCCTTTTATTCCCTGTTTTGCTTCTCCACTCTTCTACCAGTGCTTCATGGATCACCTCCCAAATTATCTCCTTGCGTGCACATCCTTATCTCAAGTACTGTTTCTGGGCAGAAACCAGGTTAAGTCAGAAAGTCACACACATATAAACCTAACCTACAACAAAGTAACGCCAGAACTCAGTAGGAGAAAGAAAGTTTTGTTTCGCTAATGAGGGTTGAGAAATTGGCTCACTGTATGGAAACAAGTAAAATTAACACCCTGTACAAAGATGAGATTCATGTGGATAAAATACCTAAATATAGGCAAATTGTATAGTTAATAAAAGATATTATAGGAAATATCTTTGTGAGCTAGATCAGGAAAGATTTCTTAAATAAAAATTTAAATATAGAGTATAAGGCCAAGAAGATAATAAATTGAATTACATTAAGAGGAAAGATTTCTTTCAATAAGGGACTCTGGAAAAAAGTAAGAGCTTTTGAAGGAAAATACAATGAATACTCCAACTGATAAAGAATTGCTTCTCTAGACTACTCAAGAATCACCATCAAATCAACTGGATTAAGATGGGAATCCAAAATAAAAACAGTCAAAGGATAAGAACAGAGAGTTTACAAACAAGGAAGCCCTAGAGCTCCATAGACATCTAGAGAGATGCTCAAACTCATTTGTAACAAATAAATAAAAATTAGAACAACAGTGTTATTTCCTACTCATTAGACTAGCAAAAATTAGAAATCTTTAATGACACATGTACATAGGGATGTGAAGTATACAAACCCGCAAGCATTGCTGGTCAGGTGGCTTGTTTACTGGTGGAACCATCTGGAGAGCAGTCTCAATACCGCCATGATCTAGCATTCTCTCTTCTGGATACAAAGGCTGAAGATATGCAACAGACATAACAATTCTACAAGGAGGTTGGTTGCAGCTTTGTTTGTAGTGGAAGGAATTGGAATCCAACTATCCATCCCTGGGGAGTAGATAGGTAATATATGATGGACACATGTTATAAAGTCCTGTACACCAGTTAAAAGCAACAGACTAGTTGTACACCCAGCACCATGGATAGATCCCAAGGTATAGTGTTAAGTGAAAATTGAAAGAAAGAAAATACCATACATTTAGAAAATACACATAAATAACTTAAGACCTGCCTATGGAAGGATGGAATGGGAGTAAATCAAAATACTGAAATAATAAATACTGAAACTAAATAATAAATACTAAAGGCTAATAATGATAATGAGCTATGAACTGGGGAGAATATCCTTTGTACTTAGGCCATGCCAAAATACATAAAGGAAAAAGCAAGATAGAGAATAAACTCCTAGTCCTAAACAGTCTTTAAGAATATAGAAATTCACCAAGCCTTTTATGAGGGTCTCTGCCTTGATAGAGAAATATAAAAAAAAGATGAAGAATAATTGAGACCACAGATAATAATGTATAATACAGAAGAAACATTTGGTTTTACTTGAAATCATCTGTTTTCATGGAAAATCACTGGAAAATATTTTAGAAATATTGCTGGAAGGACACTTTGTGTTTACAATACTATAAATAATTGTATAGAAAAAGATATTTAAAGAAGATGCTGAGAACATATGGTTAGTTTTTCTGCTGGAGGTTTTAAAAATTACAGAACTATAAAACATACTTTTCTGACCTTATACAGAGACTGAACCATTTTCAAATAGCTTCACCAATGATCTTTACCGTGTTCTCAAAAGCAGTTAGTGGCACTTGAAACCCTTAGAGTCAGAAGCTGAGTGAAATGAAGAAATGCTTACCCAAAAGGAAGGTGGGCAAGCAGTATTGCTGTACCTTTCAAAGAAATAAGAACAAAGACTGGGAAGCTTTGCAATGACTTCCTAATTTGATTAATTAGGTTTTTAGGAATTCTGATGTTTTTAATCAAGCAACATTGATGCACCGATTCATTAGAACTGAGGTTCAAGGGTTCTCTGTTCTTGGATACAGACTACCTCACAGAGATGGGGCAGCCTGGCTTTTGAATGGACAACATTTCCCTGAATTTCTAAGGTCTTCAGATAGTTCTGCACCACAAACATTCCTGGAGGAACCACTTCCTCCTATCAAACTAAAGCAAAGACCATGTATCTGAAGGCAGTGTATTAAGGTTTAATTCTGCGCTTAAAAGAATATCTTTTGGGTTTTCCTTCCCAATTGGCTTCTTTTTATTTTTAGTTTTGGAAAATTCAACTTAATTGAAGAATTTTTATTGAACACTTATTCTGAGCAAGTCATTTTGACCTTGCCTCAAGAAGTTTATCTTGTGTGTGTGTCCCCTTGTATCCATGATTCTGGGTTTGTATGTCATGGAAGATGGACATCCAAACATCCCAAATATTCCCCAAATATCTTTGATATATAGAAAAGACGAGAAGTTCTATGAGGAAAGAAAGGAGGGGGACATATGCTTAAGTTTTTCTGTATGTCTTACACCTTGTTAGTCTCTGTATTAGAAAAATATATTTTGAGACATGGTCAAAGTGGCAACAGTAAGGAGTTTGAGAAATTATGACTGAAAAGTGTAATAATCTGCCTCCTTTCAGTTTGGTGTGAGAGTCCAAATTAAGTTAAACTGATCAACAAAGGACTCTGGGAAGGGAAGGGGCCTCTGGGATGTTATGCCATACACAGGACTCAACCTGAATCATTTCAGACTCACAAGAATCCGTGCCATTTTTTCCAGTGCCATCTGAAAAGGTCACCCAAGACATAAGTACCATAAACAACTTCTGAAATCCAGCTTAGTGCTTAACTTCTCAGTATGTTTTTTTTTTTTTTAAGATTACTATAAATCTCTTAAACGACAATTTAATGTCTCACAAATTTCTTTTTATAATAAAAGCTGAGAACAGATTGTTGTCAACTATAGTTCAATAAATATTTGTTATAAAATAGAACTCTTATCTAAGGCTGGTTTCATGGTACAGAACGGGTGAATTGTTTGTGTGGTCCTGAGAGTACTTCCTGCATGCCATGCAGCATGCAATTATCATGTTAAGTTTTAGGGGACATTGGATCCATGTGTAATAAGGAACAGTAACCAAGGATGTTCAATTTCGAGGCCATTCTTCAGTTACTTCTTGCATTTCCCAGGCTGAACCAGAAGTTCTTGCCCTCAGTGTTTGAGGCATCTTTATACTTTCTGATGAGCCCTATCAACTACAGGGCTGTATACCCTTGTGGCTGGGAGTGAAACTTGGGCAAATCCCAATTCCAGGACTTGCTGCATCAAGTTTTAGGGACTTCTGTTTTCCATATCCAGTATCCTAAGCTACCTTAGAACTTTGATTCCTGTCCTGTATGTAACTTGACTTTGAAAAGTCTGTTTTCTGCTCTTTTCTCTCTGTTTCCAGGATATAACTGACATTTTTGTTTTCTACAGATAGACGATGCTTGTTCATCTTTTCTGTCTGTTGATTCCCAGACTCAGGTAATTTCAATTGCAGGTGTTTGGTAACAATGTAGGCATTTATGAAGTGTTGAAATTCTCCACTTCTGTCTTTGGTCCTTTATGGACTCATCAAAACATGTCAACATATTAGGTATTATTACATCATCTGCAGGTAATAATCAGTACTATGTGCTTTTATCTCTAAATTAGATGCATGGATAATGTACATTTGGGGAATTATTGAATGTCAAATGAGAATGCTAATTTCAGCATCAAAATCTGTGTTAAATTTAAAACACTGTCTTACTGTATTGGAGGCCTAAAATTCTATCCCCCAGTTGAGTTTGAAACCTATTGATAAACTTATTATGAGTCAGACTTATGGAAATCAAAGTATTATCATTATAACTGAAAACTCAATTTGAATGTGGTTTTAGATGTAGTGCCAAGTGTGTTTGTCCCAAGATGTAAATTTGCCTACAAGTCTCAGGCTGTGGTTCTGAGCTCCCACCAGAGTCAGGTTCTCAACCTCAGAGCTGACACCAGCCAAAGCTCTGGTTCCCCCAACATAAAGGCTGAACATGAATCCCCTTCCCAATTCACCCATCAGAGAGCTTGCTCCTCTTCCCTGGGAGTTAAGCATGGGTTGCAGACTGAGGCCTAGAGGGATAGTCTAGCTTCTCTACATGGAAACAGGAGGGAAATAAGTGAATTCTTTTTACATGATCTGTGCTGGATGTGCTGTTCCTGCCTGAAGATCCATGTCTGAGTGCAGAGAGAGGAGAGTTCATCTAATTGTCTTGACTTTCTTAGTACCTCTCACTGCTCTCCTGGACAGAGTCTAGTATGTTTCTGGTACAAACTTCCTACATAGTCCTGCCAAGGGGCCCAGGCTGTCATTCATTCAGTCCCTGAAGATACCTGTCCTGACTGGTGTAGAGAATAGCCTTATGAAGTGCTGTATTTTGCCTATTTCTACCCAGGCCCCAGGCTACAGAGGATCACCTGTAGGAAGTTAGAGGCATTAGGTGGTAAAGCAAGATTAGGATCACAACAGATGACGTTTTATTCTTTTTCTTTTTTTTTGGGGGGGGGGGCGGTATGCATAATGGGGATTGAACCCAAGAGCGTTACCCAAAGAATGTAGACAGATGTATAACATGAGATGGATGTTAGCATATAGGCTTTCGTATTGTATGTAAAATTCAGAAATATCTTCAGAATCATTTTTATATTTGAAGTACCAGGAAGGTGAATTTCAAAGCACTCATTTAAACCCCAGTCAAGACAAACCAACTTTTTATTGGTTTCAGTTCTGTGTAAGAAGAGCTTGGTAAATTAGCTACTCTAGTCTTACATTTATAGTGCAAATTATAATATACTTTGGTGTATTTTTAAAACATCATTAATTTTCACCTCATTTTATTACTTACTGATTATCTGAACAATGCTTTAAAGTGGTTTTGCCAAATAGAAAAACAAAAGATCTTTAAGTCCATAAATTAAGATTAAAATAGTTAAAAAAAAAAAAATTTTTTTTTTTTTGAGTATCAGGGATTGAACTCAGGGGCACTCAACCTCTAAGCCACATCCCCAGTCCTATTTAGTATTTTATTTAAGAGACAAGGTCTCACTGAGATGCTTAGTGCCTTGCTTCTGTTGAGGCTGGCTTTGAACTCCTGCCTCAGCCTCCCGAGCCACTGGGATTAGAGGCATGTGTGTGCCACTGCTCGTGAAGAATGTTTGAGAATAATGGTTCTTATAAAGGGGAACTAGAGCAAATGCATTCGTTTTTAAACCTTTCAGTCAAATTCAGTCTTATTGCCAAGCCTCATCTGACCTAGAAACCGTTTTCTAAGGAGAAACAGCTTACATATGTAAATTTACTTTTCATGTCCAAATATTTTCATTTTACTGTTTTATATTTTGCATTATTTCCACACGGACCATAAAAGGTGCCTTAGGGATTTTATTTCCAGATTTCATGGGGTGACCTGAAAGGGAACAAATGAGAAAGGAAATATCAGTGTTCACACTCCACATTTTCTCTTGTTTGGCTCCCAACTGCCCTGGCTGGGACTGTAGCTCAGTGGTAGAGCACTTGCCTAGCTTGCCTGAGGCCCTGGATTCAAACCAGTACTTGGGGGTGGGGTGGTGTGGGGATGGGAAACATTAGCTCCTAACTACAGGTTTAATAGACAGTGCCAATATAGCACAGGAATACCCACTTCCTCTATCCATGAGAATAACCATTCCTGTCCAGTGTACCTCATTCTGGTGTTTTAAGGACAGGTGCAAACTATGTATATGAAAGTGTTTGGAATTTATTGAAACACTGTATAAACATAAACCATTTAAATTATTAATAAATATCCCAACAACTTGAATGGCAGGCAAACAAATGAAGAGAAAAGCAGGCCTCTGATGCCAAGGACACACAGAGACACTGTGTCATGACTCTCACTGTGTCTACAACCAGCCATGTTAGGCGTGTGCTGTTGTTCAGGGGGTGAGAATATTGGCGGCTGTTAACAACTTCTTACATATCTTCTAAATTAAGAATAACTCTAGCTGTAAATCAAACCTAAGAATTTTACTCACCTTTAATCCTTCCTGGAACTGCCTGCAGTGATGTCATCCCCGATTTCTGGCTGAAGAAACTGAAGTTTGGAGAGATTAGATAACTGACCCACTGCAACACAGCTATTAAGAATAGAAATGGAATTTGCAGTGCTTTAGAGTTAGGGGCTGCCCACATCCGTAGCTCACGCTTTTAACCACTAATTATATTGCCCCCGACTGTCCCAGCTCTTCATTACTTCCAAAACGCATTTATTAAGCAATCAATTGTTTCATGGCACTACTGTGCTAGATCCTGCGCAGTGTGGGTTTTGCCCCTGCTTGTCCATTTGAGCTGCTCCTTACCACACCCAGCCGGCTGCTAACCACAAAGAGCCCTGCCCTACTTCTGAACCCAAATGCTTTGACAAACCTGATCCTGGGGAGTGCACTCAGCAAGCTGGAAGGGTGGTACTCAGATTAAGGGCACCACACATGGCTGCTTCTCCTGCAGTTCCCATTGTTTGAGAGCAATTGCAGGATTTTCAAATTAGCCAATAATGAGTAATATTCAGCAAGGCTCATGGCTTTGGCATGTAGATGCACTTTGCTACAAGCTGGGCAGACTAATCCCTATTTGGCACTGCCCTCCTTACTCTTAGTCATAGCATTTCATGATAGGAAGTGCTGAGAACTATTTAACTGGACCACAGCGGAGGCCTTAATCAGTGTATATACAACTTTTTTTTTCCCTTTTTCTTTTTCTTTCTTTCTTCTTCTTCTTCTTCTTTTTTTTGGGGGGGGTCTGGTTAGAAGGAAGGTTTTACTTTTAACACTGAAGTTTTTGTTATGAGACAAATCAAGGGATTCCAATAGAGTTTCAGTGGTCCACAGCAAGAATTCTTTACTGGGTAGTAGAATATTCTTGTGCTCCTAACATTCTGAGTTACATCTTCTATGCAAACCCTGTGCCAACAGATACATTTTCTCATTTCCTTAGGCATCCACTGCATTGAAGGAGTTTTGCTTTATGGTGATGGGAATTCTACCAAAGCCTTGGGTAAGTTCGAAATAGTGTTTTGGCTTTTAGGCAAAAGAAACATTGCCTAAAAAATTCTTGGAATTCCTCTAGAACAAAGTTTGCCCATTTTGGAAGTATGCCAAGAAGAACTAGAAAAGGAAACATTGATTTTTGGATAAGAAAAAAATACTTCAGTTTCTCTCATGTCTGATAATTTAGGGTCATGTTAATGGAGTTTAGAATCATCTAATTGAGAAATTATGTGCCTCCCTCAATTATAAAATGTATTCCAGTCTGATGGGAGAAATTTGTGGTCATATTGGCTGTATTTTTCTCCCTGACTCATACTACAATTGGAGACCAGATGCATCTTTCTAAGCTGCCAAAAATGTCTTATGGCTCAGAGGTTAGGAAATTGTACTTTGTAGAGAGTAGGATGCTAGGAATGCAAAAGCAGAGTTGGGGGTGTAGCTCAGCGGTAGAGCATTTGCCTAGCATGTATGAAGTCTTGGGTTCATCCCCAGAAGTATCAAAAAACAAGGGGAAAAAAAGCAAAAATAGCAAAATGGCAAGTCACATTGTCAAAGTCAGTTTGAAAATCATAATCTTACTTTCATGTCCTACTTTCTTATATAAATGATTTAATCAGTCTGGGAGAACTTTTTGTCCTAAGAGAAGATAGATAGGAACTTGAATAAGCATAAGCACTGTATCTCATTTTCACTGTATCTCATTTCCTAAGATTTTTCTACATCTTAGGAAAAGGATGAAATTATTTTAAAACTATTGTATTAAAGATAAAAGTCTTGAGTTTAAAATTGTATTTTTCATGAGTAACTCTAACTTAACCTGTGAACATTGGTACACTCTAATCTCTATCCCTTCCATATACAATAATTCAAAGAAGGAAACCTTGATGGTTTGAATGTTTTCTGAAACTTTAGACACAACTGTATATTATCTATTATTTTTAGTGGTGACATTTTCCCAAAAACTTAATTGACATTTTTTTCTAATAAAGATAGATGAAATGACAAAGGTGTATATCCAATCTCTTCCTCTGGTATTAAAAGAAAAAACAAGAAAAAACAACAACAAAGAAGAAGAAATTTTATGACTCTTAAAAACAGACTTTCAGAGGGGGAGAAGTTTGTAGAAAAGCTTATAGAAGAAAGCAAGATAACTCATCATCTTATTATTCAGTCATAACAATGACAAGTATTTTGATGTGATTTGCTTGGTCCTTTTCTCTGGATATTCCATCAGGTAGTTATATCATAATTTCCCATTCTACCATGTTGAACATATAGGATGTTTCCAGTTTTTCACTCCTGTGGATGATGTTGTAAGGATTGCTGTTCACATCTTTATTTATGAACAGTATTATTTCTATTTATTTTTAGAGTAATACTTATTTCAGTCTCATATTTTATATGTAATGTACATCATGTTTTTTTAAAAAGTATATGGTATAATTGCGTAGCATATAAATTTTAAATTTATAATTTTATAATATGTAAGATAATGATTATATGTTTTTTTCAATAGGAACAAGATGAAAAAGATAATGCTAAGCGGGTAAGGTGATTTTTATAAATATTTATAATTAGAAAACAATTTTTAAAAATCCACTGACCTTTTATGCATTACTTACTGTTTTTTCTTTAAACAGTTCTTATTTCATTATTCAAAGACACAAAAGTTGGGCAATTCAAATGTTGTGGTAAGTTGGAGAACTACTTATTATTAGTCATTAGTATTAGTTAAAAGAAAGCATCTGCTTTTGCAGTTTATCTAATATAACTTGATCAAAATTCAGATTTTTTAAAAAATATTTTTTAATTGTAGATTGTCCTTTATTTTATTTATTTATTTTTATGTGGTGCTGAGGATGAAACCCAGTGCCTTAGCCCAGGTTAGCAAGTGCTCTACCACTAAGCTACAGCCCCAACCCCCAAATTCAGATTTTTTACCTTAAAAGTTTATTCTGTTGGTGAGAATAGAAGTCAGAATTTATTATACATTTGATTTCTATGTCAACAACTACATGTACATTATATTCATTTGTTCATTCATTCATTCAATTATTTACTGAGTAAAAACTATGTGCTCAGCACAACTCTAAATCTAGAAATATAGCAGTAAAAGAAAAAAGAAAATCCTTGCCTTCATGGAATTTACAGCATGGGGGGAAAAAAAGCAAGAAAAGAAATAGATAAAACATTATTTTGAATAGCAATTAGTGCAAGGAAAAATAGTTTTATCCAAAGCTTTTTAAGAATTATTTTAAAAGAGGATCAAAAATCAAAATAATTAAATAATTATTTATAATCAAAATAATTAAATATAACTAGAAATAATCCTCTTCTATATCTATAATCCTTATTCCTTATCAATAATTAGGCATTTAATGGGAGAATTTACAAAGTTTTTCCAGAAACCAGTAGCATGAAATCAGTTCAATTCAAACTTGCGTGTTTTCCATGGTAGTTTTTCTTTTTACATGCATGGATTTTTTAAAAAGCTGGATGGGGCTGGGGGTAGCTCAGTGGCAGAGCCCTTGCATGAGTGAGACCCTGAGTTGAATCCCCAGCACCACACACACACACACACGCACAGTAGTAATCAGTTTATTTTGGCGTTTCAAAGGCTAACTATAAGCTTAAGCTCAGTTTTAAGTGTTTATTGCATGGAATATTCTGATATATGAGCACTTGAAAGTTAGGTTAGACTGGCTGTACACCTAATACAAGTTGATTGCATGAACAAATAGCCATATATAGGGCTTACGGTAATCCATTTCATAAATTTAATATTAGTCAGAAGGCTCAAATCAACCCATACCTTAGAAAAAATGCAACCATATGAGATAACTACGGCTCAGCTGTGTTTTCATTGTCTTCTGCTTGGCCTCTTTACCTTTTAAGAAAATATATCTTAGCCCCATTTTTCACTATCAACAACACATTGTCATTTTCATGTCCCCAGTTGTCTTGCTCCATATGTTTCCATTTTAAATACGTAATTCATAAAAGGAGGTTACTAGATAAGTGTATAGTATAATCTTCCAGATAAACATGCTCATAATGGGAAACTGATATTCACAAGTTGATTTCATCTGGACCAAATTATTTTGAGTAAGTCTAGAAGCCAACAGATGGCTTTTTGCCTCCCAAAGATGCAGTGAGGGGTTTTACTTGGCAGCTGAGGACAGAACCGAGGCCCTCAGGAAACTGCTTCTTCAAATAATAATAAAAATCTTATTCCACCTCTTGGCTTTTTCACCCCAGTTCTTTGAAGTGCTTACAAAGAGCTGTCATAGATAACATCTTTAAAATTTTTTTTTATTGGGGTGGGGGCAGTTCTGGGGCAAGTAGAGTCAGTAAAACAAAAACAAAAACAAAAACAAAGCAAAGCAGGAAACCTTCTGTATGCCCAATGCCGAGAAGCCCTGTGCTCATCGTGTGTGTTCATGTCCTCTCAGTCATCTGTCGTGCATCCGTTGCTGCAGCTCGTTCCTCAACTGCATGAGAGAAGAATGAAGAGATTCAAAGTGGACGTATGTAACACCCACTGCATGTTTGCTTTGCCACTCTGTGAATTCCCAGTGCAGTGGTTTATGAAATGCTTTTGTTCAGGATGAGCCGCACACTAACGCCGGGCTAGCCAGAGTCCCAGCACCTGTGTGCGGAGGCGCGTTCACGCTGGGGAAGGAGAGAATTCTTCAACCCCTGGCGCACCCGTGATCTGCTCCTTCTGACCCAAGCTCCCAACATCAGGAAATCTGACTTTACGTTTCCTTCATGGCCCTCCAAGTGAGAAAAGCTGTTCTTGGCGTAGGAAAGGACACTGCAGGATGTCTAGTCTTTAGAAATAGAAGAAGAAACAGAAGAAAATTTGCTGTCCTTTGCATTTGTGTTGGCAAAAAGCTAGGACAGCACACTTGTCCAAGTGTTAAATGTTGGTAGGAGTAGGAATTATGAAATAGGCAGATCAGAAACTGAATGTACATTTTGGGTTTTTTTCCCCACAGTTAACAGAAAGATGACCTAAATCCTATGTGTAAGATGACTATAACGGAGTTAACATGTTCTTAACTAGAAACTGTGAAGTTTTTAATTATCATTTAAGAAGAATCTTAAAATTGTCAATGCTGAAAGTTCATAGATGATATTTTTAAGTAATGTCTTATGTTGTGGCAAAATATTATAATTTTCACTTTATATGATTTCACTTTACTCTTTTGGGGATTCTGTTAGTATTTACACAAGTACTGTTATTTTAGTTTATTGAAGGAAAACAACTTAGAATAAAGGAGTTCCCCCACATCAGACTAGAAAGACAGGTGGCACTGCCCCTGAACTTTAATCTAGGCAAATATTTTTTTCATTATGATTTTCTGTTTATAATTTAACCTTGAATATTTTGGCTATTTTATTGTTAAACTATATTCTTTATTTTTAAAAGTTGAATTTAGGTCGAATTTTCTCTAATTTCAATACCAAATTTTCATGGATTCTTCTTAAAATGTTAACCAAAGTCTTCAAATACTTTAAAAATAATCAGTGTAGCAAACTAAGATCTCAAAATTTATCCTTGTGATCACAATTTCCTCTCTAAATTCTTCACGTTTTAGTCGTAGGCTTCCATCAAGGACAGCATCTGCTGCTAATTTGAAAGAGAAATGTAAGAGAGAATGCAGTAGCCCCTTCAAATTTTAGATTTTCCAGAATGAAAAAAAGGCAGTTGTCATTAGACTTCCTCAAAAATAAAATATGCTTTTTAAATTAACTTTTCTTTCCCAAAATGTTTGCTTAACTTAGAAATAGTGCATAATTTCAATTTATAGGTCCAGTTTCTTAATATAACCAACAATTATTAATTTAACAACTTTACTTCAGTGTTTTTATTTAAACATCCAAAGATAAACATTTAGTGCTATTGCTGGTTCAGCCCATCTGTACGTCCAGACAACAGGCTGAAGATGTGAACTCTGAATATTCTATATAGTCAGACAAATGATAAATCCTAAAAGTGTTTTGCAGCAAGTCAAGATTTCTGGAGACCTATAATAGTAAGGAATGTAAGTGATGAGTTAAAAACACAATTGCAATAGTGTTAACTATACTGCCTAAGTCACCTAATGTATAGGTTTTTGATAATGAAATAGTTTGAATTTTTGAAGAAAATGAAGTTTCAGATCTTAATGCATTCAAACACTTTTCTAGAATTTTGGTTGCCATCCTCACTTCTTTATCCCTATCTCCCAAATTTTGCCCAATCTCCATGAAAAGACAAAAAAAACTGTATGAGTTTTACATTTGAAAGTTTTAAATATTTGATGCATTTTAATTTGTTCTACCTTTTTTCTCTTTATATTCACAAGAACTTTTCTCATGTAGGGAACTAAATAAATATTATGTATGTATTCTTAAATACTAATTTTTCAGTCTTGAGTAGTTTTGGGGGGTTACAGTAAAGATTGAGAATTGAATTCAATCATTGAGAATTTAAGATGCATTTATTATAAATCAGGGATTTCAGAATTTAAATACATATCAGGACCATTTATTATAATTTAAGAATATGATTTACTTATATTATGGAATATTTGAAAAAGGTCTTAGTTGATAAATTTTATGATGATTGTCATTCTGATAATACTTTTATAGTAAATAATTGTTAATGCAGACAGGAAGCTACAAGTTTTTATGAAAACCACAAATTTAAAGTTTTTTCCATGAAGTTTAAAAGGACATGTTTAAGAAAAGAAACACTACAAAATATACCCTTTATGAATAATTCATTTACTCCTTTTTTTTTTTTTACTACCATTCTATACAAATAATTCAATTAGGAAAATCTCTTCTAAAATATCGTTGAATAAACATGGTTTGCCAAAATTGTCCCTCAATTTCAATCTACATTCCTATAGAAATATTGTTTTAACATGATTCTGGCTTACATTTTTTGGTTTTGTCACAATTCTTGTTTATATTTTTCCTGGTACACATAAAATGCATACAATATATATTTTACTTTATATGTTTATTTCTTTATTTTTGTTTTTTTGAGACAGGGTCTTGATATGTTGCCAGGCTGGCCTTGCGCTTGTGATCCTCCTGCCCTATCCTCCCAAGTAGCTGGGATTACAATAATATATATTTAAAAGAAATTATTTTATTCTAACAAAATGGTGAAAGGATATTTTAAATATAATTAATAATGATATGCCTGACCATTACCTTTCCACCTACTGATGAATACACATACAAGTGACAAAATTCCTGAAAAAGGAATGTGTTATGTCGATATGAGAAAATATTTTTAAATATAGTATTTTGATGATACTGCTAGTTGAAAAATTTTGGGAATAAATATGATTCTCTACTGATATTAATTATTTACTCAAGTCCTTGATGCTCTTTGTTTTTTTATAATAGTTAAAGTAACTTTGAGCTTTACTATACACTTTAGAAGAGTTTTCACTTATTTTTAGAGTTATTTGATTTGTAATGCGCTCCTCTTCTCTTACAGGAAGAATTCCAAAGTCCTTTTGCAAGTCGAAGTAAAGGATACTTTTTATTTAGGGTATGCACATGTTGCACTTTTAAAAATCAACTAATATCAAAATTAAAAATACTTCTCATTGTGCATTTAATTAACTTATAAGTTTAAAAGTGTGTCGGTATTTGACATTAGACGTTACAATCTGACATTCAGTTCTGTCAGTCCTTATTGCTTCTCTACCACAGCGCCTCTGATCTTTTCTCTGCTTCACTACTCATAGTTGTAAATACCTCAAGTGACATTCACCTACTTGATAATTTAATTCCATAATATTTCATTTATAGGATATGAATGTCTTAGAGACACATTATTCCTTAAGTTCCAAGGAATCATTTGCTAAACTTTTGATGCAGTAGATTGGAAGAGTTCTGACTACTTTCACAAATTTTTAAAATTCAAAGACTCAACTACAATAAAAACTTCATGTAGAAAAAAACTGTGATTGCATTTCTCATTTTGTATGTCCACATTTGTGTATGAAATGTGGATTTCTTTCTAAGCAGCTACACTTTCTGAAATATTTGCTCCTTAATACATTACCAGAAAATCTTAATTAATTCATTCAACAAGTATTATTGTACTTCTACTGGGGATGAGCATTGTACCAATGCATGAGAATAAAAATAGGATTCAATTCCCACACCCTAAGAGTTTATAGTCTAGTAGAGGAAATAGATAAGTAAACAAATACAAAATAAAGTCATTCTTTAGTATCCAACCCTAGCACATCTTCCTATATGTTATAAATCACCACTAGATAACTTATAGCACCTAATACAATGTAAATGCAGTGGAAAATGTTGTTATATTGCTTAGGGAATAATGACAAGAAAACCAATTCAATATGTGTTTACTACAGATGCAGTTTTTGCAACAAACATTTTTGGATATGGTTCATATATGGAAAGCTGACTGCATTGTGTTAAATGCATCTTCAGTCTGGAAGATGTGGAGTAAAAAAACACTTAAGTTGGAAAGTGAGGAGATACAGAGACATCTTCATGAGCTGATTTCTGCAGAATCAACAGAAATTGCTTGATGAAATATTTAGTTGAAAATTTTCAACTTTACTTGAAAGCTAAGCGGAGGTCGTAGGGTAAGATTTGTATTTTGGAAAACAATTCTAACAACAAATTGGGAGAATGGATTAGATGAAGGAGATTGGCAGTAGGAAAACATAATACTAAATAACCATGACTTCAGTAAGTTAATTTTGGTTTATATCAAATTAAATTTCAGAACATTTCTTCTAAAATTTTGGCACCATCAAGGAAATAAGCAAAATCAAATAGCAAGTAATTTATTGTAGTCCTCAGTAGCTTTAACAGCACCTTAGAATTTGTTGGAAATACAAATTTGGTGACCCACCTCAGACTTACTAAATCAGAAACTACAGTAATGGGATCCAGATGTCCCTTTTGTGTGTGTGTGTGTGTGTGTGTGTGTGTGTGTGTGTGTGGTGTTGGGGATTGAACCCAGGGCCTTGTACTTGTGAGGCAAGCACTCTACCAGTTGAGCTATATCCCCAGCCACAGATGTCCCGTTCTTGCATTGTCAAAAGCAGTCCAGATGATTCTGATGTACATTAAATAAACCTTCCTTTATTTCATTATGATATATCAATATTCTATGAATATTAGCTTCCATCTTTAGTTTCACTAATATATTTCTAATTTGCTATTTTTCAGCCACGCAATGGAAGAAGGTCAGCAGGTTTCATTTAAAATGGTATGTGTTTTTTAAAAAATAAATGAGTAAATAAATAAATAAAATGAAATGGTGGTAAGTGTTTCACAATTCTACCTAATTTGAAATTTTCTGTTGGTTTCAAACATTGACAAATTATGTTCAATATATTTCTATTATTTGATTGTATGTGTACACTAATATTCCATACAAATGGTACAATTATATGGGCAATGAGGGTTTTATGTGATGGAAAATACCAGTATTTAAGGTCCAGATTTGTTTTGTCCATAGTATTCTTCAGATGGAACCACAATGGTAATCATCGTCTTTGGCTTTGGAGACATCAACCTTGTCATATCTTATTGTGAAAGTAGTATCACGCCAGGGATGGCCTTCTTACTGTGATAGTCAGTGTTCACCATGATGGCCCAGGATTTATAGACTGAATATACTTCTGTCTTCCAAATAACTTATATTCAAAGAATCTTTATAAAAGCTTGTTATATAATGGTTTCTAGGCAATTAAGAAAATGTGGAAATACATAAGAACATAATTTCTACTTTGGTACTTCCAGAGTTCCTACCTCAGTGCTAAGCACACAGTAGAAACTCAGTAGCCAGTAGCTGGTGGGATTAACCTATTCATTAAACATGCAGGACCAGTGGCTGGTGACTGGCCCCATAAATTTAACGAACATGCTAATCCCAATATCTATGTGGAGGACTTACTGGGGATTTTACTCAGGGCACTGAGCTACAGTCCCAGTCTTTTTTTGTTTATTTATTTATTTATTTATTTTGTCTTAGCTTGTTATTTTGAAACAGGGTCTCACTAAGTTGTCCAGATTGGCTTAGAACTTGCAGTCCTCCTGCCTCAGCTTCCTGTGATGATAGGCATGTGCCAGCATACCTGGTCATATACTTTATTATACTATAAATTTTGAAATCAAGCTAAAATACAGATTGATAAATTTATAGCACAGAAATATAAGTATAACCTACTAAATTTATGCAATAGCAAATTCAGGTTCTTTCCTGAACATATTTTTGCTAATATTTCATTTATATCAGCCCTTAATATACTTAGCTTAAGTATATTAAAGTTCTTAATATTTTTTCAAAGAAAAAAAAACTAAAACACATAATTTCTACCTGAAGAACATACTGACACCCAAATCACACAATATTTAGGGGGAAAAGATAATGAAAATACTGTATAGTAGATCTTAGGCTAAATAGGAAATTTCCTTATTTAGTGGAAATTTTAAGGCCTAAGCAAGGAAGAATTAATAAATAAAGGATTTAACTCAATAAGTCAAGAAAGAATAGCAAGATGAATCTCAGGAAAACAAGAAATTAAAAGATGGCAAAGTAGAAAAATTGATAGGCACAGCAAAAATCTGATTCTTAAAAAAAAAAAAAAAAGTCTATTTAGCCTAACCTAATCTAGAAAGAGGGCAAAACAAATATCTCTCATCAGAGAAATATTAACTGATAACAGTAAAAAATATACAAACTGAAGAACAGTTGGAATATATCTCAGACACCATGTTATTATACTCTGACAGTATAATTATAGAAATTTACACAAACATCATATATATGGATTCACATGCTCATTTACACTTGAATCTAATTTAGTTTTTCTTTTTCTTTTTTACAGATGCCCACTAATTTTTCACAGAAACAATGCTATGAAATAAAAAATGTAATGACATTTTGCTTTCTTCTCAAAAACAGTCCTTCCTAAGTTAACTCTGTTGAAAAGTCCTGTATTGTAAACATTCTCAGTAAAAGTTAAGGTTGTAAATGTTTGATTTGTTGAAAATAAAGCATATTAAAGTATTTTTTCTTAGTGTTAAAGTGATAAATAGTTATAATAAAGCTGTAAGTTGGTGATGTTCCTTGGATGCTTGCAGTCTTTGACATACTGGAGCTTTTTTTATATTTTATTAAAGTCACACAGAGAGTTGAATAAGCTTTTTTTAACTTATCACATCTGGATTTTTTCAGTAACAATAACACCAACTCTACCAGAATGCCCAATAGCTAACTATCTTAGAATGTGAATACCAACTGAAACTATGCTAGTTGAGGGCTTTGGCCATGACACACACAATGACCTAATAAGCAAGTTCTGATTTAAATAGTATAAAACAGATTTCCGATTGCTACAAATATATCAAGGGACTCTGTCTGCAAACTCATAATATTTAGTTTATCTTAAAATAAGTTTTTTCATCCTGCAACATCTGAAATGTCTTGTCTGTTACCAGGAAAAAAATAATTGTACTAGTAGAGGATCTAAACATACATCAAATCAGTGTTTAGTGGACACAGAATCAATGCAGTTGGAAGCTTAGTTTACTGTCCCCTTCCATTCTGCCTCAGTTTTTTCCTTCTGACCCCCTCTTGGATTCCCACCTTCACCAAGGATGTTGTTGCTAATTAGAGAAGGGAGGCTATTTGGCTATTTGGTAGGGCCAGGTCCGTATATTCTTTAGAGCCAAGTATCTTACAAACCTTTGTCTGATGTTGACCAAGGCTTATAACTTGAATCGTACCTTTCACTAAAAAGTTCCTGAATTTCACTTTTTGTCAATTTGAGTGAAGTTCATAAGAAAAGAAGGCAAAAATTGTATTCTTCTTTTAAAACAAACTGCCTGGACAGCATGGGGTCCTGGGAGCAGGGAGGGCCCCCTGCTTCAAAGCCACAAATGCCTGGGGCAGCATGGCCTAATAAGTTCTGTGCACAGTGACTCACCTAGCCTGGATTTTTGATTGGTAAAATAAGGAAAGGTAGTTGAATTTTTTTTTTTTTTTTTTTTTTTTTTTGTGGTACTGGAGATCGAACTCAGGGCCTTGTACTTTCAAGGCAAGCACTCTACCAGCTGAGCTATCTCCCCAGCCCAAGGTAGTTGAATATTAAACAGTAGTTTCCAGGGCCTCTCAAAACTCCAGAAACAAAGTTTGCTTACGTATTTAAGGTTCCTGGGATAAGGAAGGAAGAGGGGATAAGAGGAGAAATAACAAGACCTTGTTACAAAAATTATGTTTTTAAGTATTTGCACTTAATAAATTAATGTCACATATAAACACAACAAAACATATGGTGTGTTGGTCAGCTTTTTGTCACTGCGGTCAAAATACCAAACAACAACAACCTACAGGAGGAAAGATTTATTTTGGCTCACAGTGTCAGAGGATTCAGTCCATGGTCCACTGGTTCCATGGCAGAAGAACATGGCAGAGGGAAGCTGTTCAATTTATAGCAGCTAGGAAGAAGAATGGACTGACAAGAAGGGACCAGGGACAGATATAGCCCCCAAGGCCATGTCCCCAGTGACTTATCCCTACCCCACCGTACTCTTGCCACCCAGTAGTTCATTTCATGGATTAATAAGGTTACAGCCTATATGATCCAATCTTTGTACCTCTGAACCATTGCCTGACCCATGAGCCTTTTGGGGGTGGGAGTCTTTCCAGATCTAAACTGGAACATACCAGCTACTAGGAGTTCAGGATTTGTATTAATTGGGTATTACAAATGAAGCAGTCCAGGCACTACAGATGAAGCACTCCAATGCTGAACCCAAGTTTAAATAATTAAAAACATTTTTGTCTAGTTCTCAAAAATTTCTTGAGTATATTTCTGGGACCATGTGTATCAATGTGAATGACACCAAGGTTTCCCCCAAGGTCCTAGTAGCTCCAGGTAAATGTAAACATCAAGGAACCCAACTATCTGGATTTCCTACCTAAAAGTGCCTGTCTCCTAAGCCAGTGGGGTTTTTGTTGTTGTTGTTTGTTTTTAAGGCAGTGGGTTTTTAAGATGCAGCTCCATTTGGTAATTTGATGAAAGTTCTGTTTCTTAACTTCAGAGGGGAAAAAAAATGTACATATAGAACAAAGTCATAAGTACAAGTGGGGTTTAGGGGTTCGACCTTCCCTAAAGTTTATCCAGGTATAGGTTATGGTCTCCAGATTAAGAACCTCTGTGAAAGATTCTTCACCCCAGGAATTTGTCGTTTCTCCTTGAAGAGAGGACTCAGGAGTTGAAGGACACCAGAGAGACCGGAAAATGGTGGTGGTGGGGATAAAGGGAAGGTGGGAGGAACAGCAGCATCCGCACCATGCAGCGAACAGGCACTGCTTGAGGTAGACTCTCCAAGACCTGGAACCTCAGTACCCCCAAACCGTCCGCCTGACTGGGCTTCTGTGTTGCCTGGCAACGGAGTCACCTGCACACAAGGGGACCAGGTCCTGTTCTCTGGCCACTGGCCCGCGGGCGTTAGAAACCGCCAAGCCTGCAGTGGCGGTCCTTCCAGCCTGGAGGCGGCTTCATGTCTCCATCCTGAGTCCTCACCTGTGCCGGACGACGCGGGCACCTGACCGGCAGAGCAGAACACCATGCAGGTGGAGTCGCAGCCCGCTGCGCGGCACTGGAGCACCCTGCGGGGACCCCAGTTGGGTCCCAGGCTGATGGGGAGGGCGGAACCTGGGGTTGGGTTTTAACCTCGTTCTTGTTCAGTGCTAAATTTTGCCTGTATCTCTGTCTAGTTTTGAGAGAAATCCGAATGAGCCCCAGGAGAAAACCATTTTTTCAACATTCAAGACTGATGCGGTTTACAGTTGCTGTGTGTTGTCGTTTGCGCTTGAGTCCTGGAAATCCTACAGTCACACACTGTAGAATAGCTCGGGGCCTGGTGGTTCATGCCAGTAATCCCAGCAACTTGGGAGGTTGAGGCAGGAGGATGGGAAGTTCGAGACCAGTCTCAGCAATTTAGGGAGGTCCCGCCTCAAAATCAAAAGGGCTAGGGATGTGGCCCAGTGAGTTCAAACCCCTGCACGGAAAAGAGGTCTGAGTAGAGACTCTAATAGTTGAACAGATCTTAAAGATTCTCTCTTCCTGGAGTTTCCAACCTACATGATCGCAAAAAAAAATCTGTTAGATTTCCATTTATTCCTTAGAAGACTCCTCCTTTGTTAAAACTTTCTTATTAACCAGAAGTCTGTACTTTTTTTTTTCTTAGCAGAGTAAAATTCTCACTTTCCAATTTATAGAAACAGCTTTTCCCACCTGCTCCCCAAAATTAAAACCATCGGGATTTTGATATTTGTACATATTGTACAAAATATTAGGACCTTTTTAACATGTTACATAAAATTTTTAATGAATAGCCCTTTCTTGTTAGTCATAAATTTCTAGAAAGTACATTTTATGGGGGGGGGGGGACATCACATTGTAGATCTGTCCTGATTTATTTGCTTCGGCTTTTTAGGAATTTAGCTGAAATGTATTGAGAATGAAGTCGACAGCACACTAACTTTGCTTTATGTATTTATTGAATTCACTGATTTATTCAACAGCCAGCGACACATCACTTATGTTTTTGATATGGACCTGTTATAAAAGAGCTTACTATGAGGGATTAAAAAATATAACTGGCAAGATAAAATGCCCTTATAGCTTGAGGAAATAGATTGTGGTGGCTATTTCTGTTAGATTATTTTTCATCTACAGTATGTTAAAATACACTCTACTGTCATATATATCTAAAAGGAACAAATGAAAATATTTCATTGACTGGGCCAGGTGGCACACACCTGTAATCCCAGTGGCGTAGGAGGCTGAGGCAAGAGGATTCAGAGTTCAAAGCTAGCCTCCACATGGGTGAGGCTCTAAGCAACTCAGTGAGATACTGTCTCTAAATAAAATACAAAATAGTTCTGGGGATGTGGCTCGGTGGTTGAGTGCCCCTGAGTTCAATCCCCAGTACCCGCCCCCCAAAAATTTCATTGATAATTTCTAAAAGTAAAAGGATCAACAGACTATATAGTGTATTGACTCTTACATTAAGTTCCACTGCAACTGATTCCATTAAAGGATCCTCTATAAGCATCAAAGGCATCCCCTGAAAGCATCAAAGAGGTGACATGATAGTAAAAAAATGATGACATAAAAAAATCAAAGGGAAAGTGGAAACCAGTAGATTTTTAGTGTGCATAGGAGACCAGAACAAGCTACTCCAAAATGTGACAGTAGGAGACTAGACTATACCACCTCAAAACATGCCTCTCTGGCTTAAAGATTTCTTTGAGCTGATTATTAGGAGAAACAGCAGACACAGGGAGAAGAGAGAACTTATCCTTTTGTAAGGGAAGTTTACATTCACAAAGGAAGTCTCCATTCCGGAAGGTGTCTACTTCTTTGTTCTAGGAAGAGAAGAATGATCCTAGATCACCACAAGAGAATTTCCTCAGTGGAGAGGGTACCGACTTGGATCTGCATGGTAGACTCTACCTTTGTTTACCATGCTTTTTATGATCACCTTCCCATAACTTACCTTCTTCCTTTGTTTCCACTGAAGAAGTTATATGTGCTACCTCATTTTCCCTTGTACGTCCCATGTATACGTAAGATATACCTGTTAATTGACTTCTGCTTGCTTTTCTCTTGCTAATTTGTTTTTTGTTACAGCAGTCTGTCCCATTTAAGATCTCTTAAGTATGGAGAGAATATTATTTTTTTCCTGCCCTACAAGCTCCAAAGTCACTTTTACCCTGAAGGCATTAACAGTTTGTATTGTGGTCATTGGTATAATCACAGGGTGAGGGGGAGCCAAAGGATAGAACTAATAGCAGGGTAAACGAGGACTCTGCCTAGAGGAATTCAGGGAAGGTCGTCTTGTTGCTTAGTGGACAAGGATAGAACTTGACCCCAAGAAGTTTTGGTCCAAGATAGTTTTCACATGACTTTGCAATCTGAGGTACATCGTAAGGTGGTCCAGCAAATCTCAAACTGTGAATTTGATATTAATGATTTATATCCTGTTGTGCTCCCAAATGTCTGGAAGAAATAACTATAAATCCCCCATGACAGAAGACATCTTAATCTGTGGTCTTAAGGAATTTCCATCAATAAATGTTTAAGGATAGCAAGCAGAAATCAGTCAAAAGTAACCAAGCACACAAGGAAAAACAGGAACAACCATAAACCAACAAAAACAGATTTGCAGATACTCGAGGTATTAGAATGGTCAGAAACAGGTTAGAAAACAATGCTTATTCTTTTTAAAAATAAAGACCTGCTTAAAAATATCTTCTGGAGCCAGGTGTGGTGGCTTACACCTGTGACTCAGGAGGCTGAGGCAGGAGGATCATGAGTTCAAAGTCAACCTTAGCAACTTAGCAACTCAGTGAGACCTTGTCTCTAATAAAATATAAAAAAGGGCTGGGAATGTGGCTCGGAGTATAAGTGCCCCTGGATCTACTGAGAATAGAAGACTATAAAAAGTCACTTTGAGATTTTGATAAAGACATTTCTGTGTAGTAACAGTGAACACTCTGGAAGGAAATTAAGAAAATAATTCTATTTATAATAACATCAAAAAGAATAAAATACTTAGGAATAAATTTAACCAAGGAGGCCAGAGACTTCTACACAGAAAACTTTAAGACACTGCTGAAAGAAATTGAAGAAGGCATAAATAAATGAAAATATATCCCAAGTTTGTGAACTGGAAGACTTACTATTGTTTGAAAAGTCTATACCACCTGCAGCAATCTATAGATTCAGTGCAATCCCTGTCAAATCTCACATATTTTTGCAGTAATAGGAAAACCTGCCTTAAAATTTATATGGTATCTCAAGAAACCCAATAGCCAAACAGTCTTGGAAAAGAACAAGGTTGGAAGACCCTGAAATGAATAGTGGCAATGGTTGCACAACAGTGTGACCCCTGAACTTAATGCCACTGAACTGTGCATTTAAAAATGGCTAAAATGGTAAACTTTATGTTATATACATTTTGCCACAAAAATATTTGATAAAGAGCCTAGTATAAAGTTCCAAAATTTAAAAACTGCAACAAATGAAATAAAAAATGTAAGTGAATGGGTTTTTCAGGTCAGAAAAATAGAATAAGAAGAATACTAGAAAGAGGTCAAGGGATATTTGAAGAGATAACTTCTGTGAATTTTCCTGAAGTGTTAAAAGTTACTATTCTACAACTTTAAAAACCCAGTGAACCCATACAACCAAATGAAAAGAAATATACACCTTGATGCATCATGTCCAAACTGCAGAAAACTGGAGACAAAAAAAAAAAAAAATGCAACCAGACAATTAAAAGACTATCTTTAAAAATCTGATAGATTTGACAGTTGATTGTAACCAAGTTATCAGACTGAACCAGGGTCTCATTTGAAGGTACAACAGAGGTACAACAGTAGGTAGAATTTAGTTCTTTGAGGCTATTTTGCTGAAAACTTTACTTCCTAACTTATTCCTGGCCATGTTTTCTTGCTACATTATTCTCTGCATAGGACACCTCACAATATGGCAGCTTGCTTCACCCACTCCCACTACCAAGTCACCTTGAAGATGATAGATATCATCTTACAGAATGTAATCACAGGAATTACATTCCTTTACCTTTGCTATACTCATTTGTTAGAAGCAAGCCACAGTTCCCATCCATAATTAAAAGCCATCTTAGACTTTGTCTGGCATGGTCTTCACTCATGTATATGATTCTTTCCTGAAAATGTCAGAGGGTGTGGATAGCAGGCTAGAGGGAAAATAACTTACATATGGTAGACGACTTCTGGGAAAAAGTTGCAAATAAAAAATCAGTGACTAAGTAATGAGGAAAACAGGCTAACTTTCATAGAAAAGAAATGAATGGTTAGATAGAAACTAAGCTGTGGAAAGACCCCCCAACTTTTTTAAGATTTAATCCATGAGTGAGAGTCCCATAAAGCTATGTAACTGAAAATAGGAGTAAGTTCAACTGAAGGTCTTAAATGCTTAACCTAACTATATTTGTGCATGATGTGAATTGATTTTGCCCACTATAGTCATCAGTGAATTTTCTATGGGTTGTAAGTTTACTTCCTTAACTTTTGATATGTGTCTTAAATTGATTTTTTTTTTAAGGACTAGGACTTATTCAAGTAAGAAAAAAGGAGACAACTCTCACAGAGTGAACGGGACCTCACAGCAGGTTGCCCCTAAATTGATATTTTTATTAAGTTTTCAGTGTAACATTGAGGGTAGAAGATGTATCCTGTGTAGCAAAGTGTGTCATCTATTCATGCTGAGAAGTGGGAAGAAGTAGCCCACTTTGATATATTCTTCAAAACTCTCTGTAGAGTTCATGGATAATTGCATACTTGTATTAAAATGAATGATTTTGTCAATAGATTTTCTTTTGTCTTATGTAGGACCCAAATGAAGATACAGAATGGAATGAAATTTTAAGAGATTTTGGCATTCTTCCTCCAAAAGAAGAACCAAAAGATGAAATTGAAGAAATGGTTTTACGTTTACAGAAAGAAGCAATGGGTATGGATATGAAGGGAATAATACAGTTAAGGTGGTGATAATGTATTTCATGAACATAGAAGAGAAAAACTAGAAGTAATTTAATGTAAACCCCACCCATACATTCAAATTTAAGATACTGAAACCTAAAATGAGTAATTTACATGTTGGAAATCATATGCTAGTTAATAACAGAGTTGAAATATGCTATTATGTAGTCTAATGAGACTTTTTTCCCACCATATCTCTTTTCCTGGTGATTACCTTCAATTCTGATAATTCCATATAGCATATATTAGTTGTTAAGAGTTTCAGGTATTTGGGGGGAGTCTAAATTTATGGGGTCTAATTGATTTTTCACATCTACTTTTACATATAACCTATCAGTACTGTGAACTTTGAGGGAGTGATAAAACTTTAATGCTATAATTTCTACAATGTGTACACTATTTTGTGGCCGTTTCAGGTTTACTTAAAGGTATTCTTGCTCTCCATTTATCTAAGATATTTTTCCTAGATATTGACTTAAAAATAAAAATATTTTAAAACAACTTGATTATCTACAATTTATGTTGTTTTAGTTAAACCATATGAAAAGATGACTCTTGCACAGTTGAAAGAAGCTGAAGATGAATTCGATGAAGAAGATATGAAAGCTATTGAAATATATAGGTACAATGATTCATTTTGGTTACTTAAGAATAAATCTTTAAATGAAAAAGTATTGTAAGAGCAAAACTAAGAATTTGTGTCTTAATGTAATAAATTTTAAAAGGAAAAAAATTAATTTTTAATTAAAAATTTAAAACTCTCTTCATATGAGATGAAATTACATCATTTAAAATTATTTTCTTGCCTTTGCTTAAATAGAAAATAATCCAGTAACATAAAGTGAAATTTTATCAAGTTATCTATGAGTAAAGCAGAAAATAGCAATAAAAAGTCAATAAAAAGGTAGCCATGATTTGTGGTCCACAGTGCCTTTGGTAGCTAATGAGATGAGAGTTGGCAGAGAGTCTCCACTGAAATAACTTCAGAATGGAGGCTAGTTTCCAGAGGGACCAACCACATTATTAGAGGATTAGACCTTCCAAGTTATTTTGCCTAGGGGCGTGCACTCACACCCTGCCCCCATCGAAGGGGGAGAGGGCGAACATTGCAAATCACCTATGGCTAATATTTAACAAATCATGTCTATGTAATGAAATCTCCATTAAAAACCTCTAAAGGACAGTGCTTTGGTTGAATGTTTGTTTCTCAAAATTCAGGTTGCCACCTATGCCGAAGGCCCATGGTATTTAAAGATAGAGCATTCGGAAGGTGATTAGATTATGAGGACTGCATCCTCATAATAAGACACCACTAGTGCCCTTTCAAAAGGCCTGAGGAATCTAGAACTTTTTAAAAATTCATTTTACCAATCTTTGCCTTTAATTGGAGATTAATCAGATTAATAGAAAATCCGTTTACATTTAAAGTAATATTGCTAAGGAAGGTCTTACTTCAGTCATTTAGCTACTGGTTTTCTACATTTCTTATATTTTTTTTAATTTGTTTTGTTGGCTTTTTTTGTTGTGTTTTTGGTTTTTTGTTTTCCTGCTGTAGGGATCAAACCCAGGGCCTGTGCATGCTAGGCAAGTGCTCTCCCACATAGCTATATCCCCAGTCCTTTTATGTGCTTTTGTTTATCAATTTTTCTTTTCTGCTTTATTTTTACATTTAGCTGATTTTTATTACGTACCATTTTAATTTCCTTTTTCCATTTTCTTCCCTTTTTTTTCTTCTTTTAATGGTTATCTTAAGATAAAAAATAGCATCCTATAATGACCTAATTTGAATAATAGCAATTTAAATTTAGCGGCCTGCAAATACTTAGCCCCTACACATCTCTATCCCTGTCCCTTTGTATTGTTATTGTCACAGACTACCTTGTTATATATTGTGTATTCATTAACATAGATTTGAAATTATTGCTTTATGCATTTGCCTTTTGTATCATATGGGGGAAAAGGAGTTAAAACTCCAAAGTATAGTAATAATTAGTTTTACATTTCTCTAGTTAATTAAATTTACCAATGTTCTTAATTTCTTCTATGGCTTTGAATTGCTATCTAGTGCCCTTTTATTTCACTTGAAAGGATTCCTTTTGCATATTTCTTAAGGAAGGGCTATTAGTAACGAACTCCCTTGGCTCTTTTTATTTTAATCTAGGAATTTCTTAATTTCTCCTTTGTTTTCAAAGTATAGTTTTTTTCCAGACATAGAATTCATGGTTGACAGTTATTTTCTTTCAGCACTTTAGCCTCAAAACTTTCTAATGAGAAATTTGCTGATAGTCTTATTAAGGCTCTCTTCTATGTAATGACTTACTTTTCTCTTGCTACTTGCAAGAATCTGTCTTTGCCTTTTGACAGTTTGGTTATGATGTCATTGCTCTTTGTGTGCTCTTTGTGTGCTCTTTGTGTGCTCTTTGAGTTTGTCCTGCTTGGGGTTTGTTGGACATCTTGAATTTCTAGCTCCTTGTCTTTACTCAAATTGGGGAAGTTTTCAGGCATTATTTCTTCAACTATTCATTATGCCCTTTTTTCTCTCTCTTCTCCTTTTGGGATTCCCACAGTGTGTGTGTGTTCGTCTGCTTGACAGTGTCCCACAGGTGCATTAGCCTTTGTTTACTTTTCTTCATTACTGTTCTTCAGACTTAATATTTACCATTTTCTTATCTTCAAGTTTATCTTTCTTTGCTTGCTCAAATCTATGAAGCACTACAGTATATTTTTTTCATTTCAGTTTATTTTACTTTTTGTTCTTTGGTATGTTTTTACTCACACCACTTTTTCCTTTCTTTTTTTTTTTTTTTTTTTTTGTACTAGGGTTTAAATCCAGGGGTGCCTTACCACTGAGTCACATCCCCAGTCCTTTTTGTTTGTATTTTGGGATAAGATCTCATTAACTTGCTGAGGGTCTCTCTAAGTTGCTAAAGTTGGCCTTGAACTTGTGTTCCTTCTACCTTGGCCTTCTGAATTGCTGGGGTTACAAATGTGCACCACCATGTCAGGCTATTCACTCTGCTTCTGACATGAAATGTGTAGGATTTGTTTTTCCCATACTAACCAGCTCCAGATATCAACTGGGTATCATGCAATTCAATTCAATTCTGACACTTAACAATCAGAGTGCAGATCCCATGATGAGAGATAACTTCATATTCACTAAGGTGTTATAATACAAGAAGGTAGACAATAACAGAAGTGTGGGTGAGCAGATGGAGAAATTAGACACCTTGCCATTGCCAGTGAGAATGCAAAATTGTGCAGCCGCTATGAAAAACAATCTGGAAAACCCTCAAAAGGTTAAACATAGAGCTGTCATACAATCCAGCAATTCCACTCGTAGGTATATGCCCTAGAGAACTGAAAACACAAAACTTGTATAGAAGTATTCCTATCAATGTTATCCACCAGACTAAAAGTAGACACTACCTCAGTATTCAGGAACTGATGAGAAGATAACCAAAAGTGGTATATATGAACAAGGAATGTTTCTTGGCCATAAAACAAAATGGAATATCGGTGTGTTCTATAACATGGATGAACTTTGAAAATATCATGCCAAGGGAAAGAAACCAGTAACAAAAGACCATACAAACAGAAAACAGCTTATTGGATGCCGAATCCTGGCATGAGCAAATAGGGAATAACTGTAAATGTATACATAATTTTAGAATGATAAAAATGTTTTTGGATCACTATTTAGTAGTGATCATTCCTCAACTTTTTGATCCATGTCCTATAATTCTACCGAGCAGTTGTTTTCTGGGCAATAACTATGGCCTGCACCTTTTTCATTAGGAGCTACATCGTCTTAGAATCCTTTATCTCCAACCACGTGAATCAGAGATACAGTGTGAAAGATCACAAGGGACATTTTAGGAATGAGTTGGAGAAATAGATGTAGCACTTTCACTCATGTTCCATTGGGCATAATCTAGTCTCATGACCCTAATCTATTTGCAAAGGAAGCCAGAAAGTGTGGTCTTCCTGTAAGCCCCATAATAGGAAGCTATAATGATATTGTAGACCCTAACCAGGTCTCAGGACAAGATAAAGAAATGTAAAATATAATATTCAAAAAAGAAGAGATAAGTGCTATTATATAGGGTATTAATTATAAAATAATAAGTGGATAAATTTAGACATTCTTAAAGCTTAAAGTATGAAGAAAGATCTACACATAGCCATGGACATATCTTTTTGCGGCAAATACATTAATTTGGCTGCCTTGACATATGTTCCTCTTTCTCTTGGTGTTATGTTCCAGTACTGCAGAAGCTAAAAAAATAAAATAAAACTACATTTCTCAGACTTTGATGCAACAAGGATAATGAGTGTGATTTAGGTGCAGTTGTACACATTCACAGGGTGTTTGAACTAAGAGCTAAATGAAGTGGGGAAAGAAGTGGTAGCACACAAAGCTTTCATTTAGCTGGTACTAATCTAGAATTTGCATCGTTTTGGAGCCATTATTCTGGCAACAGTGTCTCACCCTTGGATTGTTGCTGGAGAGGTAGGTTTCTAGAGACAACAGCTATTACTGTGACTTTCTGAGTCTGAGATTAATTTGATACTAGGGCCAATAACTGGAACAGCAGTTCCAGAATCCCCAGTTTCTGGATTGCAACAAAGAGCCTTGGCAGACTAGTTTTGCAATGTTCTGCAAGTCATTCCTGGTTGCCCAGCCTAGAGCCTACTCCGTCTATCTTTCCATTGGATTTGCAAAGCACTTAATACCCCAGATTAAGCTCCTCTCTGCTTAAAATAGCCAGAGGGCTTTCTGTTTATGCAACTGAATCCCAACTGATATGATTGTTAGGTGAAAAATGCATGCCATTGAACACTAGGTGACTTCCTGATGACAAAACTAGCCCAGGTGTTTACCTTTCTCCCCTGCCCAATTCCAATGAAACAACAAAGAAAAATGAGGAGGAGGTGGAGAAAAAGGTGGAACAGGGGAGGAGGAGCAGAAGTAGTTGTTAGTTGTACCACTGAGTAGGGCATGGTGCCATCCTTGGAACAAGAACATTTTGAAATTTCTGAATGATATTAAGCCAGTGAGATCAAATTGAGGCAAGTTAGTGAGAGTGATACTCAGTCTTCAGTCCAAAAATATGAGGGCTTCCAAAAGATCTTTGAAGTAAATCCAGGTTATATGTCAGCCAGTAGAAGGAAAATGGAAGGACTTCCATGTGCAAACTGTGGGAGGGCCCAGCTATTAGCCTCAGCACTCCCACTTAGCCTTCATTTTGTTTGGATCAGTTGTTACATAAAGTGAGAGGTTTCACCTGCCATGTTTCTAATGTGTGAAAGTCAGAGTGCTTTAAAATGTACCCAGGATGTTGTTTTTATTCAAGTATGGTCAGGAGACAGCTGCCATTGAAAGGATAGTTTGTCACTCATGGTTCCCAAGAGGAAGGATCACACCATGCCACACAGGTCCACACAGGCAGGTACCTGAATTGGTCAGGAGTCAGAAGGAAGCTTTGTTGTGGTTTCTGTGGGAAGGCTACACAACACAGCCCAAGCAAGTGAAGGACTGGCTAGTTTGAATGGTTTTGGTAGGCTCTGGGCTATAGGGTTATCTCAAGCTGTCTGGTACCAGAGCAGGGGCCATGGCTCAGCCTGATAAAGAAGGTGATTGAGCTATGTACTCTGGACTGGCTGCTTTACATTTGAAGAACTATTCTCTGGCAGGTGTTTGCTCTTTCTTGGAGTTAGCCAGACATTCTCTAGAAGATTGGCAAGGCTCCAGATGCCAGCACATCAAGAACACAGAAAATGAGAAAATACAGTTAGCATATAGAGGAGGGGAACGAGAAGAAGTACCCACTTCTAAGAAGTATAGAATCAGTAAATGTTAAGAAACTTGTCAGGTGAGGTGGCACCCATCTGAAATCCCAACAACTAGGGAGGCTCAGGCAGGAGAATCACAAGTTCAAGGCCAGTCTTAGCAACTTAGCAAGTTCCTGTCTCAAAATAAAATAAAAAGGACTGGGGTGTAGCTCAGTGGCAGAGTGCCTCTCGGTGTGATCCCCAGTATCACCACCAAAGAAAAAAGAAATCTGGACATGTCAGAAACCATTGAGTTTCTTTCACAAATTCCAAGCATTTACCAGCTTAATCATGAACGTATGTAAAATTTGAGAGAATTGCTTAACAAAGTGTTATAATGTTGTCTATGGAAGAATAAACATATAAAATTTGTTGAATTCTCACTGGGTGCCAGATCCTATGCTAAGAAATGTGCATGTGTAATATCGTTTAATTTCCAGCAATTCCATAAGAGTAGGTATTAGCATTATTCCCATGTACTGTAGGGGAAACTGAAGTTTAGACAGATTAAATAAATTGCCCAAGTTCATGCTACTATTTAAATGCTGAAACTGGCATTTAAACCCAGTTTGGTTTGACCTTACGAGTCCAAGCTCTTAATCACTCTCCTCTACTACCTCTTTACCTGTAATAACTTTATGCTTAAAACTAATAATAAATAGTCACAAAGGCTTTGGACTTGAGGGCAGCTTGGCATGTTACTTAAATGGGGTTAATAACAGTACTGACTTCATAAAGTTTTTGCAAGGATTAAATTTGTTAATATGATATACTTAAGATGGTGCCTAAAAACATAGTAAGTACTCAATGTCAGTTATTATCATTACTATAGATGTACTCCCTTTTGAATTATTTAACCTGTACATGAGAATTTGTTGGCCCAATGTCTGAATAACCTAGTTTTAAATATAACTAAATTTAAAAACCAATACCAAACTTCTTATACTTTGCAATACTTATGATGACACAAATTCCCATGTAAGAAGAGAGGGTGACTTTACAAGATCATTAATGGTTATCCTATCATTTAAAGTATTTGCTATGTATGGACATACATTGCCCTAAATTGTTACTGCATATAAGAATGATCTTAAGAATATAACAATTTTCATATGTAACTTAATTTTATTCTTTTAATTAGAGAAAAGCGGTTACAGGAATGGAAAGCACTGAAGAAAAAACAAAAATTTGGTGAATTAAGAGAAATTTCTGGAAATCAATATGTGAATGAAGTCACAAATGCAGAAAAAGATGTGTGGGTTATAATTCATCTATACAGATCAAGGTAATTACTGTAGCATTTCAAAATGTGAATGGATTCATGATTTAATGTCTTTTAAAAACATTGCTAGTTTTAAGGTTTTATAATGAATATAATCAAGAGTACATAAGGAAAAGAAAAATGTGTATATATTACACATAATACATCTCTGGAGTCTATAATCATTAGCTTCAAGGATTAAGTTTAGGTATTTTAAAATATTTTCATTTCTAATTTAAACAACTTATAACAATTCTTCAGAGAAATGAACACTCTTTGGTAGTTAAAAATAACTTTTTATTATGAAAGTTTTAAAAATACAGAAACAATGTTAAAACAATGAGCACCTTAAATATCCATCACAAAGATTCAACAATAAATATTTTACCATTTTTATATCATTGCTTTTGTTGTGTATTGCTTATGCAGAACCAGTTCAAAGTAAATTGCACACAGTGTGGTGATTGTCCTAAATACTTCAGCATGTGTCTTCAAAACATAAGGGTGTCAGGTAGAAGAAAATTCCATTTTCCTCTATCTTAGATTTATTGGTAGGGGCCTGCACATTAAACTGATGAAGGACAGATTGACAGGAGAAAAACAAATCTATTAAGGCGAGAGAGACCTCAGTGAGGAGTTACTCAAAGGGATGGTGAAAACTGAAGTTTATATAGTATATTAACAACAACAACAACAACAAAAAACAAATTTAAAAAAAAAGTGACAAGACAAAGGAAAGGGACTTTGAGCTTCTAGGGGTGGCATATATTGTGGGAGACAATTATATGGGGAAAACTAATGGGAAAGAAGGACTTATTATAGTAAGGTTTGCTGTACTGATGGCTCTGGTGCTACTCTGAGCTGATAAGAGCTAAGTTGTCGCCAATGATGAAGTCATCCTGCCCTTGACCAAGAGAGTTTTTCTTGTGTTTCTTCTGTTACTTTCAGATCAAGACAATCCTCATGCCAGGCGTATTTTGGGATGACATACTTTGTGTCCCTTCGAGAGCATTCTTCTAGATAACCACGATACCCTTTTTCCGCCTAAGAAAATTAACAGTTCATCCAATACCTAATCCTTACTCATGTTTTTTTCCAACCAACTTCAAAATATCTTTAATTAACACATACATCTTTGAACAAGGAGCCAATTAAAGGTCATGCAGACATACAGATATTTTGTGTCTATTCAGGCCCCTTTAAATAGAAAAATTCTATTGTACTTCCCCATTTCCCTGATAAGTTAATTTTAAAATGCCTAGTTGTATCAATTATACCTTAAATATCCCTAGGCCTCACCAACAGGGAGGGTGGACAGTTCCCTGTTTCTCTCACTGAAACCATCTCAGAGACCATGACAAGCTGCCCTTACTGTCCTTATCCCAATATTTGATTAATTTATTCTTTCTTTGAGTTCTTAGAGAAATTCATAGATTTTTTTTTTTTTGCAAATTATAACACTGCAATTTACAAGCTCATCAGTTTCTCAATCAAATTTTGATAGGACACCATTCCCATGAAAGAGAACATTACTTTTGTGGGTGTGTGTTGCAGGGGCGGTACTGGAGATTAAACCCAGGGCCCCTTTCATGGTAGGCAGGCACTCTTGAAGGCCTCATGGAAGAGTCCAGAACTTATCCTGAAGGCAGTGAGGAACCATTGCCATATTTTACAGTTGGGGTGGGGGAGGAATCTCAGGTTTACACAGGAAGATTTGAGATTCAGGGTAATCTGATGTAGCTCAGATTAAAAAATGAGGGAGTAAAGCAAAGACCAAAGAAAGGAGAGCATCAATACAAAACAAGGAGGTAGAGTCAATATGACTGGATTACTGATTAGACCTTGTAGAAGAAAAGCAGGCCTGAGGGCCAACCTAATGAAATATTGGAGAAAGATCGGAGTTTTAAAAAATATTATTTATTTCTTTTTGGTGAGGGAGAAAGGGAGACAAAATTCATTGGCTGTTGATATCAAGATGGTTAGGAGTTTCAGTGAATGTATCTGGAATGAGATGAGAGCCCAGGATATAATCATAAAGAACATCTACATCTGAGGCAAAGACAGAAAAAGAAAGTCAGATATTAAGAGGAAACTAATAAAAGCATTACTATAGAAGTCAAAAGAAGAAAGTGTTTCAACAAGGGGGATGAGCAAAACATAGAGACTGAGTGGTTTTTTGTTTGTTTTGATCTGGATTGTGACTATAAGGAAAGAGTAGTTACTAGAAGGAAACAACGAATAGAAAGGAATTTAAAAAAAAAAGATTTATGAACTTGAATATGTGTACATAAAATCAGAAAAGGGTCTTTGGAGAAGGAAAGATGAGGAAACAGAAGAGGGAAGTAGAAAAACCGACAAGGAGGAGTCCCACAGGAAATGGAAGGGGCATGCACTCTAACGCAAAGGTGATGGAATAGGCCCAATACAATTTGGTAAAGCTGGAAGAGAGGGGCCTAACTGAAGAATGGGTTTAACAGGAGTTAAGCGATTGAGCAGGAAGAATTGAAGGTTTGGGTCAGACTTTCAATCAGTCTTAAATTGCTAATGAGAAATAACTCTGGATAATGGGGACCAGGATGTGGTGTGGAGTGAGACTCCAGAAGACTAAGGGGGAAGTTTTGTTAAGGTCTTGAAAGTCTGAAACAAGGAAATTTGGACATGATAATCTCATTACATGGAAATAAACTCATGATGGTGACAAAAGTTGGGATATTTTTATTTCAACTCAGAACCGCCGAAGTATCCCTAGATGTGTGCTGTTTTTTATTTTGTTTTGTTTTTCCTATGTCCTACCAACTGGGAACTGGCTTGAACTAAATTGGCACTAGATTGAATGTAGTTTGTCCAAGTCAAGCATCAGACTCCTCTGGTAGCTACTTCATTGCCAGGTATGGTGATGTTTCCAGTAAATACCAGAGGACTGTACATAACATTCGTCTATGCTAGGTCACAATAGAGGAAGATGACGATATGCTTTTATATTAAAAAAAAATTAAGGAAACCTTTTTGTCCGGGACATGTTTCACTTATTAGACCGAAGTGAGTAGAATGTTTTAAAATATATTGTGAGTGCTGTTTTTCTTTTCAGCATCCCAATGTGCTTATTGGTTAACCAGCATCTTAGTCTTCTAGCAAGAAAGTTTCCAGAAACCAAATTTGTTAAAGCCATTGTGAATAGCTGTATTCAACACTACCATGACAATTGCTTACCAACAATTTTTGTTTATAAAAGTGGTCAGATAGAAGGCAAATTCATTGGAATTATGGAATGTGGAGGATTAAATCTCAAACTAGAAGGTAATGATATTATTCAAAATTTTGTTTGTAAAAATAGCAGGTGAAAACTTCCCTAGATGAACAAGTATCATGGAAGTATATTTCCTTAAAACAAAGCTTTTTTTCCCCTTGTTTCTAGTCCCTTCTTGAATGCCTCCAGATTAATTTTCCTACACTAATACTCTTATCATAATACTGTTTTGCTTAAAATCCTTAATGGTTTTCTGTCTAAAAAAACTTTAAAAATTTAGGATCTTCCCCCTTAGCACCTGAGCCTACCTCTCCAGCTATGTTCTCAGTGCTTCCCAGCTGCAGCCTGGCTGGTCTTCAGCCATTACCCCAGACGGCATCTCACTCACTTATGCCATCACACTGTGTTACTTGTTCTTTCCTTACATCTAAAATTCCCCATCCTTCTTTATTCTCCCTGTTCAAACCCCATTCCTATGGATCGCCTCATTTCCATACCCTTTGATGTAATCCTGGGCTAATAACTACTCTATCTTTCTTTTCATTTTCTGTAGTGTACATTCTCTATGCCATTTATTTTTTACTTATTCAAATGATATCCTGCTTTTGCTGTTTGATTTCAAGTCTCAGTGTCTGGTGAGGGCTGTTCTTCATGGATGATGACATTTCGCTGTGTCCCAAGAAGTTCCCTTGGGTCTCTTTAAGGGCACTAAAACCATTTTTTTTTTAAAACCCAGGGGCACTTAACCACTGAACCACATGTCACATTCCCAGCCCTTTTTAAAATATTTTATTTAGAGACAGGGTCATGCTAAGTTACTTAGGGCCTCGTTAAGTTGCTGAGGCTGGCTTTGAACTTGAGGTCGCCCTGTCTCAGCCTCCCAGTTGCTGAGATTACAGGCATGAACCACCATGCCAGGCTACTAAAACCATTCCTAAGGGCTCTGTCTTTCATCATCTAATCACCTCTCAAAGTCCACTTCCTGATAACATCATCCTGGAGTTTTGATATCAACATATGAATTTTCGGGGTACATCGACATGCAAAACCATAGCAATTATCAAAAATAACAAACATGGACATTTTTTATGTTTACTAATTTGTTTGTTTAATTTGAAAAACACGAATATCCTCGAAGTTATCCACATCACATTTCTTTTCCTACCTCTGTTACCCTATCTGCTTCCTTATAGGCAAACACAATCATGAATTTTATTATCTGTTTTTTTTTTTGAGGAGACATCAAAATGAAACTTATTGTTATATTTTGAAAATTGTGGGAAGATACACAAATGTACAATTTGTCATCTTGGCCATTTTTAAGGATACAATTCAGTGGTCTTAAGGACACATTGTTGTGTTGCCATCACTATCATTCATCTTCAGAATTCTTTTCATTTTGCATAACTGAAACCCTTGATCCACTCAACAGTAACTCCTCTTTCTACCCTCTCTCCAGCCCCTGGCAACCACTGATCTACTTTCTCCATGAATTTGACTGTTCTAGAAATCTCATATAAGTGGGATCATAGCAACCTTTTGTGACTAGCATCACTTAGTGTAGTGTCCTTAAGGTTCATCCATGTTGTAGCAAGTATCAGAATTTCCTTCAAGAATGAATAATGCTCCACTGTATGTATATATTACATTTTGGGTATCCCTTCATCTGTTGTGATTAATGCTCTTAACATGCTCTTGTGCTTAATGCTATTAACATGGGCATATAAGAAATCTGTTCAAGTCTATCTTTAATAATGTATGTAAAATTCTGGAAACTACTTTTATAGTATTGCCAATATATTCTCACTATCTATAGCTAACCATCTTTGTATTTGTTACTGGGGATTTAACCCAAGATTGCTCAAATGTTAGGCAAGTGCTTTATCACTGAGCTACATCCCCAGTCTGGGTTTGAAAAATTCTTCCTTTTTTTTTTTGAAAAAAGTTGGTTTCCAACTTGTAGGCTCAAGCAATCCTGTCTCAGCCTCCAGAGTAGTTGGGACTACAGGCATGCACCATCATGACCGGTTTTATTTTAATTGTTAGACATAAGTAATAATATTGACATAATTGAAATTATGTAATTCTTTTTCTTGGTTTTAACTTTTTGTACTTTAAAAAAAATCTTCTATTTTTCCAAGGTGAAAAGATATGCCCTTATACGTTCCTTCAATAGTTTTGAAGTCCATTTTTCAACTCAGGTCTTCAATAACATATGTATAATGTGATATAAGGAATAGTATCTAATTTAATTTTTTCCTGTAAGAAAACACAGTTGTCCTTACCCCACTTATTAAATTTTGTTTCTCACTGCTGTTTCTGAAATTTATTCTTAAAGTTGTGGTAAAATACACATAAAATTTACCATCATAACCATTTTAAAGTATATAGTTCAGTAGGGCTAGGTACATTCACGTTCTTGTGCAACCAATCTCCAGAACTTTCTTCATCATGTAGAATGATAATCTATATACTAAACATCTCCTCTTCCCTTCTTACCCTATCCCCTGGGAACACCTTTCTCTCTCTTTCTGAATCTGACTACTCTAGGTACCTCATATAAGCAGAATTGTGTAATTGTCTTTTTGTGACTGTCCACACTTCACTTTGTATGATATCCTCAAGGTTCCTCATGTTGTAGCATGTATTAGAATTTCCTCCCTTTTTAAGGTTAAATTATATCACATTTTGTTTACACATTCATCAGTAGATAGACATCTCTCGGTTATTGTAATGCTGTTCTGAACGGGAGTGTACAGATATTCACTAGATTCCCTTTCTTCATTATTCTGGGAATATACTTGGAAGTGGAATTTCCAGATCATATAGTAATTCTAATTTTTTTAGGAACTGCCACACTCTTTTCCATAGTGGCTGTACCATTTTATACTACCAACAGTGCACAGGGATTCCAATTTCTCTACATCCTTACCAACACTTTGTTATTGTTTTTTAATAATAGTCATCCAAACGGGTTTGAAGTGTTTTCTCCACTGGTTTTTAATGTTTCCTGTATTATTTTTAATAGCTTAAAAATGTTTGGATTAGTTTCTGAAGTCTCTTCTATGCTCTACTTCTCTTTTTGTCTATCCCTAGATTAATGCAGCACTGTGTAATTACTATAGCTTTATAATAATCTAATTATCTCCAGTAACAACTTTCAGAATTTCATATAACTTGGAATTAGTCAAATTCTGTAAAAATACTGTGGAATATTTATTAGAATCATATTTATAGATTGTTAGAGAACAGACATTATAACAAGAGTGAATGTGGCCATTCATGAAGGAGATAAATCTTGTCATTTATTTTGGTCTTCTTTTGGTTTTGGAAATATATTTTGCAAATTGCCTTCTGAATGTTCTGTTCATCATACAGTACTTAGTAATAAATATAACAATGATGAATTTGCATAGATGGGGGAATTTGGGGATGTCAGTTTAATTTTCTTTTAGTCATTGGTATATTCAGGCTTTATTTCTTGGTAATTCAGATTTTTCATGAAATTCTCCCATTAAAGTTTTCAAGTATATTGGTATGCTTTTTTCATAGCAGACCCATGGGTTTTAAAATCTTCAGAGAAGTTTAATCTTTATGGAGTTTTCATTTACTCATATTCTCATCAGATCTTGGTATTGTTTGAGTTTTGTGTGTGTGTCAATTTGATGGATAAGAAATGGTATCTTGTTATTATTTGGTTATGTCCTCATGTGCATTATTTGCATTATTAGATTTCTTTTCTTGTGATCATTATTGCCTGAAGTAGGTCTACTAGTCTCTTTAAAAATTCAGATTTTGACTTTGCTGGTCATCCCTATCATTTTTGCTTTTCTATTTTTGCTAAGGTATTTTTCTTCATCATGTTCCTCTTTCTTTCTTCGCCAGGTTTACTTCATTGTTCTTCTCATCATAGCTTTTCAATTTGAACTTTTAAACTCACTTATTTCCAGTCATTTTAAAAGTACTACATTTTAACCACACTTTCCCCTTTAAGTATAACCTTGCTGTATCCAGTGTGTATTCTGATGTTGTAGCACTCTCACTGTAATAGTTTTAAATATATCCTCTTTGCACATTAATTTTATTAGTCAATCTTTGTTTTGTATAGTTTAGAAATTCTTATTTTTTCAAGATTTTTATCCAGTTTAATGATTTTTTTTTAAATTGTAGAACTTGAATGGAAGCTAGCAGAAGTTGGAGCAATACAGACTGATTTAGAAGAAAACCCCAAGAAAGCCATTGAAGATATGATGGTATCTTCAATTAGAAACACTTCTATTTATGACAGTGATAATTCCAACAGTGATAATGATACCAAATAGAAATATTTAATAAATTGCTTTAAAGTGTATGCATACTGAGCGCTTTATTACAGATTTATTTTCATTTTTATGTTAGAACTATATATGTCATTTCAAAAATTTTCTGGTACTTCAGAATATTCATTACCTCTGACAAATAAGAATTTCTATTAACCCCTTTATATTTTTCTGTGGCTTTTTCTTTTTCTGACTCCTGTTGGACAAAACCACAAAGATCACAAGTTCTTTGTGTTGCCTATTCACTTCAGAAGAGACCTGTGACAGAAAATAATAAAAGAATTAATAAATTTCATTTAGGTCAACATGTCTTTATTATTTAGGGGTGTTGGCTAACAATTCTTAGATTTACAACCATATATTTTTCTATGAAATCTCTTACCTATTTAAAAATAACCACTTAATAGGATAATGCAACTTAAGTCTTCTGAAAAGTATGTAAAAAATCTTATTATTGCTTTGAATAGTTCTGCTACTAAGTTAGAAAATTAGTAAGTGTTCTCACTAATAATTAAAATATATAATTCTTAGAACAGTATTATGACATGTAAGTTTCTAAATCCTGAGATGGGGAGGTAAAAATGTATTGTGGGACTAATCTGTGTTTTAATAGTAATCACGGAAGAAAACATCATGAGTAAACAGTATTAGGATACTGCAGAAGACCTGCAGGATGTCTTATCTTGACATAATAATGAGTATCACTTGCAGAGGAGAAGCAGGTAAATCCAGCACATAACAGTTCAGTAACAGGTTTTATTCTTCTACTTGGTTTGTTTTGTTGTCTCATAATTCTGATAGTTTGTGAAACAATCTAGACCAACAGAACTTCTTAAAATTGATGGATAAATTCATATTCATGACAAAACAGTTGTGGAGATCAAAGGAAGAGGCATTTTACCATAAAGTTATGCTGTAACTCTAGTGCCATCTGATGCATATAAATATGGACATTATATTCTCTTTCAGTTGAAACAGTTACAAAATGTCTCCCTAAATGTAATCTTTCTTTTTTATTTTAAGTATATACATATTTATCCATTATCTTAAATTGAAATTAACAGGAAAGCTGAAATAGAAATTGCATATTTTTCCCTCTTAACTAAGATCTACCAAGCAGCAGTAAGTTTTCATCCACAAAGTTTTGAAGACCTTAACATTTGTAAAAATCTTAAAATTATAGCATGTTAGGAATGGTTGTGATTCTAGCCCTGCTCTTCTGCCATATGTACATATACATTCTTCTAGCAAGGACTCATACCTACCAATATAGCTCACTACTACTTCCATACGCTTCTTCATTGACACATTCTCATTTAAGTAGGATATAAATATTTGTCAGAATATGGAAAATTATTTGGTATGTAATATAGCTCTCCATTTTATTGGATTTTTATTTGAATGGGTAGAGACTTAAAAAGTTTTAAATGGCCAATAATATTCAACCATTTTTGACCTACAAAAGCAGGTATTTCTTATTTTACATTCTAATATTTTTATCTATTCTTGCCAACTACTCTCCTGAAACACGCTTCTGTACTTTATAGTGCCTTGTTTGTCTAGTGTGGTCCTAGATAGAATCATCTGCATTCCCAGGGAACTTGTTAGAAATGCACAATCTCTGGTCCTATCCCAAACAACTTGAGTCAGAATTTTCATTTTAATGAGATCCCCAGGTGACTGGCATGTATGTTAAAATTTGAGAAGAACTAGGCAGAAAATCCCTTAAATTCGGTTTGAACGTATTCTTTAATTCTTCTCTCACACTCTAGATCATTAAATCTATTCAGTTTGAAACTCCAATCTCAGTTCTAAGCTAAGGTTAGAACTGACTGAATTCATGACTCAAGGAACTCTGAAGATGGAAAGAATTGAGTTTTTTTGTTTTTTGTCTTTATGTGGAAACCCAGGTGCTTAACCACTGAGCCAAATCCCCAGCTTTTTATTATATTTTATGTAGAGACAAGATCTCTCTTAAGTTGCTGAGGCTGGCTTTGAACTCATTATCCTTGTGCCTCAGCCTTCTCAGCAGCAGGGATCACAAGTGTGTGACACCACACCTGGCTGGAAAGAACTGTTTTTAACCAGTTCTTTCTCCCTGATGTTGGGAACTGGGAAGGAGAAAAGGGTTACATTTCTCATAACTGTACAACCCATATTGCAAATGTTCACTCTTCCATGAATTGTACATTGGAGTTCTTCTAGGAACTCTAAGGCAGCCTTCCACTGTAGTCCCTCACTCAACATGGGAGATGGATCAAACTTGGCCTTTTCTCTTCTAATCTTTTAGCTTCCTCCCCCAGATGTATACACAGCTTCTTGTTTTGGGAATTTCCTTTCCCCATAAATGTCAAGGTGGTTCAAACCTGTACAGCACTTTCTGTACAGAAGCAATCGAACCTCGAGAAATTTACACATCCTTCCCTTTCCAAATGGTGGAAGTGCAGATTGTTTTATGCCCACTCCCTGGTAAGCTATTTCTCTCCAAGTCTTACTCCTCCTGTTCAGGTAAATACAGGGCAATATTCACCAATCTGCTAGTGGATGAGATACAAGTTTCCTCTAGCTGATTCTTTTGGAACCTTATTCACTTAAGTTGGTGTGGGAAAGGGCATAAAAAGGAAAAGCCACAATACTTAAACCAGAAACCTAAGAAGACAGAGCTTCAAGATTCAAGGTCCCTCCTCTTCCCAAGCATTGTGCTTATATGGTTGAGTCTGGAGTTGGAGGTTTTGGCTATGATAGGTCCAGTTTTACTTTGGACTTCACTCAGCATCCCATACAGGTGTCAATTATTTTACAGTATTACACATTCTTGTGGGTCCTCAAATACTCAGTTGTTAGTGCAGTATTATTGTTACATCAAATTTTGCTGATTTCAATTTACCTCTCCTTTTTATTTAAAAAAAATTTACCTCTTCTTTCATATGCATTACTAAGGTTACCTTTTATTTTATAAAAAACAAAAAGATGGACAGCTTGACTTTATGTGGTGCTAAGTATCAAACACAGTACCTCACACATGCTAGGCAAACGCTCTGCTGCTGAGCTACTCAGCCCAAGGCTACGTCTTGACAACAGTCAACCCACAATCACAATTTGGGTTGGAAGATGATTCTAAAAAGCCTGTTTTACCTTTCATTTCATTCATTCAATTATTCATTACCCCAGGCACTGGAATGGATGTTGCATATACAGTAGTAAACAAATCAAATGGTTCTTTTCCTACTTTCATGTGGTAATAGGAATGAGAGTTAATAAATAAGAAAACAGGGCTGTGGTTGTGGCTCAGTGGTAGAGCGCTTGCCTCACATGCATGACGCACTGGGTTTGATCCTCAGCACCACATAAATAAATAAAATAAAAGTATTGTGTCTACAACTAAAAAAAATAAGAAAACACACCATACACATGTAATTAAAAAAATATTATGGGGTAAATAGTAGACACAATAAGAGATTATCTGTGGGTATTGAGTGGGTAGATGGGAGATCTACTTAAACAGTATAGTTGTATCTTTGAGATATAAATGGTGAGGAGACATGAGAAAAAGTACTGAGAGAGGTCCAGGCAACAGCATGAACTTTGCTAATGCCTGGGAGTAAAGAGATTAGTAATGAATAAAAAAAATAAGTTTCTGGGTGGGTGTGTTAGGGAAAAGGGAGAAAGTTATAGGCTATAAGATTGGAGAACTAGGCAGGGGTCAGATCTAAATGATACAGTGGCCATGATTAAGAGTCTGGATGGAATGGGAAATGATAAAGGGTATTCAGAAGGAACATGTCATTCCACTTATATATTCAAAGCAATATTCTTATTGCTCTGTGGAGAACAAATTGAAAGGGGTATCCATTATATCTGAGATGCCTAAGAAGAGACATCAAGTAGGTCATTGGACATATGAGTATGGAACCCAAAGGAGTGGTACAGGCTGGAGTTAAAAAGTTTTAAGTCATTTTAACCATTCCTAGGGTTCCAACAACAAATTGTAAAGATCTACAACCAACATCCTCAGCACCCAAGCTATAATTTTCTGAAATGCTTATTTTTCTAACTTAAAGAACCCTGATGCTTGGAGGAATTACTTGACTTGCTCAGTGTCTCTCAGATTAGGAAGTATTAGGAGCTAAGCCTAGACTTTTGACTAGCAAGTCCACAACATCATGTACTTCCCTATATTTTAAAGGGACTAGAAAGAATATGAGTAACTGAGCCACACAATAAAAACTTACTTTGTTCTCTATTATGCATATCTTTAACTTCCTATTTTCCAATTCACTCTAAATGGTGATGATAAAATTAGCAATATCAAAGACAGAATGGATGGGAGAGGTACTAAGAAAGAATAGACACAATTTGTGACTGATGGAACATAGGCAGCTAGAGGAAGAATCTGAGCAAAGGCGGTAAGGAAATTATAGGAAAAAAATGTCATTGATAAAAAATGATCAACACTTTAATGGATATCTTATGTACTAGGTACTATTACACACACACATATACACACACACATACAATCTTCTCTTAATTACCTCATGAGATGGACTTATTATTCCCATTTTACAGATGAAGAAATTAAAGAATAATGGGGGAAATAAGTTGAAGAGTTGAAAATGTTTAGTTTAAATGATAGCAAGGCATACAAAGAGTGAACAGAATATCTGAATTACACAAAAATTCTGTTTAAAAAGAGGATTTTGGTTGGCGGACATTAACTTAGGATCTATGAAACCAAGAGACAGTATTTTTGTTTAATGGAAACATGAGTGTGGAAGTTGGAAAAACTATTAGGAATAGTTTTTTTCTGGGAGAGAAAATGGGGAGAAAGAAGTTTTGAACTGAACTATGGGAAATACTTAAGCAGCAGCAGAGGACTGAGCAGAAAAATGTAATTATCAACAGGTCTTGTAAATAATTAAACAGAATGTGTAAGAGGGAGGAGTCAGATGAACATAGTTTGATTCTGGTGACTAAGAAGACAATGAAGCCATTCAAAAGGGCAAAGGTACTTTTGAAGATATGTGTAGGAGAGGAAGTGAAATATGAAGAGTGATCACTATCTTCACTATCTTCATCAAACCCTAGAAACATTCAAACCCTCTTGTCTGGCTGCAACCTATTTCAGCAATGTTATTCACCTTGCCTCCTATCTTGCTACCTAACAATATTAGGATTCTTAATTGCTGGCTTCAGAATACTTCTCACTGGTTTAACCAATAAAACACATCCAATAATTTATTGATTATTTTAACTGATATTTCCAAAGGGAATGTAGTTCACATTGGTTTGGTGACATCAAACATGAATTTAGGCCAAATATCCATCTTTGAATCTGTGCTCCTCTCTCCCCCGACTCCAGGGTACTTCATCATTATTCATGCAAGAAAACATGGCTCCAGTTCTCCATTCTTCCAGATTCAAATCCATTGGAAAAGAGGTAACATCCAAGATGAACTCAAATATACCTCCCCCCGATGTCCTTCCCAAACCATATGGACTGAGTAGAGGGAGGACAGTTCTCCAAATTATCAGAATGGAAGTGAATGCAGAACAAGCAGAAACGTCTATTAAAATCCCTTCTACTATATGGAGTAATTCATAAATCATGCTCTCCCACTTCCCAAAGAAAAACGCTCAGGAAGGATCAGGTATCTGAATTACGTTCCTCAACTCTGATGTTCTTTCTTCACGAGGAACAAGTGTATTTTAAGCATCAGGGGAAGTAATTCCACCTCTCTCCCCAGGTAAACTGTAAATATTCACACGCTGTTCTAACCAAGAAACCAGAGTAAATTACGATCCTGGTTCATACTCGTTGCGTGTCCACCTCCCCATCCCTGCGACCACATCTTCCATTACGCGGTCACTTGGTTTTCAGAAAAAGGCCAGGGGGAAAACTGCAACTGAGCAAATACATCCGGACCTTTTGCCTCACTCCTCCAGCCGAAGGTGCCCGTCAGGTCTCCAGGTCCACCCACCAGTAGGAAGCATTCCAGACGCGCTCCTCCAGGGTGATTGGTGGTCCAAGCACCTTCGCAACCTTCCAGGAGAGGAAATGAGAGTGTTGAGGAGTGTCCATCCAACACTCGGAAAGTCTAACCTGGCGTCAGCGAAGTGCTCTGCTTTTCGAGGAAGAGAGGTCCCCTCTCTGACCTCCGGATCTCTCACTCGTCAGGAAGCTCTTTCCTCACCTCCTCACGCCCGGCATCCAGGGAGAAAGTCAAAGCTTCCCGGACCTACCGCTAAAGCTCCCCGGTCCCGCCTCCCGGGCTTTCCAGTAACCCGTGACCTCCTGGCCGACTCGGGGAAGGAGGCGCCGGGAGATCCCGGTTTACTTCGGCGGCCGAAGAGCACGTACACGCGCGGCCCGAGGGAGCGGGAGTCTCAGGCGCCCGGGATTCCCTGGCGCGGCTCCGCGCTAACGGAGCAAGTCGCATGCGCACCGAGACGCGCCGGGAAAGCGAGCGCGAGGGGTGGGGCGAACGCAGAGCCTCTGCCGACCGCGGAACCCGGGGGGTCACTGAGAACGCATGCGCCGGAAGGGAGCGCAATCACGGACTCCTCTTGCGGCTCCCGCTTTGAAAAAGGAAACCCCGGCCTGCGAGAGCGCGAGGGAAATCTGGCCGCCGCCGCGTGCGCGCACCCGGTGAGTGGCGCCCCACCGGGTGGGCCCCGGCCTGACGTCCACCGGTTGGCTTGTCCCGGTGGCGCATGCGTGCTGCCGGTGCCGGTGGAGGAGGGGAAGGGAGGGAGGGGGAGGAGGAGCGGGCGGCAGTAGCGGTGAATTTTTGGGGGTGGGTGGGGGCGCCACTGGCAGCCCCAGGTGCTGCTGGCGCTGGGAGCCACGGTGTCTCCAGGACTCAGCCAGTTGGCGGTTCCAAGTAGCCGCAGCCTGAGTCTTGGGTGGGGGAGGGAAGCAGCCGGAGCCGCCGCAAGCCACACGGTGAGGGCGCGGGCAAGGGGAGGGAGCGGGGGGCGGTGTGTGGGGCCGGGGGGCGGCGGCCAAGGAGGGGAAGGCGGGAGCTGGAGCCCAAGTTTTGCGTCTTGCTTAGCGTGGCTCTTCCCGGGAGTTGGGGCGGAGGCCCTCGGGGGCTAAGGGGCCCTCGGGGGCAGCTGGGGTTACCTGCGGGGCAGGGGCGGGATTGGGGTGCGTGGCGGGGCCGGGTGGCCGGAGGGTGCCAGGGTTGCAGCCGATTTCAGCGGCTCAGCGACCGGGAAAGCTAGACTCGGTGCAGAGAGGGCTTTCGTCCGGGACCCGCTAGGCCTTGTGACCCACTTTTATTCCTGTCACCACTCGGGCACGTTTGGAGCGGCGCCCAATGGGGCGCTGGGGCGGCCAGCTCCTCCGGGGAACCCCCGCCCTCCCGGCACCCCGGCCGCGCGTCGCCGTCCGCAGTCCGAGCGGCCGCCGCCGCTGCCAGTGGGCTGGTTCCGTTAGTGGTCGTGGTTCCGGGGCTCGGTCCCTGGGGAGCGCGCGGCTCGGGGCGTCGGACTTAAGCTGCGCGCGTTTGGAGGGCGCGGTGCCGGGCTTCCCTTCTCCCCTGACGGGCTCCTCGCGCTCCCATTCGCCGCGGCAGCTGGCGTTTCTGGATCCCTTTCCGCCCGCGAAGCTGTCTTCGCTGGAGATGGTCCTGGCTCTCCGGCCGCTGGTGTGTAATCTCTAACGTAGAGCCACAGTTTATTTTCTGGAGGGTGTTTTTCTTTGGTGTAGAGGAGGTTCTGTTGAGAATAGTCAGCAGAATCCTGGAAGATAAAAGCCTTGGCCTCTGACCTGGCAGATGACAGATCAAATCGGGCTGTGGTATTTTGCTATTAGAATGTCATGCTATAAGGCTTTCTAGCCTTTTTAAAAAACGTTTTCTTTCTCTTACAGTGAAAGAAAAGCACAAGAAGAAACTTTTACAGTCATTGTTGATTTGACTAGTACGCTGAACCCCCAAATCAAAGTAAAGGTAATTTCATTTTAAGATTGCTTTAGGTGATCAGAGGAGAAACTTCTGGAATTATTTCTCCCCTACTACCTGTTTGGAAACTAACATTCTTAAAAAACATGTAATTTATAGAGTGAGTTGCTTTTTCTAAAATGTATCACTTGGGACACCTCAATTCTGGTTTTAAAATCTCATTTGAGGAAGGAAACTAATTCCTGTGTTATGTAGTTGAACAGAATGTCATTAAAGGTTAACCTGAAGAAGATAGACTGAAAATGTGGTAGAACTAGTCACAATCAACTATGAAAAAAGAATGAGGAAACTTTCTGTGTACTGACGTGGAAAGATCTCAAAACTTTGTAATAAAGAAAAAAAAAAAGAAAAAAAAAAAAAACACAACATGTAGAATAGTGTTAATAGTGTGCTATTTTATGTGTTGAGGGGAGTTGTAATAACTGCCTAAACTTGAGTTTGCTCTATTAATAGGGTAACTAGGGGTATAACAGAAAATTAATAATGATGGGAAGGGTGGGATACAGATGTACCTCGTGTATGTCTATATTTTTAAAATTTCAGGACTATATTATGGATTAATAAACTAGGTTAAACAGAACTACACCTTGAAATAATTTATGTGGTTTTCATTGTCTAATTGATGGTGATTTGGGCCATTTTCCATATGGTTTCTCTTAATAATAAATAAACTGAGACAAAACAAGTTTTAAGCATGTTAATTTGCCTTACTAACATGATAATGAAGTTTACCTTGGGCACAACATTTGGGTTATTATGCTTTCAGGATATAGTTTGTGTTCCTCCTTTCATCAGGAGTTACAGTTGTATAAAGTTTTGCTTTTATTGATCTCAAAGTTTGAATACTCCATTGTAATGATAATAAAATGATAATAAACTAAATTGTCTAAGTTAGGGTGCTTTTCATGTTGGGAAACTTTACATTAAGGAGATCAGTCAAGAATTGCAGTAAAATATAAATTTATGTGTGAGAGTATGTGTGTGCACAGACATATGCACATGTATTTATTTCTTATGAAAAATAAAACAGATGCAGTGTCATGTTAGTGCAAGAACCTAATGTTTTTTATGGATATGAATTATTCTAAGCATTGTATTAATGATTTTTTAGTTTTGCCAGTCTCACCTTTTTAATGAAGTTAAGACTGAAAAAAGAGGTTAATATAACAATGGATATAATTTTAGGGAGGGCATAGCCAAACTCACTGCGGTGACTGATATTGTATAGTCAAAGTAGTTAACAGAAGTGGGTAATAGTTGCTGTGCACATTTTTAGTAATAATTCTCTTTATTTTGTTGGCTAGGTTAGTACCAAACTAGTGCAAAATGACATTTATTATTCATTTGAACTCCATGTATGTAGATCTTTTCAATCTTTTTAACAAATGGAATCACATTTTAAATTGTATTTTTAAATTACGTAAGTGACACTAATGAAAAGTTAAAACAATATAATGTTTATTCGTAAAAAGGAAAAACCCTCCTTATATATTTCTGCTTCTGTCTTACATCTCTCTTTGGAAACAACCACTGTTAATTTTTTTGGTATATAGCCTTCTAGTTCTTTTTCTCTTTATTTACAAATATGTCCTATTTAGTTATAAAAATGGAATTGTGTTCTTTAATGATGGTCTGTTCTGCCACTTTGTCTCTATTCTGGATTTTTTTTACTACCCACAGGACAAAGAAGTGACCTGGAGTATGTCAGAAAGTTTAGTATGTGATAAAGCCCTTACTGCATACTCATCTTTTCACTTGTGAGGGGCCAGTTGGTTTGGAGGCAGTTGCAATTTGCAGGGAAATCAAACTGATGTGAGGTTTATCTTTTACAGATTGAACTCATAATTGAACTCAGCATTAGAACTTAGATTTCATGATTTTTTTTTTCTTTTTTAATATTTATAGGACTCTTTAGAGCTCAACTTTTAGGGAGTTCTTTAGTCTGGTTTATGCTTAACTTACAACAGAAAATAGTACCCATCTTTCAACTCTCAGAGAACACTACTTTGTTGTTTGTTTGTTTTAAGCCAAGTTACAAAGAAGATCCAAGTCATTTGAAACTTTTTAGGTGATAGAGATTGCAGAAAATTCAAAGTATTAAGACTATTATTTACCACTATGTAAGGTACATAGAAAAATGTACTACAATCGACTCTTGCAGTTGAGTTCAGTGATTAATTCTAATAAGGTTAAAGAACATGCACATTCATAGTAAAACAAGATTTGAAGTAACATTTTAGAAGAAAAAATAAAATTTTAAGGCTGAGGTTATTGCCAACTTTTTGATTTGTTTATGTTTAGTGAGTGTGGGTTTTGAGGGAAAATATTCTATCTCAACTTTTCATATAGGTAAGAAAGGTTAGAACAAACTTAAAAGCTCAGATCTTAACTCTTAATGTTAAGGAGTTAAGTTGCAGTGTTATAGCAGGTGTCTGTGAGACTGGTGGCTATTTTAATAGTATTTTTTTTTTTTTGAAAGCATTCCCACTGGAAAGAGACACTTGCTGTTTTATTTGGTAATTATATTACAATCTTTAGATTTCAGGATTGTTAGAATTATTAAATTGGGAAATCTAATGCTGTTAACTATTTGTCTTATCATCAAATGTATCAGGCAAGGTTAGTATTAAAAGAAAGTTGTTTTTTCCTGTCTCATTTTATCCTTAAACCACATATGTAAAGTAACCTCTCTTTCACATTTTTACTTCTGGTGCTGTGTCAAATGAGATGCTTATTTGCTGTCAGTATGTTAATAAAAACATCATTATGGGGAGAAAATCACTGTTTCACACTGTAGCAAAACCTTTTAGTGTGTGTGTCTGTTTCCTTCTAGTTCTTTGTGGACACATAAAGTGAAAATATTTTTTGAAGTGTTTCTTGTTGGCATTACTCCAGTGGACTTTATATTTTCTCCTCTTCTGAGTCTAAAATTCTGGACGGAGTTACATAAATTATTTGTAGAATGCTTTTAAGTGTCAGGGAAATTTATCCTTACTGATTGACTGTTTAATTATTACATTTATATTTAGAGGTTCTTTTACCACAGTTTCTTAATAACCCTTGTGTATTTTCCATTAATTAAGTGAAGAGATTCCTGTTTTTCCCTGTGTGTTTTATTATGCAAATGTTAAATTACCTAAATTCATTCTGATATAGTTTAACTGAATTATTATTTAAGTCGTGTATTTCACAAAGAAGTAATTTTGCTTATTATTATTATTTTTGTGGTTCTAGGATTTGAATCCAGGACTTCCTGCATGTTAGGCAAGCACTCTACAAACTGAATTACATCACCAGTTCTGCTTATTATTTTAAAACTTAGAAGTTTCCAGAGAAAAATCACATATAAAAAGTGAATTTTTATGAATTGCCTTTGATTTTTAAAGTATGCACTTTTGGATATGATTTGGATATGATTTACTTTTTTGCTTTTCAACATTTTATTTTTATTTTTACATTAAGAAGGTCAAATATTAAGGCAAAATGTTTCATATTGGGCTGTGGTTGTGGTGCAGTGGTAGAGCGCTTGCCTTGTATGTGTGAGACACTGGGTTTGATCCTCAGCACCACATAAAAATAAAGAAATAAAATAAAGGTATTGCGTCCATCTACAACTAAATTTTTTTTTTTTAAATTTCAACTTTTTCAAAGAGTTTACACTTAATCAGGTAATTTATATTTTAGTTCTCACCACAGATAGTGGAAAATGAAAATGCAGGTTGATTCATGTTCAAAGGTTTTTGTATTAAAAAGAAAACACACACATAAATGGCAATTATACCAGTGAAGATTAAACTGTTTGCCATATGATTTTATGCAAGTGGTTGACTTTCTTAATGTCCCCCATTAGTTATAAAAATAGCATATCCCAATAGAAAACTTGGGAAACACTAAAAAAGCAGAGATTAAATTTTAAAATTATTGTTGGAAATCTTATCATCAAGAAAAGCCATTGTTAGTCTTCTGGAGTATCTTATTTCATTTTGTTGAGCCATTGTGTAAGTATATGTACAGTTACCGATGTAGGATGGTACAGGCCTACAGTGCATCCACTACAATGCAAATTGTTCTATCCACTTAACTGTGAATCAACATATTTTCATGTCACTATTTTTCTATATAGTTTTTAAATATTTTAATTCCTACCTTGTATTCTCACCTATGTTTTGTAATAATTATCAATGCTTTGGTAACATTGAATCAGATAGAATTAATACTTGAAAAATTTCAGTGGGATAGTCTTCAGAAGAACTAGAAATCAAACGAATGATACAAAATTTGTATTGATAACCAGATTAAACAGAAATTTTGTTGATTTTTTTTTTTTTTTTTTTTTTTCCTTTGTGGTACTAGGGATTGATTCCAGTGGTGCTCTGTCAATGAGCTACATCCCCAGCCCCTTATTTTGTTTTTCGACATGATCTTAAATTACCCAGGCTGTACTCTTATTCCTCAACCTCCTGAGTTGCTGGACAGGTTTGCCCAGCTGAAATTTTGTGTGTTGGTGGGGGGAAATGCCTTAAGTATATAACAAATTATCTCCTAATGACCCACAAAAATGAAATGATTGTGTGTGTGTGTGTATATGTGTGTGTTAGTTACAGGGAATTGAACCCAGAACCTGGAGCGTGCTAGGCATGTGCTTTACCATTGAGCCACATCTCCGTCCCTAATCCAGGATTTTTGTGATCTGTTTTCTGTCTAAAACAAGTTTTGCTTTGAATGCATTAAACTAACTTACATTCATCACCATAAATCATTTGGGTAGTAATGTTCTTATACAAGCCTTCTAAGTAGAATAGCAATCTGTGAAGCAGTCTGCCCAATTAAAATTTGAGCTGTAACATTTCTTACAGTAGACTGAGTTCAGTGAAGAATTTTATTGGTCCAAGAACACTTCCTTAAATGAAAAATCTAAATACCAATAGTTCTTTTTTGTCCACATAGATGACATTAGCTTTCCATAGGAGATCTGTGACATTTCATTCAACTCCAAGACTTAAAATATTAGTGTGTACTACATCTTACAGTTTAAATTAAGAAGATGTTTTCTTAAACTGTTTTTCAAGAGACCATAGATATGTTCTTAAAGTTAAATACACTAGTTTTAATGGGTTGTCTAATTTTGGGAATTGAACATTTTCTCATGTTTTAATAAATGTTATTTTTGATAGTCACTGATGTTTTTAAAGCTTTTATCAAGAAACTGGAAAAGTTTTTAGATGTTTACTGTTTTTTCTTTTTTTTCTAAGTGACATAACCAAATTGTTAAAATACTTGGGTTTTATTCTGAATAGAGCTGCTGCTTCTTTAGTACCTGAAACTTGATAGCAAAGACTGCAAACTACTTTAGCAAAGTGTTTCACTTATGTTTACAGCATGGTGTAGGGGTTTAAGAGTGTGGGGTTCTATAGCTAACCTGTTTGGCATTCAGATATTGTTTCTACCAATTATTGGCTGTATGACCATCCCCAAATTATGTCACCTCTTGTACCTCTGTTTCTCATCTGAAAGTAGAGTAGCTGATCACAATAGTGAGCATCTGTAGTCCTAGCACTTAAGAATCTGAGGTGGGAAGATAACTTGAGTTCATGTGTTGAGACCAGCCCCGGCACATAATGAGACCCTACCTTCAAAAAAAAAAAAAAGGTGGAGGTAATACTAGTTCATGATATATTGTGAAGTTCATGGTGTTATTGGATTAAATAAAATAACACATGCAAAAAACTTAAAAACCAAATATTTAAACATTATTTCTGTTATTTTCATAGTATGTACCAAACAGCTCTTTTCTTTTTCTCTCCAATAAGTTGTTTAGAGTTTTATTTTTACATAGTGAGCTTGGGGGAACTTGATCTTTTTATGTAATTAAGAATAATAAAAAAGTCACTCAAATATGTTTCCAAGGTAAATAGTATTGTATATTTCTTTAAAAAAGCTTTGGCAAGTAAAGTTTCAATTCACAAAACTGATGACTGGTTTTCTCCTATGTCTAAAACTAAAATTTGTTGAAATAATATTAGAAGTTATTTAGGAAAAATATCCGTACAAATTAAAATGAAAAAAAAAAAACTATGACTTAAATTTTTTTTTTCAATTTATCAGATAGTTTACTAGAAATGCACAGATTATGTAAAGAAGAAGAGAAATGAAAGAACTATTAGTGTAATTGTTTGGCTTCTAAGTGTTACCTAAAGGTCTGTGTGGTACAGATGTACTCCCCAGGGCCGTGGTCTTGGGAGTTGGTGGGACTTTAGTGGAAGGTCTTTGGGTTATTGTGGGTGTGCCTGTAAAGCATATTATGGGTCCTCAGTCTTCCTCCTTCTCACTTCCCTGATCATGAAGAGCAGTTTTGCTTAGCCATTCATTCCCTGTCAGTGCCATCTGACACCCCAATCTGTGGCCTAAAAAGCAGTGGATCTGCCTGATCATTAGCTAGCACCTCTAAAATTGTAAGCCAAAAACCTTTTTTCACTTTATAAGTTTTTTTTTAATCTCAGATATTTGTTACAGTGACAGCTGTCTGACAAAATTAGAAAGTTATTACTAACTTATTGAAAATTTTTGTCTACGTTGGAAAAGATGATAATGAATTCTGTTAGTAGAACTCTGGAGTTTCACTAATAGAGTTTATATTTAGCTTTTTAGGCTTGATCACATTGTTTTTCTATCTTACTACTTTGTTGGAATTGATCATTTTAAAATTTACAATATAGTTTTGTGATTTTTATAAAAGCGAGTTTTGCACATTGGAAAAAAATTAAAGTATTACCAAAAACTACAAAGAAAATCAATGATGGGAAAAAAAAATCACAATATTCGAAGGATAAGCCCTGTTTATATTTTTCATTATTTCTATGGGGCATGTGTGTAAACTTTAGAATATAATAAGCAAGTGGAATTTGTGCAGATTTGTAAATTCTGTCAAATATTTTTGAATGCCTGCTGGAAAATACAGATTTTCATTATTTTAACCGAGCTTTAATCTTTGACTTTGAGATTTTGTTCACTTAAATTTTTGCTAGTAGTTGTAGATTTTGTACCTACCTACCATCAACTTTTTTTAAATATTTTTTTTTAGTTGTCAGTGGATCTTTATTTTTTTTTAAATTTATTCATAAGTGCTGAGAATCCAACCCAGTGCCTTACACATGCTAAGCAAGAGAGCCCTCTACCACTGTGCTGCGACCCCAGCACCCCTTCTATCAACTTTAACATATCTATTTTCTCTTGAAAACAGCTTTTCCCTTTGAGTCATCTGTTTTGAATTTTTATCCCTCTTTTTTGCTTCCTTTTGTGTTAATCAGATTATTTTATTCAGTTTTTTTGTTTTATTAACTTGTTATAAATTTTTAGTTATATTTAGTGATAATTTCAGAGATTAAAGTCAAGAATCCTTAATAATGTAATGCAAATTACTACCCTTACACTTCCCCAGTGATTCCAGTTCTTCTTTGATTCCTGTTCCAGCTTTTTTGCATTATTATTTTTCTGGATTTTATTTATACATATATTAAACTCCCAGATATTTTTAGTGTGGGTTTTGGACAGTTTTTACTCATACTTACCTTTTCCAGCGCTCCTTATTTGAAGGATATTTTCACTAGGTATGAGTTTCTAAACTGGCAATTAACTTTTGGCATTTTAAAAATATCTCATTCTGGTTTCCTTATTTCCCTTGAAGTTACCTTCCTATCTCGTTGAGAGTAATGTGTAAGCAGTATTCCTGTGGAGAATAGTATGTCTGTTTTTCTTTGGCTACTTTTGAAAGTTTCTTAGTTTTATTGCACCTTGGCTATTATGTATTGAGGTGTGGTTTTCTTTATAAGTGTGTTGCAATATCTTAGTTTTAAAAATCTGTAGCTTAATGCCTTCTAGCTTTGGAAAGTTCTCTGTTATCTTTTTAAATGTTGCCTCTCTTCTTTTTTTGATTTAATAATACATACATTTTATCTAGTGACCATATTCTACATGTCCCCAAACATTTTTTTTTTAAATCTCTTTATTTCAGTTTGGATATCTTCTATTGGTCTATTTTCCAGTATACCAAAACTGTCTTCTCTTGTTTAAACCAATATATTGTGCTCTTAACTTTACAATGTAATTTTGAGTTATGGAAAATTCACTTGATTATATTTTATAGATTTTTAAATTCCCTTGAACATATTAATTATCGTTATTTAAAAACTTGCCTATTAATTTTATTATCCATATCATGCATTGGTCACTTCTATTGTCTGTCTACTGGTTATTGGTCACGTGGTTGTATGCTTCTGTCTCACAAGCTTGCCACGGTTTTTAAGGAACTTGTCCATTTCATTGAAGTCATTGAATTTACTTGCACAAAGTTGTTTTTAATATTCTGTTGTTTTTCTTTTAATATCTATAGGAAATAGTCTCATATCTGTATAACCTGTAGAGATTTAATATTACTCTTGTTACAGGTGATTTAGGTCTTTTGTCTTTATCAGTCTGGCTGGAGGTTTATTTCATTGAAATTCTCAGAGTAAGCTTTTAGTTTAACTGACTTCCTCTAGTTTTTAAATTTATTTATTTTAAAATTGTTATTATTATTATTTTTTGTGGTATTGGGGATTGAACCCAAGGGTGCTCTACCACTGAGCTACATCCCCAGCACTTTTTGTCTTTTATTTTGAGATAGGGTCATGCTGAGTGCCCAGGCTGCTCTCAAACTTGAGATCATCCTACCTCAACCTCATGTGTGGTTCATATTACAGGAGTGCCTTACAATGCCTGGCTATTCTGATCTTTTATTATTTGCTTTCTTCAGCTTTTTTGGGGTTTAATTTATCCCCCCCCGCCCCAGTTTCTTAAGACAGAAACTGAGTTCATTGTGACTAACTTTTCCTTCTTAATATAAACATGCTTTAATCCTCATTCCAACTGCTCACAAGTTTTGATATATTGTTTTCATTTTCATTCAGTTTAAGATATTTAGGGACCCCACTCCCCCCACTATTCTTTTGAGACGGGGTCGGTCTCTGTTTCCAAGGTTGGCCTCCAACCACTGGACTCAGAGATCCTGCCCTTATACCCCGCTCACCTCCCCAATAGCTATGTCTACAGGTACACACCACTGTGCTGCTGTGCTGCTTCTGATTTCTTTTGATATTTTCTTAGATCTGTGGATTATTTATCAGTGTATTATTTCGTTTATGAATATTTGAGGACTTTCCAGAGATCTGCTACTTTAATTCCATTGCTTTAAGATCCTTTTAAATTTATTGACATTTATTTTATAGCCCAGAATATGTCCCATCTTGGTAAATATTTCGTACGCTGTTAGAAAGAACATGTATTCTGTTCTTGTTGGGTGGAATGTTTTATAAAATGTCTGTTAGGCCAAGTTGGTTGGTTATTTTGTTTATGCTTTATTCTTTTTGAATGCATGCCAGACTTGATATTTCTACTAGAGGATGTTTACCTTTTCTTTTAGGCAGAGGGAATAGGGAAGCTGATCACCTTAAATTACAAGGAGGCTGTGTTACTACTTTAGTAGTTTAGTGTTACTTGGCCTTTTATTTGTGCTTGTTTAACATGTTACCTTCCAGGGCTTTCAATTTAAAATCTGATGGTCTTTATGCCTTTAACAATACAAAGTTGGTAAATTTCACTGTGCTTTTCAGAGTTTTTCAGTTAACTATTTGGTCTCTTGTATAATTTTTTTTTTTTTCCCTTCCCACTGCTGGGGATCAAACAAACAAGCTCTATAACTGAGCTGCACCCCCAGTCTCCCTTAGAGATAAGAGACAGGGTCTTACCAGGTTGCCTAGGCTGATCTTGAACTCATAATTCTCTTGCCTTAGCCTCCCAAGTAGCTGGGAATATAGGTGCTCATCACCATGCTAGCCCTTGTACAGTTTTAAAATAAACAAATGTCCTGAGGAATACTGGCCAAGAACTTAAGATTCTTGCAGTCTCCCAATTCTAGTACTCCAGCCCTGCATGAATACTAGAAGCTCTCCTAGCTTCTCTTTTCCTCAACAGAAATATTCTGCACAGGCTAATACTAAACTATCAGCCTCTGACCTGAGCGCATGTTTTAGTCAGTTTTGTCTCACTGTGACCGAAACACCTGACAAGAATAACTTAAAGGAGGAAGAGTTTATTTTGGTTCACGATTTCCAAGATTCAGTCTATGGTCAGTTGACTCCATAGCTCTGGGCCCGAAGGGGCAGAATATCATGGAAAAGGGCATGGTGGAGGAAAGCAGTTCAGGACATGACAACCAGGAAGTAAAGAAAGAGCTTAACTCACCAGGACAAAATATAAACCCCAAAGGCACACCCCCAGTGACCTATTTCCTCCAGTCACATCCTACCTAGTTAGTGCCTAGTTAATCCATATCAATGGATTAATACACTGGTTGGTTATACCTCTGAAGGTCAAATTATTTTACCTCTGCAAATTCTTGCATTTTCTCACCATGAGCTTTGGGGGACACCTCATATCTAAACTTAACATCCCACAATCAGAAAATACCCACAATTAAAAAAAGATAAGTACTGACTATCCAAACATTTAAAAAAGATACCCCCTTCTTGAGTTTTAAACTTTCCTGTCCCCATGACTTCTGTAACTATCTATCTTCCAAAGTGTGATTTTTTTTAAAAAAGAATAATTCATTTTGCTTTTCAAGTTGTTTCTAGAAAGAATAGTCTGCTGCAAGCTATCCTTCTTACCTGAATATGAATAACTTCCTATTTTTAAAAAATGCACAGAATATTCAGTTGTTATGAAGTGTTTTGTTTTATGTAGTGTTACTTAGGTACTATATTCTTGGATTTTAGTTTTTTTTTTTTTTTTTTATCTTAAAATGTACCAAATTAAAGTGTATTGGTTGAGTTTGATAACTGTATACCTTCTTATAACTACAGCCATGACCATGAAACAGAAAATTCTTATCACCTGGAAAAGTTCTCTCTTCCCTATCAACTACTAACCTCTTTCCTATTAGTGTAGTTTTGACTTTTCTGCACTATAACATAAATGAAATGTGGTATATGACCTTCTGGATCTGGTTTTCACTTAATGATCTTATGTTAATAGTTGTCTCTCTTTATTGCTGTACACCTTTCTATTATATGGAATATGGCATAATTTGTTTATTATCAGTTAGTAGATATTTGGATTGCTTTCTAGTTTTTGACTATTATGAACAAAACTGCCAAACATTTGTAGACGGTATTTTCATTTCATTTGGGCAAATGGAATTACTGATTTGCTTAATAATTGTATGTCTAACTTTATAAAACACTGACACACTGTTTTCTGAAGTGGCATACTACTTTACATTCCCTTCAGCAATGTATGAAAGTTTCATTTGCTCCATTCTTGATCCATGAATACAATATACTTCTCTATTCATTTAGCCCTTTATTTTCTCTCAACTGTGCTTTATGGTTTTTGAGTACACTTTGAATAGTGGAGTTTTATTATTTTCATTCGATAAGTACTTATTGAGCATCTGCTAAGTGCCAGGCACTGAGAAGCCAAGTTAAATATATGCTCTGTGGGCTTAGTACTGAGGAGAAAACCAAATCAAGGTGTCTGGGATTGGAATATATTTATGAGTGTGTCGGGGAGAGGACTGGTGTCTTAATCACTCTGAGTTGCTGTGACAAAAATACCAACAGACTACATGGCTTAAACAAACATTTCATACAGTTCTGGAGGCTGGAAATTGCAAGATAAGATGATAATGGAGTTGATGTTAGGTAAAAACCTGCTTTCTGATTCATAGACGGCCATCTTTGTGTTCACAACATGACCAAAATGGGGCTAAAGAACTCTCTGGGACCTCTTATATAAGGGCACAATCCCATTCACAAGGACCCCACCCTTATTTTAATTACCTCCCACCAACCATCTCCTAATACTATGGCTTTGGGGGTTAAGATTTCACCATATATACTTTGGGGTGACACAGGCATTCATTTCATTAGAGCAGGGTTACAATTTTAAATTAAGGTGACAGAAAAGTCTTCATTGACCATTAGAAACATCTAATAATTTCAGGAGAAAAAGGGGAAAGATGATGAGAATTTGAATAAATGTGCTAAGTGTGCCAGTTACCTCTCTTTTTAGTGGGTGGACAGTGCTAGGGATCAAACCCAGGTCCTCATGCATTCTAGGCAAGCTTTCTACCCCTGAGCCACAACCCCAACTCTTTTTATTTTCTTTTGAGAGAGTCTGGCTAAGTTGCTCAGGCAGACTTATTCTTGTGACCTTGCTTCATCAGCCTCTCAAGTGACTGGGATTATAGGTGTGTGCCACCGTGCCCAGTTCACTCTCTCTTCATAGCCTGGCATTATATGCTCCCTTCTCAGTATCAGCATTTCACCTTTGCCTCAGGTTTTCTTTTTGAAGCTAAAATGGTAACTTTTAAACTTCTTTGATGGCAACCCATAGTAAGAAATGTATTTTATTTGGGCTGGGAAAGTAACTTAGTGATAGGTTACCTAGCATGTGGGGGCCCTGAGTTCAGTTGCTAGTTCCACCAAAAAACTCTGTGTGCGCGTGTGTATTATATTCTTATCCAGTATACACATATACACTCATAAACCCCTGAAGCAATAGATTTAGAAAATACTCTTAACATTACTAGGTGTCCTTTACTCAATTGCTCCCTTTTCCTATTCTTTCATTTTAAAAATGCTGGTTATAACTATATTGCTGGACCAGAAGGTAAAAACATTTGCAACTTTGTTAGGGTATTGATACATTGTTGTCCATATAGTTTGTACCAGTTTATACTCCCACTGGCAACCTGTTAAAGTAATCCCAAAGCGGACCCTGTAAGTGCTTTGAGAAGTCTATACCTAGAGTGTGGGACTTATCAATATCTTCAGACTTAAGCAATATCTAACCTTTTTATGATTAGAGTATCTTTTGCTTTAACTTTTTTTTTAAGTAATAGTAAGACAGTGAGAAAGAAGTCTAGAAGCTTTCAGCTTTCCCTATTTTCATTGTTTTTTTTCCTTAATGTGCCTCCTGCAAAATTTGAAAAATTTGTGTACTTCCTTATGTAATTGTAGATTCACAAGAATTTGCAAAGATCCTGTATATCCCTTACTTGATTTTATCATTACTTATGTGTTATGTACCTATAGTATAATATTAAAACCAGGAAATTATCATTGGTGTAACAAGTGTGCTCCTACTGCAGTTCTGTTTCATCACGTGTAGGTTTGTGTAACCACTGCTGCAGCCAAGTACAGAACCAGACTACCTCCACATTTTCTTTCCCCCAAATCCCTAACTGCTATCAGTCACTAATTTGTTTTCTCTATATATATTGTCATTCAAGAATTGTTTATAAATGGAGTCATATAGTATATGACCTTTTGAGAGTGGGTTTTTTGTTTTATTTTGTTTTGTTTTTTCACTCACCAGAGTGACCTGGAGAACCATCTATATTGTTCCCAGTAATCTAAGTTCCTTTTTTATGGCAGAGTAGTTTTGAGTGGTATGGATGTATCACAATTTGTTTAATCATCTATTGTAGGATACATTTGTTCTTCCTAGTTTTTTGTATTACATCTAAATCCTCTGTGGATAACCATATATAGATTTTTGTTTGAACACAGTTTTCACATCAGTGGGACAAATGCCAGAAGTGTAATTGTTGGATTATCTGGCAAGTATATATTTAGATTTTCAAGATACTGTTAAAAGATATTCCAGAATGCCTGAACCATTTTAATTTCCAGCAGAGAAGGAGCCATCCAGTTTCTTTGCATCTTCATCAACATTTAGAATTTTGTTTTCTCTTCTAGTAAGTGTGTAATTTGAGTTCATGTAGTCTTATTTTGCACATCCCTTATGGTTGCTGATGTTGAACATCTTTTCAAATTCTTATATGCCATCCTGTTCTGTAAAAGGTTTCTTCATGTCTTTTGCCCATTTTCTAATTGGATTATTTGGTTTGTTACTGTTGAGCTTTGAGAGTTCTTAATATATTCTAAAGGTGACTCCTTTGTCAAATATGTGATTTTAAGATATTTTCTTCCAATCTGTAACTGTTTCTTGCATCCTGTTAGAGTACATAAAATTTTTAAATTTTGATGAAGTTCAATTTATCAATTTTTGTTCTTTTGTAGCTCATGTTTTTGAAGTCATGCCTGAGAACTCTTCACCAAGTCTTAGGTCCTGAAGACTTTGATCTTTTTTCCTCCCAGACTTTATGCATTTAAATCCATGATGAGTTGATTTTTGTATAAGGTTTAAAGTTTAGGTCAGATTCCTTTATTTGCTTTAGTACCATTTGTTGAAAAGGCTATCCTTTCTCCATTTGATTACTTTTGCACATTTGTAAAAATTGTTGGCTGTACTTGTATTGGGCTCATTCTGTTTGAATGATCTATTTGCATATCCCTCTGCCAGTCCCATGGAGTCTAACCATAACTGTAATCATTAAATCAGGTAAAGTGAGTTCCTGATGCTTGAGTCTTCTTTTTCAAAATTGGATTTATTTCTAATTTCTTTGTCTTTCCATATAAACTTTAGAATAATCCTGTCTACAGATACTGTATTAAACTTGCATAGAATTTAGGTCCTTTTTTTCTCTTACCTGTTTTGTAAAATCTTTCAATCTACAAGTCCGGCACATGTTTTATTAGGTTTATTGTTAACTATTTGGTGTTTTTGAGAGATGGTAGCCAAGTATTCGGTGTCCCGTTTTAAATTTTGTTTGTGTATGTTCATTTCTAATATACAGAAATACTATTGATTTTTATATGGTGATATTATATACTGTTACCTTGCTGAACCTTATTTGTTTTAGCTAGGTATTATTTTGTTCTTTTGCCTTTTTTTTTTTTTTATTGATTCCTTGAGAGTCATTATGTAGACTAACTTGACATCCACAAAAAGTGGCAGATTTATTTCTTCTTTTCCTTTCTGTGTGCCTTTTATTCGGATTGCCCTGAATAGAACTTCCAGTGCTTTGTTAAATAGCAGTGGTGAGAGCAGACATCTCTGCCTTGTTTTCAGTCTTAGAGGGAAAGCATTTAACGTTTTATCATTGTTTGATATTAGCTATATAGTTTTTTCCATACATCTTCTTTATCTAGTTGAGGAAGTTCCCCTCTCTTCCACGGTTTTTGATAGTTTTGATAATGAGTGGGTGTTGACTTTTGTCAAATACTTTTTCTGTATCAGTTGATAGATGTTAAGCTGTTAATGTGTATTGACTACTAATTGATTTTTGTATGTTTTAAACTCATAGTTGATTTTTGAATATTGAATCCACCTTGTATTCCTAGAATAAACCTCATATGGTTATGGTTTAAAATTCTTTTTATATGTTGCTTTTTTTGTTGTTTATATTCATGAAGGATATTGTTCGGGTTTTGTTTTGGTTTTTGATTCTGCCTTTTTCTGCGTGTGAATTTTAGGCTAATTGATATATTCCCTTCTCTTGTATTTTCTAGAAGTATTTTGTAGCACCAGTATTATTTCTTAAATGTTTGATAACCAATTGGGGTGAGAGATTTCCTTTTGGGGGTTTTAAAATTACAAAATCAATTTCTTTATTCTATTTTGTTCCATTGTCCCAGGTGTGCAACACCTATTAAAAACTTAAATTGAACAACAAATATACCACTTTTAGTAACTTGTTAAACCTGTGAAATACTGAATTATGTTTTTAGATTTCTGTTTTGAGAAAAGTAAATGATTAGAGTGTTTGAGAATATTTTTAAAATTCATTGTGAAATTGCATAAACTTTACTGCAAAAGTTACTTAAACTAAATGTTCAGTTTAACAAAATATTATGTACATAACCATAACCGATACGTAATATAAGAATTGCACTTATGAAAATATTTTCTAGAACTAGGTTTGTCATTTTTATTTTGAGGAATGCACTCTGTTTCAAATGATCAATGTTCAAACATAGCTGGCCTATACATAGTACACTGGGACAGTGAAAATACAGTAATGTGTAATATGCCATACTGCTGCCTGACAATCTGTAATAGGTTACTACTTATGGTTTTTTTATTGACAAATGTAACCTGTGTTTTCGTACTCTGAAGAATTTATTAGAGTTGGGTGTGTTGATTCAAGACTATAATTCCAACTCTGAAGACTGAGCCAGGAGGATCTCCAATTCAAAATTAGCTTGGAAACTTAGTGAGACCCTGCCTCAAAATAAAGAGGATTGGGGATATACTTCAGTGATAGAGCACCCCTGGTTCAATCCTTAGGACAAAAGAGAGAGAGAGAGAGAGAGAGAGAGAGAGAGAGAGAGAAACAAAAAGAATATTTTAGAGAAAGCACTTATTTTTGACTGCTTTAGGAAAATGAGGAACTCATTGGAGCATTACAGCTGATGGAGATTTTTGAAGAAATATTGATACCTGCAATAGTCAATGTACACTGTTCAGAAAGTAAGAATAAATTTGAAGTACTTAGTATAGATGTTAAAAACATTTTTAGGAATTCTTATGTTTTCAGGTTATCATAAGCTACCCTCCATAAGAAAGTACTGGTCAAATGATGAAGATTTGGGTATATGCATCAAAAATGCAATGTCGAGAAATCATTTCCAGGAGCTGAAAAGTACCATACATTTTTGCGACAATAATGAATGGCAAGAGAATGTTGAAGATAAAGGTTTTAAAATTCATCTTCTAATAAATAAGATCCAAAAGTCATGAATGAAATTTGGTATCTTTGAAGAATGTTTGACAGTGGATGAAATGATTATCAGATATCATGGACACAGTTTGCTGAAACAATTTATAAGAGGTAAGCCTATAAGATGTGGTTATAAATTCTGGGCACTGTGTAAAGTATCAGAATATTGCTTAACTTTGACTTATATTGTGGAAGAAGTGCTCGAGAAAGACCATTGATAATTTTTTGCTTGGGAGTAAGATAGTTCTACATATGCTTGAAGTAGAAAATCCACAATCACACTCTGTGTTTTTTCAACAATCTATTCACTGGTTATGACTTGTTAAACCTGTGAAATATTGAATTCTAGGCTACAGGCACCACGAAGGAAAGCAGACTAAACAATTAGCTGCTGAAACAAACAACATTAAAAAAACAGGTCTGAGGTCCTTAGGATTACAGATTTCATACAAATAACGAAATTCTTATGTTAAAATATATACTTGTTGGATTGAACTACAGTATAGTGGAACCGTTTGGCAGAGTTTAATGGTAGAAAAGAGAAATAGAATAAAGCCAGTGTACCTTAACCAGAGGTAGTGGGTACCTGTAACAGTTTCAGTGGTGGCAAAAATGAATACATTTGGTTGGTTTCTAATATTCCCCTTTTATGAAAGCTAAAAACTGGTTCACTTTGTTCACTTGCATAATTGGTGTGTGTATCATATAAGTTGATGGATTAGTCACACATTTGTGAACAAAGGCAAGATCTCATAAGTTTGTTGGATTTCAGAAGAGGTTGGGTTAGTATGCCTAAAATGATGCAGACAGGAACCATCAGGAGGAAGAAAACAATACTCCTGGACCTACTACTTCCACAGTGATATCAGACTTGACACAGCAGCCATAATTTCAAATGGGCTAACAAATTATGTCATGCAAAACCGCCAACATATTGTCAAAAATGTAACCCTATGTTTGAAGTAATTTGCTCCTTCCCACCAAAATTAATTGTTGAACAAATTATGAGAGTGACTTATTTGTATATTGCATAAAGTGTGAAAGAATATTATATTTGCCCAATGTTCTATTTATAGAATGGCTTCTATATGCAGTAAAAGATACCATATTGTTCCAGTGCTCTATTTATAGAACAATCTGTATTATCATTTTATTATTGTAACCTCTAGATTACGATTTTCAGTTATTTTAATGCACCTGTGTCAATTTCATTGAAATATTGGCAGAATTGAAATCTCAGGACTTTAATAGGTTAATGATTATGGGGCCATTCAAGTGATCTATTTTATATTGGTTAAATGGTAGTAATATGTGTTTATATATATGAAGGCCTTGGTCAGTTAAATCTAACATGTCAATTTTATGTATACAGTTGTTCATTGTTTTCCCTTTTCCTTCTTTGTGTATCTACAGGGTCTATATTGATAGTCCCTATTTAATTGCTCCTATTGATCGTTCCTACTTAATTGCTCATATTGATAGTTTATATCTTCTCCTTTATTGTCTTGATAGTTTTATTAGAAATGTGTTAATTTTCTTGACCCCCACCAAACCCAAAAACAAAAACCTAGATAATTTTTCATTGATTTTTCTCTGTTGCTTTTCCATTTCATATTTAATGTTTTCTCTTCTTTGTTATTGTCTCTTTCTTGTTTTGGGTTTAGTTACTGTTTTTTAGTTTCTTTGTGTTGGGAGCTTAGATTTTTTTGATAATTTTCCTATAATTCTAATATAAACTTAGTGATATAAATTTCTTTCAGTGTTGCTTGTCCCACACATTTTGATATGATGTTTTTTTATTTTTATTTTCCCTTGAGACTTCCTCCTTGATCTATGGATTGTTTAGAAATGTGCTGTTAGATTTTCCTGTTATCTTTGTTAAGTGATTCCTATTGTAATTCCATTGTGTTGAATTTTTGTGGAGAACATAACTCTATGTTTTCAGTTTTTAAAAATTGTTTGAGGTTTTGTCTTACAGTCCAGGATATGATTTATGATGGTATATGTTCCATACAATATACTTGCATATATGATGTAAGTTGAAAGGAAAGTATATTCTGCTATTTTATGATTATTTTAAGTGTTTTATAAGTGCTGGTTAGATTTTTTTGCTGGTAGAATTGTTAAATTCTTCTATATCCTTGTTGATTTTATGTCTGCTCTTTTCCATTCTTAATATTTTCAGTGGAACTTCCTCCTCCTTTAACAAGTGTGTATATATATATTTTTAATTCATGATCCATTCCCCTTCAGGTTATTTTCTTCTGTTGCATCAGATTTTGTCCTATGTGGTGGCTGGCTCTTCCTTCATTCAGAAAACTTAGACATATTGCAAAAATGTAATTGTCAAGTGGAAGAGTCTTCATTGTATTTTTAAAAAAATTTAAAATTTATTTTAAAAATTTGTTCTTTTTGTGACAGCAGAATGTATTTTAGCAAATTATATATACATCGAGTATAATTTATTCTTTTTAGGATCCTGTTCTTGTGGTTGTTCTTGATGCAGAGTTACCCTGGTCATGTATTCAAATACAAGACTGGGAAAGTTATGTCTGATTCATTCAACTGTCCTTCCTATTCCCCTCCCCTCCTTTTCCTTCACCTAATCCAGTGGATTTCTGTTCTTCCCCTCTCCACCATCTCTTGTTTTGGGTTAGCATTCTTATATCATAGAGAACATTTGGCCTTTGGTGTTTTGGGATTGGCTTATTTCACTTAGCATGATAGTCTCCAGATCCATCTATTAACTGGAAAATGCCATTATTTCATTCTTTATGGCTGAGTGATCTTCATTGTACTTTTAACGACTAAAACTTAAGGACAGCAAGAATGGGATGTATGTTCCTCACCATAGCCTGTGTAGAACTGTCATAGTGAATGAATGAATGAAAGAGTAAGGAACAGAATTTCCACAGCTTCATGTTTAGTAGAACTGATAGTTAATAAAGTAATAACTGGTATCTGGTTTCCAGTCAGACATGTTAAAGAATTTAGAAATTACTCCTTCATCCTAACATGTAAAAAGCTGAACCAACTAAGATATCAACTAATCTTAGAACTCTAAGAAAATTGAAGTCACATGGCAAACTGCTGTTCCCAAAATTGGAGAGACAAAAAGGCACATACAGGAAATCACAGCTTATCAAAACAGGAACTCTTGAACAAAACCTCTATGGGAATCAGTGCCATGCTAGGAAAACCTAGGCAGTCTTTGATAATTGCTAGAGGCCCCTCACAGGTCTGGCAAGGAGAAAGGAAAAATAACATTTTGAAATATTTCAGAGTAGTATGTTCTTAAAATCTGCCCTCAGGAGAAACTATTTAAGCAAACCTTAAACTGTGTGTATTTAATGGTACTGGGGATAAAACCCATGGCCTTACACATCCCAGGTAAGCATGCTACACCATTGAGCTGCATCCCCAGCCCATTTTAAAAATTTTATTTTGAAACCAGGTCTTGTTAAGTTGGCTTTGATAAAAACCCCAGCAGGCCAGGCCTGGTGGCATTCACCTATAATTCCAACTACCCAGGAGGCTAAAGTAGGATTGCATGTTCGAGGCCAACCTGGGTAATTGAGCAAGGCCTTAAGCAACTTAGTGAGACTGTCTCAAAATAAAAAATAAGGACTGGGCATGTGGCTCAGTGGTTAAACACCCATGGGTTCAATCTCTAGTACCAAAAAGAAAAAGAAAGAAAATTCTGAGAGAAGACAGAGGGCAAAAACACCTTACCTATAAAGAGTAAAGATAAGAATTACACTTGTCATTTTCTCAGGTACCATTCAGACAAGAATAGACTGAAATGTTTCAAGTGTTGAGGGAAAATTCTATTAACCTGTAACTTTGTACCCTGTAAAATTATTCCTTAAGTATGAAGGAAAAGCAGAGATTTTCTTGGACAAATAGAGGTTGAATGAATTTGTTGTCAGTAGGCCTACATTGTAAGAAATGTTAAAGGAAGTTTTTCTCTTTTTTTTTTTGGTACTGGGAATTGAAACAGTGGTGCTGTACCACTGAGCTACATTCCTAGCCCTTTATATTTTTATTTTGAGATACAGTCTCTCTAAGTAGTCTAGACTGACATTGAACTTGTGATCCTCCTTGTGATCCTCTTCCTCAGTCACCTAGATAGCTGGAATTATTTGTCATGCACCACCATGCTAAGTTTAAAAGGAAGTTGTTTAGAAAGAATGAAAATTGTATAGGTCAGAAACTCAGATCTATAAGTCTGTCAGAAGGAATAAGGGAAGACGAAATAGAAACCTTTTATTCTTAATTTATCTAACAGAAAATGATTTGTTCAGTATTACCCACAAGATATTCAATTGCCTGTGTTTATGTACACATAATGTACATATACTTAAGCATAAGTGAAATGAATGACAGAAATGATACAAGGAATAGGAGAGAAGAATTAGAATTTCTTGCACTTTGTAAGGTATTTGCTCTAACTATGGAATACTACAAGAGGTATGGTTAGGGATTTTTATAATAGAAAATAATAAAGATCTAAAAATTGAAGTTTCTACCTTAGGAGATTAGAAAAAGAAGAGCACATTAAATTGAAGCAGAAGAAAGAAAAATAAAATTTAGATCAGAAACCAATACGGGAAAACAGGACATCAACAGAGAAAACCAACAAAACCAAAATCATGTTCTTTGGAAATATTAGTAAAGTTTATAGACCTCTAGGTAGGCTAACTAAAAGAAAAAGACAGAAATAGAAATAGACCTGAAAGAAGGGACATCACTGTAGGTCTCAAAGATATTAAAAGGATTATAAAGGACTAATATGTAAACTGTGTCCACACATTTGATAACCTAGGTGAAATGAACCAATTCCTTGAAGAACTCAATCTGAGTGCACCTATATCTATTTAAAGATCGAATCAATTAAATAGAGAGTATTAGGCTCAGATGGATCACCATGAATTTTACCAAACATTTGAGGAAGAAATCACATTTCCTGTAGTCTCTTGTTTTGCAAGATAGAAGCAGAGGGAGTATTTTCTAAATCTTGGTGAGACCAGCAGTACCTTAAGACTTAAACCAAAGGTGATGTAGGTGAAACACCTACTGACCAACATCTCTCATGAACATAGATGAGAAATAACAGTGAATCACACTCAACAGTGTATAAAAATAATGATACGCTAAAATGAAGTAGGATTTATCCCAGGCATGCACACCTAATTCAGCATATAAAAATTGATTTAATCCATCATATCAATAGGGTAAGGAGGAAAAATTATATATGATCATGTCAGTATATGCAGAAAAAACATTTGACAGATTCCAACACACATTCATGATTAAAAAAAACCTTGAGAAACTAGGAATAGAAGGGAATTTCTTCAACTTTAGATAAAGAACATGCAGGGATTGGGGAGGCAGCTCAGTGGCAGAGTACTTGCCTAGCATGCTCAAGGCTCTGGGTTTGATATTTGGTGTATGTTCTCTCTCTCTCTCTCTCTCTCTCTCTCTCTCTCTCTCTCACTCTCTCACATGTACACACACACACACAAGGGAAGAAAAAGAAGGAAAAAAACCTTATCTCTACAAAGGACAAAAGTTTTCTAAAATTGGATTGTCTTAATGGTTGCAGAACTCTGTAAAGATACTGAAAAACACTGAACTGTAGGTTTTCAATATGTGAGTTATACAGTATGTGAACTGTATCTTAGAGTTGTTAGGATGGGGGTGGGGAAGAAACCTAGTAACTGGGTTATCTGTCAGTGTTGGAATGTGGATGGAAGATTAAATGTATGTATTGCTTGAATGTGGAAAAAAATGCAACTGTATAGCTTACTGTAAGCAAACTTAATGGTAAGGATCTAGAGGTGAAGATTCCCACTAAGATCAGGAGCAAGTTAATGATGTCCCCTTTTACCATCCTTTTCAACATCATACTGGAAGTCCTAACTGATGCAATGATGCAAGAAAATGAAATAAAAGGTACAATCACTGAGAATGAAAAATAAAATTTTCCTTCTTTGCAGAAGACATAATTATCTGTATAGAAATTTAAGTGGACAAAAAAATCACTCTTGGAACCAATAAGCAATTATAACAAGGTAGCAGAATATTCAGGTTAATATACAAGAGTATATGTTCTTATACACAAGCAAGGGACAAGGGGATTTGAAAGTTAAAGAAACCAATACCCATTTCTGTTAACATTTTCAAATATGTATACTTAGGTATAAATTGATATCATTATGTACAAGATTTATATGATAAAAATTTCAAAACTGATGAAAAAAGTGAAAGAAAACCTAGATAGATATTTCATGTTCATAGAAGAGACTCAGTGTTTTGAAAATGTCATTTCTCCCAATAGATTTACACATTCAATGAAATTCCAATCAAAATCCCAGTGATTTATTTTGTACATATTAACAGACTGATTCTAAAATTTATATGGAGAGGCAAAGGGTCCAGAATTGCCAACTCATAATTGAAGGAAATGAACAAAGATGTTTTATACAAAGAGGTTTTACACTGCCTGCCTTCAGGGCTTACTGTAAAATCATAGTAAACAAGATTATAGTATTGGTGAAAAAAATAAAAAAATAGATCAGTGGAATAGAGACCATAGAAACAGTCCTGCATAAATGTAGTTAAGTGATGTTTGACAAAGGAGTGAAGGCATTATAAAGGAGAAAAGATAGAAAAACTGGGTATCCCTATGCCAAAGGGAAAAAATTGTAGAAACAGACAAAATGGGGCATGGTTGTAAATGTACAATACAGCTGCATGAAAATCCTAGAAGGTAACATAAAAGAAAATGTGCATGACCTTGAGTTTGGCAGTGATTTTTCAATTCACAGCACCAAAGGCAAGCTTTGATAGAAAAACAAGGGAATTTTATTCAGTGACAAATAGAAATGAGCTATCATGTCATAAAAAGACATGCAGTAACCTAAGTTAAAGAAGTCAATATGAAAATGCCACATATTTTATGAATCTGTTATATTCTGGAAGAGGCAAAATTTCAGGGACAATAAAAAGATGAGTGGTTCCAGGGGTTGAGAGTAGGAAGCACAGAGTTTTTTAGGCCAATGAATTTAATCTGTATTTTATAATGGTGAATGTCATTATCATTTTGTTCAAACACTTAAAATGTACATCAAGAGTGAACTCTGATATAAACTGGATTTGGGGTGATACAGACGTGTCAATGTAGTTCATCAGTTGTAACAAATGTACCACTCTGGTTGTGATGTATTATTTATCTGAAAGGCTGTACATGTGTGGCAGCTAGGGGCATATGGAAAATCTCTGTCTTGCACCCAATTTTGCTATGAACCTACAATAACTCCATTAAGTTAGAAAATGTTAAAAATCAAATAATTGTTGTAAATAATTGATACTTAAAATAGTACTTTATTGATACGAGTAATTTAAATGCATTTAGTATTTGACAGAGGTGTTATTTCTGATAATTTTAACATTAATTGTTAAAGAAAATTAATAGCCCCAATTAGACTTATTAAAATATATTGGATAAATAGGACAGTAAAAGTGCATACCTCATTGGGATGCTGTGAAGATTGAATTAATATATGTAACACTTAAAACAGGGCTTTATGTATAGTGAAATACTTGGTAATTATCAGTTAGTAATTGAGAATGCTGCATGATGAATCTCTGATGGTTGGTTGATCCTTTCCTCTATCTATAGAAAGGCTGACTATTGGCCCAATGAAGTCCTCCCTCAGGCCTGTGCACAAACCCTCTGAAATTCCTCTCTAGGAACTTTCAGCTTCCTTTCCAGTGCATCAGAATGGCTAATATATTGTCATCAAGTAGTGAGGATTTGAAATGGGCTCTGCCTTTTAGTCCTTTGTGATTCATGGAAAATTGCTTTGCCCTTTACTTTCTTTTCTTGCCTTTCACATCCCTTTTTTCTTCTCTAAGCGGCAGTGCTGGATTGTGTGTGTGTGTGTGTGCACGCGCGCGGGTGTGCCAGAGATTGAATCCAGGTGTGCTTAACCACTGAGCCACATCCTTTTTATTTTTTATTTTTTGTTTGAGATAGGGTCTTGCTGAGTTGTGAGGACCCCTCTAAATTGCTGAGGCTGGATTTGAACTTGTGATTCTCTTGCCTTAGCCTCCTGAGCTGCTGGGATGACAGGTGTATGCCACAACACCTGGATTGGACTTCTTTGGTTTTCATACAGATAGCATATTCTCTCCTGTGCCTGGCCCTTTGAATATGCTGTTCTCTTTGGACAAAACATTTCTCCCCCACCCCTGTGCTTTTTGAGTAGATCATATTCATACTAGAATTAAATACCTCTCCTTTAGGAGATCATTCCTAACTTTTTCCTAGAAGACTGATTTGTATTTTTATTATGGTCTCTGGTTGTATTATTTGGTCCATCAAGCTTTTCATCCCATTTCCAGTTGCCTTACAGACTGAGTTCCCCTAGTGGTTGATGGGATCTGATGTGTTCATTGATACGTACCCAATTCTTGGCACACAGGAGATTCCCCATAAATGTTCTTTACCTGGATGAAAAAAAATACTGAAGAAAATGTAACTTACAAGTTGGTTAACATGATTTCAGCAACCACCCTTGTTTATGGAGTTGTTATTTTATTTTTTTCTGTAAAGCTGCTGAAACTCAGAAGCTGATTCTGTCACATTGTAAGATGACTTTGGAAAATTCTGCAGTTCTTCTAGATCAATCTTTAGAAGTTGGTGAGTTTCACTAGATAACATTCAATCTTCATTTTGAGCTCAGAGGTATGCGATCTTTTTCTTCCCACTTCCCTTCTTAATCATGGTAGAGTGTGATTTGCAGTATCCTGGTAATTTCATAAACCAAGGAATTATAAAACTTACTTTGGTAGCTTTTATTTATTTTTAGAATCTTAATTATTTTGAGGAGAGAAAAAGTTATTCATTGGCAAATTAATTAAAATCCAGATGGAAAGTATCTTCATTTTAGTAATTTCTGAAATTTCTTAGTTATTACTCAAAAATGAAAAATTATAGTTTGTCAGAAAACTGAGATAAAAGAAGGTGATTTGCAAATGGCTGAAAAGCTAACTAAAAATTGTTTAAGTGATGTAGAGATTAAGTATCAGGTAACTGAGGTAAAGAAGGGCCAGTTATCTGCTGTAGCTCCAAGTGTACAAGTGAGTCTCCATCAGGGGTCCATACACTATCATATTCAACCTGCTACTTATTTTTGAATGATGCATGAGTTAAGAGTAATGTTTACATTTTTAAATGGTTGGAAAAAATCTCAGTACTAATTTGTGTCACATGAAAGTCAGGTGAGATTCTGATTTTAGTGTTTGTGAACAAAGTTGTGTTAGATTAAAGACACTCTTGTTTTCTCTGTATTGGGTATGATTGGCTTACTTCCAGTGATCTTTATTGAAGACCAGCCTTTTCCTAATGAAATACAATAACATGTTTGTTATAATTCACATGGGTTTTTATTCCTGGATTTATTTTTGAACTTCTGTTCCATTGGTGTCTTTGTTGTTGTACAAGTGCCATGCTCTTTTCATTATTGTAGCTTCTAATAAATCTCAATATCTGGTAGTTTAAATCATCTAGTTTTGTTCTTGAAACTCACCTTAGTTCTCCTAGGACCTTGAATTTCAATAAAAATTTTGCATTAGCCTCAGTATCTCTCCACCTGTTATCCCTGTAGCACCCTCTCAAAAAAAAAAAAAAAATAGCTTGCTGGAATTTTGACTATTGTAGTGAATCAATTTGGATATATTGAACATCTTTTGATATTGATGCTTCCATTACACTAAGCAGATTGTATATTTCTGTTTATTTAGGACTTTCAGTAATTCAGAATACTTTTTATTGTTTATGTATCTATGTATTAAACATCTTTTGTTACCTTTTTAAGGTATGATAATGATACTGTGGTTATGTTTTTTAAAATATTTGTAATTTATAGATACATGCTATACCAATTACAAATGAAAGGGTAGTGTTTTCATAATTTGCTTCTAATAATCCAAAGGAGTGGCAAGGAAAGGAAAGGGACAGAATAGAGGAAACAAGGTTAGCCATGAGTTTATGACAGTTGAAACTGAATGATGGATGTGTGGGATTAATCATATTATTCTTTTTACTCTGTGTATTTTGAGATTTCCCATAAAAATCATGCCCCACCTTCCAGGGGCATCTTCTCAATTGCTTTGGCCAGGTGGGGCATGATTTGGAAATTTCAAAGAGAAGTGAACTCTAATTGTGTGTCTGAACCCTCAAAGGTCCCACCTCATCCAAGCTATACATGCACAGAACAGATCCAGAGAAACATAACCACTGAACTGTGATATGAGCCCCTGCTCATATTGCATACTTGTCCCTGAGTGATGCAGGCAGAGGATGAATCTAAATGGTAAGGCACAGGCTTTGAAACTTACTAACTTTGGTTCCACTACTGACAGAAGGCAAGACAGAACTTGTGGTGTAAACTTAAAAAAATTCTCCAGAGGATGTTATTAGAACCTAGAATCTTATAGCCTAATATTGAGAATGTCTAGGATATAATCCAAAATTGCTTGACATACAAGCAGGAAAATCTGACCATTTTTTAAGGGAAAAAAAAAAATAGAAAATAAACAGAGGAAAAACACAGTAACTGAAGACAATTCAGTAGAAGTATCATCAAGACTTGTGTCTTCTGTATAAAGAAAGAGCATGTTTCTGGGTCCACACTGCACTCTGTGAAACGTGGTCCCTAGCATTCCATCTGGTGAATTAACATCCTCCATCTATACAGCCTCATATTCCTTATGTGCTGCAGAGGTCTGTCTGTGCAGTTGGAGCCCCATCTACCTTGCCACTTCACAGATTCAGAAAGCATCTTGACCTGCCCTTATCCCAGACCTTTCAGGGTAGAGACCAGGTGAACAACCAGTGGATTAAAATAATCATCCTTGGGACTAAATAATACCCATTTATGTGTTTTTCTTTGAAAGCTTTGGAAGTAAATAGGGATAAAGATAAGTAGAAATGGATAACATGTAAATCAGATTGGAAAATCTTTCAGTTTAAAGAGCAAGTTTATCTTTAATGCAGCTTAGATATAAGGATCATTTTAGTGAAGAAGAAATGCTTTATGGTGGTTGTTTTTTGAATGTGTGGTTCAGGATGCTTTCTTAAACTCCTTTTCAGAAGGTTGTAAACTTGCCTGGCCCACTCAGCTGCACAAAAATGCCTTGGCAGTTTACATATGTTTTAATAGGTCAAAAGAACTGACTTTTTGTGAGGTGCTTACACTGCAAAAAGTTTGAGGAATACTCTTGACCTTAATAACAGATATATTTTTGGCAGCATTTTAAGTGACTCTAGTGATCTCATTGGTAGAGTATATATGTCAGCATGTTGTTATTAAATTGTGCTTATTAGTTGCGTGTTATTAAATATCTCATGAGCAAGCTCTAAGCCCAGTATTTTTATAATAATATTTGCTCAAATTTTCTGATAGGTTCCTGGAAGAAGATTTATGGCACTAATGAAATTCTGTGCTTCTTTCAGGTTGATAGTTTTCTTTTTCCTTTTTCTGGAGACCCATTTTGGAAATTTACACACATTTGGCTTTTTAAAACAATAGACTATTCCACAAATTCTGGAGTTTATTTCATCTTGTTTGGAAGTATTTTTGAGATGTAGAAATCATGTCATTTTTTTAACATGGTATAGCAGTTAAATATTTTTCCAAAAGGAAAAATACGTTCTTATTTTCATTTGGATATTAACAAATTTTGCCATTTGGAAGAACATTCATAGAACTTGTTACTGCCATATAATAACAATAAAGTTAGACTTTATTGCAGTTGAACTCAGCAGCCCAAATCATCATCCACATTTTTTTATAATTTCCTTGAAGAAACATGAAAGGAATAGTTGAGAAGTTAAGGAGCCTTTTAACTATTAATAGATCAAGTTATTCTTTTAATGCTTCTTTTCTGCAAAGTATTTGATTTTGTTTTTAACCAAAGAAAGCCTGCTTTTTTTTTTTGTTGTTGTTGTTTTTATATATGACAGGATTTATTTTGACATTTTATGCATACATGGAGTGCAACCCATTACAATTTTGATCCCATTTTCTTGTGGTTTTACATGATGTGGAGTTACAATGGTTGTGTATTCATATATGAGCATAGGAAAATTATGTCTGATTAATTCTACTCTCTTTCAAAGAAAGACTTTTTTTTTTTTTTTTTTTTTGCGGTACTGGGGATCGAACTCAGGGCCTTGTGCTTCTGAGGCAAGCACTCTACCAGCTGAGCTATCTCCCCAGCCCAAAGAAAGACTTCTTGATTCTTGGTACATAGTAGGCAGAATAAGGACCCTTCAAAGATGTCTCTAATTCCCAGAATCTGTGACTGTGATAGGTTACATTGCATGAAATAAGTAAGATTGCTAATCAACTAACCTTAAACTGAGTGAGATTGTCCTGAATCATGTGTGTTGTCTCAGTGTAGTCACAAGGGTCTTAAGTCATAAGGCAAGAGTGAGGCAGAAGGATACGTGGGCAGTCTCTTGAAGCTGGAAAAGGCGAGTAAACTGTTCCTGTGTTAGAGCTTCCAGAAAAGAATGCAACCCTGCTCATACCCTAATTTTAGCCCAGTGACTCTAGTTCATAGAACTGTGAAATAATGGGTACAATTTTTTTTAAGTTTGTGGAAATCTGTCACAGCAGCCATAGGAGACAAATAGATCGTAGCTCTGTTTAGTTTTTTACAAACAGCATGAAGTTTATATAGTAATTAATTGAATCCTGGTTTACATGACTGATTTTCTGTGAAAATCAGTTCTAGTTTATTATATGAAAAAGACATTTGTGCTGATAGTATCTTGGGAAAAATGGGCAGATCTTTAATTACCCAAGGATCTTTGCTTTCTACTTCCAAGAAATGGTAAGAAGTCTAGTGTAACTAGAGAATAGGAAATATGTGTGATGAGAGTAGAATGGGGGAGAAATAGATTAAAGTTAGAAAGGAATTTTGGTATCCTGTGATGTGACAAAACAGTCTTCAGAAACCTTGGTTTCAATTCAACAAGTTTCTCATTTTTTATTGTTTGCCCATGTTGTAAATACTATAAATTGAATTCCTAAGTTTTTATTGTTAGCACTACTTGAGCTAAGAGTCATAAATAATCATTATATTTTGCCCATGGAATAGCTCCTGGAACATCTGGTCTATATAATAAATGTGGAAAGGACTCTGGCAAAAACGAAGACCAGAGCTTAGATAAACATGAAAAAGAATGAAACATTGCTGATAGAGGCTATTGAACAACTTGACCAATCATAGACGTCCACTGTATTTGATATTCTTGACAATCTCATAGAAACTTTCCTTGCTCCTTTGTGCCTTTACTATGATGTGAAACTGAAGACCCCACAAAGATGAGTGAACTGGTACAGTTTTCTTCTTTCTTTTCTTTCTTCTTCCTTTTCCTCCTCCCTCTCCTCCTCTTTCTCCTCCTACCCCCTTCTCTTCCTCCTCCTTCTGTAATCTCCTCCTCCCCCTCTTCCTCCTGCTCTTCTCTTCCTCCTTTCCTTCCTTCTTCACTGCCTCCACTTTCGCAAACAAATTAGAGCTATGTTGCCAGTTTTTTAAAAAATTGTATGATTTTGTCTACTTGCATCAAGTGAATCACATGTTATCCCAGCTTACAAGAGAAAGAAAGGATACGGTGCTTGCAATAGAAAATATACGGCGCAGGGTGGATCATTATTGGTAATGGTGACTTCTAGGATAACAGCAGTGGAGTGAGTGGGAGATAGGAGGAGTTAAACTTGTTGCACAAGAGGTTAAGGAATTCCCAGTTTTGCCAGCACCAATTGTTGAAGAAGCTAGCTTTCCTCCAGTGTATGTTTTTGGCATCTTTGTCTAGTATGAGATAACTATACTTATGTGGGTATGTCTCTTTGTTTTCTATCCTGTACCATTGGTCTACCTGTCTATTTTGGTGCCAGTACCATGCCATTTTTGTTACTATTGCTCTATAATAGAGTTTAGGTTCTGGTGTTGTGATACTTCCTGTATCACTCTTTCTGCCCAGGATTGCTTTGGCTATTCTGGGTCTTTTGTTCTTCCAGATGAATTTCATGATTGCTTTCACTATTTCTATGAGAAATGTCATTGGGACTTTAACCTTTGGAAGTATGACCATTTTGATAATATTAATTCTGCCTATCCAAGAACATGGGAGATCTTTCCATCTTCTAAGGTCTTCTTCAATTTCTTTCTTTAATGTTCTGTAGTTTTCATTGTAGAAATCTTCACCTCCTTGGTTAGATATACTCCTACATATTATTTTTAGCCTATTATGATAGGAATTGTTTTCTTGATTTCTTTTTCAATGTGGATTCTTTATTAGTGTGTAGAAAACCTATTGAGTTTTTGTATGTAGATCTTGTATCTTGTTTTTGCTAAATTTGTTAATCAGTTCTAGAAGTCTTCTGGTGGAGCTTTTGGGAACTTCTAAGAATAGGATCATACCATCTGCAAATGGTGACAATTTGGCTTTCTTTCCTATTCGTATCCCTTTTATTGCCTTCTTTTGCCTAATTGCTCTAAAATTTCAGGAACTACATTGAATAGTAGTGGGGAGAGTGGATATCCTTGTTTGGAGGACATTATTTCAATTTTTCCCCATTTAGTATGGTATTGGCTTTGGGTTTGTTGTGTGTAAGTCTTTATGATGTTGAGATAAGTTCCTTCTGTCCCTAGTTTCTTCAGCATTTTTCTCAGGATTGGATGCTGATTTTTCTGAAAGGCCTTTTCTGCATCTTTCAGGATGGTCATGTGATTTTTTTTCCTCATGATTTTATGTGATGAATTATATTTATTGATTGGCATATGTTGAACCATCCTTGCATCCCCAGAATAAATCCAACTTGATCATGATGTACAATCTTCTTAATGTATTTTTGGCAATTTACTAATATTTTAATAAGGATTGTTTGCATCTGTGTTCACCAGGATATTATTCATTAGTTTGCTTTCCTTGGCAGGACCTCTTCTGTTTTTGGTATCAGGATGATGCTGGCTTCATAAAATGAAGTTGAAAGTGCCCTCTCTTTCTAGTTTATGGAATACTTTGAGTAACATTGGCATTATTTTTTAAAATTTGTTTGTGGTACCAGGGATTGAAATTAGGGGCACTCTTATCACTGAACCAGAGTCACAGAGAGCCCATATCCCTAGCTCTTTTTTTATTTTATTTTGAGCCAGGGTCTCACTAAGTTGTCCAGATTGGCCTTGGACTTGCCATCCTCCTGCCTGAGCCTCTCAAGTAGCTGGTACTGGAGTTTGTCACTGTGTCCACCCTAATGAATTTCCTTGTCATGTAATATGTGTGCTGTGAAAGCTTTTGACCGAAGTCTGTTTTGTGTTATTTAAGTTGTTTATGCTCTCTTTTGGTTTCCATTTGACTGGAATATCTCTTTTCATCCTTTCTCTTTCAGTCTGTGTGTGTCAAATCTAAAGTGGTTACTGATAGGGAAGAGCTTATTACTGATAGGGACAGTGTTGTCCCTCTTTTCCTTTATTGCTGTCTTCCTTTGTATTTTGTTGATTCTTTTTGGTATTGTTATATTTTCATTCTTATCTTTTGTGTATACTATAAATATGTATTTATGGTTATCATGGGACTTTTAAAAACATAACAGTCTGTCTTAAGCTGATAACTTCAATTGCACACAAAAACTCTTTTAGTCTTCACCGTATTTTATGTTATGGATGTCACAGATTGTGTCCATTTATATTGTCTATTCTTTAACAAAATTTTGTAATTAGTTAAGTTTCATACTTTTGTCTTTTAACTTCTATTCCAGAATTTAAAATGATGTATTTACTCATGCTTTTAAAGTTTTTTTTCCTTTTAGAAACAATTTGTAGAATTTGAAAAATTTTGTGCATTTTTGTAATAGTTTTAATTTTGTTATATTTAAAACTATTGAAAACCCTTTTCATAACAGTATATAATTTGGAAAAATCTGACCTTTTTTTCTTGTTTAAACAGAATTTTGAGACTGATGGTTGGTCATATAGAAGAAATCCTTGAACTCTTATAGTTTTCTGAAGAATCAGTTCAAAAGATCCCCAAAGTACAAAAGGTAAAGGAAGGTGCATCTTATAATGCACCACCAAATGACATTTTTCCAGGAAAAAAAATATAATAAAAGAACCCATGAATATCTTGGCACACTATTTTGAGGAAGTTTTTATTTAAAAATTTGTCCTTTTATATTAATTTATCAAAAACATTTATTGTGCAGTAGCTGTGTTCAGATATTATTTATTTTTATTTGTTCTTTTTAGAAATATATGACGGGCTGGGGAGATAGCTCAATCGGTAGCTCAGTCTTGTGCAAGGCAAGCACAAGGCCCTAGGTTCGATCCCCAGCACCACAAAAAAAAAAAAAAAAAAAAGAAGAAGAAGAAGAAAATACATGACAGTAGAGTATATTTTGACACATTATACATACATGAAGTGTTTTAGTCAGCTTGTTTGCTGCTGTGATTAAAAAGCCGACCAGAACAATTGTAGAGGAAGAAAAATTTATTTGAGGCCTCATGGTTTCAGAGGTCTCAGTTCATAGGAGGCTGGCTATTCCTTGGGACTTGAGGTAAGGCTGAACTTCATGGCAGAAGAGTGAGGCGGAGGGAAGCAGCACACATGTTGTTCAGGAAGCAAAGTGAGATCTCTACTTGCCAAATAAAAATATATACCCCAAAGCTGTGTCCCTAGTGCCCCACCTCACTCTATCTGCCTTCAACCACCAGTTAATCCAGTCAGGATTAATTCACTGATTGGATTAAAGCGCTTACAGCCCAGTCATTTCTCCTCTTAACCTTCTTGCATTGTCTCACACATGAGCTTTGGGGGATACCTTACATCCAAACCATAACATGATGTATAGCTTATTCTAATCACTATCCCATTCTTGTGGTTGTACATGATGTGGAGTTATACTGGTTGTGTATTCACATATGAACATAAGAAAGTTAAGTCTGATTCATTCTACTATCTTTCCTATTCCCCCTCCCTTCCCTTCATTCCCCTTTGTCTAATCCAATGAACTTCTATTCTTCCCTCTTGCCCCTTATTGTGTGTTTAACATCCACACATCAGTGAGAGAACATTTGGCCTTTGGTGTTTTGGGATTGGCTTATTTCACTTCGCATCATGTTCTCCAGATCCATCCATTTACTGGATGCCACAATTTCTCTCTTCTCTTTGGCTGAGTAATATTCCATTGTATATATATATATATATATACATCACATTTTCTTTATCCAGTCATCTGTTGAAGGATACTTAGGTTGGTTCCATAGTTTAGCTATTGGGAATTGAGCTGCTATAAACATTGATGTGGCTGTGACACTGAGGTATGCTGATTTAAAGTCCTTTGGATATATACTGAGGAATGGGATAACTGCATCAAATGGTGGTTTCATTCCAAGTTTTTTGAGGAATCTCCAAAAAACTTTCCAGAGTAGTTGCACCAATTTTCATTCCCACCACCAGTGTATGAGTGAACCTTTTCCCCCACATCCTTGCCAGCATCCATTGTTACTTGTATTCAGATATTATTTTAAATAATGGAAATACAATGGTGAATACCCCAGAAGCCATCTCTGCTTTCATGAAGATTGCTTTCTAGAGATAGACAAATATAAACACGAAATTATGATTAGTACTGTGGGGATAATTAAAATGAATAATGTAGAAACTGATGACTACTTCCTTTAGGTAGTCAGAGAAGGACTTACTGAAAGGAGTTGTTTTAGTAGAGATCGGAATAACAAGAAGGTAGCATGTGCAGATCTGAGATAAGAACTTTACTGGCAGTGGGAACTACAGTGACTGTGAGATGCTTAAGGAACAGTGCACGTGTGGCTGCAGTGTAGTTAAGTCATGGGGAGAATAAATGGAGATCAAGATGGAAAAGAAAATTGGGAGAGAAGCAGATTTACAGCAGAGAGTCAAAATTTCTGATTTGGCTATATGATGTTTTTGAATGCCTTGACATTTCTGTAGACGTTTCAGAACAGTGTGTGTATGTGATTTTGCAGTTGAAAATCTGGTCTAAGATCATGGATTTGGAAATCATTTGCATATAGAAGTACTCAAAATCAAATGACTAGATTAAATTATCTAGAAAGTATATATAGATTGAGAAAGATTTAACCCTGGTTTATGCCAATATTAATTGTAGGAGAAGGATCAACCAGTAAAGTGAATGGGAAAGCAGGAAAATGTTTTGTCCCAGAAACCAAGAAAATAAAATATTTACTAAATCACATCTACCAAGAGGTCAAGTAGTACAGTAAAACAGCTATTAATTTGACAATATGAATGTCTTTCTTTTTTTTCGTTGACTTTTTAAAAAATTGTTCTAATTAGTTATACATGACAGCAGAATGTGTTTTGGTTCATTGTATAAGAATGGAGCACAACTTTTCATTTCTCCGGTTATACACGATGCACAGTCATACCATTCTTACATGTACCTAGGGTAATAATGTCTGTCTTATTCTACCATCTTTCCCATCCCCATACCTCCTTCCCTCCCCTATTTCCCTCTGCCCAATCTGAAGTTCCTCCATTGTCCCCTCACCCCCCCTACCCCATTATGAATCAGCATCCACATATCAGAGAAAACATTTGGCTTTGGTCTTTTGGGATTGGCTTATTTTGCTTAGCATGATATTGTCCAACTCCATCCATTTATCTGCAAATGCCATAATTTTATTCTCCTTTAAGACTGAGTAATATTCCATTGCGTATATATACCACAGTTTCTTTATACATTCATCTATTGAATGGCATCTAGGTTGGTTCCACAGTTTAGCTACTGTGAATTGAACTGCTATAAACTTTGATGTGGCAGCAATCACTGTAGTACACTGATTTTTAAGTCCTTTGAGCATAGACCATGGCGTGGGATAGCTGGGTCAACTGGTGGATCCATCCCAAGTTTTCTAAGGAATCTCCGTAGAAATTGGTTGCACCAGTTTGCAGTCCCACCAGCAATGTGTGAGTGTACCTTTTCCCCCACATCCTTGCCAACCCTTGATAATTGCCATTCCGACTGGAGTGAGATGAAATCTTAGAGTAGTTTTGATTTGCCTTTCTCTAATTCCTAGACATATTGAACATTTTTTTATATATTTGTAAAATATATACATATATTTTATATATTTGTAAAATATAAAGAGGATATACAATAACAAGAAGATAGCATGTGCAGATCTGAGATAAGAACTTTACTGGCAGTGGGAACTACAGTGACTGTGAGATGCTTAAGGAACAGTGCACGTGTGGCACTGTAAAACAGAGGATATACAATATCCTCTTCTGTAAAGTGTCTGTTTAGTTCCTTAGCCCATTTATATCCTCTTCTGTGAAGTGTCTGTTTAGTTCCTTAGCCCATTTATTGATTGGGTTTGTTTGTTTGTTTGTTTTTGGTGTTGAGTTTTTTGAGTTCTTTATATATCCTAGAGATTTGTGCTATATCTGATGTGTGTCTGGTAAAGATTTTCTCCCACTCTATAGGCTCTCTCTTCACATTATTGATTGTTTCCTTTGCTGAGAAGAAGCTTTTTAGTTTGAATACATCCCACTTATTGATTCTAGATTTTATTTCTTGCACTTTAAAAGTCTTGTTAAGGAAGTCAGGTCCTAAGGCAACATGATGAAAATCTGGGCCTACTTTTTCTTCTGTTGCCTAATAGAAGGTGCAGGATCTCCTGGTCTTTGAGTTGATTTTTGTGCAGGTGAGAGATAGGGGTTAAATTTCATTTTGCTGCATATGAATTTCCAGTTTTCCCAACACCATTTGTTAAGTAGTCTATCTTTTCTCCATTATATGTTTTTGGCACCTTTGTCTAGTATGAGGTAACTGTACTTATGTGGGTTTGTCTCTGTGTCTTCTATTCTGAACCATTGGTCTACCTCTCTCTTTTGGTGCCATTACAATGCCATTTTTTTTTTTTTTTTTTTTTTTTTTTTTTTTTTTTTTTTACTATAGCTTTGTAGTACAATTTAAGGTCTAGTATTGCAGTGCCTCCTGCTTCACTTTTCTTGCCAAGGTTTGCTCTGACTATTCTAAGTCTCTTATTTTTCCAAATGCATTTCATAATTGCTTTCTCTATTTCTATGAGGAAAGATGTTTGGAATGAATGTTTGTGATTAAGAGTGAGCAATCTCAGCAGCGTGGTAGGAATGAAAGTGTAATGAGGAGCGAGAAGTTGAGGAACTTCGATTTGAGATGGCAGACAATATGTCTAATTTATTTATTTTTGGTGCTGGGTATCGAACCCAGGGCTTTTGTGCTTGCAAGGCAAGCACTCTACCAACTGAGCTATATCGCTAGCCCAATTTCACCTATTTTTGAAAACTTCTTTCAAGGTAAATAAGGTACAAGGATTTTCCAAATAATTCAGTCTCAAGGATAAGGAGAATAGGAGAGGAAACAATGGCAACAAAATGTCAAAACCTGAAAAGCAAAAGGAAGTGTAGTTATTTTCCTGCAGAACTTGAAGTCCTAAGCCACTGTGGGAAAGCTGAGAAAGGAACTTCCTGGCAGAATAGAACCTCAAAACTTTTTGTGAATTGAAAACAGTGTTCTGGAAAGAAGAGTGAGGGTAGTACTAAAACAAAGTGATTGGTCGTGAATCTTTTTAACAGGCCATTGTATTCCATAGCTCTTTTTCCTATTTTTGAAACAGACAAGTGCCCCTTCTGTGTTTTAGCAGAAGTATGGAGATTTATGCTCCAGCAAGGATAAAAATAAGTAACAAAAATAGCTGAGAATGGGGATAACATTTTGAAAATAGGGAATTTAAGAACCCAGGCTACTAGGTTTTTATACCCTTCAGGCAAGAGTGGAGAAGATTCTTTTCTGTGCATTGTAACTGGCCTGAGAGAAAAGATCTGCAGATTATTACATTGAGAATTCCCCCAAAGAAGTATTCCCACTTCTATCTCTGAAGTGAAGTTCATAGTCAGTAATCCCTAAGACAAAGAATTTGTCATGATCTTTCTGGTGCTCTCTCCCCCAATTTCAAGCCTGTGGCCAGAGTTCACTGGATATCTGAGGAAAACCTCTTAAGTGAGAGACAAAGGTCAAACCAAAAGAGAGAATACCAAGTTGGGGGAAATGGAGACCAGATAGGAAAGTAGAAATTAAGAGAAACAAACCTATTATTTAATAATTTCAGAAAGGTAGGAGTAGATTCTAGGAAACATGAAATAGAAACAAATTAGAAATTTAAAAAAAACTTAGTTGAATGACTGAGAAATGAAACTGGTATGCTGAAGCAAAGAGAAAAAGAGTTAAAAGTGGGAGAGAAAAGGTGATAAAATTAGAATAACTATCTAGGATCTCCAACATTCAAATAATAGGATTTCCAGAATGACAGAATAGAGGAAATTAAGGGGAAAAGCAAAGAATAGAAAATGGTTCAAGAAAACTCCAAAACAAGAGGAATTTCCCATTATAAAGTACCTATTGAAATATAAAAATAAATTCAAAATGGGACACATACTATTAAATTTTAGAACACAGGGTGGCTTCCCTGTGAAAGAACTAATAGGTCACATAAAGAATTAGTTCTCAGAATGACTTTAGACTTCTTGACACCATACTGGAATCTTCAAAATGCTGAAGGAAAAATTATTTCTTAACCCAGTATGTAGTATCCAGCTAAACTCTTTTTTGGTGGATAGGGAGTACTGGGGATTGAATCCAGGGATGCTTTCCCACTGAGCTACATCCCCATTCTTTTTTATTTTAAGATGGGTCTTTCTTACTTGCTTAGTGCCTCGATAATTTGCTGAGGGTTGGCCTTGAACTTGTGATCTCCTGCCTCAGCTTCCTAGAGCCACTGGGATTACAGGTCTAACAGAACTCTTGATTACAGATGCACTATTGACAGCTTCAAACTTGTAAGGTCTTAAAAAATTTACTGCCGTGCCCCCTTTTTCAGGTCATTATTAAAGGAGTTACTCAACAAAAATAAAAAATAAACTTAAAAGGTGAAGGCATGAGTTACAAGAAACAGGGCATGCACCTTAACTAGAGACCTAGGGAATTACCAGGATGATGCTTACTAGTGATGCCAAGATGACAGCTGATCTACAGGTGAAGTAGATAACACCTAGTCCTAGTGTGAATGGAGTAGAAGGTTCCATGAGAAAGAGTTGTGAGAAGGTAAGATTGTTAGAATATAATGTGTTTGAGGCTATAGAGAGTAGAATCAGGGTAAAATTTGTGACTAAACTGGTAATAAGTATGCACAAAGCTAGTTAAACAATAAAACAACACAAACTATAGAAGGGGAAAGTAAATACAGTATGACTATATGGCTATGCTGTAAATTGCATTTACAAGAGTTGTCATAATGTTAATTCCAAAACAACCAATTAATCAAAATTATGATTTGGAAAGTTGGGGAGGTGTGCATGTGTATGAGTAGTTTTCCTGGGAAAGGGAGCAAAATAAGTGAGATAGTAGATAAAAGGGGTTGATAATGTTGTTTCGTTTTGTTTGTTTAGTGTAGTTTTAAGATAAGATATACTAAGATATGTTAATATGTTGATCAGAATAAATACAAAGGGAGAAATTAGTGCTTTAGGACTGAAAAGTCTTCAGATGTAACAACATAGGATTCAAGAAGACAAGTAGTATCATGTCATTAATAATAAACTGCAGAGTTTATTTTTAATACAGGATGTGTTGTTTTATGTGTCAGGCTTCTGTTCCAAAGAGGAACTGACAGACACTGAGGTTTTCTGTAATTATGTGTAAAGTTGCATGCTGAATTTAAAAATCTGCTTCTGTATTTGCCAGATTTGAGCTGTTCAGTTTCCTAGTTGCTAATGTCTCCATTTGATGAATGTTTTTTAAGTTAATTTTAAAAATAGTGTTTATGAGAGACATATGCCATCATTACCCCTGGTTTATTTTGTTTAAGATAATGTTTTCAGGTTCCCTCCGTTTTCCTACAAATGACGTAATTCCGTTCTTCCTTACAGCTGAAGAAAACTCCATTGTGTATATATACCATATGTACTTTATTCATTGATCTTTTCATGGACACTTAAGCTGGTTCCATAGTTTAACTGTTGTGAATTGTACTGCTTTAACCATGGGTGTACATGTGTTGCTATTGTGTGCTGCCTGTAGTTCTTTTGGATATGTACCAGAGAGTGGTATAACTGGGTCATATGGTGGTTGCATTACTATTCTTTTGGAGATCCTTCATACTGATTTCCACAGTTGCATGCCATACTGATTTACAGTCCTGCCAACAATGTAAAAGTGTTTCTTTTTCTGTACATCCACTCCAGCATTTATTATTGTTTATATTCTTGATAACTGCCGTACTCAAGATATAGAAATTTTCTGTTATTTCTCTAAAGAGATAATCTATGCTAATAGCTTACATCTCACAACCCTCTTTAATTTAGTCTCTTAAGGTTCCAGAGTTCTTTTATATTCTGGTGATGGCTTTGTCTTTCAGCTGTGAAATTTTGTCTTCAGTGTGGTCTACTCTGTTAGGTTTTCTTTTTCTTTCTTTCTTTTTTTTTTTTGAGATGTTTGTCCCTTTATTTTTTATTTATTTATTTTATTTTATTGGTTCTTTTTAATAGTTGTACATGACAGTAGAATCCATTTTGATATAATTATACAAGCACGGGTATATCTTTTTCTAATTAGTATCCCATTCTTGTGGATGTACACTATGCTGAGATTCACTGTGGTGTATTCATATATGTACATAGGAAAGTTATGTCATATTAATTTCACTGTCTTTCCTGTTCCTCTACCCCTTCTCTTCTCTCATTCCCCTTCGTCTAATCCACATAAATGCTGCCCCCCCCCCTTTATTGTGGGTTAGCTTCCATTTATCAGAGAAAACATTTGACTTTTGGTTTTGTGGGATTGGTTTATTTCACTTACCATGATAGTCTCCAGATCCATCCATTTACCGGCAATGTCATAAAGTCATTCTTCTTAATAACTGAGTAATACTCCATTGTGTATATATGCCACATTTTCTTTGTCCATTCATCTGTTGAAGGACACCTAGGTTGGCTCCATAGCTTAGCTATTGTGAATTGAGCTGCTATAAACATTGATATGGCAGCATCACTGTACTATGCTGATTTTAAGTCCTGGGTATAGAATGTGGAGTGGGATAATTGCATCAAATGCTGGTTCCATTCCTAGTTTTTTGAGGAATCTCCAAAAAACTTTCAAGAGTGGTTACACCAATTTTCATTCCCACCATCAATGTATGAGTGAACCTTTCCTCCCACATCCTCGCCAGCATTTAATCTTGATAATTACCACTCTGGCTATAGTGAGGTGAAATCTTAGTGTGGTTTTAATTTGCATTTCTCTAATTGTTAGAGATATTGAACATTTTTTCATGTATTTGTTGATTGTTCACATTTGTTCTTTTGAGAAGTGTCCATTTAGTTCCTTTTCCCATATATTGATTGGGCTATTTGTTTTTTTTGGTGTTGAGTTTTTTGAGTTCTTTGTGTGTCCTGGAAATTGACACCTTATCTGAGGTGCAGGTTGCAAAGAGTTTCTCCCGTTCTGTAGGTGCTCACTTCACGCTCTTGATTGCTTTGTTTCCTTTGCTATGAAGAAGCTTTTTAGTTTGATATCATTCCATTTATTGATTTGTAGTAGTCTTGTTGAGGAAGTGAGTCCCTAAGCTGACATGTTGGAGTGTTGGGCCTACATTTTCTTCTAGTAGATGCAGGAATTCTGCTCTAACATCTAGGTCTTTGATGCACTTTGAGTTGAGTTTTGTGCAGGGTGAGAATTAGGGGTTAAATTTCATTCTACTACATATGGATTTCCAGTTTTCCCAGCACCACTAGTTGCATGTGCTATCTTTTTTCTAAGTATTTTTTTGGTACCTTTGTGAGTATGACATAGCTATATTTATGTGGTTTTGTCTCTGTGTCTTCTCTTCTATTCCATTGGTCTTAGTGCCTGTTTGGTTGCCAACACCATGCTGTTTTTATTACTGTAGCTCTGTAGTACAATTTAAGGTCTGGTTCTGATTCCTGCTTTACTTTTAGAGAGACTTTCAGTTGAATGTGTTATTTGATTTACTGCGTCTTTCATTTTCAAGATTTGTTTGGTTCTTTTTTAGTATTTCTTTCTCCTTATTGAATTTCTCATTCTTATCCTGTACTGACTTCCTGAATTCATTCAGTTGTTTTTCTGTATTCTCTTGGAATTTGTCAATCAGTTTTAGAGTCACTATTTTGAATTCTTTCTGTGGTATTTCATCCACTTCAATATCTTTAGAGTCAATTGCTAATGAATTATGTACTAAAGTAAGCATCATGTTACCATATTTTTTCTTATTTCTTGTATTTCTTTGTTGGGTTTTATCCATTTCCCTTTCATCCTGATGTGTAGTCCTCCTTAGGGCCCAGCCTTCTCTTGCCTCTGTGTTTTGGAATATCAAGTTGTGAGTTTTTCAGTATATTTCCAAGTGAGTTTTGCAATATAGTTTCCCTGCTAGTTCTTTGGTGATGATTAGCATATTTTGATACAGTGTACATTGTGTTAGAGCTTGGAAATTCTACTTTCTTTGTAGTACTCTAGACATTCTTAAAGGGTGTGGGAGAGGTCTAGATTTGAGTCCCCCTTGTAGGTGTGGTGTCCACAATCACAGTCTTTTTTTTTTTTTTTTTTTTTTTTTTCTTTTTTTAGTGGGGAGTACCAGGGATTAAACCCAGGGGTGCTTTGCCACTAAGCCACACCCCCAGCCCTTTTTATTTTATATTTTGGGACAAGGTCTCGCTAAGTTGTTGAGGCTGGCTTTGAACTTGTGAACCTCCTGGCTCAGCCTCCCAAACTGCTGGGATTATAGGCCTGCGCTACTGCACCTGGCCCACAGTCTTCGTTTTGATTCTCTTTTTATTGTAGGAGTGGATTTCCATGAGTGGAACCTGAGAGCCATTCCCTAGTCGTTCTTACTTGGGGCATGGTCATTAGTTTGGAGTTTTGTTACTTCAATTGGTTGTATCAAAATATCACAAAGTTTGAGCATGGTAGTTTGTGAGTGGAGAAAGGGACAGCATTTGTTGGCTCAGCGGCAGTCTCTACCCTCTTAAATTGTAGTGCCCCAATAGCTTTACAGCACTCACTGAGAAGCAGTAATCCTGCTGCGTGAATCTCAACCATGGAGTAACTGGAATTTTAGCTTTCCTCTAATCTACCATCTTGATCTTCCTACCTTTTGATAAATTAAACAGGCATCCTGATGGCTTACTAGGTGTTTTGTAAGGCTCAGATCTGGCCTTTTAAAAGGTAACTGTTGCCTTTGCCCTGTTCTTTTTGTCTAGTGATAGAGCCAGCCTCTGTCATTACCATGATAAGTATTTCTTCTCTTGGATCAGAGGGGTGTACTTAAGTGATCATTAAATTCTCTTCCAGCTCTAAATTTCTGTAATTATATGTTCCATTTGCTCATGTTAACCCAGACACTTAAAATCATAGTATTTTATAATGTATTAGTTCTTTTTATTCTTTCTTCTGAGTCCTCCATTTTCTTTTGAGAATTCTTAGCCCTTCACAGTGCCACTTCTGCAGCATAACTGTTGCAGGCAGTGCAGTGTCATTTATCAAGCATTATTCTCTCTTCTTGTGAAGGTACATTAGAAAACAGTGACAGAGTTACCAGCAGTGGTCCAGAGGGTCATATTCTGTTATTCAACTCTTGTGTTACCACAGGAGAAAATTTCAAGCAGGACACCAAATGTAGTAGAAGTATAGCAAAGTTTAATAGAGGAGAAAGGAAAGATGCCCTCAGGGAAAGGGTGGGTTGTCTCAAAGGACAGGAACAACTCACCCCTTTGTTCCTTAGTTTTTTAAATTGGGGTTTTATGGAAGTTCCTAGAAAGTCCCACCTAGGTTCCACCTCTTAACTCCTGATTGACAGTAGGGTAACATCAGATTTTTAAGTCTCTGCTAGACATGATTTTACTCACAGGTACCCAGGCAAAATCTGTGGGGGGTGGGGTAGATTTTACTATTACAGTGATATTAAAATGGTATGTTAAAATCTGAAGGCAACTCCTGGTCCCTTTGGCTCATGATGACCAGTTCTAACTGGAACATGTTTTGCAGATTCTACAGATAATTGAGTTTTGCTTCTAATTATCTTGTCTTCCTGAATCTTTGAATCTTTGGCCTGTGTAAAGGTCACAGAAAGTTCCCTTTCAGGGGGAATGTGTCCTCCTCCTTAGCAGGGAATAGCCAGATCAGGGAATAGCCTTGATCCAGAGAATAGCTGTGAGGATAACAGGTTGTTTTTCAAGGAATGTAACATCCTATTGACTTAAGCCAGAGCAGTGACAGACTGGTCTTTGGTAATTACTTTTAAAAGTGGAGGGCCACTGCACAGTCCAATCTGTAGAATTATCCCTGTAACTTCACATCCCTACCACTCCTGTCAACTATCAGCAGAATATTTTAGAATCTCCTATTCTTAATAGTACCTTAAATTTCTTTGGTTTAGTTGGAGTTACAAATTCTAACTTTTAAATAAAGATGATTATATTTAAAGTAGAATTTCTTATGCCTCAGAACTGTATGTTTCATAGAATCAAAATGGTTATTGAATATTTAATTCATGACCATAGACATAAGATAAATATGCCTTATATTTTCAGGAAGTTTACATAGAATTTAGAAAGACAAATTTTAAACTTGTGATTTGGTTTAAAAGCAGTGAGTTTTAATTACATCTATGTATAAAAGGTTTGAGGCCCTTTTTTTATAAGGCTTTTCTCTACTGATTTGCCTTCACCCCTCTGCCAACTCCTCTTTTCACTTTATGCTCTAGTAATTAAAACTTTAAATTGTAATATGCCTGGTTTTTCTATGAAGAAGAAACTAGATCTCTTGAGTTTCTCAAGTAAGTTATCTCATCATGAAATCCTATACTTTGCAAATTTCCATTCCTTTGACTTAGAATTTTTTCAGCTGTTACCCCTTCCTGTCTTTTAGTCTATTAATTTACTTCTCAAACATAAATAGTTATATAAATCATAAGGAGATATTGTGAACATGTAGATTGTGATTCATTATGACTGTGATTAAACCCAAGATTTTGCCATTTAACAAATTCTCAGAGGATGCTGATGCTGCTGGCATCTGGAACATATTTTCAGTAACAAGAATCTTGACTCCTGATGAGACTTATTGTCCTCAAAATATTTCCTCAGACTTTGCTCTCTTATTTCCATGGGCATACCCAATTAATCCCTTCCCAGGGATACCATTTGCCAATATTTGCCTCATTATATTTCTTAATATGATTACTTATTAATCTTTCTATGTTCATTGCAAAGTTTTGCTTACAGAGACTATGTCTTTCATCCTTTTATACCCAAAGCATGCCCTACTGGTTAGCAGAAAATAGGGTTTCAACACATTTTTATTGCCAGTTGTTTATTAGGTTTTTGTTGCTGTGACCAAAAGACCAGAAGAAAACAGCTTAGAGAGGAAGAGTGTATTTTGGCTCACATTTTCAGACTTTCAGTCCGTAGGCAAATCCATAGTTCTGGGTCTGAGGCAGAACATCATGGCCAAAGGGGCTGGTGGAGCAAAGCAGCTCAAGACATGGCAACCAGGAAGCAGAGAGAAGGCTCCACTCACCAAGGACAAAATACAAACCTCCATTAATCTACCTCCTCCAACCATAACATACCTGCCTCTGGTTGCTGCCCAGTTAATCCACATTAGTGAATTAACATATATAGCATATAGTATATATGATAACATACAGAATTTTTCAAGATAACTTTGTAGAAGGAAGTTTTTTAGAAAACTAATGATCGTTATTTTTCTTTTCATCCAAGGAGAAGTACAAATGTCTACCACAAGACGAAAACGTAATATGTTATGTTGTTTACCGTAAGCTGTAGTAAAATGAGCTCAATTGTTGACAGGTATGTTTTTAGAAACTCCTTTGTTTTGAATTATATAAGACTACTTTAAAATTCACTGTTGGAATAATGGTCTGTATCACATTGATAGAAGTTTTGTGTTTAAATGTTATTATGTTTAATTTCTATATTGAACAAACATGACAAACATGTTATAAAAGTAAGCAAGGTACATCAGTATTTTACAAGAGCCAAAGTCAGCAGCATATGGCTTGTGTTTTAAATAGGTCTTGAATTGTAATTTTGAATAATTTGGTCAACAGCTGCTCTGAAGGAAATTGTAACAATTGCACATGTTTCCTTGGCACATTCTAGCATCTTTTGGTGCTAATAACTCCATCCCTTCAAGCATCTTAGCATTTGTGACTGATCAGAGGTAACTGTAATCGGATTATTATGAAACTGGGGAGAGAGAATATCTTTTATCGTGCTCCACTAAAACTCAGAAGACAGGTTGGTAAGGGAAAAGATTTTATTCAAAGCCAGCTCTGAGGATATTAGAGCTCTTTTTCTTCCTCAGATTTCCATTTTTGGGAACTTGTGTAAAAGGGAAACTTTTATAATAGGTGAGGAGTCATAGTGTGACAAAAGGTAGAAAATATACTTATGTTATATACATAAATCTACATAACGTAGGTTTAACTAGGAAACAACTGTCCTGGTTCCCTCGTGCCCATTCAGTCCAGGGTTCAGGTCCTCAGCTTCTATTCTTAGTATGAGGAAATTCAGAAGTTAAAACAGTTTGGCGCTTTCAGTTTCAAAGGGAGTCTCTTTCAATTAGTTGAATTGTAATCTTTAAATTTCACTCTTGGAAAAGGACAAATCTTATTTCTTTGATTCTAAGGCTTTTTTTTTTTTTTTTTTTTTTTTAGCATTTTAACTTCTAACATTTGATGAATCTTAGGATTGACTTATAATTTAATTGGTAGAATTTTTTTTAGGATACATAAAATAATGGTGAATCTCATAGCTAAATAATGCCTTAAACTTAATGAAATAGAGTTATATTTTTAAATACCTACCCTTCAACAGCTAATGTACAGAATACTTTTATATATCATTTTATTTAACCTCACAATAATTTCATAAGGTTTTATAGATGTTGGTCAGGGAGGTTGAATAACTTGTTTGAGGTCACATAGCCAGTAAGCTATGAACTGGAATCTTAACCCGTGTCGATGTGTCTGGCACTAAAGTTACGTGCCTTTATTATATTGCACACTGTGATTTGCCCATGGAGGACTCTTTTAAGAGTTTCACACAAGAGTTGCACACAAAAGTGACTGTTAACATCTGAAGGTAGCCCTCTTCCCTTTCTGGGAACTAAATAGTGAAAATTTGTGTTCTACCAGAATGTAAGGCGTGAGGGGCAAGGAATTTCCTTAGAGAAGTTGCCTGCACAATGACTATAACTTTGGACCCTGCCATAGTTGCAGATGGAATCTCTGGGAACTCTTCCCTCAGAAAGGATATTTCTTCACTGCCCCAAAGGGTTTAAGTATGATATTGCTCTTAGGCTTCTTCCCATTCTAGAAAATATGACATTTAGGCATGATACGTGTATGTTGATACATAAAGCAGTTGTTATTAATATGGGTTCCTTATATCTCTGAATATTATGAAAGTTATTGTTTCTCTCCTCAGAGTAATACATATAGCTACAGAATTTTTAATAAACTTCCGGGCATAAATAGAATCCTCAAAGCCTATTCACAGACTTCCCTGAGACACGATTTACTGCTGACCTCAATAGTGAATCCAACTGGCCCTTCATGGGCTACAAGCCTTTATAAGTCCCAGAAAGCTGTGGCTAAAGTAGTAAATAGAGAATCCACATAAAAGCTCATAAGCCACTGGAAACGGTTTAATATTTTTCCTTAGCTTAAGCAGTTAGCCACCAGTGCGCTTGATTTAATGCTCTAGAATGTTTTTCTCTCAGTTCCTACCATAGCTAACTCTGTCTTGTCACTTAGATCTCTGCTCTCCACTTCAGCATATCTTTCCCTAAAAGGGAGCTGACTGGTCCTTCCTTATCACAAATCATGTTTATTTCTACTAAAAAATAAGCTGTAAGAGAGCAGCTACTTGTCTTATTCACTGCTTTGTAACCACATCCAAAATAGACTCTAGCACATGAGTGCTAATAAATATTTGTCAAATGGATCAGTACATGAGTGAAAATGTATTGTTAATGTGTTAGATATTGTGATGTTTGTGAATAATTTGTGATTTTATGAAGTGACTGTCTGAAAAATGTTAAATTATGCTATTATAGTTAATAAAAATAATTTCAAGTGAATGATTTATACAGTGCCAAATGAACTTTCTGTAGGTTTTCACTGGTCATTAAAAGTTTGAAACAAGGTATTTAAAATGGTTAATTTCCTGCTTAGCATGTTGCTATATGTCTATAGTAGAGCTAAGATAAATACTTCTAAAATTTATATATGTAAAAAACTTTAAAAATTAAACATAGCTAAACATTATTAGAAAATAGATTAGTAGTTGAGCTTGAATTTGTGCAATCCTCTGAGTTTACAAAAATCCTAAGATATAACCAAATGAATTCATCTGTCACTTTAATGTTGCTGTTACTTAGTCTGCTCTTACTTTATCTACTTTTGTCTTTCTTTTAGAGATGACAGTAGTATTTTTGATGGGTTGGTGGAAGAAGATGACAAGGACAAAGCAAAAAGGTAGTTTGATGTGAGATGTGAAATGGGAAATAAATGAATTACACATAAATGTAATTGTAAGTAAATAGGAAATTAATGATTTCCAAAAGTTATCTGCTTTGAGAATTCACATATTTAGCAAAGGAGAAGAGTTTAGAACATCAGTACAGTTTATAATTAAGTGAAATTATCCTTTGACCTTTTGGAAAAATATTCATGCTTTACTTAAAAACTGAAAGAAAATCTGATTTCACAGAGCAGATAATTGTAGTACTTATAAAATGATTAATTGGTTTATAAATAATTGGGTTTATTTGTCTCAGGAACGCTTTTGTTTATTGGGTGCTGCTTCGCATTGAATAACAATAATTATTCATTAAGCACATATATTTTGAATGCTTACTGTTTGTTAGACATATCTTAATGTTTAGGTGAAAAATTTGGGCTTACATCCTAATGGAGAGACAAATACAAAATGTTTACAACTTTATATTGGAGGCTGAAACTTTGAAGTATAGATTACTCACCATTGTGGGTAAGCCTGGGATTAGAGAAAGTTTCATTTTTAGACTTGTGTGTATAGTTTAAAACTGACATTAGGTGGGTAATTTTTTCCTATTCAGTAGTTTGTAATAATTTATATTTACATATTCCATGTACTTCCATAAAATATATCTCATTAAATATTTATAATTTTGTAAGTTTACAATCCTTTGGAATATTAGAGCAACTCAAACTTGCAATGTGACTGCAGTTTTCTTATTGGTATTTTCATACAAAACATGTTTGTCAAATGTTAGATATATCAAAGCTTCTTTAGTGGTAAACAGCAATAAAAAATTGTTGCATAAATTAACCTATGTTGTTGGTAACCTAGGAAATATTTATTATTGTTTATATTTACAGAAATACATGCTATGTTGCATGCAGATTGAGTGTTTAAATTGTGTAATAGATTGTTTTTAAAAAACTGCTTATTTCTTTTCTCATCAGAGTATCTAGAAACAAATCTGAAAAGAAACGAAGAGATCAATTTAATGTTCTTATTAAAGAGTTGGGATCCATGCTTCCCGGTAATGCTAGAAAGATGGACAAATCTACTGTTCTGCAGAAGAGCATTGATTTTTTACGAAAACATAAAGGTAAAATTTTAATTTGTAAAACAGGTTTTTTGTTTTGTTTTGTTTTTTAAATAAGACTCTCCCTTAAAGTGTAATGAGTTAGAATCTTGGCACAGACAAGTAAGATTGGATCCTCCCTCAGCTTTTTTCAAAGAGTTTTTTGTTGTTTTGTTGTTGTTGTTGTTACTGTTTTTTGAGAAGAGATCTTGTAGAGTTGCCCAGACTAACTTCAAACTAGCAATCCTCCTGCTTAGCCTCTGGAGTAGCTTGGATTATAGATATGCGCCGCCATGACTGGCCTCTCCCTCATTGGTTCTTGTTTTTTTTTTTTTTTTTTTTTTTTTGTTTTTTTTGTTTTCATTTTAAGAGAAAGAAACCAATCATCGTTAAAGACAGATTTCCTGGTGTGTTCTTTCTTTCCCCCAATAAACAATTATTTAGGGCATACAATATCCTAAATCCTTATGATGCAGAGTAACATTCTTGGCCCTCAATTAACTGAAGCCAGGGGAGACAAACATTAAGTAGATAATTATAATACAAATGACTATAATATGCATAATGCTTAACAACTGTAAATACATAATGATAGCACAAAGGAAAGAATATATCAGGGAAAACTTTAATTAATTTTCAACTGAGCCTTTTAGGTTAAGTAAAGAAAATGCATTTCACACAAAAGAAGATAGCACTGGAAAGAGAAGCAAGGAGACTTCATTGTAACTGGAGCTTGATTGTGTTGGAATGTTATGGGTGATTTGAAAGAAGAGAAAGGGTTAGATCAAATAAGGGCCTTATAAGTTATTTTAAAAGGTAATTTCAATTTATAACTGGGAAATAAATACTATATTTTAAAATAAAGTCACTATTTCTTAATTAAAGAAAATCACCTTGACTAAACAATTCATGAAAAGAAAATTTGAAGGGGTCTGGGGTTTGCAGCTCAGCATTTGAACACTTCACTTTGCCTAGCATGTGCAGGACCTGGGATTACAACCCTGGCACCAAAGTGGGGGCGCAGGGAATTTGAGAATGTCAAGTGCTTTGGTAGCAGATATACTAAATTTAAAAAAATGATAAAAGGATATTTCCTTTTTCAGATTGAAATGAAACTGCAGAACTTTAGGAGAGATAATAAGTAGTGTCTCTTTTTACTTCTCCCTAGTTCACTTGGACTGGTTACTAGACTGGTTTATACTTTACCACTCTTTGAAATTATTTTTGTTAATTTCACTAATGATGTTACCCACCCATCCCCAATATGTCAAAAGTTTTTTCTTATACCTCATTCTCTTATATGTCTGTAAACCTAAATTTGGATCTAAATATGACTTTCTTTTCCCTTGGCTTCATTAAATTGTGCTGCTTCTTCCCTTTCTAAATTAAAACTACTTCCCTATTTCTTTTTCTTTAAATGGGATGTTTCTCAAAGGCTATCCTTCTGCTCTTAATATCTCTACATTTTTCCTTGGTTGTTTCATTCTATAGGTTTAACTATAGCATCTCTATTAACCCATTTTTGTCCTATTGTCCCAGATGTGGAATATCTATAAATGCTTAAATATAGTCTTACATATTACATACAATTATACTCTTATTATATAATAATATAATATTTACTAATAATAATATGTTTAAGTTCTGAATTATGATTTCCAACCTAATTTAACCCATGTCAGTTTCACTGAAATATTTACAGAATTGAAAACTTGAGACTTAATGGGTTAAATTACCATATCTTTATCTTTAGATACAAAATATTCAACCTTGTATTTTCAGATAACTTCTAGATACTTCTTTTGCATAGACTACTCAAACTCAGTGCATCTAAAACTGAATTCTTTTTCCTTTTGTCAAGTTGCTTCTTTCTCTTAACTTGCCTTTTCCATTTCTATCCCACCATTTGTTTTTAGTCAACCAGGACTCAAACTTGAAAATGCTTTTGGATTTTTTTTTTTAATATACCTCAGCATGGTATCAGAGTTGCCACATTTTGTTGATTTGTGTATAAATGTGTTAGAATTGCTTACCTTCATTTTTATTGCCACCACTGTCATTACATTTTACTTTTATAAACAGTATTCTTACTAAACTCAGCACCCCTTCATAGATGGCACCCTCATAAAATCAGTTCCTTAGATACTGTAGGATTTTAATCGATAGTTACTAAATGAAATGACTCAAAATGGATGCCTTTCCCTCTGATAGTAGAGAATTAATTTGAGCATTAAGTAAATCAGTTTTTTTCCCTCCAAAATTTAATATGTAATTCTCAAAAAATAAAATTTACATTAAGGGGGAATTCTTAAATACTTAGCCCTGTGAAATTGATTGGTTGTTAAACTTCACTGGATTTACTTATAAATTTATGACCTTTTTGCTAAATGTATGTAGTTGATGTGAATTTTAAAGGCATGACTGTATTCCATAGGATTAGTAGTTATGCTTCTTAATTACTTTTCATATTCTAGTATATGCCTCCCAAGTGAGTAGCTGGAATTATAAGCCTGCACCACTGTGCTGCTTGTTCTTATACTTGTTTGGTCATTGTGTTAAACAGGATGTAATCTCAGGCCTGTCTATTATCCATAAAGGCTATCAGCGCTCCTTAGGAAAAAAAAAAAAAAAAAAGTTTACTGATATTACCAAAAGACCAAATCCAAGGAGATAACTTCCCACATTAATGCAAATATTTCATCACACCAGAACTAGGCCTCTTGATGTAAAGACCAATAAATGTTATTACCTGTCATTCTCATCTTTTATTATAGTAGGAGGAGAGAATGCAACTGGTAGGATTTTTGTACTCCACCAAGTGATTGGAGGATGCCACTAATGTGTCAATCTGTTCACAGAAATCACTGCACAGTCAGATGCTAGTGAAATTCGACAGGACTGGAAACCTACATTCCTTAGTAATGAAGAGTTTACACAATTAATGTTAGAGGTATGTCCAGATTTAATTTTTGAAAAGTTTTGTTTTCCTCAACAAAGAAATTATAGGGAGTAGTTAATTGTTACATAGTTTTAGAAGTGTTGTTAATATTGGAAGATCCTAATTTGGTGTAAATATAATAAGCTATGTATTCAATTAAAAAGTCTGTACTGAGTTCTCACCAACTACATCTAAAAAAGAATAGGATTATTATTCATCGTGTTAGATATTATATGGAATGTGTTTGTTTTAATCCATTTGAATTGCTGTGCCAAAATACTATAAACTGGGTAGCTTGTGAACAACAGAAATTTATTTTTCACAGTTTTAAAGACTGGTAATTCAAGATCAAGGCACTCTCAGACTTGAAGTCTGATGAGCTCTTGATTCCTTATTCATAGATGGTTCTTTTTTCTTTTTCTTATATATCTATCTATTTATTTTTTGGTACTGGGGATTGAACCCAGGGGTGCCTAACCACTGAGCAACATCCCAATCCCATCCCCAGCCCTTTTTATTTTTTATTTTGAGACAGATCCCCACCAAGTCGCTGAGGCCGATTTTGAACTTGGGATTCTCCTGCCGCAGCCTCTGGAGCTGCTGGGATTATATGCATGTGCCACCATGCCTGGCTTGTTGTCTTTTTTCCTGTGACTTTATGTGATGGCAGGGGCAAAGAATCTCTCTAGGGCCTCTTTTATAAGGACACTAATCAAGCCCAACCTTCAAATATACTCATATTGTAAATTAGGTTTCCACATAGGAATTTTTCAGAGGGACCCAAACATTCGGTCTATAGCAGTGTCCTACTGGGCAGTAGGCTATTTTTTTAAACCCTAAATTAAAATTTGCCTAAAATAACACAAAATAATAATAAAAGAAGAATTTTGGAAAATATAAATAGAAAAAATAAAAGTAAAATTTAAGTAGAAACTTAAAAGGAAATGAACAGATGTTCTTCTGTGACAGTTATTTGAAGAACAATTCAGAGCACTTTTGCTTATAATAACAGAACTTCATACCTCATACAACCAGTGATAATACCACAGAATTTTGAATTACTTACATTTATCAATTTTACTTTTCTACTTTTTAATCCTTCCCCATGGATAATAACATAGGTAGGTGTCATCTGGGTACACAAAGTATACAGAGATTAGTATCAAATTTCTATGAAAATTTATAATAGGAAAGAGTTGGTTTACTTTGAAGAAAAAGTTAAGGACAAGAAAACTACATGAAGTAGATACAGAATGCAAAAAAGCAGTTGAGGTGAGAATATAGAGGTTGTTAAATAATGTACTCGCCTCCTTTGGGTTTATTATTTTAGATATTAAGCATTTATCTTTATAACATATGTGTATGTAATGTCTGTATCTCAAATATCTTCATTTATTTACTAAAGTCTGAAGCAAGGTATTTTGCGAACTAGAGATTTTTTCTGCTTATACTTTAGGTGGAACAATTAATTTCTAGACTAAGTCTTTGTGTATTGTCTTATGAATATTGTCTTATGAAAATTCGTTGGAATATAAATATATTGCAAACACTTAAACCTGTTCTTTGAAACCGAAAAATAGCCAAGCACTTTGCACGTTAACTAATTGAATCCTCACAATCCTATAAAGTAGACTGTAATATTTATGTGTCATAATAAATAATATTATGAAGTAGATGTTAATATCTTTTTCACTTCCAGATAAGGAAATCAAGTACAAAGGCATTATGAAATGTGCCTAAAATCACACAACTAGTAGCTGACTCAGATGAGATTCATTGCACCGTCACTGTGGACATTGCCACCAAATTTTTCTTTTTAGTGAAAGTCAACCATGGCAAAGAACTTGTAACTGTGTAACCAGCAATTAGTTCTTTAAGTTAGTATACACTTAACTTACAAACCATAGTTCCCAATATTGTTTATGTTTTTACTCTGAAAAGGACTTTGATATTGTCCAAAAATAATGTCATACATGCTAATGTAATGTGGGTATATACATGCTAATGTCTACAACTGAAAAAGAAATAACTTTTTAAATTTTATGATAATATCCTCAGTGCAAGCGTTTAATGTGTTAGTTAGTAGTGTTAATCATAAACTGTTTACTTACCTTGCTTTGTTGGCACAAAAAATTTCTTATAAGTTAAAAAATTCATTTAATATCTACTCTCATTTATTAACATTCTTAATGTTTACCAGTAAGCTAAATTAAAAGATTATCTTCAAATATTTCTTCATAATGGAAAGATTTATCAGTTGTCAATAAGTAAGCATTAAAGAAAAAATAAACCCAAGATTCTAGAGATAATTAACATTTGTTACAGTAGCAAACATATATATTAAGAATTTTGAAAATATAATATAATTCTCTCATGATTATCCTCCTAGATTTTAGTATACATTCCTAAAAAATGTTATTTATTTTTAATGTCAAGCATTTTTATTTTTAATATGTATAACTATTAAGTAAATATACATTCTAATATTAATATGACAAAATGAAGGATATGTGTATATATATGTATTTCACTGACTCCAGATAGTTAATTTTACATGTCCAAAGTCTTTCCAGATTTGTTGATTAACTATGAAAAATTTTGATTCATAACTTAAATAGAACTGGCTCTGTTGGGGTGAAGTTCATTTGGCCAGAATATAACCTAGTTTTATTATCTTCTTGGCCAGTAATGTTGATCAGATTACAGATAAGCAGGTCACATACTATTTTCAGCAGAATTTCAGATGTAGGCTTTATCTTGGAATGTCAGAGCTTGTAGAAGAAGAGATTAGATCATTTAGTTCAACCTTTTCATTTTTAAAGATGCTCTGAGATATCGCAGCTTGTCCACAGTCAGATAGTTAATTAATGGAAGAACTGTAACTAAGGTCTTAAAATTCACTTAAAACGTACATGCTTTCTGTCTGTCTCTCTCCCATCCCTCATTGCCCCTCTTCCCCTCTCCCTTTTGTCTGTTGACTGAGAATTATTTCCTGTTGCCCTTGGAGGACTGGGAGTAGGCAAGGCAATCAGGACAGTTTAACCTGATCAGTTCTCTGCAAAATCAACTCTGTGAAGTAATCTCCCAGTATATATTTCTTGTCTCTTGGCAACTGTCAGGTCTCTCCAGTAATCTACAAGGAAAGGGCTAGTGCTCCCTGTCAGCTTCATCTTTGCTGTAGATCCACAAGGATCTTCTGTTCACTTCCCTAGAATTTGCATTCTAGTCTTCCCACAACTAAACAGTCTCTGTTGGGGTCAAGTAGATATCAAATAGGAAAACAAATGGTTTTAAGTATGAGCTCTGACCCTTTTTTCGTACAATGTGGGGGAGCCTTCATAGTCTTCATTCTGGAGATGAGCATGTTCTCTGCCTTATTGTCTTACATCTCTCTGATCATTCTCAGGGACCCTTTAGTTTTTGGTATACATGTACCTCGTGGGAAGTTTTGTCCCTTACTTAAAAGGTATGTGGACCCAGAGTCCTGTGTGTCAAGACTTTGGCAAGGTGCCATTAGAGGCTTTTCTTTTCTTAGTCTCTGCCTACTTCGAAAGAGGAAAAATTCAGGCTTTAGATCTAGAAGTGGGATTAAGTTATTAGGAGCTCTGATTTCAATTCATTCTCTTCACAGAAGAGAGCTATACTTCAATTTCTAGCAAATGACCTAATAGCAAATACATATATCATAGTAAATGTTGATTTGTTCTCAAAGGTAACACAGTCTGTCTTCACATGAGAAAAAGCACAGTTTTCTTCTTAACATCATTTTGGCCCTTACTAAAAGTAACAATAATAAGGTGATTACTAATAGTGGAATAATATTGTATTATTTTATTAAAATTTTTAAAATAATTTATAAATTGGCTTAAATTACAAGATTTCTATCCCCCTTTCCAATTAACTAAATATGGGTTTGCCTTAGCCATTCTAGAAAATAGGGATCTACTCAAAATAAGTGTTCTCTGTTGTCCAGATTTCTCTCCCAAGAGCAGAGGAGGTGGAGGAGTGTGTCTGTTTCTGTATACTCAGCAGTTACTTAGAACTAGAGGTTGCTTTCATTCCCAGGTCATAAGTTATATACTATCAGTAGTTTTTACTTGTACTATATGTTAGGTGCTTCAAATATGAAAGATGACTAAGATATTCATCATTCCTACCAAAGGTTACTATCCTGTGAGAACACTCTTTAATTAAAAAGAAATTATTTTTAACTTCTCCACTGGACCTCTCTTTTCCTTAGCCTACAGATATCCTGGTTACTGTTTTGTTGTTTAAATGCATTCCCTGATACATAATCCTCTTAAAACTATTGTTCTTTCTTCCTTTCTTCCCCTCTCAAGTTCACGAATGAGCGTGTTTTGTTAGCTTCTCATTACCCACTCCTTCTAAACTCATCATTGTCTAACTTATTTTCCTATTGACATAACTTTTGACTATCACCAAAATTCATTTCCCTATTCCTTGCCCTGTTTGATATCACCCATTTATCCTTGGTCAACTTTTTTTTTCTAGTTGTCCTAGAGACTGAACCTAGGGGTTTGTGCATGCTGGGCAAGCACTCTTATCACTAAGCTGTCTCTAGCTTTTTATTTTTTATCTTGAGACAGAATCTTGCTAAGTTGTCCAGACTGGCCTTGAATTTGACATCCTCCTATCTTAGCATCCCAAGTAACTGGGGTTACATGATATGCCACTGTGTCTGGCTTTTATCTACTTCTTTAATGACAGTGTATTCTCATCTTCTCATCCCTATATGCAGGTCATTCTTCCTAATAATTTGTTTTTGGCACGCTTCTGTCTTTTGAAGATCTCATTTCTGTTCCTAGAATTCTCAAATGAAAATACTTTGGAAAATAGGAAATGTAGGATTGCTTTGTTGTTAAGTCTTGTACCCCCTGGTCTAACATCTCTCCAAAAGAAGTTTACATTTCTCATTGTTCACCTAATCTTTTCTTCTCTTTTCCTCTTGTTAGAATTTCTTTCATAGTCTCATGAATATTTTCCCTAATTATTCTAAAAGCCACTGACTCACTTCTCTGTTCCCTCTAAATCCAATTTATGTACTTCTAGACTACTCTCTTCAAAGCACAATTCCCTAAAATGTGTTGATTTCCCATTGTGTATAGAATTAAGTCTTTGTGTCTTAATCTGGTATTCAAGGCCTTTGATGAGTTGGCTTCAACCTAGTTTTTCAGTTTAATTTCCTACTACTCCCTTCATTTTATTACCTATGTATCTCCCTACATTTCAGTCATACATTTTTCTCTGTTAACATACATATCCAAAATAATAATGATATGTTCTCTTTTGTGCTAAAGATGTGTTATTGGTGGTATGTACACTTCGGAGATGTTAACATTTTAAGCCATATTGTATATACAGTTGGATTGTGTAATGTATGCAGTGATAAAGGCAGAACATAGTCCTTATGTGTAGAAATCAGCTGTTCAGTAGGTAGAGTGATTTCCCCTCCTGAAACATTTAAAGATATATAAAAAATAAGTTTTAAGGTACTATAAAGGGGAAAGGGTAGGACAGTACTATGGCTATTTCCATAATATGTTCCTAATCATTTATCTTATTTCTGTCCTATAAAATACTTTTTTCATTTAACTGACCATTATGTTTAATTTCAGGCTCTTGATGGTTTTTTTTTAGCAATCATGACAGATGGAAGTATAATATATGTGTCAGAGAGTGTAACTTCATTACTTGAGCATTTGCCAGTGAGTATAAAAATCCTACAGTCTCTTTCTTATTTCATGTCAATTTTAAATACCCTAAAGCACCCGGAAGTAGACTTGAGAGCAGTGTTGAACAGTGATTAAGGGGTGGGGATAAAAGTTCTGAGTATATCTTTGCTGTGTTCTATCAAATCAGTCTTGACTAATCTGTGGTAACTTAATATCAACTGCATTTGAACCTCTGTTGTTTTTCCCTTCCTTATTCTAATGCTAATTTTTCAGTATTTCATTTTTGGTCAGTCTGATGAAGGTGATAAAGCACTGAGAATATTTTTAGAATAATCAGTTTTCTGCTGAGATGTTACAGTTAGGCAAACTTATAAATGATTTTCTCAAAAGAATGACTTATAAAAACATACTGAAAATAGTGGGTATAGAACTTTTTGCTGTGACAAATTAATAAGTGACCATACTCAATTCATTATCAATATAACCAAAGGTATAAAGAATTCAAAAAAAGTGTATAATTGTGATAAGGGAAGTAAATACCTAAATTGTGTTTGCTTTTTCATTCAGCATGTATTTTTTATACATCTCTTCTGTGCCAAACACTTGTTAAGTGTTCTATTGAAGTTGATGGTATTTAAAATGAATTTGCAGTTTTTATTCAATAGTTGTTATCTAAGATGAGTCTGAGATATAAATATTCTAACATTATTAATAAATTACTCTTAAAATGTCTTTCTTTTGAAAATTTTTAACAATGCATATAAACTGCTCTGCAAATATCTCTTTTAAGAGATATCTAAAAGCAGTATTTCTTTCCCTTTGATGACTGTACTGCTTCATACTTCATAAAGAGAATGGACTCTACACTTACAGCCAGGCACTGAGTGATGTACTGATATCTTTGGTTCACATAGAAAATGACTAGATTTTTACTGCTTTTCTAGGGACTTTCTTTCCAATAAGCTCAAATAGTAGGCAATGAACCCAACATCTAAAAAATGGTCTGAGCAAAGCATGAGATAACAGCATGTGAGTCAACTAGCATGGACATAGAGAAAGGTAGACCATGTGGATATTATGGGCAATTTTTTTTTTAAATTTGCATAGCAAGAAAACCCAGGGAAAGAATCCCCTTGTATGAATAAGCTATGATGTAAGTAATTGAGAATAAGTATAATTATATATTTTACATAATAAATAGTACATGTAAGTATATACTTTTAAGCCATGTAGAATTGTATTGATTTTTCCTTCATTTGTGTAACTATATAATAACCTTTTATTTAGTCATGAGAGCATCTTTAACAAAAACCTGCTTCTCAGTGGTGTCCTTGTACTCCATTCAGAATTAGAGGCCTCTGGTCTCTGTCTTGTCACTTTCTACATACTTAAGTAAACTCTCATTTTCTTTACTTGGATTGTTAGGGTAGTTGTAAGATTCATAGAAGTTCTAGTTGGTTTTTCAAAGAGACACTTGGTGATTATTTACCAAGTGGATGAAAATGAGTAGGCCACTTGATGTGCCTGTTTTTGAAAAAAACCTCTTCTTAATGACTCATTGGTGGTGGGTCTTTTCTGAGGGAAAGTTTAATTACATTTTGAAATAAGCAACATGTGACAGATCTAATTAGAATCAAGAGTTTGATCTTCAACATCCCACATTTCAATAAAAACCCTTCCAATTTCCTCATGGAATGTTAACTTTTTAATTTTAGAATCATTTTTAGGTTTACAGAAAAATTGAGAAGTTAATAGAGAGTTCCCGTCTGTCCCACACTCAGGTTCTTTTGCTGTTAATATCTTCTGGATTTTGCTTTTGTTTGTGTTATCCAAAAAATGTAGATTGACAGATGAATTTTTAGATAAGGGAGATTGTTGCTGATCCAGTGAACCCAATTCTTTCCATACTGAATTGTAATATACTTTATTACAGTTTTTTTGCTACTTCCTAATTACTGTGAATATTTTCCCTTGTATCACTGATATTGCTGAATTAAGTTTCTTGATGGGGCTGGGGATATAGCTCAGTTGGTAGAGTGCTTGCCTTGCAAGCACAAGACCCTGGGTTCAATCCCCAGCACCGCAAAAAAAATAAATAAATAAAATAAAAAATAAAAGTGATTGTTGTTTAAAAAAAAAAAAGTTTCTTGATGGTTTGAAAGCATAGACATAGCTTATTTTGAGAAAACTAATATTTGTTTAAGATCAACACAAGAAAATGATTTTCTGTTTTGCATTGTCATTAATAATTAAACTATAACAGGTGCCAAACAGAAGTTTTAAAATTTTATCCTTTCTTTGTATTTTAATATGCATACCTGTTTTGTCTAAAGGGGAATTTTGGCTTTTGCCCAGCAGAGGAGAAACTTTAGCAAATCCCTAAATTTGGCTTTAGCATTTATTATTCAGTACTATTGAAAAATTAAAACTTTCCACTTTAATGAGTGGACAGTATGACTTAAAATTTTTCAATTTAAATTTTAAATCTGATTTAAAGTTATAAGATTCTATGTAGAGGTCCTACCAAAAACTTGTTTTCTTTATCTCATACTTAGAAAATAAGTAATTTCATAATAATTAGGTGCACTTAACCTGTTATGACTAATAATCAGGCATAAATGCTTTTATTCATTTTGAGGTTAGAAACAAAATATAAGAAATATTTTTTCCTGCTCTTTCTGTTAACAAGATGGTAGAGTCACACACTTCAGTGCCAGAGGGATTTTAGAGATCATTAACCCCCAGTCCTTTATTGGTAAAAAACATGAAACCCAGGAAAACTGGACTTAATTGTACAGTAATATAGTGGAAGTGCCAGAAATACCAGGTCTAGTGTCTTACTCTACTATATACTTAAAATTTATAAAATTTACTATTTAAGGGTGATATTCTCATGCTTGCTGAAATGTGTTCCTGAGAAAGAATTTATTAGATTTTTAGCCATGTAACATAGAAGCTGATTACCCACACTGTAATCAAATAGAATCCAGGACTAAAAATTCCACTATTAAGAAACTGATATTCCTCTCATTAGCTACTTTCCATAACTCAGTAGTTTATTTTTTTAAATTTTTATTTCTTGTAATATTGGGGATTGAACCCAAGTGTTCTTTACTACTAAACTATATTCCTAGTCCTTTTTTTATTTTTTATTTTAAGACAGGGTCTTGACAAGTTGCTGAGTCTGGACTCCAATCTGTGACCTTCCTGATTCTGTCTCTTGAATTGTTGGGATTACAGGCGTGTGCCACCATGCCTGGCCATACTCAGTAGTTTAGAAAAAAAACAGTGTGTTTTAGGAAAGTTAATACAGTCTTTAGTAAGATATAGTATGCAGAAATATAATTTCATATTCTTTCAATAATTATGTGGTGGTTGCAAAGGCTAATTTGAGAGGGTTGAAATTTTTGACATTTATGCTTGTGAGAAACATAAATGTTTAAAAATTGGTTATATACAAAATACATTTTACATTTTTTCAAAGGAGCTTTCTCTCCCTCCTAAGCAGCTGTTGTGTATGGGAGTCATCTAAGTGGCCCTTATCTACCAAAGGGAAAATATAATTGGCAGTGCTTATAATTTCCACTAAATGGTAGCATTGACCTAAGGTAGAAACATGTCATATAACTAAATCATCAATACATTTACTATTTATTAAGATGGTTTAGGAATATGGAAGGATCCAGTTAGCTACTGTTTCCTTTTCTTCCCTTGGCATGGTATTTGGAAACCTAGTAGATTTCATGGTAACATCAAGTGATTAACCTCATGTTGAAACTTGAGCTACAGCAGTTAATAGAAATTTGACACTCTTCATAAATTGGCAGGAGAGGCAGAGTGGGAGAGAAGCATTGCTTGTGACCCTACTCAATTCTAGCCATTCATAATTATTTCTCTGTGAATAGAAGCATCCTATGAATTTATAGATAGAAAAGCAAGGGTAAAAATAGATTGAATCACAATTTACTCAACTATAGAAGATATAAGAAGAATAAACAACAGTAGAAAACTGTAATCATTCTCAAAATGAAAAATTTTATTCCAAATTGATCTTATTTTTCTATCAAGACTTTAAAAAATTCATATCAATGCTGATATCTTTGATATGTTATTGTCAATACAAGACATATTTCTAGCATTTCTGTTATTCAAGCATGTATTTTTAGTTTATTCCTTCAGTTCTAGGACTTTTCAGTTCTGTAGAATAATTCCTTATTAAAATATAGGTAACCATTTAGGTGTGGTTACCCATTAAACCATTATTAAGAAACCTGTTAAACCCCAAATAACTTATTATGCTAATAGCTGTTAAATGCAAGGGACAGGGTTTAATGTTCCTTGACTGGACAGGAGAAAGAGAAAGGTATAAGATAGGGGGCCCTTTTGTTCTTTATGGGGCAACAGGACATAAACATTGAAATAACAAATACTTGTAATGAGAAATGACTAATTAACATCATTCATTAATGGCAAGTAGGAAATCCTATGTAATAAGTACTAAAGAAATTTTATTCTTTTTATTGTGGATTTTGGTATTAAGGGGGTGCTTTTTTGAAAGAAATAATTTGAACTGATCTTTGAAAAATGGAGGATTACAGATATATGGCGGTAGGGAAAGGCCATTTCACTTTACGGTGTGAACTTTGAGGGCTAGAGAAAAGAGAAGGAATGTGGATGTATGGCTCATGTGGTGAATAGTAAAGCACTCCTCCCCAGCCTACCATCATTTCCAGTGGCTCTTTTGCTCTTTTTTGGTTGTTGTTATTGTTGATTTTATTTTTAAGCAACAGAGCTCTTCAAAAAAAGTGTTTATAGATGTATAAAATTACAAACAAAATAAATGCATAATGACTTTGATTGAATACAGACCTGCCTTCATGTTTTCTTCCTCCTCATCTCTCCATCCCTGCCTCCTCAGTCCTTGAGATACCCACCTCAGTATCCCTAGGATTCTTCAGGGCAATTGAAAATACAGAGAAATCAAATAGAATGGACTAGATTTAGTAGAAAATGTGAAGTCACTGGAGTTTGGTTGTCATTGGTACTTAATGATAGAATTATCCTATTCATATTATCATATTCATCTTTAATTCCATAGCCATCCCATACTGTAGGCACCCTGTTGTTTCTCAAATTATTGTTGATTAAGGAATCATAATTAAAGCCATATATTAGCAAGAATTAAAATGTTTAACATATTAGTTGCTCTTTTAGGGCAGGACTTTTTGACAGATTCCCAGAAAAGATGGAATAAAAACAAAAGGGCACATTGAACATCTGAAATGACACCCGAATCAGATCTTTCATTTAACCAGACACTGGTCCTTTGTAGTCATGTCTACCACCATCATTTAGCATAGGTTTGAATAGATGGTAAGGCTATATTTTGTAGCCAGAATTTTTGATTACCTTTCTTAGTCCTATCGTATTTTAAAATGTTCAAACTTAGCGAAACTCAGCTTTGCAAATAATACACCAGGCTTTTAGGTCATATTAATCATAGATCTGATGACACTGATGTCAGAGTCATGATTATAGTGTTAACTTTCTTCCAACTTTTCAATCTTGTTTTTTTTTAAGGTATATTCTGTTACTTGACATTTGTTGGTTTTCTTAGATAATTGAAAGTTAATCATTCATACTCCTCTTTTGTTTGATAGTGATTTTACATTTTCAAAACAAATGCTTCTTGAGTCATTAAACTATTTTATTTTTTAAAATTTATTTTTCAGTCTGATCTTGTGGATCAAAGTATATTTAATTTTATCCCAGAGGGGGAACATTCAGAGTTTTATAAAATACTCTCTACCCATCTGCTGGAAAGTGATTCATTAACTCCTGAATACTTAAAAAGTAAGTAGTAACTGTTAAGAACAAACTCAAATATTATATTTGATAGCCTTATCCTTTACTTTTGCAAGTTCGTGAAAAATAGACATGTTTAATAATTTAAAATACAGTATTATTCCATATACCCTATTGAATGCTTTTTAAATAATATGTATATATATGTATAATAGAATTGTGTTCATATTTAAATCTGAAATTTATTCCAAAGTATACTGAAATTTCATCTTGTTTGTCATAATAAATCTGACCACAACTATGCCATAAAACTGTTTTATACAGTAATGGAAATCTGACAATATCTTTTTAATTTTTGAATAAAATCATGTTGGTATTTATTGGTAGATAATTAAACCTTGTTTTCTTCATCGTTAATTAGGCAATCACACTGTGGGGGGCAAAATCTGCAAATTTGTTAAGATTATTAAATTAAAAGAAAAATTATTTACTTTTTAAATTAAACCAAATTAACTAACCTTTTATTGGGTGTATGTAATGTGCTATGCATTTGTGCTTTATCAAAAAGAACCAAAATAGTGAAAAACAGTTCTTGCCATCAAAAACCACAAAATATTTTGGTATAATCAGACATTTCTACTAGATTCATTAGGGAAATAAGCTTGACCAGTTCACAGCATTTTTTCCACTGTTACCCAGTATAAAATTCAAAATTGTTGTATCACTGTATCTGGCCAGAAGATATTAGATATCTTCTTTAATTATTTTTCATGATTTTTAAATGTTGCCTTATTTGGTAATTGTGACCTCAATCATCTTAGATCTTCTTTGTATTTAAATCCTAAAATTCTATATATTAGTGATTGTCTAAAAATTAAAATATATTTCTGTGTATCTTTTGATAAGCATGGATAGCTTTTCAGGGGAGAATTCATTTGAAGCCTAACTGTAATTGTTTATGATCAAGTTTGCCTGACAATGACCAATAGGTCATTATAATCTAATATTTAGGAGAAAGATTTGGACTGGATCTAATAGATGTAGAAGCTAATTATGTTCCTATAAATAGTATTTGAGGTAATGAAATGAACAATATTGCTTGAGGTAAATACATAAAACAAGGGTAGAAGAATTAGAAAGGGACCCTGAGAGAGATAAAGAGGGTTATCTTTATCAAAGAGACAAAGGAGAAGGAGTTGGCTTCAGAGACCCTCACAAGGACAGAATTAGCCAGAGAACTGAATCAAAATCTCTGGCATAAAGGTAGAGATGATAGGCTCCTGTTTCTAAGATCAGAGATAAGGACAGCAGTACTACTTTTTAGTATAGTAAAGTCTTAATTAAGTGGCTTGTTAATCCCCTGTTAAGCATCAAATATGCAAGTTCTTCCCCAGGGGGAAAAAAGTGTTTAACACAAGTTAAAACACAGGGGACATTACTTGGAAAGTTCAGTAGGTCATTTTTGGTCATAATGAAGATGGTACAAATGATGTGATTTATATCTAGAAAGGGAAATAAGGACAGAATTATAAAAAGCCTGATATTTTATTCTATAGAGTTTTTATTTTTTACACAGTGGAGAGCAAGTGAAGGAGATTTGGGTGGTTTTATAATCGAGGGTAGGAGGGAAGTCACTTGGATAGAAAATTTTGAAAAGGACCATACTCAGGACAAAAAAAGAAAACCGTATTATTGTTGTAATTGAAGTAAGGATGAAGAAGGAAGTATAGGAGTGTTAAGTAGGCAAACTTGGTGGGCTCAGTGTTATGCACTGGTGACCAAGCTGGGGAGGGTTTTGGGAAGATGGTGATACTTAAGTTTTTAAACCTCTTGAGTTAGATGGTAAAACCATCTAATTTGATAACAAAAGAGCATAAGTTTGATGAGGTAAGTGAAGGAAAGTGTTACTAGTCCTCGAGTGTTGAAGCAATGTGATGAAAGTAGTATTAGTCCAAGTATAGTAGGAAAAGGTGTATCAAAGGCACGAGAGTGAAGGCACAATGAATAAATGTTTCACCTACCTAGGTGCAGGGCAATTTGTGACTACTGGGTTGATGGTCCTAAGTGTTAGTTGGAAAAAGTGATTTATGAGAGTTTCCTTGGTGAAATGAAGAGCAGGGCCTGGTGAAGCATTAGCTTTGGGATATGTATAGGTAGAGAAGAGACCAAATTGATACGTAGAGGAAGTAGGGATATGGTTTGTTTAACAGAAAACAGAGGAATAGTTGATAAGGGAGGAAGGCAGGTTCAAGTTACAAGAATGAGGAAGTGTGAAATGAGGAAAATCTATTGAAGTTGACAATACAAATGTTGGTAAGCTTTAGAAGAGTAGAGGTATATGGGTGCAAGCCATGGTGCATGAGGTAAAGGGAAGTGAATGTGTGAAAACAGGATTCCTTACTGAAAGGAAAGGAGATCTGTGACACTAAAAAGATGAAAAACTCTTTGAAATGGAAGACCTGATTATATTTAAAATTATAGAAATTAAGGACCCATGACCTTTGGTTATTAGATATCTTCTTTAATCATTTTTTCATGATTTTTAAATGTTGCCTTATTTGGTAATAGTGACATCAGTCATCTTCGAGCTTCTTCGTGTTTGAATCCTTAAATTCTCTAATGTATTAACAACTATTCAAAAATAACATGTGGTGTAGACCTGGTCTTTAGAAGATAGGAACAGCTGTTCAAGGAAGAAGTAGAAACATTAGCTTTAGACTGGGAAGCAAAATCTTTCTTTGAAATTGAGTGAAAAATGAGAAAAGACAGATAAAAACAGAGAACAGTAAGTTGTTTGTGCAAGGTGAGATCATCTCCTAAAGGCACTTTACTTTTATGGACTAAATAATATGTCATTGAAGACTTCTGTTGAAAATGTGAACTTATTCAACTTTGTAATCTTATTTCATGTGATATATCACAGATACATGACTTTTTTAATCATTTATTTCAGCAAAAAATCAGTTAGAGTTCTGTTGTCACATGCTTCGAGGAACAATAGATCCAAAGGAGCCATCTACCTATGAATATGTGAGATTTATAGGAAATTTCAAATCTTTAAACAGTGGTGAGTTAAATGCTTCTCTTAGAATGTATTTTAAAACTTGATATTTTTCTGTGCTCTTAGAATACTTAGATACTTGAATACAGTAACATCTGGGTTTATTGGAATAACTAATAATACATGTTTCCTTACTATTTTAGTATCTACTGCAGCACATAATGGTTTTGAAGGAACTATACAACGCACACATAGGCCTTCTTATGAAGATAGAGTTTGTTTTGTAGCTACTGTCAGGCTAGCTACACCACAGTTCATCAAGGTATGTTTCCAATTTAATTACTCAAAGAGGAACTGTTTTTATATAATATTTTTTCTCTAGAATGACTGAATTTTCCTGCAAGCATTGAAATAGTAGAGGCTATTAAATATGCATGATTATGATTGATGATATTTCTGAAACAGTTATGAAAACACTTGCTAAATTAACTAATTTTTTAGCATATATTGCAGTTAGCCAGTGGATATGTGTCACCATTGCCCTGCTTTTGTACAAAATTTTGGGGTGCTTGGTATTTAATTCACTATCTTCAAAATCTAGGTAATTTTTGAAAGATTGTTTTTGAAATTTTCTTTTGAAATGTATAAGTGCCTTTTACTGCATATAATTTACCTTTTACTTTTTAAAATATAAGTAATTTGTTTTTATTTCCTGGGCCCAAAAAGCAGACAGTAATTAAGGAAGTGAGAAAATGAAGTGGGCTGGGGTTGTGGCTTAGTGGTAGCACACTCACCTAGTATGCATGAGGCCCTGGGTTCAAAAGGTATTGTGTCCACCTACAACTAAATAAATAAATAAATAAATAAATAAATAAATAAATAAATAAATAAATAAATTAAAATAAAATAAAACAAAATAAAAAATTAAAAAAAGAAAAAGAAATAGCTCAACAACTTAGAAGTGGCTAAAATGAAGAAACCAGCCATGATTTGGGAGACACCATGGGCTAGGACAAAGTATTGAGTTAGCAGATAGAAGATCTGAAACCAGTCTTGCTCTGCAAGTTTTGATCTTAGGAAGTAATAATAGTAGCTAACATTTGAACACTTATTGCATGCTATACATTTTTACATGCATTATCTCATTTAATTCTTATAACAGCCCTATGAGATAGATGCTATTATGAAACCCATTTTGTATATAAGGAAAATGAGGCTTAGACAAGTTTCTTCCCCAAAGTCTCTATTAAATGTCAGAACTGGAGTAATTCTTTTTCTTTCAGAGCCCTAGTCCTCGACTATTGCATTGCGCAGCAAGAGGATACTAGAGTCTAGAGTTCATGTATGTGGAGAAAATAGGATAGTAGGAAATATGGTTAGAAAAGTAAGCAAACACAAGAAATGAAATTTATTTCTGTTTTTTTCCATGCTGAAGAAATTTCAGTATGAGGATCCACAGAAGGTTTTTAGGCAAGAAAGTTACATAAACATATTTGAGTATTAGTAGAATAATTGTGGCCCCAGAATTGAAGACAAATTGAAGGCCATGGAGGCTGTTTGGGTAGATGATACCACAGTAAGTTGTCACTGATGGTGGAGATCTAAACTAAGCCATAGGAAATGGATGGGCTGGAATAGGTTTTTTTTTTTTTTTTTTTTTTTTTTTTAAATAACTTTAGAAGGTGAATTTGAAAAGATTAGTAGTGACCACTTGGATGGTAAAAGGTAAAAATGAAAGTATGTTATGAATATCAGATTTCTAGACTCTGCCATGGTGTAGGTGGGTGTTCATTAAAGAGTTGGAAAATTGTACAACTGGGTATGAGGAGTAAGACAGTTAATTTTAGGGCATACTGAGTTTGAGATGTATGGGAGTATCTGGACAGAAATATAGAACAGTAATTCAGGAGAGAAGTCTGAAGCACTAACTCTGAAGTCTGCATTTTAATATCATTTATTGCTACTTTTAAGATTTTTATTTAAGCAGGGTGTGGTGACATACCTGTAATTCCAGTGATTTGGGAGGCTGAGTGAGGCAAGAGGATTGCAAGTTAGAGGCCAGCTTCAGCAACTTAATGAAGCCCTAAGCAACTTAGAGGACCTTGTCTCAAAATAAAAATAAAAAGGACTGGGGATGTGGCTCAGTGGTAAAGTACGTCTGGGTTCAATCTCATACCAAAAGAAAAAAAAATTTTGTTTTTTTTTTAAAGGTTTTTGTTTTGTTTTGTTTTGTTTTGTTTTTGGCAAAAGTGTTCAAGTTTGAAGTGAACACTGACCTTCCCACATTCTTGATCACTGAGCTACATCTTCAGCTTGTCACGTTTTTAGTACTAAAAAATTAAATTTGTTAAAAATTTATTTAGGTAAAAGTTATCTAACAATGAGTTTTATATCTAATAATATTTAGGATTCTTCTAAGAACACAGGGAAGTATTTCTGAATTTTAATTATTGATTTATTTGTAGGAAATGTGTACTGTTGAAGAACCCAATGAAGAGTTTACATCTAGACACAGTTTAGAATGGAAGTTTCTATTTCTAGATCACAGGTAATTAACTTCATTTTTATTTGTTTTTTATTATTTTCTTTTTGGAGGTATGTATTTTTTTTTTTATTTTTAGATTCAACGTATTTTATTAATAGCTACTACAAACAGTAAGATAACTCAATTACATTACCAAGTACAAAATCAACATACAAAAATCAGTAGTTTACATATATTCAAACAATCTTTTGGAAGATTTAATGGAAGTTTTCATATATAACAGTAACAAAAATATATTAATATGTCAATAAAAATGTGAGTCCTGTTGAAAATAGAAATTAAAAATATCACTGAAGCCAAAAAAATAGCCTTTCTATAAATAGGAGGACCATATTATTGTGTAAATTAATTTGTAAATCTAACAAAATCTCCATGAAAACTTAACAGTTTTAAGATGTGTCACCTGATGCTAAATTTAGTGGGGAAAAAAAAAAAAAAACAGAAGTGGGACCAGCACTACCCAGATGTAAGTATGCTCAGATACTTAAACAGAAATTGAATGCATAAAGAGGACATCATCTCAAATCACTGGGGAAAAAAAGTAGTCAATAAATGTTATAGGGATAAGTAAAATAATATCCCTGCCTTACCTTATATACCATGATAAATTCCATATGTACCAAAGATATTTTTTAAATAATACAACCATTAAATAATAAGAAAACTTGAAAATTTTTTCTTTACAAACCTGAAGTTAGCAAGAACTATCTAACCTTTCATGACTCAAAATCCCCAAATCATAAATTATTTCAGCGGTATTTTTTGTTACATAAAAATCAATTTTTTATGGAAAGAAACATCATAAACAAATTTTTAAAAACAGACCATTAAGGGAGTTATTTACAGGTCATATCACAAAGAACTATCCTTCCTAACATAAATTGACAAAATCATAACCCTTTTGAATCATAGAAAAAGAACATAAAATTTGCTATTAATAAACAACAAGATAGTTAACTTCACTCATTAAAAAAGAGAAATGTAAATTAATTAAAACTGCAGATGAAAGACTGTTTTCTCTCTCTCCATTGGCAAAAATCCAAAGTTAGCTAACATACTCTATTGATAGGACTCTGGAGGAGAAAGCATTTTCTCATACATTCTTACAGCAGTGTGTTAAAGTCACCCAGAATAATTGTGTTATAGTCTATTGGATTCCTGGAATTGAGAAGGATTAGTTTGATGTACATGGATGTGCCATCGTTTGGGGCATAAATATTTATGATTGTTATGTCTTCCTGATTTATGGTTCCCTTAAGCAGTATGAAATGTCCTTCTTTATCCCTTCTAACCTACTTTGGCTTGAAGTCCACTTTATCTGATATAAGGATGGAAACCCCTGCTTTTTTACTGAGTCTGTGTGTGGTATGTTTTTTCTCATCCTTTCACCTTTAGTCTGTGAATGTCTTATTGTATGAGATAAGTCTCTTGAAGGCAGCATATTGTTAGATCTTTCTTTTTAATCCAGTCTGCCAGTCTATGTCTTTTGATTAATAAGTTTAGACCATTAACATTCAAGATTATTATTGAGATATGATTTGTATTCCTGGTCATTTGGGCTTTTTTTTTTTTTTTTTTTTTGGTTTTTAACTTGATTTGGTTTCTCCTTTGATTAGCTTTTCCTTTAGGGTAGTTCCTCCCTTTGCTGACCTACATTGTTGTTTTTCATTTCCTCCTCATGGAATATTTTGCTGAGAATGTTCTGTAGCATAGGCCTTCTGTTGTAAATTCTTTTAACTTTTGTTTATAATGGAAGGATTTTATTTCATCCTCAAATCTGAAGGTTAGTTTTGCTGGGTATAGGATTCTTGGTTGGCAACCATGTTCTTTCAGATCTTGAAATGTGTTGTTGCAGGCCCTTCTAGCTTTTAGGGTTGGGACTGAGAAATCTGCTGATATCCGTATTGGTTTCCCTCTATATGTAATCTTGTGCTTTTCTCTCAAAGCCTTTAAAATCCTATCTTTATTTTGGATGTTAGGCATTTTCATTATAATGTATCTTGGTGTGGATCTGTTGTAATTTTGTGCATTTGGTGTTCTGTAAGCCTCTTGTAGTTGATTTTCCATTTCATTTTTCATGTTTGGGAAATTTCCTGATATTATTTCATTGAATAGGTTGTTCATTCCTTTGGTTTGTATCTCTGTGCCTTCCTCAATCCCAATAATTCTTAAATTTGGTCTTTTCATGATGTCCCATAGTTCTTGGAGATTCCATTCATGATTTCTTACCATCTTCTCTGTTTGATCAACTTTATTTTCAAGATTAAATATTTTGTCTTCATTGTATGAGGTTCTGTTTTCCAGTTGATCCTAGTCTGCTGGTGATGTTTTCCATTGTGTTTTCTATTTGGTTTATTGTTTCCTTCATTTCAAGGATTTCTGGTTTTTTTTTTTTTTTTTTAGAATCTCTGTCTCTTTGTTAAAATGATCTTTTGCTTCCTGCAGTTGCTCTTTTAACTGTTTATTGGAGTGATCATTCACTGCCTGCATTTGTTCTCTTATCTCATCCTTTGCTTCACGAATCATTTTAATTAAGTATGTTCTGAACTCCTTTTTGACATTTCTTCTACCATGCTGTCATTGGATTCTATTAATATGGAATCTTGGTTTGTTTGGAACACTTTTTTCCCTTGTTTTTTCATGTTGTTTATGTATCTTCTCCTCTAGCCGTGCAGATCTGGGGTATTGCAGTTTCCCCCCTTATAGGCTTATAGTGACCCTACAGGTTTCCAAAATCTCTCCTTTAAGGGGGAGATCAATATTAGCAGCACCCAGTAAAGACAATATGCAGCCCGACCACATAGCCCCTGTGAAGACATTAACAATATTGTCATAATAAGCAGAGAGGATGAGTTGAATTATTATCTACAGTTTAACAGATAGATTTGCAATGAAGTCTACAATTTCTAGTGGTGGACAAAGAGGATGGGGAGGGGGGTAGAATGTAAATGTTAATGGGATAAGAAAAGAGTATATAGAAGTACTAGTACATTATTCTTCACTATTGGATTTTAAGGACAAACGTTTTTTCTAATCAAGATTTTCAAGTCCATTATCCATTTAAAAAAAATAAAGCTCCCCAAATTAATTTCTAGTTAAAATGTTTCTTGTGGGATACTTACAATGTTGATTGTTTTTCAACTTAGGGCACCACCAATAATTGGATATCTGCCATTTGAAGTTCTGGGAACATCAGGCTATGATTACTATCATGTGGATGACCTAGAAAATCTGGCAAAATGTCATGAACACTGTAAGTAAATTTTAATATTTCTGGTAAGATTAAATTTTTAAAATCATATAAACAAATCCTGTCCCATTACTGAAAGGTAGTAAAATGTAGATTTATTACAATTTTTGTAAAAATATAAAATAGGAAAAGGTTTAATTTTAACTTGATCTGATTCCCACTAGATTGATTATACACATAAAGCAAAATCTTCCATATTTAAAAAATACAAAACATTTTTCCAGTTAACTGTAAGTTGCTTACTATCTGTTAAAAGACTTCAGAACTCAAAACCTGCGGAGCATGTGCTGGGAATAAGAGTTATTTCAAACAGTGAAGTTATTTTGCTTTTGGTTAGTTAAGGGTTAAAAATCAAATGCCTCAAAGATACTGTACCTGACAGTGTATATGGGGAAAAATACCTCTGATGTGATTATTTCCTGTTGCTACCCTGAGTAAAATACAGGAATAAATCAGCAGTTGAATGGAATGCTTGAATATTTGGAACTTTATTGTATGTGAAAAGTATATAAGATTAGCAATAACTGGCTTCAGAGTTTGACACTGTGGAAGATGTGATTAATTACTTGAGACCTTAAACCAGCTCTAACAAATTGCATTTTCTTACCATTGGTGTATGTATTTTTTGAAAAATCAAGAAAATAACTACATGTAGAAATTTAAATGTAAATGAAAGTTTTTGATTTAAAAAAAACAAATTCTTTATAACTAATTATGAATCAAGGAAAAAATTTTTTTTTCTTTTCAGTAATGCAATATGGAAAAGGCAAATCATGTTATTATAGGTTCCTGACCAAAGGGCAACAGTGGATTTGGCTTCAAACTCATTATTATATCACTTATCATCAGTGGAATTCAAGGCCAGAGTTTATTGTTTGTACTCACACTGTAGTAAGGTAATAATTCTTTCAGAGAAATTCTGAATTATAGTAATATTCTTTAATGATTGTGGCAATATAATTTTTATGCATGGCATAGTATTAAAGTTTCTAAATCACAGTTAACGTTCATTTTTTTAATGTGTCAGTGAACTACAAAGTAATCTTTTTCTTTCAGTATATTATTAAATTTCCTTAGGCATTATATAGAAATGTCAGATGGGTAGTAGATATATAATGCTTGACATAAGTTCTGTGCTTTACAGCAGAATTCATACTGCCATGTATGTACCAAAGTCAGTTATGCAAAGGGAAAACTGGGAAGAGCATACTCTTCCATTTTTTAGTTCCTCTTAATTTATTTACATACTGTGTTGTTACAGTCATTCATAGTAGCATATAAAATTTTGATATACCTAGAAAAATGCAAATTGAGTTAAGAGTACATTGTAGGCATGTTTCAGGTTTGTGTAGTACTTAGAAAATGGTCTAGAATTAGTGAAGAGTAAGTGAAACATAACAAACACTGAATGGTTGCAACTCTTCAGTATCTTAGTGAATGAACAAACACTAAAATTTGATTTTTTTTTTCCGTTTGTAGTTATGCAGAAGTTAGGGCTGAAAGACGACGAGAACTTGGCATTGAAGAGTCTCTTCCTGAGACAGCTGCTGACAAAGTATGTTTCTTATAGTCTTTTAAAAATGTAATTACTTAATTTCTTGTCAGTGAAACACCTAACTCAATAATTAGTAAGAAATTGTTTCTCAAGTACTTCCTTTTCTCAATTATGACAATATGTTTATACTTTACTGTTTACTTTCATTTTTCATTTAACATTTTAAAATTTCATTTTCTTCTAAATAAGAATTGAAGGGCTTACCATTTAGCAATAATAAGGCGAGAGACATCTAATATCTCAGATTAAACTACTGTTATTTGTTACCTTCGATGTGCTAGACTCTGGTTTGATTCTTCATATGAATTATGAAATATACGTCACTCTTTAGACATCCTTAATCTCATAAGTAATATCCCCATTATGAAACTTCTGAAACTCAGATTTCAAGGGGAGGGGTGAACCTGCCCTTCATGATTCATGACAGAAATTTTAGTCAGAATTTGAACTCTGGTTTCTTACTTTTGATCATGTTGAAGTATAGTGTATTAATTTTTTATTTCTATATAACAGATTTCTGCAGAACTTAGTGATATAAAATAACACACATTTACTATCTCTTAGTTCATAGGAGTCAGGAATCCAGTCACAGTTTAGCTGGGTCTTCCACTTGAGGATCCATCAGAAGGCTACAGTCCTCTCAAGTTCCACTAAGGCACCATTTATTTCCACTTCATTCAGTGATTATTTTCATGATTGTTCCTTATGGGCAGTTGGACTGACGGCCTTGGTTAGTTGCTGGCCACACTCCACTCTCATTTTCTTTACAGGTGACCCTTTCCATCTGAGCAAGCATGCAAGAAAATACAGGGAGAGAAATACCAGGAAGATGAACTTAAAAGTTTTTGCTCTTTAAGATGAGAGAAATAATAGCATGTTTGTATACTAACAATGATCTGATAGAGTAAGAAAAGTTGATGAGAGAGAAAGAGATATAGAAATGCTAGAGCGGTGTTTCGAGTTGGTGGGAGAAGATGGGATCTAGAACACAAGTGGAAAAATCAGGTTTAGCTAGGGGGACAGATTATTTGCCCCTGGCAGGAGTTGGTAACCTATGGCCTGTAGGCCAAATCTGACCCTCTGATTGGTTTTCTAATGCCCACAAACTACAAATGTTTTTATATTTAAGTGGTTGAAAACAAAATCAAAAGAATAATGCTTTATGACATATGAAAAGTATATCAAATTCAAATTCTATTGTTCATAAATGATATAACCACACACATCCACTTATATATTGTCTGTGGCTGTGTTTGTACTGCAATAGCAGCATTGAATAGTTGTGACAGAGACTGTATGGCCCACAGAACCTAAGAGTTTGACTCTCTGAAAGAACCAATAAATGTTACAGAAAGGATTGACTGATCCCTGATTTATAGCAACATGAAGAAGGATAGATATGTAAGTATCACATTGAAATGAAAACAATGCCAGATTGTGTTTTTTCTGCCATGTTCTGCTTTATAGGAGCAGTTATGGGAGAAGTAAAAAAAATTGGGTTTAACCAACACTGAGAATTTTTGCCAAGGAAGTGTGATAAAGGGACATAGGAGCTAGGGAATTCAAGATGCATACATAGTTATAAAAATTAGCCATTAATTTAAGCTGGATAAAGAGAGGAGGGAAGACACAAAGGGAGAATGTGATTGTGGAAATATGGTAGAATACAGGTATTATAGGTTCATTTAAGACAAAGGATTATTGGAATTGAGATACTAAAGGGAATAAGTAGGAAATATGACAATTGTGGTCAGAGAATAAGGTGATTGCAACTGAGATTATGGAAGGTTTATTCTTATTGGTAACGACTCTAGTATATGACTAAGAATCAGTAGCCGAGGCCTGGAGGAAGCGGAGATCTTTGGAGGAGAATACAATAAGGAAGAGAAAGGTGGTAATATTGAATATGTTCCTATAAATAACCTTGGGATTAATAGTTAATGAGGGAAATAACTGAGCCAGAATGTAAAATTTAATTGCTGGAAAGTGACCACAAGGTTAGTATATAACTGTGAGAGATGGAGCATGTGATATAATGTTAGTTTCAGAGGAGTGAATTTGGGGAAAGGAGAAACGGGAAGTGGTCTGGAACCATCAATAGAGGAGCTGTGATCTGAGAGTTGTAAGAGAAAATAGCCACTGGCACAATTTGGATTTTAGTTAGAGCAAGCCTGGGAAGGAGTGTTCAGAGCTGAGGTTGAGAATACAGAGCATTTTTTAAATTGTAGACACTGAATGCAGGCAGGAGGTTTCAAAGGCTAGGAAACAGTGGAAGTGGGAGACAAAATAGAGGATATGAAGAACTGAATGAATAGTAGTTAGGGTAGAGAAAACAAAGCTTTGGGTGATATCACTCCTCGTTTGTTCTCCTAAGCACAAGTAACTTTAAGATCATATTATTTCTGTGTGTGTCTGAGTATATACAGATTTACATATATGTATACATACATATATTGTGCCCCTTTTAAGTAGCTCTCCTACAGTAAGAATAGGTACTTATCCTTTTTTATTGCTGCATATGAGCATTTTTGATAGGACAATTTGCTCTATTATATTCAGGAGGAATAGAAGATGAGTATACTAGTATGCATACTATATTAGTAGATAAGGTTATATATTTTTAAGGTTATATTTTTGATGGTGGCAAGATAAGTGTTCTCACTTATATAAGTCAGGGCTGAGATAGGGAGACAGAGATTTAAGAACATTGAAAACGCATGGGATAATTGCGAAGGGTAGGAAAGTGAGCCCACCATAAATAATGCTGTTATCTAGTATTGTGTGTCTGTTTGAAGTTCATGATAGTTTTGGTCAGACTGCAGTTGTTCCTAGAGGAACCTTTGAGCAGTTGAATTAGAAGAATAAAAGAGTATGACTTAAAGTGGTATTTTAATTTGTTTTCTTAGAGGTGCTACAATGTTTGTTGATGCCAAGGCAGAGATTGAGTGATGAAAGTGTAGGGGTAGGGAAAAAGGTTACTAGAGACAGTATAAGAGAGGATATTGGATGATTCTCCTTATGGATATTGAAATTTTAGAGAAAAGTCAGAATTGGAGTAAAGATTTTGAGCCATTAAATGCTAAGTTCCAAAGATCTTTACTGTACTATGTATATAAAGTATATGTTATCTTTTGGTACATTTTCTTTCTTAATGTGGTAAGAAACAACATTGAAAGGGTACGGTTTGGTGTAATTAAGTATATTCCCACTGTTGTACAGTTATCACTGCCATCCATGCCCACAATTTCTTTATCTTCTCAAACTGAAACTCCATACCCATTAAACAACTTCTCATTTTCCTCTACACCCAGCTCTTGGCAGCCACCATTTTACTTTGTGTTTTTTAATTTGCCTACTCTAAGTACTTCATATGAGTAGAATCATACAATGTTTGTCCTTTCGTGCTGACCTTTTTCATTTGGCATACTGTTCTCTGAGTTGATTATGTTGTAGCATGTGTCAGAATCCCCTTCCTTTTTAAAGCTGGGTAATGTTTCATGGTATGCACATAGCATGTTTTGCTAAAGGTTGCTATTACCTTTTAGTCGTCGTGATTAATGTTGCCGTGAGCATAGATGTGCAAATAGCTATTTGAGTTCGTGCTTTCATCTCTTTTGGATATGTGCCCAGAAGTAGAATTGCTGGATCATATGATAATTCTACATTTAAATTTTGGAGGAAGTGCCATGCTGTTTTCCATAGTGACTGTGCCAGTTTTACGTTTCTGCCATCAAGGCACAGGAATTTAATTTTTTCACATTCTTGCTCACACTGATTATTTTATTTTTTGATAGTGGCCATTCTAATGGGTATGAGGTATTATCTCACTGTGGTTTTAATTTGCATTTCCCTGATTAGTGAGGCTAAATACCTTCTCCTGTGCTTATTAACCATTTATTTGTACATCTTCTTTGGAGAAGTATTTATTTTGTGCTTTGCCCATTTTTTAATTGAGTCATTTATTTTTCATTGTTTAGTTACAGGAGTTCTTTATACATTCTGTGTATCAACTCCTTATCAGATTATAATTTGAAAGTATCTCCTCCTACTCTGGATTATTTTTTTACTCTGTTCATAGTGTCATAGTGATGTATTTCATCGTGGTTAAAGTCAGTTTATTGGCAAATCCTATATCATGAAATCTTTTCCCAATGTTTTCTTCAAGAGTTTTATCATTTTAGCTCTCAATGCTTAGGTCTTTGATCCATTTTGAATTTAATTTTTGTGTATGATGTAAGATAAGGTGGAGTCCAACTTCAATCATTTTGCTGTTTCTTTGAATAGAGAATGAAACCCAAACTCATTCTTTACAAAATAAGTTCTCAAGCCACGTGTGATGACACATACCTATAATCCCAGCCACTGGGGAAGAGGAGGCAGAGGAATACAAATTCTAGGCCCCTTGAGCAAACTAGACCTTAAAATAGAAAAATTAAAAGGGTTAGGTATATAACTCAGTGGTAAAAGGCCCCTGGGTTTAATTCCATTTGTCCCCACTAAAAATTTTTTTAAAAAAATTGTTTTTGGATCTTCAACTCTACTACAAAGCAATAGTAACAAAAACGGCATGGTATTGGTACCAAAATAGAAAGGTGGATCAATGGTACAGAATAGAGGACACGGATACAAACCCAAATAAATACGATTTTCTCATACTAGACAAAGGGGCCAAAAATATGCAATGGAGAAAAGATAGCCTCTTCAACAAATGGTGCTGGGAGAATTGGAAATCCATATGCAACAGAATGAAACTAAACCCATATCTCTCACCATGCACGAAACTAAACTCAAAATGGATTAAGGATCTCGGAATCAGACCAGAGACCTTGCATCTTATAGAAGAAAAAGTAGGTCCAGAGCTTCAACATGTCGGCTTAGGACCAGACTTCCTCAACAGGACTCCCATAGCACAAGAAATAAAAGCAAGAATTAATAACTGGGATAGATTCAAACTAAAAAGCTTTCTCTCAGCAAAGGAAACTATCAGCAATGCGAAGAAAGAGCCTACAGAGTAGGAGAAAATCTTTGCCAATCATACTTCAGATAGAGCACTAATCTCCAGAATCTATAAAGAACTCAAAAAACTCTACACCAAGAATGCAAATAATCCAATTGACAAATGGGCTAAGGAAATGAATAGACACTTCACAGAAGAAGATCTATAAGCAATCAACAAACATATGGAAAAATGTTCAACATCTCTAGTAATAAGAGAAATGCAAATCAAAACCACCCTAAAATTCCATCTCACCCCAATTAGAATGGCGATTATCAAGAATACAAGCAACAACAGGTGTTGGCGAGGATGTGGGGAGAAAGGTACACTCATACATTGCTGGTGGGGCTGCAAATTAGTGCAGCCACTCTGGAAAGCAGTGTGGAGACTCCTTAGAAAACTTGGAATGGAACCACCATTTGACCCAGCTATCCCACTCCTTGGCCTATACCCAAAGGACTTAAAATCAGCATATTACAGAGATACAGCCACATCAGTGTTCATAGCTGCTCAGTTCACAATAGCCAGATTGTGGAACCAACCTAGATGTCCTTCAATTGATGAATGAATAAAGAAACTGTGGTATATATATACAATGGAATATTACTCAGCCATAAAGAATGATAAAATTATGGCATTTGCAGGCAAATGGATGAAACTGGAGAATATCATGCTAAGTGAGATAAGCCAATCTCAAAAAACCAAAGGACGAATGATATCGCTAATAAGTGGATGATGACACATAATGGGGGGTGGGAGGGGTTAGTTAGGGTTAGAGTTAGGGTTAGGGAGGGGGGCAAGAATGGAGGAAGGAAGGACTGTATAGAGGGAAAAGAGGGGTGGGAGGAGTGGGGGGAAGGAGAAAAAATAACAGAATGAATCAAACAATATTACCCTATGTAAATTTATGATTACACAAATGGTATGCCTTTACGCCATGTACAAACAGAGAAACAACATGTATCCCATTTGTTTACAATAAAAAAAAAAAAGATTGTTTTTGGTACTGGCGATTGAACTCAGGGACCCTCTACCACTGAGCTACATCCCCAGTCCTTTTTATTTTTTATTTTGAGACAGGGTCTCACAAAGGTCACTTAGGGTCTCCTAATTTGCTGAGACTGGCTGGCCTTGAACTTGTGATTCTCCTACCTTAGTCTCCTGAGTTGAAAATTTCTTACTTCTTTACGTACTATATACATAGATAGTTTTGCCTTATTTTAATTTTTTTGTTAGCAAGTAATATTTCTAATTTGAGATTTCTATACTGAACCTCAAGAAAACATTTGTCTCCTTAGAGCCAAGATTCTGGGTCTGATAATCGCATAAACACGGTCAGTCTCAAGGAAGCATTGGAAAGATTTGATCACAGTCCAACCCCTTCTGCCTCCTCTCGGAGTTCAAGAAAATCATCTCACACAGCCGTCTCAGACCCTTCCTGTGAGTACCTTAGCTTAAACTGACATTAAAGGGAGTACTACTAAATTGTTTGTGTTAATAGTTATCAGCTTTATTTGTCAAATGCTTCTTTAAAATTATAATTTATTTTCATAATTTTGGAGTATATTAACCTTTCCAGTGAGTTAAGAGGTGCAGTGCTCACTGTAGCAAAGAACTAAGATCATTAAGTGACCTGTAAAATAATGTAGGTTATAATGTTGTTATTGTTAAAATCATCCCTCAAAAAGAAAACAAAACTATTTTTTTTTTACTGTAAAGCTAGCAAGTATTCTTTAAGTTTGTTTTTTAAAAAAAATTTTGTAGTGTTTTACCTTTATGAAGACATGCTTAATTGTCCTTACATTAAGGACATTAAGGACATTACATTAAGAGGGTTGGCCCTCTACATCAGTGGTTCTGTCTGTAGAGTCAACCAACTGAACATAGAAAATGGTAAAAAAAAAAAAAAAAAAAATTGTATCTGGGCTGGGTTGTGACTCAGTGGTAGAGTAGCTTGCCTTACATGTGTGAGGCACTGGGTTTGATCCTCAGCACCACATAAAAAAAATAAAAAAATAAAATAAAGGTATTGTGTCCATCTACACTAAAAATATTTTTAAAAAATTATATCTGTATTGAACATGAACAGACTTCTTTTTATTGTCATTATTCCTAAATAATAGAATACATCAAATATTTACATAGTTTTCCATTGTTTTAGGTACTATAAGTAATTAGAGGTGATTTAAAGAACTTACAAGGATGTACATAGGTTATGTGCAAATACGACATCATTTTATATATGGGGTTTTTCAGCATCACAGATTTTGGTATCCACAGGGAGTTCTGGAACCAATCCTTTGTGAATACTCAGGGAATGACTAGTAACTATTTTTAGGTTGAAATTTTTCCTGTTTTTATGTATTTTCTTTATCTTTAAAGAAGATAGAAGTAGTTGAAATGAATCTCATAGTCATGGGCTTTTCTTTTATTGATTGATTTAGAAAACCAACTACAAACCATTTTTATTCACTGAAGTACATTTTGAGATTGATCTTTGAAAACTGTATTTTTAAATATTAATGCTATTATATTTTTATTGACTAACTTCAGCAACACCAACAAAGATCCCGACAGATACTAGCACTCCTCCCAGACAGCATTTACCAGCTCATGAAAAGATGGCACAAAGGAGATCATCATTTAGTAGCCAGGTAAGCTCCATAGTTAATATTCTTTCGAATAAAGATTGATTAAAAGGAAAAATTACCTAAGTGTTCATAAATTCATCAATTCATTATGTCTTTCTGTCAAGATCAAAATAGTTGTTGGTATATGACACTCAAGATTTTTCTCTTATTTTCAAAGTGGTTATACATCTAAATCATTTTTGTTATTTTTCAGATGAAGTATTAGGGGTTTTTTTGTTGTTTGTTTTCAATTGTGAACAACTGATAATTGAGAGAACCATTTATATCTACATTCAGATATTAATCACCTTTTGTTAACTCCAGCCAGCTTCTGAGACCTCACACAAGGTACTGTGGCAGGTGCCTTGGAAGATAAAGGATAAATAGGGAAAAGACCTTTCCAGTGTAGAGAGGGAGACATACCTGTACTCAGTTACAAAGTATGAGGCACATTGTAAGTTCAGTGATCAATATATTGTCTGTATATTGCTGGTGGAAGTACTCATGTTTGGGAATGAGTATCACTTCAGTGATATTTTTTATTTTCTTCTAGTCCATAAATTCCCAGTCTGTTGGTCCATCATTAACACAGCCAGTGATGTCTCAAACTGCAAATTTACCAATTCCACAAGGCATGTCCCAGGTATTTTTTGTTCTTTTGTTTGTTTGTTTGTTTTAATTGAGTATTTACAATGATAAATTGGTTTTAAGTGAATATGATTAAATTTGTAAAGTTTTACCTATATATTTAAAATAAATATAACTATTATAAGTGTGTATATATATACATATATATGTAAGTACACGTGCATATTTATTTACACTTACAGATGCAATGAATCTTAACTAGGGGCATTTAGAATATCTGAGGACATTTTTGTTTGATATAATGATTATGGAGTACTGCTGGCCCTTAGTGGACATGGACCAGAGGTGCTAAATGTCTTTTGGGATTAGGACAGTTTTGTATAACAAAGAAGTATACTGTTTAATATACCATAACACCTCTCCCTCTATTGAAAAACTATAGATATGAAGACATAATGGTGAAATGTAACAGTTTATTTTGTTCTTCCTTTGGATGTTGGAAGAATTGAGTAACTTTAGTTATATATTAATTTATTCATTCATATATAGGATATTTATTGTTTTCCTGGGTGTAGCAAGGTGTTTATAACATTTATATTGTCTATACTAAAAGGCTATTACATCTAAAGGGAAAAAATGTTAACTATGATACTATTGTATAGTCTGTGTACATCATGTAGACCCTAATGCAGCCTAAGGAAGTGAAAAAAAAAACTTTCTAGAATTGTTGTCTGGCCCACAACCCAAAGAAAGTCTAACTACGTATATAAATAAGCAAAACAAAGGTGATTCCAAAAGTGATGCTGTTATCTTGATCATAACGTTTTAACTTGTGATTTATCATTTGTTCAGTGCCTCAGATACATTAAGAATATTACTGTAGTAATAAATATAAAATATATGACTGTTTTGGCATTAAATATTTTTTATAATTCTGATTCCTAGCTCTACATTATCATATAAGGACATTATAACATCTATTGATAGGTATTACCTTTAGTCACAACAGTTTTTAATCAGCAAATATTTAGTCCTTAAATTCTATTTGTCAGAAGCTATTTTAGCACCTGAGATTAAATAACACACTACTGAATGATGAATGGATAGCAGAAGAAATCAAGGGTGAAATGAAAAAGTACTTAAGAGGTAAATGAGAGTTGTGATATAACATATCAAATCTCTGGGATACTATGAAGATGGTTCTAAGAGGAAAGTTCATAGCATTGAGTTCATTCATTAAAAGAATAGAAAGACACAAAATAAATAACCTAATATTATGTCTAAGACCCTGGAAAAAGAAAATCAAATCAACACCAAAATCGGTAGAAAACAGGAAATTAGAGCTGAAATCAATGAAATTGAAATAAAAACAAATCAAAAAATCAACAAAGTAAAAAGTTGGTTCTTTGAAATAATAAAATTGATAAACCCTTTAGCCAAGCTAACCAAAAGAAAGAGGGAAAAACTCAGTATTAAAATTTGTAGGACCAGGACTGGAGATATAGCTCAGTTAGTAGAGTGCTTGCCTCACATGCCCAAGACCCTGGGATACTAGCACCACAAAAAAAAAAAAAAAAAAAAAAAAAATCTGTGGGACTGGGGTTGTGGCTCAGTGGTAGAGCACTTGCCTAGCATGTTTGAGGCACTGGGTTCAATTCGCAGCACCACATATAAAGAAATAAATAAAATAAAGGTCTATCAACATCTAAAAAAATTTTTTTAAAAGTATGTGATGAAAAAGGAAATATCACCACAGACACTACTGAAATACAGAGGATAATCAGATACTATTTTGAAAATTTATACTCCAGTCAATTAGAAAATCTTGAATATATCAACAGATTTTTAGAGACATATGACCTACCCATGTAGAACCAGGAAGACATCGAAAATTTAAACTTCAAGTAATGGAATTGAAGATTGCACCAAAAGCCTACCAACAAAGAGAAGCCCAGTACTGGATGTATTCTCAGCCAAGTTCTACCAGACCTTGAAAGAAGAGCCAACATCAATCTTCCTCAAATTGTTCCATGAAATAGAAAAGGAGGGAACACTTCCAAAATCATTCTGTGAAGCTAGTATCACACTGATGCCAAAACCAGACAAAAAGACTCATCAAGGAAAGAAAACTTTAGGCCTATATCACTGATGAACATAGATGCAAAAATTCTTAATAAAATATTGGCAAATCTCATACAAAACATTAAAAAGATACTGCACCAGGATCAAACTGGGTGTCATCCCAGGAATACAAGGTTGGTTCAACATACAGAAATGAATAAATGTAATTCACCACATAAATAGACTTAAAGACAAGAACCGCATGGTTATCTCAATAGATGCAGAAAAAAACATTTGAAACAATACAGCATCCATTCATGTCCAAAATACTAGAAAAACTAGGAATAGTAGGAACATACCTCAACATTGTAAAAGCTATGTACAACAAACTCAAGGCTAGTGTCATTTTAAATGGAGAAAACTCCATTTAAAGGAAAAGAACATTCCCTCTAAAAACTGGAACAAGGCAGGGATGCCGTTTCACCACTTGTATTCAACATAATCCTGGAAACTCTAGCTAAACAGGCAAAAGAAATTAAAGAGCTATAGATAGGAAAAGAAGAACTCAAACTATCCCTATTTGCTGACAACATGATCCTATATTTAGAAGACCCAAAAAACTTCTAGAACTCATAAATGGATTCAGCAAAGTAGCACTATACAAAATTAACACCCATAAGTCACATTCCTATATACCAATGATGAATCAACTAAAAGAGAAATTAGGAAAGCTATCCCATTCATAATCCTCCAAAAAAATAAAATATCTGGAATCAGTCTTAACAAAAGAGGTGAAAGACCTCTACAATGAAAACTATAGAGCACTAACGAAAGAAATTAAAGAAGACGTTAGAAGGTGAAAAGACCTCCCATATTCTTGATAGAATTAATATTGTCAAAATGGCCATATGACCCAAAGCACTGTAAAGATTTAGTGCAATTCCTATTAAAATCTCAATGACATTTTTCATAGAAATAGAAAAAGCAGTCAGGAAATTCATTTGGAAAAATAAGAGGCCCAGAATAGCCATAGCAATCCTTAGCAAGAAAAGTGAAGCAGGAGGCATACAATACCAGACCTTAAATTATACTGCAGAGTTAGAGTAACCAAAATAACATGGCACCAAAACAGGCATGAAGACCAGTGGAATAGAATAGAAGACACAGAGAAACCCACATAAATATAGTAATACTAGACAAAGGCGCCAGAAAAAATACATTGGAGAAAAGATAAGCTCTTTAACAAGTGGTGCTGGGAAAACTGGAAATTTTTATATAGTAGAAGGAAATTCAACCCTTCTCACCCTGCATAAAACTCAACTCCAAGTGGATTAAAGACTATATATTAGACCAGAAACCCTCCCATCTGCTAGAAGAAAATGTAGGCCTAACACTCCAACTTGTCAGCTTAGGAACCAGCTTCCTCAACAAGACTACTAAAATGCAAGAAGTAAAATAAAAAATCAGTAAATAGGATGGTATCAAACTAAAGAGCTTCTTCACAGCAAAGGTACTGTCAAGAGCATGAAGAGACAGCATACAGAACAGGAGAACATCTTTGCCACGAGCACCTCAGATAAGATGTTAATTTCCAGAATATACAAAGAACTCAAAAAACTTACACCAAAAAAGAAGCAAATAGTCCAGTCAATAAATGGGAAAAGGAACTAAACAGACACTTCTCAAAGAACAAATATGAATAGTCAATAAATATGAATAGTCAACAAATACATGAAAAAATAAATGTTCGACATCTCTAACAGAGAAATGTAAATTAAAACTACACTGATGTTTCACCTCATTCAAAACAGAATGGCAATTATCAAGAATACAAACAACAATAAATGTGGGGAAAAAGGGTACACTCATACATTGCTGGTGGGACTGCAAATTGGTGCAGCCACTCTGGAAAGCAATATAGAGATTCCTCAAAAAACTAGGAATGGAACCACCATTTGACTCAGTTACCCCCCTTCTTAGTATATATCCAAAGGATTTAAGATCTGCATACTACAGTGACACAACTACATCAATGTTTATAGCAGCTCAATTCCCAGTAGCTACACTATGGAACCAGCCTAGGTGCCCTTTGGTAGATGAATGGATAAAGAAAATGTGGTGTCTATACACAATGGAAGTTACCCAGCCATAAAGAATAACTTTATGACATTTGCCCACCAGTGGATGGAACTGCAGGCTATCAGCTAAGTGAAATTAGCCAACACCAAAAAAACCAAAGGTCAAATGTTCTTTTTGATATGTGGATGCTAACCTACAAGAGGGGTGGTGTGGGAAGAATAGAAGTTCAGTAGATTAGACAAGGAGAAATGAAGAGAAGGGGAGGGAGGATAGGAATAGGAATAATCTGACATAAGTTTCCTATCTACATATAAATATATCACAGTGAATCTTAACATTGTATACATTCACAAGACTTTGATCCTAGTTAGAATAAGGTATAGTCCATGTTTATATAAATGTATCAAAATAGATTGCACTGTCATGTATAACTAAAAAGAACAAAAAAATTTTTTTAAATGCTATTTGTCTTCAAGTACTAACAGATTTTTTGTGCAAATATTTAGCTATACTTTCAATATTATAAATTCTTTAATCTCAAGATTCTGATTAAGCATTTCTTTTTTAAAAATATTTTTAGTTGTAGATGGGCATAATATCTTTATTTTATTTATTTTATTTATATATTTATTTATTTTTATGTGGTGCTGAGGATCAAACCCAGTGCCTCTCATGTGCTAGGCAAGTGCTCTACCACTGAGCAACCAGCCCAGCATTCCTTAACACAGGAATATTTTCATGAAATAAATAATACATTATGTCAAACATACTAGCAAACATTCAAATTTCACTTTCATTCACTAATATACTTGGTCTTTTCATTTTGCAGTTTTATTTCCCATTATCCTAAGTTTTGTGTTTGTTTCTGTGTACTTAATAGAAGTCCATAAAATGGTGAAAACATAATGTTACCTACAGGTTCAAATAACTTTAGTTAAAATATATTGTATAACATAACATATTCCAACTAATATGAAAAAGACATGAGGCAGTTGCAGTTAAGGTACTAAATTTGTAATATTTTCTCAAACCTAGTAAAATCTATTATATATTATGGTCTGGTGTTTGTCACCTATGGAAGTCAAGTTTGTATACTTTGGAAATTAGTATTCAGTATCCTTAATAGCAAACTTTTGAAGATAGGGTAAAAAGGCATGGGATGCACCATTTCTCCCTTTTAGATGCAGTTCACTATAGGAGAATATTTTAAAATAGATTTTCAATAAGTTGAATTTTTCTGCCCTTACACTATATCATGTACTGAATATTCATGGAAACAATCAAATGAGCTTGTTGTGACTTAAGGGGTGAATTACCAAATGTGGCTAAATTATAAGCAGTAGAAGATAGGAGCTATTTATTACTTGGGTTGAAAACATAGAGAAATAAGTAAATTGAAAACCCTGGAAGTAGAGTAACTTTGTTTTCCTGCATAATGCATGCATTCATTCATAATTTCTTAGTCTTTAAAAGCTTGTTTTAAACTTGTCTGGTGATGATGTTAGTTTAAAATATGAGTGAAACAGTAATGTTAGTTTTCTGTCAGATTTTTGTAGCTCTGGGTACTTCTACTGAATGCAAGTAAAAGGACATTGTAGATATGACAGAATTTCATATGAATGAATTCTAGGTATAGGCTCCATTTCCACATGGTGAAGAATAGACATAAGAAGAAACTTGTTCTAGTAAGTGACTGAGCCACAATAATGAACTCAGGTCTTCTAACTCCAGGCATACTTATAAACATTCAAGATCTACTCAGAATTCAGAAGCAAACCAGAAATTTGAACAAGGATAATATTAAAAAAGTAGTAACTAAGAAAAGAGAATCTAAAGAATACAGAAATTGGAAATGTAGACAGCAGCCACTAACTAGAAGTCAGGGAGAGCACCCAAGGAAGACAGACTTGAAAGATTCCCCGCAACCTAGTAAACATCTCTTCCCCTATGCCATACTGGGAGTCCTCTCTCTTTGTGGGGAAGCATGGCTATAGCCATTGGATGACAGAAAAGTTCAAGTAGCTTCCACAAAGAAGGTCTGGAGAGCAGGAAGTCACCTGCTGTGGAAACTTTGCAGCCCACTAAGATATCCTTGAAACTACTGGATAGCTGCCTGCTGAGGTGCTTATGAGACTCACTGACATAAGAACAAGAAGGAAAAGCACCGGAAGCAGGAAAATAAGCACCTTTCTTTGCAGTGCCGTCCAGGACCATCTGCTGACGTGGCTAATTTGTGCCTGCCAGCAAAGGAGAAGTATTTTTAAAGTCCCATCGCCAGTGTCACAAAGTAAAGATGACAGATTAGGAGTTGAGAGGCAATATATGATAACTGGCATAACATTCTTAACTCATGATATACTACTTACTTTTCACATTGCACAATTAAAAGGAGCAAGCACTTCTAAAATATTTTATGCTTTTTTCCCACATGTGGTACTTCAGTTTCAGTTTTCAGCACAGCTAGGAGCCATGCAGCATCTGAAAGACCAGTTGGAGCAACGAACACGGATGATAGAGGCAAATATTCATCGGCAACAAGAAGAACTAAGGAAAATTCAAGAACAACTTCAAATGGTCCATGGTCAAGGACTGCAGGCAAGTTCATGTATTTGAGGGCAAAGGAAGTATGCTGTTCATATTTTGGTTTGATAGGAATTTGGCCTTTCTTAATGAAAAGCAAGATACAAGTGATGCATTTCCCAGGTTCCATTTCATAAACCATTCGTTACATGCTCAATATGATTATATTTACAGTTTCCAAAGATACTCATTCCTAAGAGTATTTCCACCAGCATCCTTGTCTTTCCAGATAACTGAAATCCAAATTTTCATAAGTTCAAATGCTTAATAGAAAAGCTATGGAACTGGGGTTGTGGCTCAATGGCAGAGCACTTGCCTGGCATGTGTGAGGCCCTGAGTTCAATTCTCAGCACCACATATAAATAAGTAAATAAAATAAAGGTTCATCAACATCTAAAAAATTTTTTTTAAAAAGTTGTATTTTAAAAAAGCTTTAAGATGCAGAATTTATAAGTAATAGTTTTAATAAAATACCAATAGGTATGATTTGTATTTGTCTTACTCAGCCAACCAACAGGACCACTCTAGGTGACTAGAACTTTGGTAAAGAAAAACTTTAAATGAATTACTTCTGTCTAATTTCATAAATTATAAATGATGGGTGATATAAAGCCACTAGTCTGCAGATGTTTGAGTGGCACTGAGTTACACATTTTCTAACAACTGGAAACATGATAGGTTAGGATGACTGGAATAATGAATGTGAAGTTTCATATTTTATTCAGTAATTACTTGTTTCTGATCAGTCAGAATGACTTATGGTGTTGTTATTGTCTTTTAAACTTAGTTTGAAACTTCGTTTTGTTTGCTGTCTTTTAATGGTATCATTTGTCTTTGATCTCTAGCATCACCACTGCCTTGCCCCCGCAAAAAAAAAAGAAAAAGAAAAAAAAGCTCATTTAAATGTAATCTTTTATTTTCACAGATGTTTTTGCAACAGTCAAACCCTGGGTTGAATTTTGGTTCTGTTCAACTTACTTCTGGAAATTCATCTAATATCCAGCAACTCACACCTGTAAATATGCAAGGCCAAGTTGTTTCTGCTAACCAGATTCAAAGTGGAATGAATACTGGACATATTGGCACAAGTTCACACATGATACAACAACAGACTTTACAGAGTACATCGACCCAGGTAATATCATCAAGTACAATGGGCCATGAAGTGTTCAGGGACTGAAGTATGTACTAATGCTAAAGCAAAAAGCCCTATCTTATGTCATCTTTTAAAATGTAATAGTAATTAAACACAAAATACTGAGAATGATCATCAAAATATTTTGTACAAAATTATGTTCATATTAAATATTTTCACTATTTTGACATTTTAAAAAGTTTATGATCTATTTAAGGATCTAGCCTAATTATACCATTTTCTTGTAACTTACAGATTACTTCTGTATTTTAAAAATTTACAAAGGAAACTGATCAGGAAACATGTTACCACATGTACAGAATAGACTATTGGGGGTCAGTGATGGTTTAACATTCCATAAAATTCTAGTAACTAGAGTATATATTTGTGATCATAGATGAAAACTATAAAATGAAAATTGAATAAAATATCATCAGTCACTCATTCTGGAAATTTAACAGAAATCCTTCATGTATGTTTTCTGTCATCAATGTTAGGATCACACTCCTTTTAAAGTCATAGCTTACCTTCCAGCAGGAAATTGAAGACTAATTCATTCTCATTACCACTAGTCACTTCTTTGTGATTAGATTTCTTTCAGAGTAATATATCCTGCCACACTCTGTTAGGTTAGTTGTTAAAGCAATTACTAGTAAAAGTATACTTCCCAAATAACTTTGCTCGGTTAATCTCTCTGTAAAACCTTCTCTTTTCTAGCAGAGTCAACAAAGTGTACTGAGTGGGCACAGTCAGCAAACGTCTCTTCCCAGTCAGACGCAGAGCACTCTTACAACCCCACTGTATAACACTATGGTGATTTCTCAGCCTGCAGCTGGAAGCATGGTCCAGATTCCATCCAGTATGCCACAGAACAGTACCCAGAGTGCTGCAGTAACTACATTTACTCAGGACAGACAGATAAGGTAGTTGTCATACCTCATTTGTCATTTTCAAAGTTGTAAATTGGTTGATTAAAAGCAGTAATTTGGAACTAAGGACATAGCTCAGTGGTAGAGCACTTTTGCCTAACATACCCAAGGCCCAGAGTTCAGTCCCAGAAATACCTAATAATTTGCTTTTTGAAAACATGATTCTAATTTGTTGCTCACTGCAACCATGGCTCTTAAGTTTGAAATTTAAAAAATACATTCATTGTTTAAAGATTTTATAATAAGAGTAATAAATTTTATTTATTAAGTGGCACACACTTATACTCTCAGCAGCTCAGGAGGCTGAGGCAGGAGAATTGTGAGCTAGCCTCAGCAGCTTAGTGAGGCCTTAAGTAATTCAGTAAGACCCTGTCTCAAAATAAAATACAAAAAAGGTCTGGGGATGTGGCTCAGTGATTAAGTGCCCCTGGGTTCAATTCCCAATACCAAAAGAATTAAAAAAAAAAAAAAAGAGTTACCCTATATTACAGAATCCAAATTCTACAGCTCATATGACAGTCTTTTTGTCACTGTGACACTAATCTTTTTAAAATACAGATGTTAGAGCTTTTTCATGTAGGAATAGTGGTTAGAGTAGCATACCTTCTTAAATTTGTTAAGTACTCAAAATATATTATTTCATTTTTTTTTAAATGTGTGTTAGGATCTTCTTTCCCAGAAAAGTGGATTTTTAATAATTTGGCCATGGCCTGTGCCTGGTTAAATCAGTGAGAAGACTTTGGACCTGGGTGTCTGGTTTCAAAGTTCCAGTGCATAAATATATACTACAGTAAGTTTTTGTGTACCGTTCTAGACAAACGGCCATCTGTGACTTATTTTAATGAGAAGTTCAAATAGCTTAGAAACAAATTTTTAAAAGAAATATCCTTTGTATATTGGGAAGCTGTCTTATTAAAAACTATAAGATCTCTGCAATTTTAAATGCTTTTATTTTTATTTCAAATATACTCCTTTTATATGCAGTTTTTCTCTAGTATTAAGCATAATTTTATTAAAATCATGTTAATAATCTCCATAGTAAAGAAGCTGCAGGATTATTAGACAGTGAAAACATAGAACTTATCACTTCTCTTTGAAGCTTATTTCCCTTAATTTAAAAAAATAGTTTCAACTTTTAGCTCTCACAGCCTGAAAGGAAGTCTTATAAATGTGCTCCAATGAAATGCAGACAACCGATTTTGGCTTTGATTGCTGGGGATTCAGCCCAGATCCTTGCACATTGCACATCTAAGCATGTGCTTTACTATGAGCTACACCTGTAGTCAGAGGACCAATTTTAAAGTCTGAGATGAAAGACATTAAATATGAATGCTGACATACATTTTGGAGGGTGCAGTTTAGCATCTCTGTACATATCTGTTTTTTGAGGAAAGAAAAACATATCAGCAAACATATGAAGCCTGCCATATGCAAGTATGGCACAGTTCTTTCCCTTGAGAAAGACCAGACTAGTAAAAGCAATGGAAAGGTAAAGAAGTCAGTATTATTTGGTGTAATAATACTTAGTGGGTTTTTAGAAGGGAAGAAATGAGCAGTTTTATGAATTAAGGCAAGCAGGTGAAGGGAGGAGTGTGGTCAGGGAGAGCTTCACCACAGAGGAGATGGTTGGCCTGAGTCTAAAAGAGCTTGGCCTTGAGTTTTGCCTGTGACAAGGAATCCAGGAGAAATTCTAGGTGGAGGAAATGGTATATACAAAGCCACAGAAGTGTGAGTTGAGTGTAGATGAAAGAATGACTTGTGCCAAGATGGACAAAGTGTTATCGCCTTTTTAAGTGAGCCATTGGTCAATTTAGGTATTAATTTTGTTTAATCTTTTATACAGAGAAATTGGCTCTTAACTCTTCAGTGATTAAACATACTTCATACATATTGTTTCTTTGAGCTTTCTTTACATAGAATTTTTTTTTTAATTTTGCTTTGTTTCTTTTTTGTTTTTTGTTGCATTCAATTGTTTGGTTCTGATGTATATAAAATACAGTATTTCATTTTCAAGATTTGGCATGGATACAAACTAAGTTTATTTTATAGGATAGGATTTTAGCTCAGAGGTAAAATGCTTGCCTAGCATGCACAATGCCCTGGGTTTGATTTTCAGCACCATAAAACAAATAAGTAAATAAATAAAAGTACATTTATTTTGTCTGTGAATGTATCAATAAAGTACATGTGTACTAGGCTTAATATTTTACCTACTTTAAATAGTTTATAATGCAGTTATGTCATGCTACATCTACAGTAGGGTTTTATCTGTTTCCTTGCTCTGGTAACCAGTGTTAGAAACAAACTTCATCTCATAAAGAGAAATGGAAAAAGTTTTGTTCTCCACAGAGGCATTATTTTTTGAGGCAGGAGAATTGCAAGTTCAAGGCCAGCTTCACAATTTAGTGAGGCTCTAATAAGCAACTTAGCAAGACCCTGTCTCAAAATAAAAATAGTCTGGGGATGCTGGGCATGTGGCGCATGCCTGTAATCACCAAAGCTCAGGAGACCAAGGCAGGAGGATCACAAGTTCAAAACCAGCCTCAGCAATAGTGAGGCGCTAAGCAACTCAGTGAGACCTTGTCTCTAAATAAAATACAGAAAGCCAGGGGTGGTGGGTGTCTGGGGATGTGGCTCAGTGACAGTTCAATCCCTGGTACCCCCCCCAAAAAAAAAAAAAATAATAATATAGCTCAGTAGTAAAATGCCCTAGTACCAAAAAAATAAAATAAAATAAAGCAAAAACCAAAAAAGAACTGGAAATGTAGCTTAGTGGTAGAGTTCCACTAGGTTCAATGCCTAGTACCGCAAAAAAGAAAAAAGAAAGGAAAGACTATTAATAAACTTTAACACAGTGGGCATCATTCTTTGTTGATAAATTTATAAATTACAAGTACTTCCATTCATTGTTAGAATGTCATTTGTTTTGATTTATGTTTATTAAGATAGCACTTTTAAATGTACATTTCTTCCATAAATATAGAGTTTTTTAAAATTACCTTATGGTAGCTTTAAGTTTGTTCATGAACTATGTACCACTTTATCTGACTCCCAGATACTTAGTCACTTTGTAAAAAGAAAAAAGTTCATTTTTTTTAGTTTTAAATTTTTTTTAATTGTGGTAAAATATACATAAAAATTTACCATACTAACCATTTTAAAGTATATAGTTGAATGGCCATTAAGTATATTCACACAGTCATTACTCTATCCCCAACCGTCTGTCTCCAGAACTGTTTTCATCTTTCCAAACTGAAACTTCATCTTCATAACAATTAAACAACTTCCCAGCTTGCCCAACCTTGCCTCCCATCCATGGCAACTACCATTCTACTTTCTGTCTGTATGAATTTGAATACTTTGAGTACTTCATGTAAGTCAAATAAATTACAGCATTTAACTTTTGTTATTGGCTTATTTCATTTAGCATAATGTTCTCAGGATTCATTCATATTGTAGCATATGTCAGAATTTCCTTCCTTTCTTAGGTGAAATGATATCCATTGTATTATATGCCATATTTTCTTTATTGATTCCATCTGTCAGTGGGTACTTGAGTGGCTTCCACCTTTTTTTTATTGTGAATAATGCTGCTATGAACATGGGTGTAAAAGTGTCTGAGTCCCTACTTTTATTTCTTTTGGATTATATACCCAGGAGTGGAATTGCTTCATATGGTAATTCTATTCAATTTTTTTAGGAACTGCCATATGGCTTTTCATAGTGGCTGCACCATTTTACATTACTACCAGCAGTACACAAAGGTTCCAGTTTCTCTACATCTTTGCCAACAGTGGTTATCTTTGTTGTGTTTTCTATAATAGCTATCCTGATGGGTATGAGGTATCTTCTCCTTGTGGTTTTGTTTTGCATTTCCTTAATGATTAGTGATGTTGAACAACTTTTCATGGGTTTATTAGCCATTTATATATCTTTTCTGGAGAAATACATGTTCAAGTTTGACTTGTGTCCATTTTTTAAATGGGTTGATTGTTGTTTAGTTGTTAGCATTTTTCATATATTCTGGTTATTGTAATAACCAGATAACCAGATATATCAAATATATGATTTGCAAACATTTTGTCCCATTATTGGATTGCCTCATTCTGTTGATCTTGCTCTTGGATACATAAAATTTTTAATTTGATGTAGTCCAGTCTATGTGTGGGGCGGGGGTAGGAGGTACTGAAGATTGAACCCAGACCTTGTTCTTGCTAAGCAGTCACTCTCCTACTGAACTATATCTCCAGCCCTTCTAATTTTGAGACAGGATCTCACTAAATTGCCCAGGCTGGCCTTTAAACTTGAGATCCTTCTGCCTCAACCTGCCAAGTAGCTGGGATTATAGGTGTGCACCACCATGCCTAGACAGGTTATTTAGATATTTATTTTTTTGTCACCTGTGCTTTTGCACAAAACTTTTCCTGTTTTCTAATAAGAGTTTTAGAGTTTTAGCTTTTATGTTTGGGTGTTTGCTTCATTTTGAATTGATTTTTTTGCATATGTTGTAAATCAGAACTAATTAAGGAGTCCAGCTTAATTCTTTTGGATATGGATATTTTAAAAAGTTGTGGTTTTGTTTGTCATATTTGTTTTTGTTGTCATATGTTGATTTTGCTGTGTACATTTTTTTCTCTCTGAAATCCTAAAGAGAACTTTTGAAAACAAAAGCAAAATAGGAGCATTCAGTTTTTATAAAAATAATTTGGCAGTATCATAATCTTAGGTAAGTGTTTAGCTCACTGCCTTTTTGTGATGTATCCCTTGTACTTTTGACTTCTTTCTTTACAGATTTTCTCAAGGTCAGCAACTTGTGACCAAATTAGTGACTGCTCCTGTAGCTTGTGGGGCAGTCATGGTACCTAGTACTATGCTCATGGGTCAGGTGGTGACTGCCTATCCTACTTTTGCTGCACAACAGCAGCAGGCGCAGACACTGTCAGTAACACAGCAGCAGCAGCAGCAGCAGCAGCAGCAGCAGCAGCAACAGCAGCAGCAGCAGAGTTCCCAGGAGCAGCAGCTTCCTCCAGTTCAGCAACCATCTCAGGCTCAACTGACCCAACCGTCACAGCAGTTTTTACAGGTAACTCTGCCTATGGGAAGCCACCTTAAATCTATTAGTAATGGAATTAGGTGTTAAATGAAAAGGTTTGTAAATGATTTCAAAAACCTATTAAAAGCTTCTGTACAGTTTAAATTGCTACAAAGATAGAAAGCTTGACCTAGGTAGCCATTTTTTTTTCTTCCCTTTAGTCATTGAAAGACTTTTAGCCCTGCCATTGGTATGCCCAATTATGGCTGCTGGGTAGAATAAGTACTTTCAGCCTACATGAGGGCACTTTTGTAGAGCCCATTTTCTCTCTGGAACTAGAGTTTATGGAATTCGAGCAAAGACTCCTTTCTTTTTTTCCTTTCTTGCTACTCAACAAATTCTACCCTCTGTAAGCAGGATTATAAAAGGGATTTCTGTATCGACCTAGGTATTATATTAAATTATTTTGTTAGATTAAATTTTATTGGAATTTTTCTCTTATAAATAATGTCAGAGGAGAAATAGTGGAGGTGCAGTATATGTTATAGTTAGAACTTGGGCTCTAAAGTCAGAGTGTCCTGAGATTGAGTCACTGCTATACCACATACTGTGTAACCTTTGGCAAGTTAAACTGACCAAACCTCACTTATTACCTGGAGATGATAGTTCAGATATTTAAAAAGTATATAAGTCACTGCTTATAGTATAATGTACCTACCTGGCTGTTATATATGACCACTATATTGACAAATATAATAGATTAACCAAAAAACAGACAGATAAGTGGGTAAATTTTATAGGAATTCCTTATCCAAAGGATGCAGCAGAAAGTCACCTATGGCAGGGTTGTCGGCAAAGAAATCAATAGAACCACTCTCTGGACCTCAGTATCCTCACTTGGAAGTCCAGCTCTTTCCCTTCTGGATTAGACTGAGCAATTTGGATGTCTTGATTTGTTCTGGAGACCACCTCATCTGAAACAGGCACATGTCATCAATTTTGCAGTTATACAACTTAGGATATTCAAAAGTACACTGTATATTAAAAAGTAAATACAGTCTTAATTTACCACTCTTTGTATACTGGTCCAGATATAATCCTTATTTTGATGATGCAGAAGACAAAAACAGATTAGTTGCCAAAATATCTCTGGTAGTCATACAGTCTCTTAGACTTAAGTCTGTACTGTAGCCAATAATAACTGGCTTTGGTATGAATATAAATAAAATAATAGGAATTTAAAATAAGTTCTAAACTATTATCTAAGGGAAATAGATCCAATGATAATTAAGAAGAAGCTTAATAAAAAGAGAGGACTTGCTTTAGTATCTCAGTCTTCTGAGTTTATCAAGGAAGAAAGACCCTCAAAAGAAGGAACCTTCTTTTCCCTGTTTCTCTCAAAAGAGGCATCCCAAAGACACAGATGAGTGATGTTCTTCACAAATATACTTATTTGAATATAATAATTGTACAATTTGGTTTTTCTAATTGTACCTCTGTTCCAAAATGTACTTAACGTTGTAATCCTGTAAGTCTCCTACATATCCTGAATTCATCTGACAGAGTTTTCCCAACGGAGAGAGAAGAAAACTCTCATGGTACTTGCCAAAAGCTTAATGGTCTTCCAGGTTTAAGGATCTGTCCTTGTTATGTGTGTTTTGTTTCCTTCATACACATTCACAAATTTTACCCACAACAGCTCCATTTTAAAATTAAGAACCTGACAAGTGTATTGTCTTTGGGAAGGACTTTAAAAACTTAACTTTCTCTTAGCTAGTTTCACATATATCCTGGAGTTACACATTTACGCATAGTATGCTAGAAGTAAAAACTTGGTGAAAGAAACTGAGGCATATAGAATTGAGATTTGCCCCAGTTGAGGCAGCTTATAAATGACAAGGCAAAACCCAAATTGCAGGGCTTCTGACTATACATCCTGGGCCTTTTTTGGCTTTGATTGTTTTTGTTGTGACTTCCTACTTCTACATACAAGGACCCACATTTGGAAGTCATTGTCTGATTGACTATGCTTCATTCGGTAATAGCAGTGCTCCAATATTACTTTGTATAAAATTTGGATCTTTAGGAAATAAAGTAAAAGAGTGTGTGTGGCTTTTCTCAAGACATTAGTTGCTTTCTATACCACGAAATCTCCAGCCCAGATTCCTTCGAAAAATGAAATTTTGGGGCTGGGGTTGTGGCTCAGTGGTAGAGCACTTGCTAGCATGTGTTGGGCACAGGGTTTGATTCTCAGCACCATGTTAAAAAATTTTAAAAAAAGGTATCGTGTCCATCTACAACTGAAAATATTAAAAAAAAAAAAAGAAAAATGAAATTTTGTTATATTTTCAAAATGAGGAAAAGCCTCTAAGGCATTTTGCAAAAATATGATTTTAACCTTAGAGAGCAAAAATGAGAATTATAAAGATCCTGCCCCTTGGATAGTGGACAACTTCAGCAGATTTTATGTGAACAGTATGATGGATAGGGAAAAAGTAATGTTGGATAATACATTGGTTTTTTTAGACTTCTAGGTTGCTCCATGGGAATCCTTCAACTCAACTCATCCTCTCTGCTGCGTTTCCACTACAACAGAGCACCTTCTCTCAGTCACATCACCAGCAACACCAGTCTCAGCAACAGCAGCAACTTAGTCGGCACAGGACTGACAGTTTGACTGATCCTTCTAAGGTTCAACCACAGTAGCACACGTGCTTCCTCCAACACCAAAGGAGGAAGGTGATGGTCTATAAACAGTTGCTCAGATGACCTGAGGATAGGAAGAAAAGTTCCAGCAGTTTCATGAGATACAGTATTGAATGTTCTAGTTCCTGGAATTAGTTGGTAGGGAAAATGCTGCCTAGTGCTACAGATGTACATTAAATACCAGCCAGCAGAAGATGATCATAGGGACATAGCCAATTCTGACAGTGTTTCAGTTGCCCAGATATTTTTTGATGGAAAAAGAGTATATTGCCAAATGTTAAGAAGCTCAGCTATGAGATGACCTCCAGTGAATCAGAAAGGCACTAACATTGTTAGTCACTTTTAGTGGTCTGTGCCTGTTATCAAGTGTTACAGAGGACACACCACTGCCATGTCAGGGGTTTGCTTACAGTGATGCCATGAAGATAATCCAGTAGTCAATAGCCCCCACCTTAAACCCTTTTCCTTTTTCAGATAATGATGGAACAGTAATTTCAGAATGTTTTGTCATTTAAATTTTCTGTATACAGATACTGTAAAAATGTGTATATGTCTGGATGAAGGAGAGAAAGCAAAACATTGTGTAAGCTGCATGAAGGCATTCTCTCTTCCGTATGAGTACATTTCATTAGATTCTGACACCATGTACAAACTGATACATCAGCCTCTTTTTCCTTTTGTTTACAGCATAATAGTGTTCTATTCACTTTTCCAGGGCACAAGTCTTTTTGTTCATACTTTGGCTGTGATGTCACAGTTTGTTCAGTGAGGTATGATGTGCTGCTGGGAATGAATTTTTTTTCAGGTTAAATTATTGATACAACAGGATTTTCAAGTTATTCAGAAATATCCCTCACTTCATTATTGGTGTTTGAAAATAGGATTTGCACTGCTTTATTTTAGATGGTTGGGAGTTTGATCACATATTTTGATATATTTCATTGTTGCAAATATTTATGTAAATGGTTTTCAACAAGCCTGAAAGTAATTTCAAGAATGTTTCAGTTATAGGAATAAAATTTGCACACAAACATTTTAGGCACTTTTTAACATTCCCAGTGTTGGGAATTTTAACTTTTAGGATTTGTTGGAATCTTTTTATTATCCTTCACAATTTCAATGCTTCTTTTAGTCAGAAATGATTCAGGGTTATTTGAGGGGGGGGAAACCCATAGTGCCTTGATTTTAATTCAGGTGATAATTCACCATCTTGAACTTATTGTCTGATTTCAGTAGCAGTTTTGAAACCTTAGTACATTTTTAACAGCATGTGGGTGTCAGTGTCATAATTCTCCTATGTTCCTATGAAGACTGCTGCAAGTCTCTTGGACTAGGGTACAAATAACTTAGAAGTAAAAGATAACAACCTAACACTATAACAGTTTAATGTGATCCCAAATTTGTTTCCTAAATTAGCACCTTCCATTAAAACTAAATAGCCATTTAAGAATTGCCAATAAATATTTGCTCAATGTGTTGATATTTTTAACCATAAAAGGGCAGGAATTGGCTTTACCTTCCCTATAACATCAGAATATTGTAACCCACATGCTTTCTAAATATGAACTAAGATTTCATCTGGCAATATCATGTTCTAAAGGTAATAAATTTCAATACAAATTACATATATTAAAAATAGCAATTTTTTTTAGATTTTATGGTACTAATACTGAAATTTACAACTAAAGATTAGTGGAAATTTCTTATTACAGTATAAAAAATTATTGCTGAGAAAGGGGAGAACAAATATAATAAATCAAAATTGACCTTAAAAGAAATGTATAACAGAATTGAAGTTGTTAAACAGAAATGGTTTTAAGCAATGAAAATAACCTACTGCAGAATTACTAGATAAAAGACTCAGGGGAATGGTAGGTCAGTTCTCTGTCCTTAGCTTTGCTATCATCCTTGAGGGACATAATGTTTTTCTGTGACAAAACAAAACAAAACCATACCTGTCCATAATTAAATTAGAAAATTAATGCTGTAGAAGAAAACAACCAAAGAAAATGGTACCTACCCTTCTACAAAAGAAGTGCAACTAGATACCAGTTAATGATTAACATATCATGGAGTTTTAACTAAATGATCATCCAGAAGAGATTCCTGGCATTCCCATGGATGTCAAGAATGGTTGTCAGAACGTGTATACCTGAGCATACATGCACAAGGCTAATCAGTGTTGTAAAAGATGGCAACAGCATTGCTTTTCTCCCCTTCCAAATTGCCTTTCTTGACCTTATGCCATTCCATATAACTCTGAGTTGTGCCTCATTTATTTATTGGCAATACCTAGTGATATGGACTTAGCTAACAAAAGATATGAACTATTATGTTAAGGCTTGCCCTCTGAGTACCATACTTAAAAGAAAGATCATGAACTGTAATATGTACTTAACAGAAAAAAAAGGCCACAAGGTAAATCTGCAGATTGTTTATTTAACTCACATTCAACTCTTAACTCCTTTAAATATTTTCCATCTTAACTAATATTTGGGAAAGAAAAAAAAATTTGTCATAATTCCTGTTGTTCATGATTCATCTTTTTCCTGCTTGAAATTCACAGTTGCTAAATTTAAAGAGCAGCCATGCTTTTCCTTTGCCATCAGGAAGGAAAGTTATGTTGAAAAAACTAGTCAGCACCAGCTGCCTCTTCTTTCTTTACTTTGGTTTCCTTGTGCTTCTCTTCAATTTGGGTTGCAAAGCTAGTCCTGTCCCCTTCCCTGTGAGACTTGAGCATTCAGATGAAGATTCAGCACTTGTTTGTTTTTTATTCCACTTCCATAACCAAAGTTGTTAATTCAAATCCCAAACCTAAATCATGAAACTATATCAAACGGGAACACTTTTCAGCTTCCCTCTGCTTTACTCTCACAGGGATTCAATTTCTCTTAAAAACATTTTATTCTGGGTGGCACTTTTTACGTAAGAAACTGTGGAGGTAAAGGAAAGATGCCAGCCACCGTGCAGTTATTCTGTGGACTGCTGTGGCACAGTGTGAGCCAGTATTGCCTAACGAATACAGATGAGAACCGCAGGGATCAATAAAGTTGCTGCTGAGAGTGATGTCACACCAGAACCTAGACACTTGAAAAGTACTTGTTTTTGAGTGGGAAATATGGGCGGAAAAGCAAATGTGGTGAATGGGGTGGAAGGGGTGGCATAGTGTGAAAGTAAATACTACAGTTCAGTTTTCTGAACTATATCCTAAATTCAGGGGGTAATTTTAGAGTGCTGTGCTCTGCTTTGTCACTTAGATGTGGCTTAGGAATGTACTAGTAATAAAAGGATGCCAGTGGTCTTGACTAGTTTGTTATAGAATACTCAGTGCAGAAGTGAGTGTGTTTGAATTCTTCAGATGTGCTGTAGTTGTTGGTTGTTGCCTTAAAGCAGTCTCTTGAAGTTAGGAGCACTGAAGCAGTCCAGCTCTGTAAAGGGCATTGTGTTGAATGAAGGGAGATGAACCCTTGTTCAAGAAGCCTTAGAAAGGGACCCTGAAAATAGTAGGTAGAAATGCTTTTCAACTGGATAATATTATGTTTGAAAATGTTTCCACTACATTGAGGCAAACTTTCAAGTGGAATACAGATAGCATTTAACTTTTGTTTTTCTACTTTTTTCTATTTCTTTGGTGATCGAAGATTTGTAGGTGAACATTTATGTAAAGCTCATTCAAGTCTACAACCTTTCCTATATCTGTGGCCCTGTTCTTAGTCCCATGGAAGTCCCTGTTGGAAGGTATAAACACTGGATATTAATGTTGCTGAGTGCATCTAGCCAGGAGAAAGCTAATTGGAACTTTTCAGTGGTAGAGAAGAAACAGCACAAAGGCACTTGCCATTTTAATAGTGATTTGGACAAAGAGATCTTTTAAGTTTGTCTTGATTGGATGAGCATTCTTCTAAAAGGAGCTTCTGAAGTCATTGCAAAGGAAAAGAGTCGACTATTTTTATAGCATATTTAATATATTTGTATATAACTATGAGTATAGTAGGAACCCTCCACATGCTTCCCACTTTTCTAATTTCCTCCCCTTTTTGCCATAGCCCTAGTATAGCCTCTTCCGCATGGGTAATGTGCCTATTGTCAGCCTACCAAAAGATAGTGCTGCTGCTTTTTGAGACAGGTGAGAAGACCAGACTCTCATGCCTGGGGATCCTTTATGGGAGGAATAGCACACACTTAACATACCACAGTCTAAAAGCATCATTTTGAAATGTAACAAGCACTTTATTGCAATTATTCATTTTGATAAAGTTTATCTTAGGCATTAACCATTTCTAAAGGATCCCCAAATCATCACTTAGGTGAAATTATAAAATGACACATTTCTGAGAAATGTTTAGATCCAGTGAACCGTCGTAGGTTTATGGGAGTGATCTTAAGATAGCCAAATGAACTCTGACTTTTGTTTTGAATGTGGTGGAATCAAGAGACTGTAGATGCCTAGTTCCATTTAAACACTATTGTAAACCTATCTTGCCTATTGTGTGGACACCAAAAGAGACCAATGAGCCTGTTTATTTTCAGAGGTCTAGGAAAATTGCATCCATGTGAGTAGATGTACAGAACTAATCTAAAAGTGATTGGTAGTGATATTTTAGAATACAGTAATTTCAAGAATTATTCTGAGTGTTTTAAATGTGCCCTGAAATGTTGGCATGTCATTTCAGCGTTTCCATTTGAATTCTCTTGTAATATTTTTGCACAAAAAGAACTGAGAAAAAGAAAAGTATAATTTGGTCTTATTTTAATGTCTCCTGTGGAAACACTGGGGATAAATTTTGTTGGTATAGTTATTAATTCAGGATATTTAAAACAGTGTTGAACAGCTCACAAGAAATTAAGCAAACTTGGATATTTAAAAATTAAAATACTTTCTTTCCATGTGACTGTTTTGCATAGTTTTTTTTCCCCCACTTTCATAACACTACATTCCTTGTTTTTCTTAATACTTTGCAGGTTTTGAGTATTTAACAATGTTTTGTAAACTGACTGGGTTTTTCCTAGGGAAATGTTCTTTAGTGTAATAGGATATACTTACATTGTTTCTGAAGAGACTATTAAGTGAAATTCCATCACCACCACCAGCAAACACTGAGGTGCTGCATTAGACAATCAAAATAGTAAGTATTTATGAAAGTATTTAGAAAGTGGTTGAAAGAAGCAATTGCTTTGAAAGCAGTTCTCTGGGTTTCTTGAATAAAAAAATAGCTAAATGTATTTATTTATATTTTTAGATATCTTTGCATTCTGTTTTCTCACCAGTGATTTCAGTGTCATGTATTTAATTTGTGGTTGGTTTTGTTTTGCATCATCTTGTATTTGGAGAACTGGCTCTTATTTGGGGCTGTTGCTAGCCCTCTTGATGACTCCATGAACAATCCAGATCTGTTTCACTGCAGGATGGCAGTGGAGAGCCCAGATGCAGATGCCCCTGCACTTCCCTCCTGCTGTCAACTCATTTACAAAAAAAATTTTTTAAAGTAACATTTCAACTCTGCTTTACTTAACTTGGATCTTTTTCTAGTTTCACTTGCTGCCTTCTCTATTTTATGGGCACTTTTTGTATGATTACTTCCCCAATACAGCCAAAGGCCAGTATGACACAACTAATGGCATGCGTTGCCTCTGTTTTGCCCATTTCAAGACATGTTAGTAAAACAACTAGCGTCTTCTAATGGCTGTCATTATCATATCCATATTAAAGTCCTTAAATAAAAGTGAAATAATGTATACACCCTGAAAACGTGTACTACAAAAGTTTGCTGTCGTTATATAGTGTATGTAGTATTGCTTGGTGTTTTAAAAACAAAACCAAACCTCCATACACAGCATTGTCCAATAAAGCAGTGTTTGAACATTTTAAAGCTTAGATATTTGAGGATCCTTCTTACTTCGGCTAGGAATAGCATACATAGGGATCCCTTAGAGAATGGTAATTAAAACATGGCAACCACACTTTGGATTTAACAATATTAAAAAATGCTTAACTCTGAAGGTTAAATCAGATATGCTGTTTTCAATGTATGCTTTTAAATCTGAGGAAACAAACTGTGACATCGCTTTAAGAAGTAACATTCAAATGGTGTGTGTGTGTGTGTGTGTGTGTGTGTGTGTGTGTGTGTGTATGTGTATGTGTGTGAGTGACTGAGAGAGAGAGATGACCTGTACTGGTGCAAATTCACTGCTGGCAATGGTTGTACCAGTACTAAGAAGCTAAAATGTAGGAAAAGATGTTTTCTTCAAATTGCTATATACCTAGACAATCATCTTCAAGCAAAAAAGTTATGTAGGAAATACCTTTTTTAAAGAAAAGAAGTCAGCCAGAACAGAAAGACTATAAACCTTTCTAGAATTATTCTGAAATCTATTACTCTAGTTTAAGTTGGGGAAGGGCCTCAGTCTGACACTTACATATTCACTCTGTGTGAAGTTCGAAACCCAAAGATGAGTTAAATCAGTGCTGTATTGAAACCAGTTAGTGCAAAAAAAAAAAAAAAAAAAAAAAAAAAGGTTTTATCTTTGTAAATTTTTAATTGTTTAACATCAAGTTGGTAGTTGTAAAAACACACACCAAATTTTTTCTAATGTTCTGTGTGGTTCTTAGTGTGCTATTCTTTATTCTTGACATTGCTGTCTTTACTGCTTGGTTCTTGGTTTTAAAATAAAAAAGTAGATGTAGCCTGTCGTTCTTATTCCAAAAGGGTGGAGCTGTTATCAAATGGCTACTGATCTTGATATAAGAATACCTTTTATCGCATAAAGCAAAAATTTAAATGAAATCCAAATTAATTTACAAAAATGAGACTTGGCATTTTTCAGGTATTATCTTCTGCCAAAATCCTAAATTACATAGAAGCATGAGGGATAATGAATGGTTTCAGTGGTGCTATATTAGGGTCTTTGATTTCTATGAGCTATGTTTGGAAATACAGTATTGTATAAAATTATGTGGATCATTTGTTACCAATTTGATATTGCCATTTTAATTTGATGTTACAATTGGCTACAGTTGTTTTTCAAAGCTATCCATTGAGAAGAAAGTCAAAATGTGTTACTAGCCTACCTCCACTCAGGCCTCTTGCTTTGTGATCATTTTTCCAAGTTATGATATGCTTTTCAAATCTACATGTACTCTTAAATAGTGCTCTTTCCCATAGATTCTTGTACTTGTATTCAGAACCTAAAATAATAGCAAGAGCCAAGCAGTAGCATTGTGGGTTTTTTTTTTTTTTTTTTTCTTTTTTGGAAATGTAAAAATAATTAGATCCAGACTTTGTTTCCTTCTTCAATTTTAAAAATAAAAATACCTCAGTGCTGTGTTTTTCAGTATCATCTGCATTTCTCCAAAAGTCACATCTGCTTTATGTGGCACATAACTTGTAAAAATCACATTTTGGAGTTTAAAGAAAGACTATTAAATATTTTAAAATCACTATCTATGACATTTTCCTTTCTTTTTTTCAACAGAAGGTAACTGTACTAGCATTTTTTACCTTGTAGCTTAGATGTGAATTAGTTATGTCCTGGTACAATAAACAAAACAAAAAAAAAAACCCTATGCTTTTATTCACCTTTCAAGCTAGTTACTGGGGTCAGGCTACCTAATCTTCCATCAGTCTGTGATGGTAGCAGCTACTTTCTACCAGAAGTTTTTCCTTTCTGTTCTTAGGAAATAAATATTAGTGATAATTCTTCACTCTCTTTGTTTATAAGTTAAAGCAGTATTAAGGCTCTCTAACTACAGAGAGTAAAGGTATGGATGGTATGGGGCCCCAGCTTGAAATTTCTTTGAAGTGCTTTGTGTTAATTCATGAATATTGTGTTTTTCTACCTTATAGTATACACTTTATGGCAGAGAACTTCCAGAAATGACCTTTTCCTTCCCCAGTATTATGCTACTGCCTAACTAGACATCTGAAAGCTGCTTTTTAGCAGAGGCTCACTTGTAGGTTTCTTCAGGGGTTAGCTGCCCTTCCCACAGCTAATGTGATTAGCTGGGTTCTTTCACAAGTTAGATTACATTGTGGACCTTACAGAGGCTGGGAGAACAGCTGTTGTACTGCCTGAGTGGTATAAGTTGGAACAGACTTAAATGACACGGTTTACTGAAGTTGCTATGATAAAATGAGGCATCCTTAGCATAAGGAATAATTGCAGGCTCTGACACTGAACTGCCTGGGTTGCCTCCCTGCTCTACAAAGTCACCTTGGGTGAGTTGCCCTTTTTTTTTTAAATCTTGTATTGGTGCCCACTACCTCATAAAATGGTGAAGGCCAAGTAAGACAGTGCTTCAGAATAATACCTGGTTCCTGTTAGCTATGTATCAGTGTTTGCTTCTATATCTACTTTAGAAATGGCCTAGATAATAGTAATACTACTTGAATAGTTAGGAAAATTAATGACTTGTATAACACACAAGGAAAAACAAGCACTGGTCATACCATTTTTATTTACATTGTATCTATGTTACATTGTTTATTCAACATAGAAAAAATATGAATACATTCATAGTATTCTCTTTTAATTTGGTAATTCCACATTGTCAAATATTGACTATTTTCATATTGGGTGTCCTACCCAATTAAAAAAAGAATGGACTTTGCAAACAATTCTAGTTGCATCATGTTATTGATATAATAGTATTACCTTGTCTCTTTTTTAAAAACAATCTAACTTTGAAAAGACATGATTAAAACTACTGCTTACTGGCTTAGGGAAATGTTTTTTTAAAAAGAAATTAATTCATTCTTTCCACAAGGAAATTTTTAAGGTAAACATCTGAAACGCCTCAGTGACCAAGGAGCATATATTCCTTATAAAGGGGTCATGTTGAAAGAAAATCAAGTGGTGGACCCCACTGCACAATGGTTGTATACATACCAAACCAAAATGGGGACTATATCGACATAATGCTGCAAAAAAAAGTCCACACTGAGAAGTCAGATTTCCTTTAAAAATCCATTTTACAAGTAGAATCAGTGATTATCTCTCTTGGACATAATGCTTTCATTAAATGGGTCAAACTCACAAATCAATGCTACAAAATACAGTATTTTCCATCACTTTTAGTTGTAATGTACACTATGTACAGAACGACAATAGTTACCTATCTTATACTAAATACAGATGAACAAATCGCTTTTTAAAAACCAGCATCAGGACTTATAAATAGTGCAGAAAATGCAAACGCCAAAAACACAACACCTCCTATGATCGTCACTGGAAGAGAAGAGAAAAAAGTTAAATGAAGCAAAATTTTTCCTTTACCCTGATATTCTACAAACAAAATTATGAGCTAATGAAGTTGCCTATTTTCCCAGTCTAGTAAGCTAATCTTGAAAACACATTAATTTCATTTATACAACAAAGAACAACCATTAACATTCCTGCTCTGAACAGTAAGAATCAGTTTCTTCTCCAGCACTATTCTGAGAAATGATATCATTAAATTAAGACACTGCTGATAAGCAACAATAGAACTACAATTCATCATAAAACCCAATTATAAGGAGAATGTTCAACAACCTCTGGCTAAAAAAGAGTAGCTAATTCATCATCAGGTCTCCTGATTATAGCTGCATAGGAAATTTTCAACAGAATCAGTACGCCTGGTCTATACCTATGCTTCCCAATCTTAACATATTTTTAAGGTCCAAAATTTCCCATACTTCCACATGATAGTTACTATGATATCACTGGTGTCTTTAGATGTATTTTTATTTTACTAACTTCCACCCATGGGGAAAGCAGTCCACAGCAGTGGGTGATACCTAGAACTTCAAAGAAGATAATTACAAAGAGTAGGTAAATTTTAGAAGAACTTAAATACAGAACTAAAACCCTATTTCTAATCTCAGAATGAAAAAAAAAAAGAATGAGGTTTGCTTTAATTTTAAAAAGCAATTAACTTACCTGTTCTGACAGAGATTTTTTGTGCTATCATTCTTCCTCCAATTACTGCCAATCCAGTGCATACGCAGTGTCCCACTGTTCCACCCACTGCTACACCATAGGGATCCTGGAAGGAAACAACCAGAAAATCAGGCATGACACCCAAGTTTGTCTCCTTTCGTTCTCTGGATGAATTACATAAATCCCAACATGATTAAACTCCAATTGTGATGAACTCCAACATGATTAGAACAGAGAAAGGCTTAAAGTTGCTGACAGGAGTTAAAATGAAGTTAAGAATCAGAAGAAGCCTTTCAGCTGGAACCGCCATCTTCCAGTAATTCGCCAAAATGACGAACACAAAGGGAAAGAGGAGAGGAACCCGATGTATGTTCTCTAGGCCTTTTAGAAAACATGGAGTTGTTCCTTTGGCCACATATATGCGAACCTACAAGAAAGGTGACATTGTAGACATTAAGGGAATGGGTACCGTTCAAAAAGGAATGCCCATAAATGTTATCATGGCAAAACTGGGAGAGTCTACAATGTTACCCAGCATGCTGTGGCATTGTTGTGAATAAGCAAGTGAAGGGCAAGATTCTTGCCAAGAGAACTAATGTGCGTATTGAGCATATTAAGCACTCTTAAGAGCCGAGACAGCTTCCTGAAACGTGTGAAGGAAAATGATCAGAAAAAGAAGGAAACCAAAGAGAAAGGTACCTGGGTTCAGCTGAAACGCCAGCCTGCTCCACCCAGAGAAGCACATTTTGTGAGAACAAATGGAAAGGAGACTGAGCTGCTGGAAACTATTCCCTATGAATTCATGGCATAATAAATATAAAAAAATGAAAGCCTGTGAACTTTAAAATTTAAAAAAAATCAGATGAATCTAATGGTGGATAAGCTAAGGAACTAAATATAATAACCCTGGGAGAGAATGTAAAAGAAGGACGGTAATAACACAGTCATGAGGAAATCAACTATCAAAGGATGACGGAGAAGAGGAATCAAAGAGACTGAAAAGGTAGCCAGGCAGTTCGCCTCCAGAGAAGCCCAGCAGGTCCTGCAGGGGCTGCAGTGAGCTCTTAAAGGCACCCAGTCACCACTCCTGGTGAGGTGAGATCTGTGGTTTCAAAAGCAGCCAAAGTATGATGCCAAGCCTATTGAGACTGGGAAGGACAAGAAAGTGCCATTTGGCAGAGAAGTAGACTTGAAGAAAGGGGGTTTTTCCCCTCACAAAGATAAGAAAGGAGTGCATGCTAAAAAGGCCCACAAAATTGGGCTGGGAGAAAGGTAAAGATTTAAGCTGGGGCAGGTGAGATGTGTGAGGAGCTGAGAGCCAGGTAATAGGAGGAAGCAAGGGCAGTGTGAGGGGCAGGAAATGAAGCAAGGCGGGCTTATGCTCTCGGAAGCAGGAGGAGGCCCAGTGCCTTCGGGTGGGCGGCATGCGTGCAGAGATAGGAAGTGAAATGGTCTGAAGCATGGGTGGGAAAGTAGGACTACATTTCCCCAAAATTCTATTTGTGTATTATAACCTCTATAACTGCTACCCCAGAAGAAAGATAGCATTATTCTATTTGAAAATGATACCTGAAAAGTCACTAAATAAAACCCATTTTTTTCAGTCTGTTAATTTATACACTGAATCCTCCCCCTGAAAAAGCTGAGATATACTACTTTATAAGTATGACTCAAACTTCTTTACTCCCCATCCCCCTTTTTTGCCTAGTACCCATTAACATCTCAAAGATACTAGGGTTCTGTGAAACACAATTTGGGAACACTAATGTTAGAAGCAGAGATACAGTTGCAGAATAAAATGGTTTGAACCTCTGTGTGGTTCATACCAAAAAAAGGAATATTAAGGGAACAAAACAGACACAACATATCTGCCCCTTAACAGCTCACTAAACACCACTGCAGTGCTGGGTGTGGAAGGGCGTGCTATGCTGGGGACTGCTGCCTACATGCAGCATCAACCAGTGAAGTAGGTGATACAGCGATAGGGTCACACAACAAACCAGCAGCATGTGCCATGCTCTGGGAGGCATGGACCAAGGTGTCCAGTACAGAGAGGGAGTCCAGTCTTCCCAAACTGCCACCCAGGAGTGTATAGGAGAAATGCAGGGATTCTGCCATCGCAGCTCACCCTGCAGAACCTTCCACACCCACCACGGGCTCACTTACTTTCAAGTCCCAATTCTGGCAATCCGAAAGTCAACAAAAAGCTAGAAATCAAGAAGAATACAGGCTACGGCCATTAAAGCGACATTTTAAAACATAGTTTGTTTTATGGGAATTAAATGAAAAATAGGGATCCTCTTTTTTTACCAACCCCTTTTCCCAAAATACAGCATTTTTGAGACTTCTCTGAAAAAATAGTCTTTCCCCAGCTATCTTAGTCCTGGCCCTCAAAATGCTTTATATTTTAAACTGCAGGCTATGTTAAGAAACTAGTTCTTTTATGGTAGACATTCCAAGGATTTAAAAACTATTTTAATTTGAAATTGTACAGTTGGATGTAAATATACACAAGAATATTAGTTAAGATCTAAGAAGAACTTGAAAGTAGTTGCAACTCCCATTCCATAACCCTCTTGCCAGTAAATCTTGATAAATCCGTGTGAACAATAAGACGCTTCTGTCTGTTCCCCTCAAAAGGAATAAAGGTTAAAGGAAAAAGGTTAAGTAAGAAACCAATAGGTGTCTTTAAAATAAGAGGCATTCAGAAACTGAACAAAACAGAAGAAAGGGCTACAAAGGCAGATGGCCTTGGTCTGATCCTTGTCCTGCTACCCACCAGCCCCAGTTCTCACCCAAGTCACCCCATCTCTCTGGGCCTCAGGATATTTATCTGTTGAGTAAAGGCTGGAAAGAGATGAACTGAGGTCTCTTCTAGTTCACCATCCTAGCACTTGGTAATCTAGAGCTAAGACACAACAAAAATTTTCTATACAGAAACAACTCGCCTACAGTAGTGCCCAAAGATAAACACTGTCAATATTCTGATTTCCTTAAGTGTTCTTTGTTCTTTGAATACTTTTTAAAATTTCTCTGTCATTAAAATGATGTTGACCAGTGCATAATCCAAGAGCTATGTAATAAATTTGTGAACAAATGAATCAATTCTCCTCCACTGGAAAGCTCAGTTAGGCTGTTTCTAAGATCACTCAATTGCAATAAAAACACAAGTAACCTATGCAATATTCAGTTATTTCTTCAGATAAGGAATAGAAAAACCAAAAGTTACACACTTTAAAGAGCCTTAAATATTTATTGCCAAACTGGCCTTCAAAAATATTATAACAATTTATATTCTGAACAAGCATATAGAAGAAATTTCTGAGAAAAGCAAGCAAGCCAATCCAAGTTGGCCACAACTTTCGGATAAATCAGAGGAAAAGGACCAAGTAAAGAGAAAAGAGAGAACAATTAAACTTGGATACAAGAACTTCATTAGATTGGGAGCAGAACTAGAAGGCTAATATGAGAGTGGTTAAGATGATTAGCTATCAAAGAGTCCAACACAGTGAAAAACTCCTGGACCATGGACACTGAGCAAAGTCACACTGATTGTATTTACTTTCAATATAATCATAGTCTTAAATCTCACTCACCTCTCTAGCTGCCAGAACAATCGTAGTGAGTTGAGAGCGATCTCCCCATTCTGCTAAGAATGTTAGTGTGAGAGCTTGGACAAAAATGGGTGAGATAAAATGCAGCCACTTTTTCTGAGGTATTGTTGTGCTTGTACCCATTTCAACATCTCCTGGTCCATTCAAGAGTTTGGTTCGTTGAAACTAAAACAAAAAATGTCATCAATACTAGGAAGGAATCAAAATAAGAATAATAAATGATTTTGTGCTAAGTTCTATGGAATATGTTCCAAAGAAACTAAATTTCTGTGACCCTAAACTTCCCCTTTGAACCACTGATTTCATGTATCAATACACTATATTCTCAATTTTGTTCCTCAACAAAATAAATCAAATGGCATTTACTGACCACTTCCTATCCTAGATGCTATGGAAGGAACATGTAAAAATCATAAAGTCCAGTTCCTGCTTTTCAGGAGCTATAATAATCCAATGAAGGAACCTGATTGCCAGGTTCAGTATTCATCTCTGCTTCCTTTCTTACCACATTCACACTAACCCAGAATCCTATCCCTGTAGGCTCTAAGAAGGGAAGCTGAACGAAACAAGATATTTTTGTGTGCCTCGTACATAACATGTGGCCACTGAAAAAACCTCTGGATCATGCTTATTTCTCCCTGAGTGCCTTTTTGGCCTAAACATTTAACAGTGCTATGACTTACTTCTTCATCCTTCTTCTTTAATTCTGCTTGAACTTCTTCCAGTTCCTCTTGACCCTCATCTGGGCTCATCTTTAAGCCTTCCCGAAGCATTCTAATGCCAAAAATGGCAAATAGCGCAGTTGAGACATAGTATGTGTACACCCTGGGGATGACGGTGGTGGCATAGCCAAACAAGACTGAAAGAAAACGCCAGCAGTGTATCTGGTTAATTAACTGGCCTATCACAACAACCAGACAGGGTTAACTTCAAGAAATCACAACCATTGTTAGAGGAAAGATGTTCACATTAGAAACTGCTGTAATAACCTTAAATAACTCATCTTTCCCCCTCCACCAATACTGAACCTTTAAGTCTAACCATGGCCCTCACACAGCAATGGCCCAGTTGAAGATGGCATACTGACCTCCCCTCCAGACCTGTTCAGTCAGGGTCTGGCTTGTCACGTATGTTGTGTAGAGCATATGACTTTGAAGTAGGCTAACTCAGATGCCCTATAAAGATTCCAAGGGGGCAAGGGTTGTGGCTCAGCCACTAGAGCACTAGCCTAGCACATGGAAGGCACTGGATTCGATCCTCAGCACATCAAAATAAATATGTGCCCAACTACAACTAAAAAAAAAAATATATATATATATATATATATAAATATATATATATTTTTCATATATATATATAAATATATATTTTTCATATATATATATATATCATATATATATATGAAAAAAAAAGATTCCAAGGTTTTATAACCTGGATGCCATGCCCTTTTATATGTAGGTGTTATTCATTACAAATCTTCAAATTACAAACTGATAATGAAGAATAAGATTCTTACACAGCATGATTCAAACTCTGCTCCTTTTTAACTCTTTAAAGTAAGTTTTCTACTGATTCGTTTTAGTTATATAAAATATTAGGATACATTTTGACATGATCACAAAAGCATGGAATATAATTTGCTCTAATTCAGTCCCCAGTGCTCCCCCTTCTCCTTCCTCCTACTCTAAAGTTCTTTATGCAATTTATTTATAGTTTTTTTTAATTAGTATCTTGTGGATATACTTGATGTTGAGATTCACTATTCTGTATTCATATATGTACATAAGAAAGTTCAGTCAGATTCATTCCATTGTTCTTCCATTTTCCTGACCTGCTTTCCTCCCCACTCAATCCCCTTCATCTACTCTACTGATCTTTCCTCTATTTTGATGAAATCCCCTTTTTTTTCCCTTTCTCTCCCCACCCCCCTTATCTGGTGTAATAAGTATGTCTTAAAAGAAAACTAGAAATTCCTTATAGATATGTGTGTATACATATACAAACACAATACAGACACATATTTTCTACATCTGTCCACTAAAGCCAAGAAACAAAGAATTCACCTTATGCTCAGATCTAGCCACTGAATGACTTCTCAAGGTTCCTCAGTCAGAAAAATGGCCTATTCCAAGACTGAGCAGAGAAGCTACAAGATAAACCTGCAACATCTTGTTATACTAGAAAGGATGAGCAAAAACAAAGGAGGATGTCACAAGGCCCCAGGGACAGCTTGAAGTGGCTCCCACTGGCCAAATCTGGGACAGGGTAGTCAACAAACCAATTTAATAATTAATTTAAATCACTAGGAAAAGGAATTAAAGAGCCTATACTGAGTGAATAGGCAAACAAATGGGAGAAGAGCACTTGCTTACAGAATTCCAGAGCTCACTGTTAAATGTGGATCAAACACTGGAATTACAAAGTCATCAATTTACAAGCACTGAAGGAAAGAAGGTTTAGATCATCCCAGTCATCCTAAATCTATGGGGAAACTGTGACAAGCAATAGGGTGTTTGTATTGTCTTCAAGTGTCTCCCTACAGACTATGTACTGGTTGCAAAGACAACACCAGAGAAATTTGAACTAGGTGATCAAAATTAACATCCGCATAAGAGGAAAATGGACATTGTGTGTTTCCAGTTAGGCTACTGTTTGAGGGACACAGTATCACCTATGCAGTTTTCCAGTCAAGAATGCATAACTTCAGCTGGATAATCCCAGCAACCTGGGAGGCTAAGGCAGGAAGATTAAAAGTTCAAGACAAGCCTCAGCAACTCAGCAAGACCCTGCCTCAAAAATTTAAAAGGGATGGGGATGTGACTCAGTGGTTAAGCATCCCTGGGTTCAATCCCTGGTAACCCCTGAACTGAGCCCCCACCAGGACAAAAAGAATGCATAACTTCAATTCAATCATGAGGAAACATCAGACAAACAGAAAATGAAGAGAAGTCTCTCAAGCAGGAAGCAGGACACTACTCTTCAAAATCTGATGTCATAAAACATAAGAAAGGGCTATGGAAACATTTCAGATGAAAAGACTAAATAAAGATAATAAATAACTAAATCTACTAGCTAACCTAGACTGAATCTGGGTAAAAGATGGGAAACGCTGCTACAAAGAATAGTCCTGAAGAATATGAATACTGCTGTAAAGAATTTTGTGGTACACACCTGTAATCCTGGCTACTCCAGAGGCTGAGCGAGACCAGCCTGGGCAACTCAGTAAGACCCTATCTCAGAGTGAAAAGTACTGGGGAAGTAGCTCAACTGGTAGGGCACTTGCCTCACATGCACAAGGCCCTGGGTTCAATCTCCAACACTCCCCACAGAACACACACACAATAGAATAATGCTAAGCCAACTGACAAAAAAAATGTATGTGGTAATTCAAGTATTATATATTTATCTATAATTTATATACCTACAGATATATACGTGTGTGTATATACATACAAAATTTAATTTATATACATCAAACAAGTGCTAAAGCAAATTGGGTAAGATGTTAATAATAAGTGAATCTGATAAAAGATATAGAGGTGTTCTTTATACTATCATATTTGTACACCTTTGCAAATTTAATTTCCAGAAAAAAAGTTTCAAAAATTTAAAAATGAAACAGTAAACTTTAAGAATCTCAACTTACTTATCCCTTTATCTTTGCATACAGTAGTCCCTCCTTAACCACACAAAAAATAAGCTCCAAAACTTCCTGGATAGTAGCAAACGTATGTACACTGCTTTTCCCACACACCCTGCAGCATGGCCAGAGTACCAGAGTTAATCTGCCCTTCATGTTTCCACTATGCTACTCAGAATACTGGGATTTTCTGTTTAATATTCTTGGACCACAGTTGACCACAGATAACTGAAACCACAGAAAGTGAAACCTCAGGTAATGGGAACTACTGTAATCTTTAAAAGAAGAAAAACTGTTACTTACTGAGGCATATGATCTCTATTGGAAGCAAAAAACCAGATGGTATTATGACTTTGTTGTTTCTTCCCCTGGCTCCCATCTCTCTCCTTTCTTTGGAAACCTTCCCTCTGGCACTCAAGCACTTTTCTGGCAATAGTGAACTAAAATTCACAATATTTCAATTTCCTCAATCATTTCTAACTATATCCAGTTAACTAAGGTACTTCTATTTCTCAGTAAAAGATGAACATGTAAAAGAATAGTAATTTGATAAATTTTAGAAAAACTTTTTTGGTGTACTTAGTAGTTTCAAATTCTCTGCTTTCGACAAAACTAACAGAAGACCTTAGTGGGTTGTTAGCTGATAAGTCATTAAAAATAATTTCTGATGACAGACCATGTGTTTGATTTTAGCATTTAGCTCAGGAGTTCTGAACTGAGTGGCCTGGTTATAACAAAACTCCTGACAATCTATCTACTTTTCTGTGAAATAAAATTTCTCAGCTTTTCCATCTATTTTTTTTTTTGGGGGGGGGTGGTTTACCGTGGATTGAACCCAGAGGCAATTAACCACTGAGCCACATCCTCAGCCATCTTTTTTATTTTATCTAGAGACAGGGTCTTACTTAGTTGCTTAGTGCCTCACTAAGTTGTTGAGGCTGGCTTTGAAGATGCCATCCTCCTGCCTCAGCCTCCTGAGCTGCTGGGATTACAGATAAGTGCCACCGGGCCCAGCTCTTACATCTATTTTTTTAAGAGGACCAGTACTGATGTTAAACCTTACTTCATTCTAGGAATAATATTCACTTATAGAATATAAACAATTATAAAAATAAAAGCCCTAATGTATCTTAGAGACATAATTTCAATTTTGAAAAGAATGTTTAAATCTAACAGATATTTGCTTTGATCAACTAATAATAACTATAACTCAAACCATAAACATTTAGAGACTTAACAAAAGAAATTTTCAATTTCTTTCAAAATTCAGTATTAAAGGCATATTTTTATTATAGATATATGTAATAGAAGGATTCATTTAAGATTTTCAAGCAAAACTTCATCATTAGGGTAAAACTGAAAAAAGTTAAAATTATAGGAAGAAAATTTAAATAAATAAAATAAATTTCCAACTGATGAAAAGAGTTCTGTTTTTTTTTTGTTTTTGTTTTTTTGTTTTCCAAAGGAATGATGGTAGTGGTAGCTATCAAACTGTAATGGTATTTAAATTTCATTGAGTATATTTTAAAACACCATAACGGTTGTATTTTATAAAATGTATCAGAAATTAGATCTTTGCTACTCCTTAAATATGCAATGAAAATTCAGTGGGGAGAGAGGGGGCATAATTTTTCAAAATTATTTGCAAGAATACACAGGAAAAAGGTGTGCCAGCTTCTGATAGAGACTATTTCAAGAAATAAAGGTGAAAAGAGCCGTCAGCACCAGTAGCTAGAGGATGATGAGAAAGGATGGGACAGAAGACAGACACCACAGCTGAAGAGCCGAACACACAGAAGACGTGGGGACCACAGCCACATCCCAGGATTGGAAGGGGCACAGAGATGACAGCCTTCTAGCCTCTTTGAAGGAAACTTCAACAAAAGATTTTTCTGATACTGTTTAAACTCATCCTAAATAAGTAATGTCATCATTTGCAACTCTCTCCTATTGTATTTCCTATCAACACTATTTGCTGAGGAGAAAATTGTTTTTACTGTGAAATATTAATAATTTCCTTATTAATTTCCAAAAAATGATAAGTATTAAAATTGTTTTAATTGTTAAAAAACTCATATGCTTATAAAGACATAAACTTTAACAAGTATTCAGGCATCCCATAGCCAGAAAAGAACTTATTCTGCACTTTAAAAAATGAGTTTCATTATGATAAATCTGAAGCATTCTGAGGAAAGAGAGGTGAGTGGTAAAGACTCTAAATAAAATATCTCACTAAGATAGACCAGAGCCCACAGGGTAGATGGATATTATTTCCATTTTATAGATGGGGAAACTAAAGCTCAAAGAGGTTAAATAACTTTTCCTGAAGCTAATATATTAAAGGGAAAAGCTTAATATTTTCCAGCAAACAATGTGGCTTGAGGTAGCGTTTGAATAACGAGACTAAATTTTGGCATTAAACTGACTTCTGATGATCTAATATTCTACAGAATGCCTATAAAATAGTATATCAAACAGTAACACATGCAGGGAGCACCTGATCATAATGGATAAGAACAGCTTAATAACACAATAAACTGAAGCTATTTCTCACTTACTGATTACCTCCCAAATGTCCTTCAATAGAAAAATATGGAATTCTTTGTTGTTTCTTAAATCCTTTTTCTAAAATATCATATATAATCAAGCTTATCCAGACTGAAAAGAACAAAAAAACTGAAACAATAAAAGTAAGGCTAAAACATCACTGAATAAGTGATGAAGGACTATGCATCTCGGCTATAAACAGCAAAACATTTCATTTTAAAAGTGAGATCTGGCTTTCAAGAATTTATGTGCTGACACCATTTACTGTTTACTAATTCCTAGAATGTACCAAATTGCAATATAACTGGTCCAGTGATTGAGCAGCAATGCCACGCAGCATGCTCCCCTTCATTCAGCACTCACTGGGGGAAAACACTCACCTGATAAGCAGGTCATCAGGGCCAAGGCAAGCATAGCTCCAGCCAACACCGTCAGGCGGTTGTAGCGCATCGCCATGATGGCTGCTATGAAAAATGTCTTATCACCTAATTCAGACACAATGATGACTGATATGGCAGCGACAAATGCATGAATAAATCCCAAATTGGTTTGGATAGCTGGCTCTTCTTTATTTGTGTGAACTGGGGCTGCTGGTGTAAATCCTTTCTGGAAGGAAAAAAATATTATCATTTACTTTTTGAAACAAATAGTTTAAAATTCTTTTATTTTTACATATGAATAAAATTCAGGTTTTTTTTTTTGTCATGGTCCTCATATTTATTTATCACTTTGAAAGTCAATGGTAATGACAGTAATCATTTGATTGTAGCTGCTTTATTGCAGAGCTATGTAAAAAGTCTCCAAAATCATTTAAAGAAAATATAGACCAACTATATCCAAACATTAAAATTACTTTTTTTTCTAAGTATTTTTTTATCTGAGATTTAGTTCTTAGCTATGTCAATTTTTTATTAATTTTTATTAGTAACTTGGGTGGAAGACCCAGGTATGTTTATCAAGCATTCAAGTGACATGAAGCTGAGAAAAACTTATTTGAGACTATAAAATTAACAAAGCAGGAAGAGTTGGCTCAGCTGGGTGCCATGGCACATGCCTATAATTCCAGCAACTTGGACTTGGGAGACTGAAGCAGGAAGACTGTAAGCTCAAATCCAGTGACTTAGGAAGACCCTGTCTCAAAATTAAAAAAATTAAAAGGGCTGGGATGTAGCTCAGTGCTAGAATGCCTTGGGTTCAATCCACAGTGCAAAAAAAAATAAAATTGGCTCTAGCTAGGACAAGGTTTAATATAGGCAGATGTGTGGATGGTCCCACAATTAAGTCTAAAAATATTCTAGAAGGTAATGTGGCCTAATAAAAAGGCAAACCATGGTCTTGGTTGGCATGAAGATGGTCCCACTCTTGAAGGCACCATTCTCTGAAGATCACCCAAGATGGAGAGAGAATCTAAAACCAGGGTTTGACAAGCTATGTGGAGGCCAACCCAGCCTGTTTGAGCAAGGGATGTTTTTTACCTGTTAAAGAGGTTATAAAAAGTAAGAAACAGGGAGGGAGGGAGGGAGTTTGAGAGATGGGAAAATGAGGAAAAGAGGGAAGGAAAGAAAGAATATTGTATAGCATAGACAGCAAAACCTAAAATATTTACTATCTGGCTCATTACCAAAAACATTTACTGGCTTGGACTCTTAAGACAATCACAAGAGACCAGGAAAAACAGTAATTGGGAAAGTCTGTGTATCAGTTCGTCCACTATATGGTCCCAAGAGGAAGAACTAAAAAGTTATAGGTGCAGGTTTCAGATTAATTCAGAGAAAAGGTTCCTATCTCAAAAGAGCCACCCAAAGCTGGAATGGGCTGGTAAGATAAGACCTTCCCTTCTCAATGTCTTGAGTGCTAGGGAAGGGAACCAATGCTTAAAGGAAACTGAGTCAGCTCTTGATTGTGCAAGTACCATCTTAAGGGCTTCTAGGTTCTCTACATCACCATTTGAATTCCACACCTCCTGGGGCTGGCGTTGGGGCTCAGTGGTACAACACTCGCCTAGCATGTGTGAGGCACTGGGTTTGAGTCTCAGAACCGCATATAAATAAATAAAAATAAAGGTCCATCAAAAACTAAAAAAAAGGGGCTGGGGAGATAGCTCAGTTCGTAGAGTGCTTGCCTTGCAAGCACAAGGCCCTGGGTTTGATCCCCAGCACCACAAAAAAAGTAAATAAATAAATAAATAAAATAAAAAATAAATAAAACAAAAATAAAAATGAGCCTCCTGTCTCCTCTAATACCCTAGGAGAATTAAGTGTCCCAAACACACATGTACTTCACCTAGTCTCTCCTTCACATAATGTTTTCCTGCTGGATAGATAAGCTTTATATATGAAAAAATTTCATTGTAAAATATAAAAATCTGAAATCAAAGGAAAATTTAAGAGATAAATATATACAACCTGTGATCAATTAACACCAAGCTCAAAAAGAAAATGTTTATTTTAAAAATCAAACCACAATAGTGATCAAAACTATGTATTTCCAAGGTTTTATAATTCCTAGCCACAAAAACTTGACTATATTATTTAGTTTCTGTTCTTCTGTGAGATGTGGAGGATAAAATAAAACTTAAGACTACAAAAAAACTACATATTCTTAAAAACCTTCATATATAGAGGGACATAAGAAAAGTCAATTTATAGCTTTTGTTGCATAGTAAGCCCTAGATGGTCAAAATCATACTGTTATTCTGGTGATAATAACATAAGACAACTGGAGACTGGGGCAGGAGGATCACTAAGTTTGAAGCCAGCCTGGACAACCAAGCAAGACCCTACCTATACATAAAAATAAAAAAGATCTGAGACATAGTTCAGTGGTAGAGTGCCCTGGGTTCAATCCTCAGTGCTGACAAATGAAGAAAGAAAATAAAGGGGGCGGGGGACCAAAAACATCTAAGACAAAAAGTATCGGCACTGTGAAGATAGATTTTTAAAAATAAAAAACATATAAAAACATTGGAAGGGTTAGAAAATGATCATTCATCATTCATTTATTGCTCACTATGTGTAAGGATCATTTCCTTTGTCTGATCCACCTTCACAGTGGTAAAATCTGTAGGCTCTGGAAATAAACTGTCTGGGTTCACATCCAAAGCTTTACCATTCACTGTGACCTTGCACCAGTAAGTAAACTTTCCTGTGACTCAAGTTCATCTCTAAAATATGAGGTAACTATGCCCCAGGACTGCTGTGAGCTAAATGAATGAAGTCCTTAGGATGATGCCTAGCACTCAGTTTTTGTAGAATCACACAACATGACCAGCTTATTTATCTTTCTAAAACTAATGATATCATGTTGCCACACTTTAAAACATAAAAAGAAGTTAAAACTATTTGGAACAGCATTTTAACTCAATACCACTAAAACACTATTTAAATTATAAGCAATATTTTTAAAATTACTGATGAAATACATTAACATTCTCTTTTTTCAAACTGTCTTTAAACTCCAGTGTATACCACACACATGGCTCATGGCTACAGTATTTGGTGGTACAGCCTGAGAGCCTGCCAAGCTTCTGCTAACCACAGCTTGAGTCACACAGTCCTATCTGCTCCGACCTCCTTTTCATTACCCTCCTATTCAAGATTCCTCAAGAGCCAACTCAAACAGAACCTCTTGAGCAAAGCCTACCCCAGTAACTTCAGTAATTAATGATCCTGCCCCTCTAAAATAAAACTCAACACATAATGTAAGCAGTAAGTCAAGGTAGGAACAGTAACAAAACTGAGTTTAAGACAGAAACACTCAGGAGCTCATCTTTTTGCATTAGAAACATGTATAAATGTAATGCTATCATTTGTAAATAAAAAGAAAAAAAATAAATTTCCGTCAATAGAAACTATTAAGTGGTAAATCCATTAACAACAGTATGGAGCTAAAAGAATGTTTAAATATACTAATATAGAAAAATCATTAAGATACTTTAACTTGAAATATCTATGTCTGCAGTCATCACGGGGGAGGGGGATACATATAATACAATATGTATACTATTGTAAATACAGAACAAATCTCAAGAAACAATAATGCATGTTTCCAAGGAGGAAACAGAATGACCAGAATAGGAGTTAGAAAATTTTCTTAATCAAATATTTAATAGCTTCATGGACTACTTTTTTAGTTTCCATGGTAATTACTCAACTACTGCTGCTAAAACTTGAAAGCAGTGTGGTTCTGTTGAAATAAAACTTTATTTACATAAATAAGCAGCTAGTGATAAACTATAGTTTGCTGATGCCCGAACCAAAATTCAAGGGGAAAAAGAGGCATACTTCTCACTCTAGGTTCTTCACTACCTTCTGGATTGTGTTTTATCACACACACAACTATAGACATATAGTGCATCACTTCAAAAACCTCTTAACCCAACCTCTGACTCCAACTCTTAGAGAGCAATGCCTTGCAGACTATGGTTGGCTTTAGGCAGGTCCAACCAGAAAGCACACTGTTTTGTACTTACTTGTTTTGCTAGCTGGGAATATGGGGAAGTTAATAACGGTGGGTCAACCTTTGGTCAATTAGGGAAGTCGGTTGTGACATTCATTTCATAGGCTCCCTGAAGGTCTCAAGTGGGATACAGTACTACTCACTCTTGGTGCAGCTAACTTGAACATGCATTTAGAGTATAAGTATTCACCTCCTTTCCTGTACTGGCAATGGGAAAGAATGCAGGCATGTTCTGAGACCAGGCAGTAAGCCATCAGATGAGTGACTGGATAAGATGAGAAAGATATTGAGACTAGAGTGAAAATGCTGTTTATGGTGTAACTTAGAACAAGAGGGAAGCCCCTAAAAGTTTTTGAGTACAAGACACAGACACGATTCAGATACTGTGACTAATAATCAGGGCAGAGAGTAGAGATACCAGCTACTGGACCAATTAATTAGGTCAGCTGTGTAACACCAGTGCTGAGGACAAATTAGAGAAGGAAAAAAAAGTATGCATATGATGGAAAGGAAAAAAAAAAAATCAATGGGCCTTTAAAAGGATCAGAAATAGCTGTGAGGTGTTTTGGTCTGGTTGGCTGAGAAAAAAATTAGTACTCCTAAAAGATAGGTGGGAAAGAGGAATAAGATTGGTTTCAGATATGTTCAATTTGAAGTGACAAGAAGCATTTCAAATGAAGTTTTCTAAAAGGTCTCAGAAGTAGGTCTTATTAGGATAGGACAGCCTTACAATATGTATCTGGTTGCTGCAACCTCAATTAGCAGGAGCTTTTTAAGTAGATGCTATTTCCACAGCAGAAAGCAGAGATAACTCAGAAAATGAGCCTTACAGATTAAGCCTACAAGAGTTCTGTTGTTCACCAGTGTCCCTCCCGAGTTACCTTCATCTTCAGACTGGTCAACTCAAGGAAGAGAGCTGTCTCATTTGTAGCATTATGTAGTCCTGTCTTTCAGAGTTCACAATGCCTTTAAATTCGACTCCCACCTACACTCTAAGATTAATTTCCAGCCTGTTTCCCAGCTCCCACCTGTCACCATGGCCTGGAGTTGCCTTATCATTTCTTATCCTGGGTACTTCTCTATTACTTTGAGCTTGGTTACATTTTAACACTTGGAGGTAATTTTATAACATTTTTCTGTGTTTCAAAAAAGGAGGGAAGCTTTCCACATTATTTGTCTCAACATACTCGTATGATATTCATTTAGGGATCTGAATCTAAAACCACAATATCTCCCATTTCAAATATGGAAATTCTAATCTAAACAAATCATTTCCTGAATTTCTGTCTCTTCTCTTAATCATATGCAAACTTAATGCTCTACTATACATGCCAAATCTATGAGAAATATTTAAATAATTCCTGTGGCTTTACCTTGCCATTCCAACTATTCATGAACCTATTAGACAAATAATGCCTGAACATCTTAAAAAGCACATTAGAACTACAAAGCCTGAAGAGGAAAGGGGATGTTAACAGAAACTTATCACTCGAGTATTTTGATGAGCACACTTCAGGGTACTTATATATATATAGAATGATATTCTGTAGAATTTAACAAAATACATATATACTACACATCCTAGTCCCTTATAGTTGGTTTTGCATATAAGACACTTTCTGCTCCAGTATAACTGGCCTAAGAGTCTTAGTGTTAACGTCTGCAAAGTATTCTGATGTATCATTTTTTATTGAACCAGTTTCCAGCCAGTGATCCATATGATGGTCAGTTTTATGTACCATCATGGTAGGCTACTGCCCCCAGTTATGCAATCATACAATTAAGTGTGCTATGGCAACACAGGTCTCTTGCAGAAATTATAGTCCACAATCAGTTGGTTTTCAGTAAGGGAGATTACTTGAGATCATCTGAGTAAACTACATTCAATCGTCTGAAAGGCCATATGAGCAAAGCTGAGGGTCCTCTGCAGAGCACAAAGAACAACTGTTAAAATCATCTCAGGCCATGCTGGAGAGTAACACCTTGTCTGCTGGACTGGCCTATCCTATAGATAACTAATTTGCCTGATCATCCCTCACAACTTGCCAAATTCTTGCAATAAATCTTTAAAAAAAAAAAAAAAAAGTTCTACAATCTTAGAAAATTTATTATTTAGGGAAGGGGCCAGGGTAGAAAAGGAACAAACAAAGAAAAACAAACAAAAATTGTCTTAGAAAGCCAGCCACCAAGTACATCATTTATTGTACCTAACAGTAGGGGTAGCTATTATTTACTGAGCCACTAACTAGATAACACCAGATATTTTCATCCGTATTATTTCATTTGCTATTCAAAAAGTTAAAGAGCTATTAGTCCAATTTAACACAGGAGGAGAAACAGATGTCAAAGAGGCTTAAATGTGTAGGACTCTTAAAAATTTAAATGAGTTCACAGTGTCAAATGGGAACTGAAGGACTGGGGAGACAGCTCAGCTGGTAGAGTGCTTGCCTCACAAGCACAAGGCCCTGAGTTCAATCCCCAGTACCGCAAAAAAAAAAAAAAAAAAAATGGGAACTGAAAAAGACTTGGCAATTTGCTGTTATGGTACCCTTCAAAAATGGAATCTCAACAAAAAGGCAGGAGTGAAGCCAGACAGAAAGATTAAAAAGCAAAGTGCAAAAGCAGCTAATCCCCTAGTTAGAAGTTTGGTTTATAAAGTTGAAGAAACAAACTAATGCTGTCAAGTAGGGCTAAATGGATGGCTTTTTTTTTTTTTTTTTTCTTTTTTAATTTACCAAACCTGTGACTATATATAAGCAGACAGGAAGGAAACAATGGAGAGAATAAAGGTATTGAAGAAGGAAGAAGAGGAACATTGTCACAGAAGAGGAACATTGTCACATTAATGAAGGTATTAAAGGAGAATAGGAACATGGTCACAGGAAGTATGGCAAGGATGATAGTTTTGTCCAAAACACAAAAAAAGAGCAAAAGTATGAGCACAGAAGCAAATATTTGGATGCATACTGGAGAGTCAGACGCAGAAAGTACAATTTCCATTTAGATACTCCATGATTCAGTTACCCAGTGTTCTACCATAGGAAGTAATGAAATGCTAGTGTTTTTCTTGGTATAAATACCACTACTTTAATGTCTGAAACAAAAATAACACCTTAAGAACAGGAACCACTTGTAATTACAAAAAACTTGCTGCTTAAAACTCTTCTACAGCAAGTTGAAATTTTAATTTAAAATTAGAAAACTGTGTATGTGTAGTCCTCATTTAAAAAGTATTCTTTTATACTTTCTTGATCCTCAAGAGAAGAAAGAAAGCGACAATCAATAAAGAAAAAATAATTCCTATTCTGGCTCTAGAGTTCAAATTAACACAAATGTTGAAATGGATACAGACATCTGCACTGGAATCTCCAACTATACAAAATGAAACTAGAGAAGATGCTTGCTTCGAAACAAAATCTAGAGCTTGCTACCAAGAAAAAAAGACTCATGTCCCTGCAAAAAAAACAAAAAACAAAAAATTGCTCAACAAAAGTTATCAAAGAGGTGGAATTATTTTGAGCAGTCAGAAGAAAATGCTTAGCATTAGCTCAGAACTCTTTCCTCAACACTATTTTACTGATATGAATCTGAAAAGTTTTTTCAGAAATTGTAAAAATGTGCACAAAAATACACATTAATTTAAACTGACACCATGAATAAGTCTGATTTCAAGACTGCATTCAAATTAAAGACATACCTCTGTATTTGTGGTGCTGGGATTCAAACCCAGGGCCTCTTGTGTGCTAGGCAACTACTAGCACTGAGCTAAAAACTGGCCGCCCAAGATAAGACATTTTAAATTTTCTCTGTTGTTTTTGTATTTGTAGATGATTTGGCTCATTGTTTTTAAAATACACTTTATTTTATTACTGTTACTTGATATTAGTATGTTTAAAAATTACTTTTTAAAAATATACTTAATGCTTGGTAACTTTATGGTACTATTCTATATAATGTTTCATAAAACTAAGAATTAGAAATTTAGTAAATATATGTAGTTTTCACTGAATTTTCCTCCTCCATCTTCTTCTTCTTCTTTTTTTTTTTTCCTGGAGTATCCAAGATTGAAATCAGGGTCTGGTGCACACTACACAAGTGTTTTATCATTGAGCTACATCCCCAGCCCTTTTCCTTTTGAGACAGGAGCTTGCTAGGTTACCCAAGCTGACCTCAAACAAACTTGCCATCCTCCTTCCTCAGCCTCCAAGTAGCTGAGATTGCAGGGGTGCACTAACACAGCTGGCTCAATTTTTCTTAATGAACTGCTTTGATGATAGAATACCACCAAATAAATTCAGTAACATAACAGAGAAAGTAATTATGAGTACGTTAGAGTTCTCATAGGGGACAGCGTCGATCTTAGCCTCGTTCTTAGTTCAATCAAGGCTGAACTGGATGAGGTAGAACTGCAACTTAATAAAAATGGGGCAGGAGGTGCTTAAAAGATCCTGTAGAAGTTGTTCCCATGGTTAAAAGACAATTAAAAAAAAAAAAGTCAAGAAAATGAGAAACTATACTGGGTCAGGTAATAAGATTTTTTCAGGTTTATCAACAGGGATCTGGCTACAACCAGAATAATACTTCTCTGAACATCCAGAATATTCAGCAAATGATAAACTACCTTTATTATATCTAGCTGATCTCTCCCAACATAAAGGACTTATGCTTTGTATATATGTACTCTATCTAGGGAAGTAAAGAAGGGGGAAAAAAACCTAAGTAGGTCACTAAAAACATAAACTGCATAGAACAAAGGATCCAAGAGTACTTTTTTCCCCGTGGTTTGTCCATTGGGGTTTATTCATGACTTAAGTTCAGAGTAAACTCCTCCAACTTCTTTTTAAACTGCTTACTCGGGGAGGGGAGGAATCCAATGCAGAAAGTCCAGTTTAGAAGTTCAGTCACCTCACTTTAAAGCACCCTGTTAAGATGCAACTAATGTTTACAATTCATCTTCCACCTGAATGCATAAATCCACTAAGGGACTTTTTTCCCCTCCATTTTTAGAAGTCCACGCACAAAGCTGCATAAAAAGGCTAAACTTAGTGGTGCTTGTGGCTCAGTGGTAGAGCACTTGTTTAGCATGTGTGAGGAACTGGGTTCAATGCTCAGCACCACAAAAAAAATTAATTAATTAATTAATTTAAAAAATTTAAAAAGAGGTTAAACTTAAATTCCTATCCCTTTAAAAGACATACTATGTATAGTTACAAAGCACTTCAGCTGAAACTTGGTATTTAGCAATGCTGAACCCTTGTATATGTGGCTATTAAACTGTACTTTGATCATTTTTTATCTCCATTAGGTGGACCAAAAAAAGCAAATGAAACTTATATTGCAGAGTTTAGAAAATATGTGAAAGAAAAGTTTTTCAATATGCTGTAGTACCGTAAATAAAAGTGGAGCATCAGTTATCAAAAAATTAAAGTGAAAATAAAAAATTAAAATTAAGTGAAAATATAATTAAAACAAGGCAATTATATTCTGCTGTAGGAATTTAAAATAAATTCCTAACTCCAAAGGACCAAGAATACATGAAAATATTAGAGGGAAAAATAACATTATATTGAACCTCCGTTTACCTCCCCACCCCTAGTTTTAAAGACAAAGATCCTTCTGACCACTCAAATGTGGTCACTATACACTGTTTCTATCACTGTGACTTGTATTTTACATGACTACATTTTCCCCAGATTCCTAAAAAGGGTTATTAATAGCTCTAACTACTATTACTATCTACCATTAATTGTCTTAAAAATCACGATTCCAACTTCAACAAAATGCCTAAAAGTTACACATTCAAAAATCTCACTCTCATGCACCGTTACTTAACCCAAAATAGTTATTATTATAAAATAAACTTCTGATATTGAGTTAAATGACAGTGGGCTAAATGATGAAAACTAAGACAAAGTTCATTAATAAGCATTTCAGCTCAATGTCAGAAGTAGATGTGGAGAGGCAGGAGAGCTGAGCCAGGGAGTGACAGGCACAGCTGTGTGACCCGCAGCCCACTCCTGACCCATGGAGACGGAGGCAGGGTGGGCAGAGGAAGACGGCAGAGAAGCCCACTCTTCACTTCCCCTGTACCAGTGGAGACCCTGGTCTCTCATGATGGTAAATGATTCATACTTCTTGTATACCTCTGACGTGACTTACACAATACATCAGTTATCATGATATGTATGTTTATTACTATTAAGTTTCAATGCTTCTAATTTTTTCTTATACTTTTTTTTATTTTACAAAAATCCTAGAATTAACAACTATATAACCAGCTAAAACTAAAAATTTTAAACCAATACCAATCTATGAATGGATATGGTCTCATTTCAGGCAGCAGATGATTATTACTTAGTTTTTCTTAATTTCATCTAGCAAATCCTTCATCAACTGAGAGACTACACATAGTATTAAAAATAGTTTTTTTCTGGTCGAATTCATTTTAGAGTTTTTCCATAAAAGCATTCAATAACTGATAGAAACCTGACAGGTAAATACTTCAATTCACTCACAGATAATTATTTAATAAACACAAAGAATAGGCAAGAGAAGAGACAAAGATGAGTAAGGTATAACCACGGTCTCAGACATTCTAAAAAGCCAGCAGGGGCAGATGAAATATGTACACAAATTATGAGAATCCAAGTAGCAGGATCTAAGTGTAAATACAGAAAGAGAGAAACAAAAGGCTAAAGCATAAAGGGGAAAAGGAAAGCCAGGCATCAGGACCAAAGACCTGTACTGGCACAATATCCAAGCAACCATTAAAATCCATTAATAAATAAATAGGTTAAAAGAGCTTTGGTTTGATACAATGGATGCTAAGGGTACCTGATAAGACTTTGCAATTTGAATTTTAATTGTGGTTCTGCTGAGAATGAACTTCTTAGCTCTGGGACATTAAACCATCACTCTTTCCAAACCTAGGTTTCCCCATCCATGAACAGGAAATGGCACCTGCTCCACCTGCTTAACAAGCAATTTTGAAGATGAAATCAGCTCCCAGAATCTTAAGTTCCCCGTAACTTTAAATCTTCTCAGAGGTGGCCAGTTATTCAACTTCTTCCTGAATACTTCCATTGAAGAGAATTTCATTATTTCTCAAAATCGATTACTACATTTTGGACTGCTCTAATTCTCAGAAAGTTCTTGATGTATGAAACCAAAATCAGACTCTCAGAAATTTCCATTCTCAGGTAATACACAGAAAAACAAAACATAAAACTGGAAAAGTCAAACAAGGTAACACCCAATGATGTGAATAAATAAAAACTCATGTTAATCAGAGAAGAGAGAAATCACTTTTAACCAGGAAGTTTTAGGGAAGGTACTAAGGAGAGTAGGTATCTGCTGGTTCTAGAAGGTGGGAAACATCCTGACCCACAGGCTTCAAACTTCTGAGTTTTTCTTTTAGAGAGGTCTTTTGTTTGGGAGAAACCAGAAAAACATCACCTGGCATGTCTGAAAGTACTCTTGAAGCATGTGTTGTTTTTTAGAGTACACCATATGAGCAAGGGAGTGGTGGTTAGCTGGAGCCAGATCATTTAGAAAACTGAATATCCATTCCACAAACAATGCCCAACTGAAATTATTATGAAGGGCAATTCACTGAAGATTGCTGATATGATGGTAGAATTCAATGTTGAGAAAAATTAGATGGAGATGGGTTGAGTGGGGCCTGGGATAGACAAAGTTGGGCAGTTGGACCCCAAAGTAGCCCTACTAGGTGAGATAATAAGGGGTCCAGAACTTGAGAGTTCAAATTGGCAATGGACAGAGCGCCCAAGACTGAAAGACGAAAAATTTTAAATGTTGCCAAGTGAATGAGAAAGGAGTGATTCTCTTAAAGCCGATTAAAAAGTTAGTTTCTATCTATTTAGTGAAGGCCAAACAAAATATAGGATTCTGGTTTACTAATAAATTTAGTTTTGGCATCCCACACTGCTGTATCACTCAGTGCCACCCAAAACTGACTATTCCTCTGCGTTCCTGAGGGCTACTTTCTGCAAACCATAGCACGTTTTCAAAAAGTTTGAGTCGGGATACATAATCCACACACACTGAATTTGGCAGAAAACCACTGGCCTGATTAGCAGTTTGAATATTCTGTTTAATAATGAAATGGCCGATGCGATTATCCTTAGGGAATTAAAAAATTCTCCCAGTTGCCCTCTGCTAAAAACTTTCTACTTGGAATCCGCATTTCCAGTATTTCCAGTATGACACATCTGATCGCCAAGACGCTGCTTCCCGAGCTGCATCTTGGTCCGCCGAACTAAAGGTACTCGGCTGGCTCTCCCTCTCCCTTCCCCCATAAGGAGCTAGGCGAGGCCTGGCCTCACCCGGGAAAGGACGCAGTCGATCGCCTTCCTCCTGGCGAGCCGGGGCGGGCTCCCCTCCCCCAGTCGGCGCCGGGGCGGAGGGCGGCGCTCTCGCCGGCCCGGAGCCTGGTACCCTGAGCAGCCGGCTCCGCAGCCTCGTGCGCCCCATCCCCCGCCTGCCCAGCCCGGCCCGCTCACCTCGGCCCGGGCCGGCTCGGGCCCCTGCACGCCAGCGGGCTGCGGCTGCAGCTGCTGGGCAGCTGCCGGCGGTTCCTTGTTCCGGTGGCTCAGGTCTTCGTCCGGACCCGCCCGGACCCCGACCACCGACCACAGCAAAGGAACCAGCAGGAGCAGAAGCAGCCGGGGCGCCGATGCGCGGCCGCTCCCCCGGGCCGCCATCCCGCCCGCCCAGCCGCCCGCGCACGGGCGCCGCAGGAGGAAGTGCCGGTGACGGGAAGCCGCGACCCGGAGCCGCCTGGGCGGCGCGTCCGTCACGCCTCGCCGCTGCTCAGTGAGCAGCGCGCACCATGCGGGTGGTGGGAGAGGCCGGCGAGAGGTTAGCGCAGGCCGCGTCCGCTGCTGCACAACCGGCGGGCACCCTCACCCGCGGCGGCCACACGACTCCTCTAACTGCCTCCGTGCGGCCCTGCCCCAACTCCAGGCCCCGCCCCCCATCCATGACGGGCTCCCATTGGCCTGGCGTCCGCCTCGGCGTCGTGACGTCCTCGGGCAGGTTGAGGTGCGGTTCGCACGCTCCTCCCATTGGACCCGGCACTCCGGCAGGTACCCAGGTCCGGGTTGGTAGTTCGCTGTGGGCATCTTTCCCGCGCCCCACCTGGAACCCGGTTCCCCTCTCTGTGCCTCACGGCCCCAGGACTGCTCAGCTATCGCTTATGCTTCCCACGCCCCTTTGGCCTTAATATCCAGACCTGTCCTTCCTACTCTCAGCCTTTTTTAGATGTCGGATTAGTTCCAGCGCCGCTAGTTACGTGGCACTTTCCCGCAAGAACTGTCACACCTAGCCGGGTTGGGCGTGACAACCTGCTGCAGAGAATGTTCTTAAGGATTCAGAATGCTATTGTTTTGAGCTTTGTAATGGGATTCAGAAAGAGATTTAAAAAAAAAAATCAAGCCTTGTCTTAAGATATTATTGCCCATAAATAGCCCCAAACCAAAAACTTCTAACTGGTCCTGGAATACCTTTCCGTTTTGGATGCTCTGGTTTTGTGCTGCACCTTGGGACTGTCCTTTTAAAACGTCTGGCTTTTGAAATTGAATATTGAGCACTTTTGCACGATGGAGGTCGAGGTGGGCAAGGCTAAAAGACATGAAAGGACAGTTGGTTAGGCTCGAGAATTTATTTACATCTTATGATAAGAAGAGTTCAGCTACTTAGTTACCAAAAGTATAAGAGATCCAGCCCCTGATTTAAAAAATGAACGAATAGTTTTAACCATGTACCAGGCACTATTCTAAGTACTTTACATATATTTGCATATATTAAACCTGTACAGGGTAGAGGTAAGAAAGTTTATGACTAATGGAACAAAAAATTAATCCAAAAAAAAAAAAAAAAAACCAGTCTGTGGCAAAGAGTGTACCTTTACTTTGAGTTAATTGAAGAAACCATTTTATGTCATGTGTGTTAGTAAAACTGTTGTCCATGTTGTTCTTCCTAATTCCCTTCCTCCATTCTTTCCTTGTAAAGTCCTACTGCTACTGTCAAAACCTGTTTAAAAAAAAGACTCTGCATCTTTCCTGGAACTTCCCCTTACAGAATTCATCACTTAATTTATGCCTCTGTTATTGTGTAAGAAACAGGATGTCTCCTACACCATTTGGTGTGCAACTCCTGTTTCATCCCTGGAGTGCAAATATTTGAGCCCTTACAATGCAGAAATAACAAAAATGTTGGAAGTCCAGATTCCTTCAGCCACCTCCCCTTACTGCATACAACATTTGCCTTGCTTAAGAGGGCCATGAGCCCGGCATGATGGCGCACACCTATAATACCAGCTACTCGGGAAGCTGAGGCAGGAGGATCACAAGTTCAAAATCAGCCTCTGTGACTTAGGGAGACCCTGTTGTGAATGTGAACTGGTCATGTCCCTGATTTCTGGAAGTTGCTTGACTTATTTTCTGGGATTAGTTGCCAGTGGCTCTCTTACAGGAAGGGCTCCTGGCCAAATTCTGGTCACTTTAGCAGAAAGATAGTGAGGACTCATGGGATATAGAGCAGGATGCTGAGGCACTGGCTGCTGAGCACGAAGTAGCTCAGAGGAAAGGCAGCAAAGCTGTTTAGCAGGAGATGGAGATAAAGCAGTTATAGAGATAAACAAATGTCCCAAAGGGGTAACTCACACAACAGAACAGTTGTCAGAGTCTGAACCAGAGTGGGATTTGTCCAGCCTCTTCCAGTGTCACCCTGATCCCAGGGCCCTGTAGCTCTGCCAAGCTAGGCTCCAAATGTCAGATTCCAATGTGATTTAACTGTTTCTATTCCCCCATAACTACCTTCTGAATCCTGGCTCAGTAGTGCTATATCAGGACTGGATTCAGGTTTTACCTGAATTTAGTCATTATCCTTCTATTATTTGCTGGACTAACTCTCATAAAAGAAAAAAAATTTAAAAATAAAAATAAAAACTAAAACATAGGAGAACTTTTGATGTTTTTATTGAAGAAAAATTGAAGTTACTTATTTGACTCCTACCCAATAAGGGTGTGGGAAAATCAACTCCAGATGAGTTTTTAAGGGCTATCCTACATAAATACAGTCTCACTAAAATGTAATCACTAGCAGGTACCCTTGTGGCAAGAAAACCTCCTATATGTGCATTACACTGTATTGTATTGTATTTTATTTATTGATTTTGATTCTGGGGACCAAACCTAGGACCTTGTGCATGCTAAGCACATACTCTACCACTGAACTATACCCCTAGCTTTTTTTTTTTTCTTTCTTTTTGGTACTGGGGATTGAACCCAAGAGTACTTTACCACTGAGATATTTCCCCAGTCCTTTTATTTTTTTATTTTGAGGCAGTGTTTCACTAAGTTGCCTAGGGCCTTGCTAAATTGCCAAGGCTATCCTCAAACTTGCAATCCTCCTGCCTCAGCCTCCCAAGTTGCTGGGATTATAGGTGTGTGTCACCACACTCAGCCCCAGCTTATTTTAACTTCCTTAATTCCTGCCTTGTATCAGTCAGCTTTCTGTTACTGTAACAAACACCTAAAATAATAAACTTATAAAGAGAAAAAGGTTATTTTGGTTCACAGTTTTGGAGGTTCAATCTATGATCAATTGGCCCTGTTGCTTTTGGGTCCATGGGTCAAGGCAACACATCATGTTGCGAAAAGTGTGGTGTAGCAAAGCCCTTCACCTCATGACTGGAAAGGGAAAATGAGAAAAAGGAAGGGACTGGGGTTCCCTTATCTCCTTTGCGGACCACCCCCAATGACTGGAAGACTCCAATTAAGCCCCAGCTCTTAGTTTCTGTCACCTTCCAATAGCTCAATAGCACTGAACTGGGGACCCAGTCTTTAATACATAGATTTCTAGGGACTGAACTCTGGAGTACCTCCTTACTGGGTCTTAAGGTTTCTAGATGGTAAGATTATGCCTTGCATATTATCCAACATGGTAATGGTAATTAGTATCATTAGAGTAGTAGTAAACTTTTATCAAGTGCTTATCTGACCCAGGTAGAGCAGAATGTTGCATCAGTTATTTCATAAAGTAGGTATTATTACTGTCATTTTTTTGTTGTTGTTGTTGCAGTACTGGGGATTGAACCCAGGGCCCTGTGCTTGCGTGGCAAGCACTCTACCTACTGAGCTACATCCCCAGCCCGATTACTGTCATTTTTACAAATGAGAAATTCAAGATTTGGGTCAAGGAATTTTCCTCAATTTATGCAACTAGCAAGTGGCAGAATTGGGCATGATTTCTGTTTGTTGAATTTAATGGTTCCCTATGAATTGAAAATCCAATTTATGAAAATTCAGACATATAGGACAAGTCAATTAATTCATGATGAACATTTCCATCAGTTTTTAGAGAATGTCCTTTCTCCAGTCCAGGTTTCTATAAAACACTATTTCCTGGCTTCTCTCTATGCCTTACCCATTCTACCTCTGATGACACAGAATAAATGTGGAGAGGATAATAGCATCTTGGGCTTACTTCTGTGCATTCTTGTTTTGGAAGAGACAGCCCACAAGGAAAAAATTATCTACTCTCTCTCTCTTTCTCCAGTGATTGCCCCAAGCCCAACACTGTTTGGAGCAGAGTGGAACAACTCCTGAATCTGAAAGTCAATACGAGACCAGCCCACCTGACTACCAGACCTAAAACCACTCCTTCCAACCTGGCCTCTTCAGTTTTATCCTCAACTTTCCAGATGTAGGGAAGAAGTGACCCATTTCCTGAACTCTCTGAAAGATGACCCTCAGCACCCTAGAACCATTAAAGGATGAATTAAAAGGTTTTTTTCTTTTTTTTTTTTCCTCTTTCAATAGTCCATGGAGAAAAGGCTGGTTGGAAAAGATCCAAGGCAGGGAGAAATAAAAAGAGAGAAGAGGAAATGTAAACCAGAAACTTCACACTGAGACAGCTGAAGACCACTCAAAATTAAAACAAAGGCATTGACCAACTGAAATATAAGTTAATGACAAATAGCGATTTGCAACTTCAACTTCTTGACTTTTTTAAAGCACATCTAAGACATGAACTAGAACATAACAATATCCATAGGCATGCTAAGCTCCTTGAAGTGATGAGGACCTTTGTTGGGAAGCTCAGTTGGCTCAGGGCAAGTCCCAAACAACATAGAACAGAAATTTAAAATGTTTCCTTCCTTAAAGGTAGTTCAGAACTAATTCATAGAATTTCCCAGGTTCCTACCTAGGAAAGCAGGTTAAAAATTCCAAAGTGAATGTGAAATAATGCTCCATTTTCATTTACCTATCTATTTGCTTGTCATCTCTATCTGGATGTTTCACAGGTATTTCAAAGCAAGAGAAAAACAGGTCTCTTGATTTCCCTTCAAAAACCTGTTCCTCACCTCAGAAAACAGAACAGCATCCATCCTACTGGATTCCTATCATCTCCTCAAACCTCACATTCAATCCTCTGGCAAGTTTTGTTATCTCTGCCTCTAAAATAGATCCTGAATCTGTTCATTTCTGTCTCCCCTATTACCACATTGTCCAGACCAGGTGTCATTTCTCACCTGGACTGTTAAATAGCCTTCTAATTGTTCTCCTTCTGTTCTTGCCAATTTACAATCTATCCAGCTTCAGAAAGAGGTTTCAAAATAAAATAATTTCATTCACCTACTTAAAATTCTCTAATGACTTCTAAAGGAGTCCTAAGTTCCTATCTCTGAATGAAAGTTCTGTCTCAACCCCTGCTTCTCTGGGTGACCTCATCTCTTGGCTTTCTCCACCCCATTTGCCATGCCCAACCAAGCTTGTTTCGACCTCAGGACTTTTGCTCTTACTGTTTTCTTTTCTTTCTTTCTTTCTTTCTTTTTTTTTTTGAAACATGCTTTTTTTTTTTTTTTTTAAATAAAGGTCTTTTTTAAAAAATAGAGGTCTCCAGCCCTGTTTGAGGTAAGCATCCATTATCCTTTATTGGTTAATTGTTATAATAGGGAACATGACCCCAAATTTATCAGATATTCCAAATTTTCAAGAGGGAAACCAGAGTCCTGAATTTTTATGCAATTATTTCCTAATTTTTAGAAGTTGGCAATTGTATCAAACTAGAATTATATCCACTAAATATAACATAAAATCCCAAACCAAATTAGCCTCAATTAGAAATGTTGCCTTCATTGAATGTGGTTCAGAATTAACCCAGCAGCCCCACAGAGGTCAGGGATCTAGGTTCCTGCTAGTTTTGTGCTCTGTCATTCTAAGGGTGTGGTGCTTATCTTCATGACCTAGTATGACTGCAAGAGTTCTGCAATCTAAGTTCCAGGCAGCAGGGTGGAAAACTGGGGTAAAAAAAGGGAACATGGGGTACCCATCAGGCATGATTTAAGGGAGCTGCCATAAGGCCACAGTGTTTACATCTTATTGGCTGAATCTTAGCCACATGGCGACAGCAAACTACAAGGGAAGTTGGGAAAAGTAGTCTTTATGTCAGGGATTTTACTATAGAGAATAAGGGGAGAAAGGGTGTTGGGATAAGCAATTAATAGTCTATGTCATAGTAACTGTATCATTCAGAATCTTCCAGAGAAACAGAACCAATAGGAGATAGAAAACAAATCTGAACTCTTTAGGATGGCCAGCAGCCTGGAAACACAGGCAATGTTTTTTGTTATGTTCTTGAGACAGAATTCCTTCTTTTCCAAACAACAACAACAACAGCAACAACAACAACAACAACAAAAACCCTCAAATTTTATTCTTGAGGCATTCAACTGAGTCTATGAGGCTCAAACATTATGGAGGGTAATCTCCTTTATTTAAAGTCAACTGATTGTAAATGTTAGTCACATCTACAAAATTTCTTCACAGCAACATCTAAATTGATATTTTAACAAAAGGCTTAGCCAAGTTGACATGTTAAGTTTACCATTATAGTAATTCAAAAATTTTAAAAACTATGGTAGAATAGTACTTAACTCTGAGCCAGGTTTGACTTAGAACCTGCCGGTTTGCAATCTTTTCTCTACATGGTGGAGCAAGGATGTTAACCCTTTATATGCCCACAGTGTAAAAATACCCTAATGCACCATTTAACTGGAATCACAAATACACACTGACGAGACCTGCAGTAAGTTTCAAAGTCCCACTTTCCCAGGAGACCGTTCATAAAGAGATAGCCCTGGGGGTTTTGTTTGTTTGTTTTTGTTTTTTAAACCACTTGGCCAATGGAATGCTATTTGATAAACAAAACGTTTTTCTCCCAGGCGACTTTCTAACTCATTAAATTATTTTCACTGTAAAACCCAAACTTCTGTTGCTAGGTAGTGATTTAGAGAGTGACTGGAGGCGGGCATGGGGGTGGGGTGGGGGTAATGAATTGTAGCAAAGAAAAAAGCCCCTGGCTTTTCCGCCTGTAATCACCAGCCATTCCATTCACCCTGTCCCACTCCACAAAGGAATGAGACTCTTCCACGCTCTCCTCACACAGTTCTTTTCAACTTGTGTTTCTCTTTCAAAGTTGACCTTGAAACAGTCAGTCAGCCTAGAAAATGGAGGCATGCTGTGAAAGCTGTGTTGTCACTAATTCCTAAGCAAATTTTACATATCGTGAATATTTTTTCTTATATGGTTTGTAATTGTTTTTCCTAATTTTTAAAACCGTTATTTACGCTGTCTCTCATTGTAATACTGCATGTTTACATAGATTTTCTGAGTCTATTTGAGCAATTTAAGTACTACACATGTGACTGAAATGTTCCACGTAAGCATTGGCACATAAACTGCATAACTTAGGAATCCTTAATTTTAATTTTTATTAAAAGTTGAGAAAATAGGACTAAAATTGTTTGGGGTAACTATGCATCTTTTTATGTTTCTTAACATAAAGGTGCAAATGGTGGGAACACAAGGTTAAGGGAATAATTCTATAAAATGGGCCCACTGTGCTGACACCCACATGCCTTCTTCTCCAAGAAGCAATTTACTTGCATCTCTGCCTGGCCTAAGTGGACAGGCTATGTCACATTCCTCAGCCAACTACTAATATTATCTGCAGGACAAACATAGACCTGAAATAATGTTGATAAGAGGTGTAAATGCAAGAGGATGGAAGGCAGACCTCCACAGATTCAGAGAAGCCTTTATTCCTTCCCGGACTTGGGTGCCATTGGGGTCCATTTTCCGGATGGGAAAATGGCCACCAGTTACAGAAGGGATTTAGGTTTTATAGGGTACAATGATGTAATCATTGGGAGCTGCGTACATGCAGTTTTGACAGTCAGGGCTTAGTTCAACAGGTTAAAACTTTAATTTAGGAAGGTAGTTGTGAAAAGGTTGAAACCCTTTGTGTGTTGTCTGGGGAGATAAGAGTCCAGATCCCAGGGATGAGTACTCAAATCTTGCCCATTGGTATTTGTTGTGCTTCCGTTTAGGACCAATTAGCATGGGGGAAGGTCCTGGTTTAGGACCCGGCATTCAGTATTCGCCCCTTTTTCTCAGGGCCCATTGTTCCTTGGCTAATTTCTCTCCCTCTTCCCAAGCCACACCTCTCTCCATTTTTCTTCGGGGGCTATCTTACAGGAATATTATTTGCCATAACCCTTCAAGAGGAACCCAAGTTACCCTGAAGAGGGAGACATTTGTGACCCTTTTCACAGACCAGATCCCAAAACTCACAAACTCACAGATAAGGATAATTCCTTCTAACCACAAAGTCTATAAGAATTTATGGTTAAGAATTCAGTTAGAACTGGTCAGCATGGGCCAAGGTGACCTAGAGTTGTCAAGGCAGTGGGGACTTGCAAGTCTTATGCCACCCTGCTGTCAGTCAAAAGTCAAGAGGTAAACCTGGGTAGGACTCTCTGGGAACTTCTTTGGGATCCCCAATAGAACTAGAGTGCAAAAGAGGCACCCTGTCCCTCTCCTGTTTGAGAGGACCCACTCTCTCATCTCCCTTTCTCTTTAATAAACTCATGCCTGTTAACTCTGAGCAACTTGTCTGAAATCTTCCTAACTTGATCACAAGAATTGGGGTTTGAAGGGATGGGATCTTTGTCTCTTTCTTGGAAGGCCCTAGCTCTATAAAAATTTCTGCAATAAATTTGTTTTATGCAACTACCATCACACAAAAATAAAAACAATTATAATTCAGTGGATCTTGGTTAGCTTTCCATAGGAAGCAAATTTGGTTTACCTGGTTTAACTTCTTTTCCCTGCTTTCTCATTTTTAAAAGGAAGACAACTTTATTGTGATTTTGTTTCTACTGTAAAGTTCATTTCTTGAAGAAACCAAAAATAAAAAGTGGGCCCATGTCCTTGTGCTCATTTATCTGATCTTTGAAAAAATAACTCTTTGTACCGGAAAATCATAGAATGCTGATAGACAATCTTGAATTTGATCCTTATTTGAATAAATGTTTCTGTCAAACTCTTGCTTTCAATAGCAAAATCCATATTTTAATGACGATGCCACGCATTGAAGGTATTGTCCCAAATTGTTCTTTTGTGACATCAGTCACAAACACAAACCTTATGCTGTATTCTGCACTATAGCCCATAGTAGTACATTGTTTTACTCTTAACGTATATTAAATACCTACTACCTGATACATTTGTATGGAATACATTAAGAACATGCATTTTCTTGGATTTCTTATTCTTTTTCTGTACTCCTTAAGCATTTATGGGCATTCCTTAACTTTCATCAAGACATGATTATAACAAAAATCAGTGATACTTTTATCTGTGTTCAGGCCTGGAAACATAATTTACTGAGCCCAATGCAAAATGAAAATGTGGAACCTCCCCCCGATCAAAAAGCAGGAAAAAAGTGTAGTAAAAGATGCTGCTATAATAGGGATAATGGAGATACACGAGTAACCACATAAACTAAGAATTGCCAAAATAATATTTTTGTTGCCATAATTTTATATTATATATTAAACTAACAATTTATTACTAAGATAATCTTGATTAATTATCAAAAACTTTCTGGCTCACTTTTTTGCAAATTCATCAAAAAGTATACGTTTCCTTTCATTTTTAATTGATAGGAAACTCATGTCATACAATTTCTCTTTTCAATGTGACTGAAGCAACACTAGTCACTCTTGGCAATTTTTTTTTTTTTTATTGTAAACAAATGGGATACATGTTGTTTCTCTGTCTGTACATGGCGTAAAGGCATACCATTTGTGTAATCATAAATTTACATAGGGTAATGTTGTTTGATTCATTCTGCCATTTTTTCCCTTCCCCCCCTCCCCTCCCACCCCTCCCCTCCATCTATACAGTCCTTCCTTCCTCCATTCTTGCCCCCCTCCCTAAACCCAACTCCAACCCCAACACTAACCCTTCCCACCCCCCATTATGTGTCATCATCCACTTATTAGCGATATCATTCTTCCTTTGGTTTTTTGAGATTGGCTTATCTCACTTAGCATGATATTCTCCAGTTTCATCCATTTGCCTGCAAATGCCATCGGAAGTCAATTTTGATAATTTTTGAAGAGGACCTTTGTGCTGACACAACTGTTAAGAATAGCTTAGACTGACAATACAGATAAATTTCTGATAAATCATATCAAAATATCAATTTTAGTACTTCTGTAGTTGTTGATTCTTGTGGAATAATTTTTCTAAACAGATTTAACTCTTCATACAAGTTAATTTTATGTAAGTCTGAATTTAATTTTAAATATAAATTTTTGCAGTGTTGTTTTAATGTTTCTGCAGACACGAAGAAATGTTTCCTCAAATTTGTGGAGTTCATATAAGAAACTGAAAGTGGTTTCATAATTTGTATATAAGATTCAAAAAGTTTGTTTATGCATTCTGTCATTGTATCTCCAATTACAAGAGAAAAAATTTAAATTGTCTTCCTTTTGGTACCAGGAATTGAACCCAGGGGCACTTAACCACTGAGCCACATCCCCAGCCCTATTTTGTATTTTATTTAGAGACAGGGTCTCGCTGAGTTGCGTAGGGCCTTGCTAACTTGCTGAGGCTGGCTTTGAACTCATGATCCTCCTGCCTCAGCCTCCTGAGCCACTGGGATTACAGGCAGGAGCCACTGCACCCCACTTGATTCATTCTTCATATAAAAATAATGTTCTTGGGCTGGGGCTATATCTCAGTAGAGTGCTTGCCTTACAAGCACAAGGCCCTGAGTTCAATCCCCAGTACCAAATAATAATAATGTTCTTGAACCAAACCCTGTGGTACTCCTGGAGTTCCAAGCTAAGAGGCAGCTGAGGTGGGAGGGTCACTTGAGAGAGACCAGCCTGGGCAACATAGAAAGAAGAAAAAGAAGTTTCTTTCTGTAGAATATGATGATTTTTAAAAGTAATTTCTTTCTTTGCAGTGCTGGGAATCAATCTAGGGCCTTGTGCATACTAGGCAACTATATCCCCAGCTGTGTGTGTGCGTATGCACATGTGTGCATGTGCTTCAGAAATAGATTTGCACATGTGTTGCCCAGGCTGAACTCTTGAACTCCTGAGTTCAGTGATCCTCCCACCTCAGACTCCTAAGTAGCTGGGACCACAGGTCCTGACTTCAACTGCAGTTTCTGTTTCTAAGCCTATTATTAGCTTTGCAATGTTGCAGCAGTTTTCAAAACTAGGTAATCTAAATCCTTTAAGAATTTTAATAATTCCCTGATACGCTTTATGACAATGTTTATATATATGCTGAAGAGTTAATATCTGTACAAGTGATGCAGGGATCAGCTCTGAGGAGGGACAGGCCAGTGACCTCCCACTACAAGTTCTGGCAAGTTTAAGTCCCAGTGACAGTCTCTTCCTATCTCTGGAACCATGGCCACTGCTGCCACCACTGTTGCTTCTGCTGCCATGGCTGCCCAAATCCTGGCCTAACTGCACCCTGGATGTCCTTGAAGCATGTGCTGCCTGCGGCATGTCACACTACTTGAGCCCTTTGTACACACACACACATTACCCCCTGGTGTTCCCACTGCTCACGAGCATGCTCCATTGTCCCATTGTACTTCACTTACCAAACACAAGTTCAAAGATAAAATTATTAAAAATTTCAAGGGGCTGGGACTCTAGCTCAGTGACTGAGTGCTTGCTTGCCTAGAATCTGTGAGGCACTGGGTTCCCTCCTTAGCACCACATAAAAATAAACAAAGGCATTCTGTCCATCTACAACTATGAAAAAAAATTAAAAAAATAATTTCCAGATAGCAACGGCAAAGGATTAAACCAAGCTTGGGTGTCTCCTGTGAGGGAGGCCTGGCGCAACTGCACAAGTAACAGGCCCTTAAAGCCGTCCCTGCATATGGTCATACAGTCTATTAAGCGTTGGGTTTGGGGCTATATATAGAAGAGTGACTGGGCAAATGATGGGTACTGATAGATTTCCTCTATGACCTTAATTTTAAAGCAATATGTGGTTGATAAATCTGCATCCTCTTCCTACTGAAATGCATGCTGTTTTTAAGAGTCAGAATCTTGTCTTATATAAGCTTATATTCCCCTCAGGGTCTACCTCTGTGTGTTACATATTGTAGAAGTTAAGTCAATGTGCTTGAATAGATAAATTTCTCTTTTTATGTTTTCATAGTGGTAACTTGTAGAGTTGGAAATAGGCATTCCTTTTATTTAAGATATTTAACTGATCTAATTTGGTACGAAGTTGTGTAATAGACTTAGAGGATACAAGGTCACCAAAGATATTACTAACCAAAATTATAAATGAGAGGCTCAAAATAGATTTGGGTAAATGTATAATACAATAGACTAATAAATTATTTAGAAAATTCAGGGATTTTGCTGTTTTTCCCATCCGTAAGCTTCTGTAAGCTTTTAAGCTTGGTTTCATGGAAGGCACCTAACAGAAAATGTCCTTTGGTTTCACTCTCAGAATCACTCTATGGAGTATGGGAAGGAAGAAGCCATTCCTATCTCTTTGCCCCTTCCTCCCAATTGCTTTAATCCCTAGTTGCATGGCTATCCAGAAATCTAAAGTTTGCTTCCATGTCTTGAAAGTAGAGGAAATCCCACAGATAATTTCAGAGGGAAAAGGAGAAATGATTGGAAGTACTATTTGACTCTGACAATTAGGTGGAATACTGATTCACCTTGACAAGCTAAACCCATCCATTATTAAGCCTTGATCACATTTTGCACTGAAAATTATTTACTTTTGTTCCATTAGGACAAACTCAAAGGAGGGATGACACTGTGGAGGAACAAGTTATGTTCTTTCCCATTTACTCAATTACATGACTCCTCTAGCATGGGCTCTTTTTAGAAACCTCAAAGATTTTACACAATCCTACATGTCAAAAAGTCATGATCAGAGGTAACAGCAGATCATGGGTAAAAGGTCTAGAGGTCAGAAAGGAAGAAATCTCAAAGTGCTGATTAGATATTTAAGTTTATGAGAGAAACAATTATTAAAGGTATAACTCCAAGTTAAAGACTGATCACTGTCATCTTCCCCAAACATATTTTAATATTAATATTTGGAAGAATATGTATATATGAGTGTATATACACAATGTGCACATGTGTGCGCACATTCCAATTTCCCAAGAATGCTGCATTTCTCTTATAAAACCGGGTAAAAAGATGTAGGTGGGATCATAACATTTTAGGTTATGATCATTCCTTTTGACTAATTTAATTAAAACATTCCTTTTGACTAATTTAATTATGGTTCCTAATGTCTCAGAATAGTTACTGGATTCTTGGTAGTTTAGATGCACATCTGGATGATTGTTCTTCTTTATGTCAATATAAATTGTGTTCAATCTTCGTAAGGAAAACATTGCAATTCTGTAACAGTAAAGTAAGGCAGGGAACTAATAATTTATACACATGAAGGTGACAATAAATTATTCCTTTAATAAATATTGTGCCTACTACATATCAGGTACTCTTCTTGTGCCAGGGATCCATCTATAAAACAAACCAAATCAAACCAAAATCCTGCCCTCATGTAGCTTAGATCTAGTCTATTATAGGAACACAGACAACAAATGACACCCATAAGTGAAAAAATACATTGTAGTTTTTTTGGTTTTTAGAACATAGTGCATAAGTTTGCTATTGCTACAAACCACCTGAAAACGGCAGCTCAGAGTGAGCATTTATTATTGCTCACTAGAGCAACAGGAAATGAAAGTATGAGGTGGGGGACACACAAGCAACTCAGTGAGGTGTAGGTGGCAGTTACAATTTTAAATAGGAAGTCACCTTGCTGAGAAAGTGACTGTGATATACAGCCTTAGATGGTTCCCAATAATCCACATCTCTTGGTCTTTCTTGTATAATCCTCTTTCTTTTAGTGTGGGTTTGACTAACAAATAGAATATGGCCAAAGTGAAAGGATGCTATTTCTAAGACTGGGATATGCCCTTCTCGGATGCCCTTGCTTGCTTACCTGACAGAAGCTGGTACCCTGCCAGGAGGTGCTCTGTGGAAGAAGGTCCATGTGGCAAGGAAGTGAGGGAGGCCCCAGCTCTCAGTTCAGTAGCCCCTCAGGAACTGACTTCCTGTTAACAACCCAAGGAGTGAGCTTAAAAGTGGTCTTCGCTCAGCTGAACTTACAGAAGAGACCATAGCCCTAGCGACAGCTTGATTTCAGAGAATTCTCCAGGCAGAGGCATGCAGCTAAGCTGCATCCATAATCCTGACCCCAGCAGCTGTGAGTGAATAGAAGTCTGTTGTTTAAGCTGCAAGATTTGGAGTTCTTTGTTACCCGGCAATGAACAACTAATACAGTGATGTTTGAAGAAAGTAAGGGAGGCAGCCATGTGGCTATCTGGGGAGGGGCATTCCAGGCAGCAGGAACAACCAATGCAAAGGTCCTGACCAATATTTACAAAGAACAGCACAAAGGCCTGTATAGAGCAAACCTGAATGAGGGCAAGACAAGGAGCCAGATGATGGGACCTCGTAGGTTAGTAAAGCCTTGTGGCTGGGGTTGTGGCTCAGTGGTAGAGTGCTTGCCTAGCATGTGTGAAGCACTGGGTTTGATTCTCAGCACCACATGTAAGTAAATAAAATAAAGGTCCTTTAACAACTAAAATAAATAAATAAATAAATAAATATTTTTAGCTATGATTTGAGAGAAATTGGGAGCTGGAGAGCGCATGCTATACCATGACCTCATTTAAATTTCTGAAAGATTACACTGGCTTGGGTGAAGAATCAGTCATAGCAAATAAGGGAAACCAATTAGGAGACTATTGCTGTCATCTAGACAAAAAATGATGGTGGCCCACACCAGAATGATAGTACAGTGGTGACAGCAGGGATGGATTCTGAACATGTTTTGAAGGTAGAGCCACTGACTGGTTTGTGAGATGTCATAGAAAAGCCAAGAAGACTCACAGTTTTTTAAGTAAAAAAATGTGGGAGAACTATAGGTAGATCAGGTGAGAGGTGAGGAAAATAAGAATTTCACCTTTAATCACACTGAACTTAATATGTCTATTAGATATCAAAGCAAGATATTAAGTAGTTAATTGGATAGGTGGGTCTAGAGTTTGGCAGTGATATCGGGCTGGGTATGTGAATTTGGAGTCGTCAAAATGAAAAGAGTATTTAAAGTCTCGTGACTAGAGGAGCTCACCAAGTATAGAGGGGCAGGGACCCCGAACTGAGGATTTGGACCCTCCAGCAGTCAGTGAAGAAGTAGAGCAGGGATGGGAAGTGGAACCTGGGAAGGAACAGTCATGAAGGTAGGAGGAAAACCCAGCAGTCGTGCCTTGGAATCAACTAAAGAGAGTGCATCCAGGCGAAGTGGCTATCGGCTGCTGTGCTGGTGTGAGCACTGAGAAGAGACCACTGGACTTTGGAGCCAATTGTCAGTGACCTTTTCAACAGCAGTTCCAGTGAATCCCAAGGGTTACAGAAGTAATGAGTAGGCTGAGAAGTGGGAGGGAAAGAACTGAAGTTTGTGAGAACAGACAAATCTTTCCAGAGGTTTTGCTGCTGAGGCAGCAAAGAAATGGTGTGTGGAGATGGGAATGGTGTTAGAAAGGTCTCTGTCTTCTCACGGTGATGCTGAGAAGAGGGCCAGAAGCTGATGGCATAGTGGAGGAATGGCCGAGAATTCCCTTCAAGAATTCCTTTAGGTTTACAAAAGGGAAAGGGCCCAGCTCTGGGCAAAAAGTCAAATTTTGTATTTTCAGGAAAAAATTGTGACTGAAATAAGCTCAAAGTATTATTGTTGTCCTGCCTAATATACTCTTACCTTTCATTATCTTCGAGCTGTTTTATGACATTAATTGTAGACAACGGATATGAATACAAATAATTCTTTTCCAAAGGCACAGGAACGAACTTTGTCTAGTGTACACACAACTTATTTCCTTTGCCCATTACAGAAGCCAGTTTTGCATCTATTAAACAGATTCGTTTTGGCATGCCTAATTTTCCACTTACATATTTCTTCAGGATTCTTTTTTTAACTGATTCTAACACCTTACTCATTTCTTGATTAATGAAATATATAAAACCTTTGGCACATGTTCCTTTTTAAAAAAAATTTCTTTTTAGATGTTGATTGACCTTTTATTTTATTCATTTATCTTCATGTGGTGCTGAGAATTGAACCCCATGCCTCACACATGCTAGGCAAGCGCTCTACTACTGAGCCACAACCCCAGCCCCTGGCACATGTTCCTTTGATATTAATATGAGAATCATGATTTTACATTCTCTTTTAAAATTTTTAATTATAGATGGACACATCTATATTTATTTTTACGTGGGGCTGAGGTTCAAACCCAGTGCCTTGCACATGCGAGCCAAGAGCGCTACCACTGAGCTCCAGCCTCTTAACAATCTTTTTAAAAAAATATCCTTTTTAAAACAAGGGACACTCGGACACAGGTGCTTAGGCGGGTAGAATGGTGGTGGCAGTGGTGACCTGTGGAAATTTTCTTCCAGTAACTTCACGTTCCTGAGTGAGGAGTGGTGGAGTGCATGCGCTGGGGAGGTTTTGGCATGACTGCAGGCCACCGAGGTTGGTGGTGAGAGTGTAAAGCAGGCTGTGAACAGACAGAACTCTCCAGGCACTGTGCATCGTGCATGTGCAGAGGGAGAGCTGGGTTTCACCAGACTCGGGGGGTCGGGGGGAGACAAGGGTTGAGGATAGGTACTGATTATGATTTACTTGGAACTTCAGCAAGGTAAGGTGATAAGAGAAGACTTGTGGATAACGAAAGACAATGAAAATGTGATAAGATAAACAAATTGGAGGTTCTAATGGGGTTGAAAAATTGCTGGGGTTGCAGAACTGGGAAAATGAGCTGGATAGTCAGGATGCAAAATACCATCTTCATTTGGGACCTGCAATCTGAACATTCTATTGTTTGTCGGTCACTTATCTGCAAACCACTAGACGTGTGTGTGTGTGTGGGGGGGGCAGGTGTTTTACGAGGATTGCTTCCATCTTCTTCTGCTTTATTCTTATGGGCTCTCGCAGTGAGATGATCACATGAAATCAAGCCTCCCTTTGTTTCTAGAGTGAACAGAATCTGCAGACAGGGAGGCAGCACGATGAGCAGGGTCTCTGCAGAAGGCTGTGCAGTCTGTACACCCCATGAAGGACACCAGGCTGACAGCCAGCCTGAGCTCTGCTCATGGAGCTGCAGCCCATGCCCAGCTGCCTTTTGTGCCCACAAGTCTCATGCCTGCTATATTTGGGATGTTCTAAAGTGCTGCCTTTCCTAACCCAGAAGAGGTCAGCGAGTTCTGATAAAGATAAGCTTTTACCCTGGGGGCTGAGGAGGGAGATCTGTCCTTCTGTTGAGAAATTCCTTGTGGACTGGTGTCCTCTCAGTGCTTCAAGTGTGCAGTTTTTGAAGGAAGAGGCTTAATGTTATACCTTGTCAATTATGTGCATAGGATTACTATTTATAATACAGTTTACATTTGAATAACTTAATTTTGCTTCCCCCTAAACCAATACATTCCTTTCTTAGGAAAGCTCTGCAATTTGAGAACAATGATGAACATGTCACATGCATCATTTATGGACTGTTGCCACCTCCACTGTTTTTGTCTACCAGAAAAATCCCAGGTTGTACAATTGTATTTATAAAAACCAGTTGAATGGTTTTTCCCTGAAAAGTAATGCAAAAGAGATGGCAGAAACTGTCTTAAATAGGCTAGAGGAGTAAAAACATTCCACTTGCTTTCTTACTGTTTTAAGATCTTCTTTAATATATCAGTTCATTTGAGATGCATGATCTGTCAATGGTTCTGGAGTTACCAGATTTCTTTGGTTATGCAAATATTTACAGTTTCCTTAAGTGGAGTATCCATTAAATCCATACAAAAATATCTGCAAAGTTTTTTTTTTTTTTAAACAGGAATTCTAGCAATAACTACTCATTGAATTAAAAATATAATACAGAACACAGCTTTACGGAGACAGTCATTCATGCTCACTGTAAGCAATGTTAGTATGTGGGATGAGCTAGAACTTGGCGACTAATCAAAAACAAAGGCTACTTTCAATGCACTTTGATAGTCAGTAGTGAATTCAGAGAATGCTGTTCTGAGGTAGTTCAGTATCATTTCCTTACCTTGATGGCAGCCTAGAATGAAAGGTTAAGGCTATTCAACTATGCCAACAGGAAAGTCAAGAATCTTCACCTCCAAGCAATTTCTGGATCATCCTTGTGAAGAATTCATGTCTTGGTGGTGCTCTCCTCTTAGATGCACAGAATTATTTTCATTTACACAAAACAGTACTGATTCTGCCCTTATAAGCACAGCATATTCCCCTCCCCTTTTCTTACTTTCTTTTTATTTCTTTACTTTTCCAGTGCTGGGATGGCTCAGGGCCTTCTGCATGCTGGCCCTATCACTGAGCCATGTCTCTAGCCCAACACGACTCTGAATTATGCACCATCAGTTAAACTTTCACCAAAGGCCATCCTCATTTATCTCAACCCCTTTGAAGATATCCTATTTCCTTTTTAATCTCTACCTAGAAATGCATTATTTGGACACAGAAGAAAAGGGAAAATAAGAGATGGGACAGTGTGCAAGGGACAGCAAGGTCAAGGAAACTACAATGCTTTCTCATAGTTCTTGACAGAGTCCTTTGTGGGCACCTGTTTATTATTTTACTTCCAAGTGCACTAAGATTACAGAACATCAGTCAAATCCTTTGGCTAACCTAGGTATAAAATTGCATGGTAAAGTCAAATACAATTTTTCCCTCAACAATTTATTTAAAATTACACAGCCTATTTGTGTAGAAATTAAAACCGAACTGAAATATGTTTTACATTTCCAACGTAGAAATGCTTTTGTTCTGGAGTCCTGATCCTGAGGATAGCAAATTCCAACTGACAAATGAAATGAATAGGTCATGTATATGAATAGAATGAGCAATGGATTAAATTAAATGGTATTTGGTTGATGGGAGAAAAAATGTTACATCAGAATTAATGGAAGAACTTCAGGATGTGTTTGGCCATGCATACACTTAAAATTAGATTTAAAGGAATTTGTTTAAATCTGGGTTTACTACCCCAGGGATGGAGGTGGGGGAACAGATTCTTAAGCTGTGTAGTTGATGTGTCTGGTTAATAATGAGGTTATTTTCCCCCTTAGTGAGGCACAAATAAGTGCACTTAGTGGACTATAATGTGGCATTTGCATAAAAGGAGTAAGTTAGTACCTCGCCCAGGAGGCTAGAAAGTCCTATGCTATATAAATGTGCTCAGCCTATAGTATTGTTCAAGATTTAGTTTTCCTTTCATACTATGCATTTATTTCCCTTTGACTTAATCATGGGTGTTTTCTTTAGCATAAACTATTTTAAATGTAAACTTCATTCCTAGATATCTTCAAATCATTCTGTTAGTTGAAAGGCACTCAGATGACATTATCCAATTCAAACAACTGCTGCTGAAGGAGGTCTTAGTAGTATCCAATCCAGAGCATGTCAGTTCAAAGAAGGCTTTATATGCATAAATATAAAAATATTTTATTTTCCAATGCTTTTGCTTTTAAAGGACTCCCTTGAAAGGAGTGTTAAAGAAGAATTAAATACGCTTTAAAACTTTCTCTTAGGCTGACTTGAGGGGGAGATGAGTGGAAATGGCTATTGATGGTTTTATAACTGGAGATCCTTGTGACAGTATAAATTAACTCCAAAGACTCATCTTTCCGTGAAACTGTTGGTGTCAAATTGTATTATTTTTGAATGTTATTCTGCTGTAATTGAACTTTACAAATATTTATTGAACACCTACTATATATCCCTTACTATCTAGGGTAGTTCATTGTTCCCTAACAGGCATTCCAGCTGCAGATGGTCTTGTCTCCTCCTGGTGTACATGCGTGTATGTGTGAAGCTGTTTGGACTTGGTTAGTATGCTTGTTAAGCAGCTTGGAGAAATCTTGTCTACTTTTTTATCAGTTGGTAGGCTTTATAAAGCATGGCAGAAAGCAGACATGGCAACCCTAAGTCTCCCAGAAGTATTTCTTCTTTGAAGACACTCTGAAGATTTACCTGCTCCAGGGTATTGCTTTGTTCATTTGGTGAAGAATTTCTGTAACAAAGAATTTCAAACAATTCTGCCAAAATTGCACTTTGGTCTCCGACTTCACAGTCTCTAGGAATTGAACTTGCCGCCTAATTTACTTTCTTCATGACGGAGGTTATCTCAAAACAAAAATGGCAGGAAAGCTTTCCTATGCTTTGGGTAGGAGACAAACTTGCTTTTGTAGAATTTGTGGCTGAGGAAAGCAGACAAAGCCTGGCTGAAGAAGACATATGTCACCACTAGCCACCAAGTTAAATTGAGGAACCCAAAGGTTACAGCCATGGAAATGTAAATCATCAGCTCTGCTAAGTAGTTAGGGGAAGAAACATATTCGAACCAGTCTCCAAAAGGGATCCTGTGGTTGCAGTGAATGACCACTCCTGAAATGGAAAAGATGACTTCGTGAGCATCAAAAATTACGGAAAGGAAGTGTTACCAATGTAATCTCCAAATCATTCACAGATCCTCTTAGGTTACTTTGTCAACTATAAGCACAAAGGAAAGTTGGTTCCTCCAGCAACCCTCCACAGTGGTCTTTGAGAGCTCAGACTCTGGAGTTGGATCACACATGTTCCAATCCTGGCTCTCCTGCTTACAGGCCAGGTAACTTCAGAGGAGTTGCTTAATCTTGTTGTGCCTCCATTTCCTCATCTGTAAAGTGAGGATCAGACTGTACTCATTTCATGTGGTATCATGCCCGTGAAACACTTGGAATAGGGCCTCGCACAAAGTAAGCACTGGATAAATATTAAAAAATACTACTCTACTTTTAGCATTTCCAGTAGCCTAATGAAAATTGTACTGTGATACAAGCTAACTGGAAGGTCAGGTTGTTTTGCCTTGGCTGGGTTGGTACTCACTGCATGATAATATGAGCTATCACATGTGAATCAATATATCTGTGCAGTGCAGAATTCAAAATGTGGGCACAGCATAGAATCACAGACTGACAGGGCTAGACAAGGCTGGAGAGATCTTTAGGGTGAGAGCCTTGTTGTACAGTCAGTGAGATCACACCTCAGAAGGTGTCTTTGTCAAGATTGGGTATTTGGCATAGATAAGCCAGCTAACTAGGGCAGGAATGAAAAGAATGGAGGAACACAGAGAACTGACTTCTGAGGGTTAAAATTCACCTGCGGCAGCTCCAAGAGATCTCACCTGCTTTATTTTTCCTGAGATTGCTGAGAATGACGTGGCACTTATACTGATGGGCAGATGACCAGAAGAACATCATCATTCCGAGGATATGGAACCAGCGGGCTTGCATCAGCAAATTTTTCCCTATTACGTAGACTACAGAAAAAAGTGTCATCTTATTAGCCAAGCCTGCAAAGTTTCAGAGACTCAGGAATTTAAAAAATCATGTTATCCTGGCTGCATTTCCTCTGCACTAGGGAGACATGCTCGGCTGTGGGCAGCTTCAGTCACATACTCAGCTCCTTCTCCCCTTGTGTGACCTACCTTTAGGTGGTAAGTCTGCTTTATGGTTCTATTGCTAAGCCCCATTTTAAGCCTTCTGGCTTGCATTTTACTGTCAGGAAAACACTTTCTACAGAAATTTCTGAGCTAGTGTCCTGAGCCACACTGCCAGGGACATCCTGAATGCAGAATACTGAGTTGACTGGTTCTGGCCAGTGAAGAAAGTCCCTGGAGGTAAAGGCTGTGGGTGGACTCTTCACAGACCAGGGAAAGCTAAAACTGCAAGATGAACAATATAAAGGCGTCTCTTTCTGGATCAGAAAGAAACCAATGAAAGTGACTGTTTCAAGAGTGGAAAGGCTGGGCTGGGGAGATAGCTTAGTCGGTAGAGTGAGGCCCTGGGTTCGATCGCCAGCACCGCAAAAAAAAAAAAAAAAAAAAAAAAAAAAAGAGTAGAAAGGCTCAAACTTTTGCTTCTTTCTCTCTGGCTACCAGGAAGGGAGGAAGAAAGAAGGCAGGCCAGAGGAGGACATGAAGAGCAAGCCACTGACACTGGAAGGGCAAAGGAAGACCTCTCCCTAAGTAACAGGATGGAGCTGGCCTAATGAGTCTTCATGGAAGAAACAAAAGTTGTCCACTGGTTATGGACGAAAGCCTGGGCTCTGGAGCCAAGAAGGGGCTCCTAAAACACTGACTGAAGTAAGAGAACCACGGATCTGCCACTCCATATGGTACCCACCAGTGGGAGTCAGTTGAGGACAGCTCCTGACTAATGAGAATCCTCTAAGGTTCCCTTGTGCCAATTTCTGTTAGAAACCTGTTCTCTATCAACAATCTACCATAGCCTTTTAAATGTCCATGCGGCTTAGTTATTTACCAAATGGTTATATTTTTGTAAGTTAAAAACAAACGAAATATGAAAAATGCAGTTTCAATCTGACTGGCTTCAGGAGCAAGTCAGTCAATACAGAATTAAAAGTTAAAGCAAGTGTCCAGGAGTTCTGCTCTCTATACTGCATTCCCTGCTCTAAATGCAGAGACAAAAATTTGTAAGAGTCAGCGGGAATTATAATGCAGGAAAGGGGAGGCGGGTGGAAGGTGCCTCTTTACTGACAGTATAAAGTATGTAGTGTTTCATTATTCATGCATCCATTAGTTATTTACTGCGTGTCCTTGAAGCCTGGCACTACATATGCACGGGGGATAAAGCATGAGAAAGTCAGGCAAGACCGTGGTTCTCGTGGAGCAACCTTCTGGCTTGCAGATCTTCTTTTCACTTCCACAAGGACCTGTGAAGTCAGTCTGTGCCCCTAATTACGGGTGGGGGCTCTGAGGCTCAGAGAGGTTCAGCGGGGCAGATGTAGGCCCAGCAGACTTCCATGCCCATGCTTTTCCAGCAGACCCCATCAAATGCCCCAGTGGGTTCTCTCTCGGTGAATTACTGAAAACAACTCTCCCCATAGGGCCTCATATGGCCCCAGATGACCTACCTGGTGAAGGACAAGTAGGTGAAACAGAAAACAGCTTCAGAAAGGAATGTTCAGAAAGCTACGTCTGTGGGTGCCTCCACACCAGCGGAGGGAAAGCAGAAGCTGGGCTCCAGCCAGGAGGAAACTGCAGGAGAGCTAGTAACACCAACAGAAGCTGACAGACAGGAGGCCCGGCGTTACCAGAGAGCTCCTGAAAGTTCTCTGGATGGGATACCGGGAATGACGGCTCATACCATGGCACTGGCTAAAGGCCACAGCTGAATGACTGGGGAGGAAAGACCAACTCCATCTACGTTGAGAGCAATTAGCTGGAGAGGGGGGTGTGGCAGAGTGGCTGCAGCCAATGAGAACTTGGGGAATTGACAAAGACGGTCACTGAGCCTGCTTTAGGATCCTTCCTCTGGCCACAGAGGTGGGCTATAGCAACAGAGGACCTCAGGGTCCTGACTGACACGGACACCAGACCTGCCGGGGAGGCTCACTCACTAAGCAATCGAAGTATCTAGACCTCGGTCTCAATTTACGAGGATGGACAGGGCAGCTTTAGGAAACCTGGAGCCTAGTATTTGAAGAGAAAATGGCCATGAAAGAGCCACAGTGTCTGGGCTAAAGGACAAGCTGAAAGTCACACTGACCTCAGCACTAAAAACTGACTTCAGTCACCCAAAATGAGCTGACTGCTTCATAACACATGCCATTTTTACAAAAGTCAATTTTCACACGTTAGGTGACCTTCACGCCCCACCTAAAACAAAAACCCGCATTTCCTTCTCACAGAGATTTTCGTCCCTTCTTCCGGCTCAGAGCGTTCAGAACCTTAAGGCAACCTTCATTTACTGTGGCACTCTTGTCCTCTTCCCTCTGGCTGCTTGCAGGAGGAAGAGTGTTCTGTAAAGGGACCCATCCCAAGAACTCAGGCACCAAGAAGGTTCCACTTCCTCTTCCAACCAGGACCGCCCACCAGGGGCACGCCTCCTCTCGCGTTTTCTAGGATTTCACTGGGCACCCAGGTTGAGGAGGCCTCCTGAGGTCACCCACTTTGCTGCCCTTTCCTCCTGCTTCCCATGCGGCACTTGGCACAGACCAAGCCCACATGGTTTCGCTGACTTCAGTCCCTCCAGGGAACCCCGTGTCCCATCCCATCCTCCTTAAACTGAGCCTCGTGAACACTTTCCTGTCTCCACGGAAGGCTTGACTGCTTAGCAGGCGTCCTCCAGGTTAACCTCTCTTACATGCCCATGGACGTGCTCACTTCTGGAAACCTACCCTCAGGGTCTACACTCCTGAAATGCAACGTGGGTTGGGCTGTCCTCTGCCTCCCGACCCCTCAGCGGGCTTTGTGGGCACTTGCCTCACTCACCATTCCTGCCATCCATTGGCACCTGGCTCAGCACTGTCAGGCCCACCAGGACATAGTAGACGAGTCCAAAACAATACTGCACGAGGTGAATCACGGCGTTGGAGAAGACGCTGACGTAGAAGCACTCGAAGAGCCTCCGCAAGCTGTGCAGCCACAGGAACACAAGCACTAAGAAGGCGGAGAGTGCCAGCTCACCCCCTGCAAACCAGAAGGCGACAGGTTCAGCACCTCTCTTCTGGATAAACCAAAGTTTTGTTTTTCCCTAGTGTGAAACAGTCTCAAAACAGACGAGAACTAGGAAAAGGCCCCAGAGACCATTCAGCCTAGTGTGTTCCTCCTTTCAGCAGTGAGGACACAGGCCAAAGAAAGTCAAGGAGTTCGGCTCAAGGTCACATGGTCACTTGGTAACAGAGCGGGGGGACCACCCATCTTTTGACTCTGCTTCATCACATGGGAGTCTTCCAGGCTACATGGACATCACTATGAAGAGGTCTATGGGTCTCTGGTACCTGGCACCAGAAGCCACAGTTTCTAGATGGCCCTGAACAATCCCGCCTGGTGGGATCCCCAGGGTTACGGGCACTGTGGAGGCAGAGATGGAGACAGGAATAGGAAGAATCCTGCATTTCTTTCCATGTTAACAAAAAAGAAGGGTTGGGAATGGAGCTCAGTGGTAGAGTGCTTGCCTAAGATGCAGGAGGCCCTAGGTTTGATTCCCAACACTGTAAAAAACTAAAAAATAAATAAATAAATAAGGAGTTATATTTATAGTGGACAGTGAGCTCTGAGATCTATCTTCCTGCCTGCCTCTTATTCCTCTGCCCCCAAAGTCTGAAGAAAAACTGATTTTTAAAATAACATAAAAAGTAGGGCTAGAGCTGTAGCTAAGTGGTAGACCACTTGCCTAGCATGTGTGAGGCACTGGATTCAATTCTCAGCACTGCATATAAGTAAATAAAAATAAACGTTCATCAACAACTAAAAAAAAAGTAATTTCTCTTTTTTTAAATGAGTCTATCTATCTGTCTGTCTCTGTCTCTGTCTCTCTCTCTCTCTCTCTCACACACACACACACACACAGAGACAACCACAAGGTACAGCTTAGTAAATTTTTACAAATTCAATCAACCCATGGGGCCATAGTAACCAGCTATGACCAAGAAAGAGAGCTCAACCAGCACCCCCTAGCGTTCCCTTCCAGGAACTACCTGTTCCTTCCACCACCCCAAGGGTACCAATCCCTGTCCTGACTTCTATCAACACAGATGAGCATCAGCATCAACTATTTTTGTATTTTAAATGAATTTTAAACACAGTGTTTTTTAAAACTCTTTAGGAACAGGTTAAAACACACAGGCAGATAAAAGTCCTCAAAATCAACCCTCCAGATACCAAAACACCAGCCAGTACCACGGCAAACAAATCAGGGATGAAGTTGTAGAGTGCAGTAGGATTTACTGAGTAGCTGCCTCTCCCAAATAGGATGCCGGTGGATCTTCCCCTCTGACTGTCATCTTTTGCAACAAGTCCCTGGGGTTATACAGAAAAGGACTGCTTCTAGAGGCCCAGTGGTTTGACTGCTGGAACAAAGGACAGAGACAATGACAGAGGACAATTTGTTTTGAATTCTGCCCCTCATCTTCTGTCTGACCTTAACTGAGCCACTTCATGGCTTTCATCATCAATTCCTATTTATTTATTTATTTATTTGAGATGGGGGTGAGCTCATTATGCTGTCCAGGCTGGGCTCGAATTCCTCAGTTTAAGCCATCCTCCTGCCTCAGCCTCCTTCTGAGTAGCTGCGACTACAGGTAGGAACCACAGTGCACAGTTCCATTTCCTTATTTTAAGAACTTTTCTACATATCCTCAACTCCTGCTGAGCGTGGCAAACTTAAAGGCTAGTTTGTGATTGTCTGACCAACATCCACTTACAGTATAATACACCTTTTCATGTTTACCAAAAAGCAACTTTTTTTAAAAATCAAGTTTCTGTGAGTTCTGAGATGTGATTTGGGCTGGAACTGGATTCGTGATAAATGTTGCAAGGCAAGCCTGAGGGAGCCTCACCGCTTCCCTGTTCTCTAAGACCTCTTCATAACTTTATCAACAGTACTAAACATATCAGAGGGAGAACAGCCAGTCCTGTGCACAGCAGTGCCTGGGGGACATGGGGAGTCGCAGCGCTACCTCTGAGCTCTGCCACGATTTCAGGGAGGACTTGGGGACATCCCCTTGGCCCTCCACTACCCAGGCCCTACAGGGGAGGTGCCAAGGAGGCAGGAAATGCAGCACAGCTCCCTGCAGACAGGAGGGCAGAGGCAAGATGTGTGGTAACGAGGCTGGCAGACTTTACCTCGGAACTGTGCTGCCCCGAGAATCCTGAGCAAATGGTGAAGCCAGTGTGGAAAAGGCACTCCCAGGAACAGAGACTGAGTAAGGAACCAAAGCAGGAAGCCATTCCACAGCACCGAGATGACGTAGAAGTGAGAAAAATACCTGCAAAAGGAAAACGAGTTAGGCAATGATGAGGGTAGATCCAAGTAAAGCCCTTCCTTAGGCAGAAGTATTTTTAGTTGCTCTTTCTCCCTAAATCCTGAAGCGGAGTTTTGCTTTCTTTTAACAGAACCTGAATCCCACAGGTATTCAGATCTTTACAATTCTCTTTCAAACGATAGGACTAGTTAACTGACAGAAAAAGAGGTTCACAAGAACACAACTGACCTTGTTAGAGAAGGCTGAGGGTCGGTTAGTGATCTCTCTCATCTCTGGGTAACAGAACTTGGCCCACCTTCCAAATAAGGGGGCCGTGGAGTTTACAAAGAGAAACTAGACTGTGCTGTAATATAAGCTCAATCTGTGAAAGACTGCAGAGTCTTGGGCAATATTGCAGTAACAAACCACAACTGTTACACAAGTTTTGCACAATCAGAATCAGCACTAGAAGGTCTTATGATCCAGTGTTTTTCTGAATCATGTTGACTGGTTCCATTGTAACATGACAAATATCATAACAGAAGAGGGTATCAACTACCCCTGGGTGTAATTCTTAGACAATTACTGAGCCTATTTTGCAATGAACACATTTATAAACTAAATAACAAGTAAACCCAGAAAACCAGTAAGATGAAATCAGCAAGTTAATTCAATGTGAAAGATGATGTCAAGGTGCTGAAACAAAATCACCCAATAAGGCATAAAGGCCTCACAGGTTCTGGGGGGTTATCTTACCTATACTTTTTCTATTATAAGTTGAGTATCCCTTACCCAAAATGCTTAGGACCAGCAGTATTTTGGATTTTGAATATTTTAAAATTTTTAGAATATATGCACATGCATTTGTAGATTGGTGAGAACTCCAGTCTAAACACAGAATTCGCTTTGTTTCACATATCCCTAAAACATACACACTGGAGATGATCTTACACAGTATTTTTTAGTGCACCCACATTTTGAGTGTGACCCATCACATTAGGTCAGGAATGGAATTCTTTCCATCTGGGGCATATGTCAGCATGCAAACAGTTGGGCATACTGGAGCATTCTGGATATTTAGATTAGGGATGCTCAACTTGTATTTTTCCTCTATTGAGATCAGTTCAAACCTTTCTGACTCTGCCGGGAGCCTGCGGATCACCAGACCTTCCCTGGTCTATCCTGCATCAATACTAGGTTCCCTTTCTTTTCTCGTTAGTCTGTGACAATGAAAGGCAAATCTTGGACCAAAGAGAGGTTAAATATTAGCTGAGAATCCTCCAGATGAGCCACAATAAGCTTGTTAGAGATCTCGCAGCCCCCAGACCAGGCCCACACACCCGGGGGACCAGCGCCGATCTGAGATGATCATTCCATGGCAACTCCTCCATCTCCCAACCACTGGGAGCCAACCCCGTTCTGGCTCTGCCCTCTCTGGCCACACAGAACAAGATGAACCCAATTCCACACAACAGCTCTGAAACTATTTGAAGAGAGCCACTTTCTCCTCCTGGATTAAGAGCCCAATTTTCTCAAGAGCTCATCCATGAGGGTCAGTTGCCACCCCTGGGTCCTGGTTGTTAGTTAAGACACACTTCCCAGAACTGAGCCCTTGTGTGGGCTGAGCACATTCCGTGCAGAGTCAAGAAGGCTTTGCTCAGGGGGCGGTGGGGCACCCCTGTAATCCCAGAGGCTCTGGAGGCTGAGACAGGAGGATCTCAGTTCAAAGCCAGCCTCAGCAATGGCGAGGCATTAAGCAACTCAGTGACACCCTGCCTCTAAATAAAACACAAAATAGGCTGGGGATGTGGCTCAGTGGTTGAGTGCCCCTGAGTTCAACAGTTCAATCCCTGATAACCCACCCCCCACCAAAAAAGAAAGAAAAAAAGAAAAAGAAAAAGAAACAAAGAAGGCTTTGTTCTGCAGGATCCTATGGGAAGGGGAGGGCTGACTTCTGAAGAGCAATTTCCAGGCCGGCCACTTTAGCTTCTGCATTTTTTCGAAGCATTGATGGAGCGCTTTGATTGCGCTGGGCGATGCTCCAGGATGAGGCCTCAGCAGGGAGTACCCCATCAGCTTTCAGGGGAGAGTCAGTCAACAAGTACACCCACTGACATCTAGCGTACCGCTGGGCAAGGGGACAGAGAGGGCGCAGAGGCTATTCTGGAGTGGTGGTTCAGGATGGCTTCTCTGCAAGTGATGCTCAGCTAGAATGAGCGGTCCTTGTGGACCCTGTGGGGAAAGAACTACAAAGGTACCCAGGTGGGTGCTTGTTGGGTCCATGCAAGAACACTAAGGGATGCCTGTGTGGCTGTGTGTCCTGCTCAAGGGGGAGAAAAGCAGGAGGCACGGTGGGAGGGGCAGAGAACACAGGGCTTGGTAGGATGTTGGTTTTTGTAGGGGGGAGCCATTTAAGCAGAGGGCTGAGCCGAGGTAATAATTCATGTTCTTAAAATCCCTCTGGTTGATGGAAAAGTTCTAGAGATGGAGAGGGGGATGGTGGCATAAGAAGGAGTATGTACTTGAAACTCCTGAACTCTACTGGGCTAACAAGGCAAAATTTAAGATGTGTATTTTAACACAATAAAAAAAATTTTTTTAAAGGGCATTGCTCATTCATTTCATACCTAGTCACCTGCTGACTAGGTAGAGAACAGTCTAGTTGTGGCATAGAGGATGCAGAATGAAGCCTGGGATAACAGCTGGGATTACTAAATCTAAATCTCATGTTCACAGTAATCCTATAGAGTTAATTGTTGTTTTCTTCATGTGGCGGGCAAGAAAATTAAGGTTCAGAGAGGTTAAGTTATTTATCCAAGGTCACACAGTAAGTGGGAGCATTTGGCTCTGGCCTCAACCCTGATGACTCTGCAGTTCAAATCATATTACTAACTTCTCATTGATGCAGCATAGCTTGCCTAAACCTGCACTTCTGCCCCAATGGTACACATAACCAAGCCTGAAGTCGAGCAAATCACTCAAGCACAATTTGTGTAAGTTGCTAAGCCACAACTTGCTGTGCTCTACTTGTGTCATGGTGCTTCGGATGCCAAGGCATACTGTTATTATTATTATTATTCCTGCATTTTGTTTTGCTTTCCTAGTTTCCCTCTATAGGAAACATTCCCCACTCTATCGCAAGTCCCATTGCTGGCTTGGTTTTAAAGACCCAGCTCAAGCCTCAGAATGCTGAGGTACGAACTCCGCCGCCTCCTGTTTCACGCGTGCTCCTTCTTCTCTCTCCCCTGGCACTCTGCTTCTTTGGAGTACCGTGGTCTAAGCCCCTGGGAGCAGGGATACGGTGGGTGATCCTCATGAGTACACAGGGCTCTGTGTGGGCACTCCTTCCATCAATGACCACCTGCATGATTACTACAAAGCACGGTAGCTCTGGGGCCTGGGGACACAGCAGTGAGCACAGGGGACAGTGCTTGCTATCATGGAGCTTGCACACACCCACACATACATCACACCGCGTGGCAGCAGGCAATAACTGCTCTTCACTAAAGCAGGGAAGAGGGAGAGGGAATGCTGGGGAGGGTAGAACTATGATTTTAAATGAGATGGCCCTTTAAAAGAGGGCCTCACGGAAGAGGTAGCATCTCCAACTGCAGGAAGTGGGGGCACGCACAATGAGGTAGGGAATAGAGCCAATAAGGCAAACTACAGGAGACTGATCCACCAGGTGGGGGACGGGGGCTTCTATTGTGAGTGGGCTGGAACTTGTCACAGTAGTTGGAACTGCCATTATAAGCTTAAAGTACGTGGGATTACAAAGGAAGCCAATTATACTGGCATAGATAATACAGCTACCCCAAATCAAAATTTTCATAGAGTAATATGTATATTTCTTAGGTATCCACACTATCTAGTGGTGAATAGCTACAATGGTCTCATGGGAATGAAAACGATAATGTTTTGAGATATTTTTAATATTTCCAACAATATAAGAAGAACTATCACAAAGCTGCAGGTACCTAATTCTACAGTGGTTTATTTTGAGCACAGGGGACATGATCTCATTGAACATATATTTGCTGATTGCCGGAACTGATCCCAGATCCCATAGGATTCACTAAGGAAGGGAGTTCGTGTTTACTGGGCTCTGCCCTGGTGCCTGGCCCAGTGCTCACTGCCTCAATGCCATCACCACCTATGAGCCCCCCAGGGGCTACCCTGCGACCGCCCTAGTCCACAGCACCACCACCACCTTTTGCCTGGACCACCATGGCAGCCTCTCATCTAGTCTGCTCCACACTGCCAGGCATCCTTTTAAAACAAATCACGTGACACACTCCTTTCCCCCTCCAGGCAAAGCCTTCACCCGCTTTCCACCCATTCCGAATACAGTTCAAACTCCACTGTGGCCTCCAGGGCCCTGGCCCGCCCTTTCCAGATTGCCACTCACACCCCACCTGTCTTGCCCATGATCAAATAACCCAGCTGGATCTCCTTGAAAGCACTTACCACCATCTGAAACTATCCTGTGTGTTTAACAAGACTTGTGTGCACCTTGTCCGTCTGTCTATAAGCTCCAAGGAGCCTAGAATAGCTCCGGGCACACTGCAGGTACTGTATGAACACCAGTTAAACAAGCAGATGAAAAAGAAGGTAAGTAGCTCATTCAAAATTACTCTCAGTAAGGAGTCAAGTTAATTAACACACTAACTAACCTCAAACCTCAAACCTCTTTTTTGTCATTCATTCAAGACATACTGATGGAGAGAGGGCCTCATTACCCGCATTTCTGTGCTTAGAAAATGGCAACTAACAAGATAAATGTAAATGCCCTGAGAGCCTACAGTCCAGAGCAGGGGTTCTTACATTTCCTTGCCACAGACCTTTTTATCAGCCTGGCAAAGGCTATAGGCCCTTCTCAAAATATCATTCTAAAACAGAGGGATTACCAAGGAAACCAATTACAGATGACATATAGGTAATGCAACTACCAGATGTCAAATTTGTGATGAATATGTATACTACTTTTTTTTCTTAACCTTTGTGTTTATTTTAGTTTTTTTATGTGATGCTGGGGATGGAACCCAGTGCCTCACATGTGCTAGGCAAATGCTCAACCACTGAGCCACAACCCAGGCCTATGTGTACTTCTTATGTATCAAATAACAAGATCTAGTGGTGAATAATGACAGTGTTCTCATGGTGATGAAAATGAAGTTTTGAGGTATCCTATATGATTTCACAAAGTTGAAGGTACTGCTAATTCTACTGTGGTCTCTTGATTACATTTGTAACTAAGGATATGCTAAGTTTCAGCTAGATGTTAGTGAAAATACAGCTGTGACTTGCTTCCAATGCAAGTCTGTGCTGCATTCTATCCACAGATCCTCTGAACCTGTTGAAGATCCCCTGAACTCCACTGGAGAAAATCTGGGCAGTTCTCTCTGCCTCCAGAGCCAAGTTCAACTGCAATGCTTCCATACTAGTTGGAACCATTTTGAAATATTAGAAACAAAAGTGCTTCTATATGTACTATGGAAGTCAGGAGCACTGTGACTCATATTTCAGGTCACCTATTTATTCAGCCTTTTTGGGAAATTGAAACTCCAGGAACCAAAGGAGAACAAGCAAAGCAACTGTCACTCTCATTGGGAAAAAAAAAAAAAAAAAAAAAAAAAAATCTCAAAAAACCAAAAAACCAAAAAAAAACTTACCAAACAGGTTAATGGAAACAAATATTAAGGTTTTATTCCTATTTTCTTAGGAAAAGAAATACAAACAAAATTACCTAAGCACCACATTACACGTGTAGAAATGTGATTGACAGCTGTCTACTTGTAACTATAGAAATTATAGACTTATTTTCATTTTTAAGAGTGCTATTAAATGTTGCATAAGGAAAAATGTTTAAACATAAGCAATATTTAAATATTTAAACATTTAAACATAAGATTATCAAACAGTTTCAAATTTGGATTAACCAAGATATTACTAAATGCCACTATGTGGGGATAAGTTCATTCTCAGTTAATCTCTCACCTATGACTCAGCTTTGCACTGTGCAAGACTTTCCCCAGGGGCATACCAGAAATTCCAGGGTTCAAGTGCCACTCATACTACTTGCTAGCACTGCACCATGGGGCAAGAGACCCCTTCTAAGCCTAGTCTGCACATCTCTGAATGGGGAAAATGACATTTCCCTCACAGGTCTATCATGAGGGTTTAATGGGGAAAGGCACTGCATGCAGCAGTCAGTAGATAAAATGCAGGCCCTCAGTTAAGGTTGGTTACTATTAACAAACCAGTAAAATCTCTCCTCTGTGTTCCCTGGACCTTAACACACTATTTTTTTTTTTTCTCATTATAAAAGTTATAAACACATTGTCAATAAAGACAGTGGAAAATAGAGGTAAGCATAATGGAGGCTATAGACTCAACTCCACCCATTTCTAAAATTCCCCCTTTTCATAAAAACAGGGGTACAAAATTTAAAAGGAGATTAATATCGATTTTTGGAGTAAAGGTATTTTTTTTTTTTTGGTACCAGGTATTGAATTCAGGGGCACTCGACCACTGAGCCACATCCCCCAGTCCCATTTTGAATTTTATTTAAAGACAGGGTCTCACTGAGTTGCTTAGTGCTTCCCCATTGCTGAGGCTGGCTTTGAACTCTCAATCCTCCCGCCTCAGCCTCCCCAGCAATGGGATTGCAGGCATGCGTCACCGTGCCCAGCAAGACATGGTCAGTTTTGATGCAAGTGTCCTATTTTTTTCTTTGTGTTTTGTGCTAATAAAAATGCCTTTCATTATTGGCCTGGATCTGCTGTCCCTTCTCTAGAACTACAAGAAATGTTTAAATTTAGGGAACAAACACCACCCCCACAACACACACAGGCACTTGAACACCATGGGAAGTTCTGCTTAAGAGTTCTGGAAGAAAACAGCATAAATTATTTCACAATATATTAGAAATTACAAGAAGCCCAAAGAATACCAATTGTTACAGGAATGAATAAGGGAAAGGCCCCAAGCCTCTTGGCTGACATTCAGTGACAGGCTTGAGCACTAACAACTGGGGCATCTGATCCAGAGAAATAGGTAAAGTCTGGTCATGATTTTAAAGTGTGCTCTTTCATTTGAGGGACACTGAAATGTCCCTGTACATGTTCCAAAATTTAGAAAATAAACTGCTACCTAGTAGAAGAGGGCATTCTGTTATAAAAATCTGATTTAAAAAAAGGATGTCAATTTTTGCTTAAAAAATAAAAAAGGTCTATGGAACAGGAGGATTGACCAATGACTCGCATAGTCCTTCTTCCCAAGGCCTTTACTATTCCTCAGGATGATCTAGTTCTTCCTTCTCACACCTGCTAGATCTTTCTCCCACACTGCAGAGTGGGAGACAGTTTCAGAGACCGACCGTTATATACTTATTACTTTTGTGGTGTGTAGACCTGGGGCACCGCCCGAGGGTGCTAGTAAGGATAATCCAAACGTTTAATCCAACAGAAACCGTATCACATTCTTTCCGACTCATTTCTAAATGTCAATTTACGATGCAACTCAAAATTAGAAAACACACCGCTCTATTTCTATCATTTAGTGTTTGGCTGACTCTTCTTATCTATGTCCTGAATTCAAAGTGGAGAAAGGAAGAATTCAAAGAAAGACAGAATGAATGAAAGAAAATCTGCAACAAGTCTCCACAATTTTTGGATGAATTCTACTTAAGTCCCCAAGATTTAATCTTTCATTTAACTTGGTTATGAAATCTGCTGAAAGTCAGACGCAGTTTCGGAACGGGACTGGCCTAAAATGTGCCACCCTGAGCCACACTCTCCAGGGGCACCTGCCGAGGTGCAGCCCACGGAGGTGGCATCCGTGCGACGACCATCTCGCGGTCTCATCTGACTGAGAAGGGTTGGGAAACAGGTGCCGTGGGCAGATCTGCCTGCATTTCCACAAACGCTGGCGACCCCCAAGTCAGGCTGTGAGCCCCTTGAGTGCAGGAGAGGGGAACGAGGAGAACTGGGGACAAAGGAGACTAGTGTGCCTCCTGGCCAAGCCTAAATTCGGATATGCCCTCATTTCCCGGGAGAGGAAGGCTCCGAGCGGCCCAAAGTTCACGTTCCTGTGCCCGCGACACTGCGTGCGGCTCTGCTCTCTCGGTGTCCGCGGACACCCGGGGCACTGCGCCCCCAGGGCCACCAAGCGCGCGGCCCGGCAGAGCCCAGCCGAGCCCAGCCGCGCCCGGAACCCGCCGGGGCCGCAGCCCGGGTCGCTTCTGCTGCCCCCTGCCGGCTGCCTGCGAGCAGGGCGCCCCGGGCCGTCAGGTCCGGGGCAGCCGCGGTTACCTCTTTGGGACATCAAAGGCCCGGCAGGCGGCAGGGCGCCGCGGCCCCCCCAGCTTGGTTTTTCCATAGCGGATCAGGTCCTGGAAGAGCGCGCAGCCTGGGAGCAGGCTGGACGGCACGAGCTGCAGCAGCAGGGTCAGCAGGAAGGCGGCGGCCAGCGCCAGCCACAGCGCGCGCAGCGGGTTCAGCGCCGAGGCCTCGGACCCCGCCCAGGGAGCCATGGCCCGCGCGCCCGGCTTCCGCAAGCCCGCGCCGCCGCCCCCGAGGAGCCGCCACTCCCGCCGCGCGCCGGCCCCAGGGCCGGACGTCGATGACGCGGCGCGGGGCGGGGACTCGCCGGGCCCCTCCCCGGACTCGCCGCCCGGCCGCGCGCGCTCCCGGGCCGCGTTCCGCGGGCTGCAGCTGCGCGCTCGCCGCCCCTCGTCTGCCGTGGGGGGGTTCCTAGATGCAGCTCCAGAAGGTGATTCAGCAGGAAACAAGACCACGTGGCTGCAAGTCTTCATAGCAGCATTATTTCCAGTGGAAAAACGGAAACATCCATCAGTGTTCCACTTTGGTGTATTTAGCTATGTTATGGTACACTAACGGACTATTCTGCAGCCACTGGCATGACAATTATGAAGACTAGGAACGCAGGAAGTTGTCTGTCAGCTATAATGTTATACTAAGTTAAAAAAAGCTGATCATAAAATATGCACGATTGCAAATAACTATATTAATAGGAACGTGTGTACATGTGGATGAAGAGGCAGGTCGTACACAAAAAATGAATAGTTGTATTAGAGTGTTGGGAATGTGTATAATGTAAATATATGAAGTACAAAGTCATCAAAGTAATGGCACATAATAAAAAATGTAGGGAGGAAGAAGTTGTATTTAAAAACAGCAGTCCCCTATCCACTGGAGTTCCAATCCCTAGAAGAAAGATTTTTAGCTTCAGCAGCTGTTTCTTCTGATACTTACCTCCATATAGTGACAATGCTATTTGTTGGTTCATCAATTTTAAAACAACATTGCTTTTCTGTTTCTGTAAATGGGAAATTTATCTCTTTTGAGATAAATTCTGAGAAATATTATACCTACTGTATGGCAGGCAGTCTTTTGTATACTGGTGACAGAGAGATTGGTAAGTCAAGTGCTGCTTCCTATTTGAATTTTACATTCTGTGGTGGGTGGGGGATTGAAGGAGGAAGAGGTAGCTTGCTCATCCCTTTTCCCTAGTGTGGTACTTTACATGAGGTGGTTGAACTAGGTGGGCAAGTGAGTAGGATGTCAGCTATCTTTGGATGTTAAATATACAAGTGTTTAAAGTTTTGCTTCTTTGTGCAAGGAAGATAAGTGTTGGTCAAATGGGCATTCCAGCTAGGACAATGAGTCCTTTCTGTGTGACCTAGGATCCCTTCTGCAGGAGTCACCCTTCATTGTTTCTTTATTGTTCTTGGGTTAAATCCATAGAGATGCAGCTGGCCTTCCTGTGGCATCTTTCCAAAGAAGTCACTTGTAAGTACATAAAAGGGACCAAGTTTCCTGGGTAGGAGGTTCTCTTATAGTTATCTGACCTGGGCAAAGAGTCAAAACAAGATAGGGATGTGTGTGTTTGTGTGTGTGTGTATGTGTGTGTGTGTAGTGGAAATAGGAAAGTCTGAAACTGAAGGGAAAATTGTCCCATATGTTTTGGCTTGATTTTAATCAGAATGCACAGAGAAGCTCCCTGCAGAGGGAGTGGCTGAATAGGAAGGCATGAGGCAAACCCTGTGAGGAGGATTTGTAAATGTTTAAATCCCTGCTGGAGTGAGTTATTTCAAAAGTGGAAACCAGGCTAAAGTTTGTGAGAAAGATCATTGCCAGCAAGTATCAGTCAACATTTTGGTCTTTCTTTATTTACTTAGCAACACTGTATGTTCAACAGAAAGAAAAAAAAAAATCGTAAGGACTACAAAAGAAGAAATAAAACTGTCACTATTTGAAGGTAATATGAAACCCCAATAATAGAACTCCAATAGGGTTTAGAGATAAGCTGTTAGAACTAATAGAAGAGTTTGGTGAGGTTGCTGAAGAAAATGATCAACACATATTGATTATGTTTATTTCTTAGCAACAGAAAATAAATGTTTTAAAGATAAGGTTTCCAATGGCATAAAATATCATGTGTCAAGGGATAAATCTAATAAAAGATATACAAGATGTCTTCAAAGAACATAATAAAGCATTATGATATTAAAGACAATGTATTTAAAAGGAGGGGTATGCTAAGCTTAAAAATTGAAAGATTCAATATGGTTAAGATGACAATTCTCCCTAAACTGATTTATGAAATAAGGATAATACTAATAAAACTTCAACTTTTTGTGAAACTTAAACTGATTATAAACTTGATATTGAAGAAGGAAGTAGGCTAAATATAGCTGAAGCGCCCTTGAAGATGGAGAAAAAATTTGGAAGATTTGTTCTATGAGATATCAAGACTAACATGGAGTATGGTGATTGCATTAGTCTGGTATACAGAAGTAGAGACAGAGACAATAGAACATAATGAAGAGCCCAGAAATAGCTCCCATGTCTATGAACACTTGATAAACGTTTGATTTTGTATGCTTTATCAGTGGAGAAAGGATAACTTTACAATATATGGGGCTAGGACAAATGAGTAAACCATGAGGGATAGATATAAAGATAGCAATGGGATCTCTAACTCCATTCATAAAAATCAGTTCCAAGAGGATTAGAGACTGAATGTCACAGACAAAAATGAATCTTCTAGAAGGTAATACAGGAGACTATTTTCATGGTATGGAAAGTTATCTTAAGATATAAAAAGCAACTAGTGGAAAATATCAATATATTCTGAAACATAAAAATTAAAATCTCTGCATGAAAAGATACCACAGAGAGAAATAAATACAAGGCAAGTGTAGGAAATGGTATTTGCTACACATATTACCAGTAAAGGATTAGTATCTTGCAAATTCATTTTTAAAATGACAAATCTGCCAAAGGAAACGTGCTGAAGACTTTTTTGTGGTCTTTTTTTTAAATTCATTTTTTATTTGTTCTAATTGGTTATACATGAATGCATTTTGACACATTGTACACAAATGGAGCATAATTTCTCATTCCTCTGGCTGTGTGCAGTACTGAATCACACCAGTAGTGTAAGCATACATGTACATAGGGTAATAATGTCTATCTCATTCTACCATCCTGCCCATCCCCACCGCCTCACTCCTCCCCTGACTCCCCTCTATTCCTTTATTCTTCTCTACCCTCCCACCCCCAACTGTGGATTGGCATCTGCTTATCAGAGAAAACATTCAACCTTTGGTTTTTGGGATTGGCTTATTTAACTTAGCATGATATTCTCTAGTTCCATTCATTTACCTGCAAATGCCATAATTTTGTTCTTCAAGACTGAGTAGTATTCTGTTGTGTACATATACCACATTTCTTTATCCATTCATCCATTGAAGGACACCTAGGTTGATTCCATAGTTTAACTATTGTGAATTGAGCTGCTATGAACATTGATGTGGCTGCATCACTGTAGTATGCTGATTTTAAGTTCTTTGGGTATAAACCAAAGAGTGGGAAAGCTAGGTCAAATGGTGGTTCCATTCAGGTTTTCTGAGGAATCTTCATAATTCTTTCCATAATGGTTGCACCAATTTGCATTCCCACCAGCAATGTATGAATGTACCTTTCTCCCCACATCCTCACCAACACTTATTATTGCTTGTATTCTTGATAATTGCCATTCTGACTGGAGTGAGATGAAATCAGAGTAGTTTTGATTTGCCTTTCTCTAATTGCTAGAAATGATGAACATTTTTTCATGTTTGTTGATCAATTGTATTTCTTCTGTGAAATGTCTCTTCAGTTCCTTAGCCCATTCATTGATTGGGTTATTTGTTATTTTGGTATTAAGTTTTTTGAGTTCTTTATATATCCTAGAGATTAATGCTGTATCTGAGATGCATGTGGTAAAGATTTTCTCCCATTCTATAGGCACTTTCTTCATATTATTGATTATTTCCTTTGCTGAGAAGCAGCTTTTAGTTTGAATCCATCCCATTTATTGATTCTTAATTTTACTTCTTGTGCTTTAGGAGTCTTGTTAAGGAAGTCAGGTCCTAAGCCTATATGATGAAGATTTGGGCCTACTTTTTCTTTTAGTAGTCACAGGGTCTCTGTTCTAGTGCCTAAGTCTTTGATCCACTTGAGTTTCGTGCAGGGTAAGAGATAATTCCATTTTGTTACATATGAATTTCCAGCTTTCCCAGTACCATTTGTTGAAGAGGATATCTTTTCTCCAATGTATGTTTTTTGCACCTTTGCCTAGTATGGGATAACCGTATTTGTGTGAGTTTGTCTCTGTGTCTTCTATTTTGTACCATTGGTTTACATGTCTATTTTGGTGCCATTACCATGCTGTTTTTGTTACTATGGCTCTGTAGTATAGTTTAAGGTCTGATATTGTGATGAATTCTGCTTCACTCTTCTTGACTATTCTGGGTCTCTTATTTTTTCAAATGAATTTCATGATTGCTTTTTCTAGTTCTATGAAGAATGTCATTGGGATGTTAATAGTAATTGTATTAAATCTGTATAACACTTTTGGTAGTATGGCCATTTTTACAATATTAATTCTCTCTATCCAAGAGCATGGGAGATCTTTCCATCTTCTAAGGTCTTCTTCAATTTCTTTCTGTAGTGTCCTGAAGTTTTCATTGTAGAGGTCTTTCACCTCTTTTGTTAGATTGATTCCCAAGTATTGTATTTATTCTTGTTGAGGCTATTGTGAATGGGGTAGTTTTCCTAATTTCTCTTGCAGTGGATTCATTGTTTATGTATAGAAATGCATTTGATTTATGGGTATCAATTTTGTATTCTGCTACTTTGCTGAATTCATTTGTGAGTTCTAGAAGTTTTCTGGTGGAATTTTTTTGGATCTTACAAATGTAGAATCATATCATGGGCAAATAGTGATTGTTTGAATTCTTCTTTTTCTATTTGTATCCCTTTGATTTCTTTCAAATGTCTGATTGCTCTGGCTAGAGCTTCAAGGACTATGTTGAATAGAAGTGGTGAAAGAGGGATACCTGTCTTGTTCCAGGTTTTAGAGGAAAAGCTTTCAGTTTTTCTCTATTTAAAATGATGTTGGCTTTGGGCTTAGTGTAGATAGCTTTTACAGAGTTGTGGTATGTTCCTACTATCCCTAGTTTTTCTAGTGTTTGGAACATGAAGAGGTGCTGTATTTTGTCAAATGCTTTTTCTGCATCTATTGAGATAATCATATGATTCTTTTCTTTAAGTCTATTAATGTGATGTATTACATTTATTGATTTCCATATGTTGAACCAACCTTCCATCCTTGGGATGAACCCTACTTGATCATGGTGCTCTATCTTTTTAATATATTTTTGTATGCAATTTGCCAGAATTTTATTGAGACTTTTTGCATCTATGTTCATCAGGGATATTGATCTGAAGTTTTCTTTCTTTGATGTGTCTTTGTCTGGTTTTAGTATCAGGGTGATACTAGCCTCATGGAATGAGTTTGGAAGGGTTCCCTCCTCTTCTGTTTCATGGAATAATTTGAGGAGTATTGGTGTTGGTTCTTCTTTCAAGATCTGGTAGAACTCAGGTGAAAATCCGTCTGGTCCTGAGTTTTCTTGGTTGGTAGGCTTATAATGGTGTCTTCTATTTCATTGCTTGAAATTGATCTGTTTAAATTGTGTATGTCCTCCCACTTCAGTTCAGGTAGATAATATGTCTGTACAAATTTGTCATTGTCTTCAAGATTTTCTATTTTATTTGAGTATAAATTTTCAGAATAGTTTTTAATTATCTTCTGTAGTTCAGTAGTGTCTGTTGGGATATTTTCTTTTTCATCATGAATTTTAGTAATTTGAGTATTCTCTCTTTTTCTCTTTGTTAGTGTAGCTAAGGGTTTATCAATTTTATTTATTTTTTCAAAGAACCAACTTTTTGTTTTGTCAATTTTTTTCAATTGTTTCTTTTGTTTCACTTTCATTGATTTCAGTTCTGATTTTAATTATTTTCTGTCCTCTACTGCTTTTGGAATTGATTTGTTGTTCTTTTTCTAAGGATTTGAGATATAATGGTAGGTCATTTATTTGCTGACTTTTTATTCTTTTAATGTATGAACTCAATGCAGTGAACTTTCCTCTTAGCACTACCTTCATAGTTTGATATGTTGTATCAGTGTTCTCATTTGTTTACCTCTAAGTATTTTTTTATTTCCACCCTCATGTCTTCTGCTATCCACTTGTCATTCAATAGTAGGCTATTTAGTGTCCAGGTTTTGGAGTAGCTTCTATTTTTAATTTTATTGTTGATTTCTAGTTTCTTTCTATTATGATCTGATAGAATGCAGGGTGGTATTTCTATTTTTTTTTTTTTTTTTGTATTTGCTGAGCGTTGCTTTGTGGCATAACACATGGTCTACTTTAGAGAAGGATCCATATGCTGCTGAGAAGAAAGTGTATTTGCTTGATGATGGATGAAATACTCTATGTCCGTTAAGTTTAAATCATTGATTGTATCATTTAATTCTATGTTTAGTTTTTGTTTGGAAGATCTATTCAGTGGTGAGAGAGGTGTGTTAAAGTTGTCCATTATTACTGTGTTGTGGTCTATTTGATTCTTGAAATTGAGAAGGGTTTGTTTGATGTATATAGATGCTCCATTGTTTGGGGCATATATATTTATAATTGTTATGTCTCATGGGTGTATAATTCTCTTAAGCAGTATGAAATGTCCTTCTTAATCCCTTCTGCCTAACTTTGGTTGAAGTCCACTTTATCTGACGTGAGGATGGAAACCCTGCTTGTTTATGCAGTCCATGTGAGTGATAGGTTTTTTTCCCAATGTTTCACCTTCAGTTTGTGAATGTCTTTTCCTAGGAGGTGAGTCTCTTGAAGACAGAATATTGTTGGGTCTTTTTTAAAAATCCAGTTTGCCAGTTTATGTCTTTTGATTGAGTTTAGACCATTAACATTCAGATATAATTTGTATTCCTGGTCATTTTGGTTTATTTTTGGTTTTTAACTTGATTTAGTTTCTCCTTTGATTGACCTTTCCTTTAGTGTAGTTCTTCCCTTTGCTGTTTTTCATTTTTTTCATTTCCTCCTCATGAACTAGTTTGCTGAGACTCTTCTGTAGTGAAGGCTTTCTAGTTGTGAATTCTTTTAACTTTTGTTTATCATAGAAGGTTTTAATTTCATCTTCAAATCTGAAGCTTCATTTTACTGGATGTAAAATTCTTGGTTGGCATCCATTTTCTTTCAGAGCTTGATATATATTATTCCAGGACCTCCTGGCTTTGAGGATCTGGGTTGAGAAATCAGGTGAAATCTGAGTTGGTTTCCCCCATATGTAATTTGATTTTTTTTTTTCTCACAGCCTTTAAAATTCTATCCTTGTTCTGTATGTTAGGCATTCTCATCATAATGTGCTCTGGTGTGGGTGTGCTGTAATTTTGTACATTTGGGGTACTGTAAGCCTCTTGTAGTTGATTTTCCATTTCATTCATTAGATTTGAGAAATTTTCTGATATTATGTTATTAAAAAGATTGTGCATTCCTGTGGTTTGTATCTTGTTGCCTTTGTCTATTCCAATAAATCTTAAATTTGGTCTTTTCATGTTATCCCATATTTCTTGAAGTTCTCTTCATGGTTTCTTACCATCTGTGCTATGAAGTTTATTTTCAAAAATATATATTTAAAAAAAAAGAATATATATTTTGCCTTCATTTTTGGATGTTCTGTCTTCTAAGTTGTCTAGTCTGTTGGTGATATTTTCCATTGAATTTTTCATTTGGTTTACTGTTTCCTTCATTTTAAGGATTTCTGCTTCATTCCTTTTAATAATCTCTGCCTCTTTATTGAAGCGATCTTTCACTTCCTGTATTTTCTCTCTGATACCATCCTTCATTTCAAAGATCACTCTAATGATGTACCTTCTAAACTCCTTCTCTGACATTTCTTCTACTGTGTTGTCTGTGAATTCTATTGTTGGAACATCTTAGTTTGTTTGAGGTGCTTTGTTCTTTGTTTTTTTTTTTTCATGTTGTTTGTGTGTCTTCCCATCCAGTGGTATGGAGCTGAGGCAGTACAGTTTCTAACCTGTAGTCTTATAGTGTCCCTGAAAACCTCCAGTACCTCACCTTTAAGGGGGAGACCAATATTAATAGCACCCAATGCAAACAATATACAACCTTAAACCAAATAGCTCCCATTAAGGCATCTACAGTTTTGTCTCAATAAACAGTAATGATATATTCAATTATTGTCTAACAGTAAGTTTGCTAAAGGGTTTACCATTTCGAATGAGGGACAAAGAGGGAACAGAAGTAGTGTAAGATGTGAGGTTTGTGAGGGAGAAGGAGAGAAGATAGAGGTAAAAATTTATAGTAAGATTGAGGGAGGAATTAATAGAGGTTGGTTATTAGTATGAGAAAAGTGAAAAAGAGAATCCAGTGAGATAGATAGGTGAGAGAAAAAATATATACAGATTTTTTAAAAAAGTTAAAATATAAGAATACACAACAAAATTGTAATATACTATTCAGACATTCCATTCCTCAATAAATCAATGCATGAAAAATGTTTGGATTTAAAGATAGTAGAGATGTGTGAAAGAGGACAATAAAGAAAAGGAAAATCTCAATGTAATATTGAATGATTGCTTCTGTTGAGTTTCAAAAATTTTCTCGGCTTCCTTTCTCTACTGATAGATGGGGTTGTCTGCATTTGAAGGTAGCTCCGGTGTACCAGTTGGGTGGAGGAACCAATAGCAAGATGCCTTCACACCCTCTTCCAGTCTTCTCACCTGTTGTAGCTGGTCTCTTCTGTCCCTGTGCACTTCAGGATACACTGGGCTGGAGAGAGCCCGGTTTTCTCCAGTTTCTCCAACCTGTGCTCCCTCTGGTGAACTGCCCTTAGTCTCTGGGTTTCCACAGGCTTGCCAGACCCAGACTGACTCACGCAAACCCAGCTCAATCTGATGGACCTGGGCTTCAGCTTCCCCAGGCTCTGTATCACTGCAGCTCCAAGATCTCAGTGCCCTTTCAACTTGCAGAGAGACCACCAGGGATGTGCTCACACAAAGGAGCGATCCTGCAGACCACACACCCAGCAGAAAGACCTCAGGTGCAATCAGACCTGCAGCTACACCAGTATATCTCCAGGCCCTGGCTGGTGTGCCCAGACTGAGGTGGCTATGCCCCGAGATAGTGGTGGTGGCGGTGGCAAGCCTCAGGCCCTGGCTAGTGTTCCAAGATGGCAGTAGCCATGTGTAACCAAATCTGTGGGTACTGTGACAATGGACTTCCAGGCAGCAGTGGGCAGCAGGCAGTGGGTGATCTGCTGGTGATCTGCCAGTGGTCTGCAGACTAGCTGAAGGTGATGGGTTGGTGGATGTCAGGTGGCTGGGGATGGGTAGGTGAAAGCTGGGCAATGGGCAGGCAAGAGGTGGGCAAACAGGCAAATGGTGGATGAGAGGTGGTGGTCAGCAAGGGCTCTGTGCTCGAAAGGCGAGTGATATGCTGGCAGACAGCAAGCAATCATGGCAGGCAAATGGGGAATATATAGCAGGGACTTGGTGGGAAGCAACAGCTGCCTCACAGAGAAACAGTAATTCCTCTGCTTGAATCCCAAGTCGTGGAGCGACAGGGAATGCATCCTTCCTCTAGTTTACCATCTTGGATCTCCCCTGTGCTGAAGTCTTAAAGGGCCTTTCCCCAAGGAGGTATTCAAATTATCAGTAAACCTGAGAAGGTGACAAATCACATTAATAATCAGGAAATTGCATAGTGAAATAATGAAATACAATCTTACTTCAGAATTGCTGAAAGAAAATTTTAAGTTTTAGAACAACTGGACTGCTGGAGCAATACATTGTAGCAACCACTTCAGAAAACATTTTGACATTATCTGGTAAAGGTGAAGGCATCGTATGCTATGACCTGGCAATTCCACTCCCAGGTGACTACTAGAGAAATGCGTAATTTATGTACCGAAGACACTTACAAAAAACATTGAAGGGATATTTATGATGGTTTGAAACTGGGAACAGTCCAAATGTCTACCACTGATGGAATGGATAAATACAGTGAGTCATGTTCATACAGTCCAATGCTCTAGAGCACTTCAAAGGAACCTGATACACCTACATGTACCATGGATGAATCTCACAGATATGACATTATGTGAGATAAGTCAAGATACTTAAGTGGACATTGTATATTTCTATTTACACAAAGTTCAAAAACTGAAGTAAAACAAGAAAATGATTATTATAAGAGACAGATCACTTACAATGGACAGGAATTTGTGTTGGGATGGGATTATATGAGGAATTCTGGGGTTCTGAAGATGTGCGGTGGCTATAGGGCCATTGATAGTATTGTTTATGCAGTACTTTCTGTTATAGCCAGCATGCAACCCAGATTCCTTACCAGGGCGACCTCCTCATAAACATGGTAAGAATGGTGAGGGGATTGCATGCGTCTTACAGGCAGGGAGTTATCTTGTGTGCCCTGAAGCGTCTTCCCTCCTTGCATGCAGGGGTTGAGTAGATGCTTGCATTCAAATGTAGAGACTCTTTGGAGATGTCAGGAATAGAGGCTTAGATATGGAAATCATTCAGAGAACTTAGGAACAAATGAGCCAACTCCATAATCATTGAAGTGTCCATAGAAGGCAATTTGCAACCTAGTGATGATAGAGTATATATGTATATGTAAAATCTCTCTATATATGTATATATACATATGTACATATATTTATTTAACACTTTCTAATCACCATGTCCTACTACAAGTGCTTCATATATTAATTTATTTGAGCCTTAACCTTCTGAGTAAAGTACTAGTTTTGCCCATTTTATAGCGGGAATATTTATAGATAACTCAAGTTTAAGATCTCACCACTAATGAATGCCACAGTCCTATCAGAAAGAGAACATGCTCAGCCCCATATTGCCTTCCCCCACCACTCCTGCCCTCTTTCCAAGGAGGGGATTCTCCCTCCCACCTCTCTGGATGGGCTGGCACCCAATCTGGGCAGAAGCCCACTGGCAATCTTTTCCTACATCAATAGCCCCTGTGGGTGGGCTATTTGGGTGGCAGTAGCTTCTGCCGTCCTGAAGCTCTGGAATTCCCACTGGAACTGAGGGAGTCACAGCTGCTGCCTGATGGGGAAAGACTGGCATCTAATGGTTGGGGGCATGAAGCTTTCACCAAGGGCAACAAGGAGGGCATGAGGGCAGGAGACACAGGGGACTGTGGACAGGTGCTGCGGGGTGGGGTGATCCAAGCACAAGATGGAGGCACCAGGCCTCCCAGGAGGCCAATTTGCTCACCCTGGCCCAGAAGGTGGTGGAGCTGGTCTTACTGCAGAACACAAAGGTGGGATCAGCATTGGGTGACAGATCCAGCAGAGGGTAGAGGATAGTAAGGGACACTAGGCCCACAAGGGCAGCTTTTTCAGTTCATTAAAGGACCTGCAAAGGACCCCTACACAAGAATTCAGACCTGAAGGGAAGCTGAGGTTTACATACTTGGAGGATCAGGGGCAGGAGGTGAGACCTTTTCCAGGGCCAATGTGCTAAAAGATATGAATGTGGTGATGCTTACATGCTGATTGCATCTGTCAAATTTCCTTGAACAGTTATTTAAAATAGATTCATTTGCTTATATGTAAATTATACTACAATACAGTTGATTAAAAAAAAAGAGAGAGAGAGACCATGCACAGGGCTGGATGTGTAGCTCAGTAGCCGAGTGTGTGCTTAGTGTGCGTGAAGCCCTGGGTTCAAGCCCAGCACCAAGACAACAGAAACATGCAGTAAAGTAATGGTGCGAAGTGAATTTGTTGGTGCTGAAGAGAGTGAATGGAACCCTTGGCATCCTTCAAGGGGCTACTAAGACTGGGAAATGAAAACTGGGCCCGATAGTGTTAGTTAAGGTGTGTCCTTGCTCTCCTTAGCATCTATGATAGATGCAGATTCATGTGGTCCTGAACAAGGGGACAAGGCACTTGTGCTGTGGGCTATTTCACTAGGATGACTTCTTTAGAAGGCCGAAGTCTGAAGGAAGATGGACTTTACATTCACTCAATAAATAAAGCAAGCAAAGTCATATGTCCCAACCCCCAACCACTGAGAATAATCTGCTTCTCCCACCCTCCTGCTCTCAACCGTGCCAACAGAACATGTTTCAGGGTTTTTTCATTCATTTTTTTTTTTAGAGTAATAGACTTGATTTTGTTTGTGGTATTGGGGATTAAGCCCAGCACGCTAGTCAGGTGCTCTACCGCTGAGCTATATTCTAGCCCCTTTTTCAAATTTTTAATTTTGAGACAGGGTCTTGTTAAGTTGCTGAGGCTGGCCTTGAACTCGGGATCCTCCTGCTTCAAACTCTGGAGTAGATGGGATTACAGGCATGTGCCTCCACAGCCAGCCAATAGATTCAATTTTTTAAGAATAGTTTTAAGTTTACAGAAAAAAGAGCACAAAATATAAAGGGCTTCCATATACTTCCTTATCCCCTATTCCCTGGTATATTGTTATAATTGAGCCAATATTGAACTAATTATTTATAGTTCACAGTTTATAATTTATTATAATTAACATTATAATCAATATGCTAATTATAGTCCATAGTTTACAGAGGCGTGAACTCTCAGTGTGCATTCTGTGGGTTTGGACAAACACATCCACTACTACAGTATCACACACTCTAGTTTCACTGCCTTAAAAATCCTCTGTGATCTGCCTATTCTCCCTCCCTGCTAACTCCTGTCAACCACAGATCTTTTTAGTGCTTCCAGTAGTTTTGCCTTTTCCATACAGAGTGTGACTTTTCCAATTGGATTCTTTCACTTAGAAACATGCATTTAAGACTCCTCCATATCTTTTTGTCTTGAGAGTTCATTTCTTTTTAGTGCTGATAATACTCCACTGTATGGTTGGGCCAGTTTGTCCTAGGACTTTTCTTCCTAGATGACAGCTATCTACATTGGAAATGGTGCCTTTTTATTCTCAGCTACACAATTTGTCCATCACTATGGCAAATTAGCCTCAGTCTTTCAAGGTTTCAGGAGGCCACATTGTTATTTGACTGAAGGTCTTGCATCTGTCTTGACCTTTGATCTGGACACTTGCAGTAACCACTGTGGAATCCCACTATGGTAAATGCATCCTAAAGTACTCTGCTTTCTACCTTCCTCTTGTTTCACCTTATTTTCCCACATTTTTTTTCCAGTTATAGCTGTGGTCATAGAATTCTTTCTTACCTTTTTTTTCAGCTACAGGTAGGGGGCAGTTATTCAGTTGGGAGTGACTGACAGAACTAGGGAGAAGATCACATGAAGAGAGGTGCATAGCAAAACATGGACTTCTTTTTCCACTCGAGCTGACACTAAATCTTGCCATTTTTACCTCCCCCATGGGATGGAGTGCAATGTGATTGGTGCAGCAGAGTGTGCTGTCTCATGTTAATCCCATGCTCACTCCTATTTGATCTGAAGAGCATGAGACAGGATTGCTGGGTGCTAGGTAGGGTTGGGGAGAAGTGTCACAAAGGAGCTGAAGCTCAAATGTTTGGTTGAAGCTCAAACATTTTGATTTAGGAAGATTGATTTTTGAGTATTTCTTTTCCCTAAGCCCCAGACACTAGGTGAGATGATCTGAGCTGGGGAGGGAAAAGGGATTAGGGATATGGAAGTGGCTAATTTAAGGACTTGGGTTCTAGCATTCATGTGAAGTGTGAGAGGAGGTCTTGAGCCCTTGTGCGGGAGAATTGGAACAGATCTTGTCTTTCCAAGCAAAGCTGGGACTGTCGAAATACTATAGGATAAATTGCATTTATATGTGCAGAGCATTGGAGAAACAGAGTCTTCTGTATTCTCTGTTGTACTTGTTCTGTCCCATACAGCCAACTGTCCTGGGTCAGTGCTGGTTCTATCTTTAGCTGTCTTTCTCAGATGAAAAAAGAAAACGTAATTGGTTTAAGCTTTTGGTACTTCTGCCTGGCACAAGCAAATGCCAAACCACTTGGAGGAGATTGATGGTACAGGATTTAAAAAGGTGCAGAACTGTGCCTAAAAGGGCACAGAAGTAAAGCAACCTGCCATGAGTGACAAAACCACAAACATGCAACGTAAGGGGCAGATGATAGAATGGAAGACTGATAGAATAAAAGACAAGATCGTTCTAGATGATCAGAGACACAATAGAGAGATTTAAAACCCAGAAAACAATGTACTATTAGGAAAAGACCAGGCAAGTTTTATAGTGCCAAGCAGAACTTCTAGAAAAGAAAAAAAGTGATTGAGCAGCCAATTGGAGTAGAAAAGAGAGAGAGTGGTCTTGAAGCTAGTGCAGATAGTGACCAGAAATGGCACAAATTGACAGGGAGGGAAAATGAAAGGAAAGGGAGAGGGAAAGGGAGGGTGGGGGGGGCACATATGCCCTAGTGAGCCAACCACTGGCATGCTGAAAGAAAAGAAGAAAGAACATGAAACAGATAAAGTTTGAGATTTTTTTTCTGAATTGATTAAAAATGTGAATCTTCATATTAAGAAACATAATGAAAATTGAGCCAAATAAATTAAAAAGAAGCATCTAGACACAGAAATGAAATTAACATTGGAGATGACACATATACACAAGAGCCTAAATGTAGCCAGAGAAGGAAGACAAATTACCTAGAGGAATAATAATGAGAACAGCGACAGCAGCAATAGAAGCTAGAAATCAATGGAATAACATTTCAAAATCCTAAACAAAGTAAATTGTTAATTAAACTCTATACAAAAGAAAGTATCATTCAAGAATGAGAACAGAATTTTAAAAAATGGATGAAATTCAGTTAATCCCTTAGAGGGTCTTCTTGAAAAAAATATTGAACATGTCCTTCAGGAAAAAGAAATTGAACTCAGAAGGAAAGAGTGAGATTCAGAAAGCAAATGTAAGCAATACAATTGGCAAATTGTGTTTACTTAGTAATCTAAGTAAGCACTGGTTTCATAAAATAATTATGAGGGCAAACTTGTAAAAAAAAAGTTGGATAATAAAATATTAGTTAATGACTAAGATGATATGATGTATTAAATTCTTTAAAGGTCTTTGTTTTGGGGAGAAAGATAAGAACTAGTACATTTAATTGAAAGTCTCAAGTAAGTATTAAAAATGTAAGGTCAACCAGTACAACAGAAATAAGATCCCAACCAGTTGGTGTGTGGTAGTGGAAGGAATAAGGAAAAATGCACAAATGCCAATAAGTACATCAAAAGATGTTCAATAATGTTATCCATCAGGGAAAGCAATCAAAAGAGATACCCCCAATCCATGTGGTATCTTCTTCACAGCCACCAATATGACTAGAATTAAAAAAATAATAAGTATTGGCCAGGACGTGGAGAAATCTGAAAGCTTATATTATTGCTGGTGGGATTGTAAAATTGGACAACAGCCTGGAAGGTCCTAAAAATGTTAAACAGAAGTGCCATTTGATCTGAGCAATTCCACTTCTAAGTATATACCCAAGAGAATTGAGAACACACGCGCATGTGAGGACTTGTACACAAATGTTCATAGCAACATTATTCACTCATCATAGCCGAAGATTCCAAATGCCCACCGACTGATGAATGGATAGATGGCATGGGTACATCCATGCAGTGGGATATTCAGCAAGAAGAAGGAAAGACCAATACATGCCACAGCATGGGTGCTTCTGAAAAACCTGATAGGTGAATGAAGTCATAAAGACCATGTAACAACGTATTGAGGTCTGAGGGGGACAATTCACCATTCCCCTGTCCTCTCCTAGGCTCCATTTTTTGGGGAGAGGGTAAACTGGGGATTGAATCCAGGAAAGCTAAGTCACTTCCCTAGTTCTTAAAACAATTTTTTTTTTAAGAAAAAATTTGAGACAGGGTCTTACTAAGTTGCTGAAGCTAACTTTGAACTTGCAATCCTTCTGCCTTAGCTTCCCAAGTGGCTGGGATTACAGGCATGTACCTTTGTACCCAGCTTCCTAGGCCCCAAGTGGAAGTCTTACTTGAACTCTAGGTCTGAGTAAAAACCCAGAATCCACTGAGCTTTACGGCTTTGGCTTCCTGTTCTAAATTTATTCCTTAAGCAAGAAAAGGAGTGAGTGATGGGCACTAGATAAAGATGCCACATACACACTCTCCCTTCCTTTATCTTGGTAACCCTTCCAAACATTGCCTAGTATATGTCCAGTCACCATCGATTCATTCACCCAATATTTATTGAGCATTGTTCAAGGTCGCAGTTCCCAGTAAGAAGTACACAGACCTGACTGGAGCCTCAAGGAACAGGCCTTTTAGTTCAGAGACAAGAACACTAAACATCTGAATAGTTAAGAAACAATTAGCCCCTTCCATGATGGATCTTCAGGAATTCAGTCCCCCAACTTCTTTTGCTCCATCTACACCACTCCTTTGCTGATCGTGTGCAATCTCAGGGACTGAAATAATGCCAAGCACTCCCATCTCAGCTCTTCCTCACACTCTGTTCTCATCTATCCAATTTAAAAAATGAATGCTTAAAAGCCATATTTTTTTGAGTGATAGTTCTGTTTATTTTTTGATTTTAAATCTTTCTTCTTTTTTTTTTAAATTATTATTTATTTTTTAATTTTTTACAGACTGCATTTTGATTCATTGTACACCAATGGGGCACATCATTTCGTTTCTATGGTTGTGCATGATGTAGATTCACACCATTCGTGTGATCATACATGTACATAGGGTAATGATGTCTGTCTCATTCCACCATTTTTCATACCCCCCTTCTAAAAGCGATCTTTGAGCCTTCTCCCTTCCCACCCAAAATCTACTCTTGTCTGCTTTCTCAGAAACTCATATTGATATTCTTCGAAGTGCTTAAAACCCCAAATCTCCTCTTATCTTCTCACATACCACATCGAATTCATCTACAAATCCTGTGGTTTTTACCTTTAAAACATGTTTAGAATTCGATACCATTTCATTATCTCCACCACTATCATCCTGGTCCAAGCCACCGTCGTCTCATGCTAGAATTATTCCGATAATCCTCTAGCTTGTCTCTTCTTGCCTTGGTCCCTAAAGTCTATCTCCATCACAGCAGTCAAATGGTTCCTTCCAGAGGTGAAGTCAGATCACGGATGAACTGGCTAAACCCTCCGGTGGCTTTCCTTCTTAGAGAAAAACCCACAGTCCTAACAGTGATGTAGGGGTCCTGCCTGATCAGGGCTTGGCCTGACGTCATCTTTTGCTCTTGCCTGGGTCCACGCCACTCTTGTAACCCTTACTCTGTGTTCTCGACCTTGGAACCATGTGACTGCCTTGGGCTTTTCCTCTCTGTTCCAGTGGACCAAACTGCTCTCCCCCATGTCTGCAAACCTTCCTCCCTCACTTTCTGTAGGTTGCTGCTCTACCCCAGACCACCCTATATAATATGGTCTCCCACCTCCTCTGCATCCCCCTATGTTCTCCACATCACTTGTTACATTCTGACACACCACACAGTTCATTACTATGTGTTTACTGTTTGCTTTTCTCCCTAGAACAAATTACCCAGGAGGGAAGGGACTGTTTTCTTCTAGTGCCTGTAACAGTGCCTGGCATATAGGTTCTCGATGAATATTATTCAATGAATGAGTCATTCCATATTAATTCAAGGCATCGATAGAGAAAATGTTGTAATTTGATTTGTAATGTTTATTCTGAATTAATGATGCATAAATTAATATTTTGGTCTATTACTTTTTATTATTCTTACTATTTAAATAGTTATATGCTACAGTCATCAGTTCATTGCAGTATACAATATGCAGGATTGAAGTCCCATGATTTTATTTAGGTTAATGACAAAACATGACATGAGTAATGGATAAAACATGAGGAAATGGAACAATTGAAAGGAAGAGAGTGGGAGTTAAAGTTTCCTTCCCATATGACTGACATCATTTAAAAAAATCATTTCATAAATGCTTCCTATTCTCCTTAGTGTACTCAATTTATATAATACAGACATCCATTTCCAAAGTTAAGTCTACATTTTTCCATTTGGCATACAAAACCTGATCATTTATCAGAGAAAACATATGGATCATATACATTGTACACTGGGAATTGATTAAACTTGATTAATATTTTATAAAAATCATTGCAAAAATAAATATTTCATTTAATATTATTTCATTTTAAGCGCACCTCACATTTCTATGTCACAGATAACATTTTCACAATCAAGGGATAGTGTCTTTTTGAATTTTCTCTTAACAATGTGCTTCGTTACAAGGGGCCTTTGGCATAAAAGCACTACTAATTTTAGCTATTGCATTTTCCTGAATTTCTTTACATTGTTGCCGGACAATGTAAGAAGGGATGTTTCCTGAGGTATAGAACCTAATCAGCAGGATAAATCTTTCCGAGTCTTTATTCAAAGTTTGTATGTGCTGAACTATTGTGAGAAGAGGGACATTCAAAGAATGAGTGAGACCTTCCAGTAAAGGGTCCCATTTTAAAGCTGTAATTCCCATGTCCTTTCCTACTTAGCTTAAAGGAACCAGTCTTAAAAATCATTTTTATTTATTCAGCAATTGGAATGCACATTATTGATTTCAAATTCTGGCTTTTTCCCCCCTCTGTCAACGTATGTTATTTGTAAGAAAGGCTTAGAAAGTGCAGGTCTATAACATAAGAGTAATGACCAACTTGCACGAATGCTGAAGAAAACCCTAGAATTCTATTATAAATATCCTAAGGACGTCACACTTTCTTACATATTTAAATGATATGTTTTGTTTCTTCTTTTCCTTTTTGTCATGGAAGCAACTATCTTATTTTATTCTTATTGTAAAAGATGAAAGTGTCCTCAGGATAAGACAGTGTGGGGCGGGGTATTCAGTACTCTCCAGATCAGGGAATCAGGCTTTAGGGTAGCTGGCCAGATCTCCATGAACCAGCCAGGGCCCCACTCTGGGTACCAGTTTGCCCATTTGTATAAAAGAAGGCTGGATTACATTAGTCAGTCTCAAGTTTAATATACATATGAGTCGCCGTGGATTTTGCTAAAATGCAAATTCTGATACAGTAGGCTGGAGATAGGGCCTGGGATTCTGTCTAATCAGCTCCCAGTTAATGAATGCCCAGGCTGCTGGTCTACCACCATTTATTCTGAGTAATAGTAAGATCAGCATTATCCATAGAAAGATAATGCAAGCTCAATGAATAATTTTATATTTCTGGTTGTGACAATAAGTAGGCAAAATAATAACTGTAATAATAAATTTTAAATTTAACCTTATAGAGAGTAATCAAAAATATCTTAATATCATCAATAGAAACAGGAATGAGGTATTTGCATTCTTTTTTCCATTTAAGTCTTCTAAATTCTGGTGCATATTTTACACTGTCAGTTTGCATCAGTCACATTTCAAGTGCTCAATAACCAGATGTGAGCTACCATTTAGGGCCACGCAGGGATGGATGGTCTCTGCCACCTTTAGAAGGACATTTCTCCCATCATTCATGATACTTTATATTTTAAATACTTATGCCTCTAGGTGGCGCTCATGTTCTGTGTTTCGGCCTGGATGTGTTTAACCTGGATAGTTAAGAACAGTGGAAAGGGCCGCTTTATTTATCCACTGACTCCCTTCTTCATTCATTCATTTCATAATTTTTATTCATTTCACATTCTACTGAGAGTAAGGATATTATGTTCTCTGAAACCTTATTCAATAGCTAACGCTTAATCAAATTATTGTTAATTATGCCAAAGTATGCTAAAGAAAAAATACTTTAAAAAGTGATTGCTTTCCATTTTTGGTGGGGGAGACATATAAGATCGATTTCTTTTTATATATTTTTAGACAGAGGGAGGAGATCAGCTATTTAAAAGAGAAAGAGAGGACAGGAAAATCATTGAAGAGTCTATATCAGGTTTGAATAACTTTGTGGCACTTCATGAAGAGGAAGCAAATATTTCTTTTTCAGTTTTACCTAATATGAGATGACTGGGGCTTCTCATTGGTGGCTTAATGTGTCAAATTTCTGAAAGAGAAATAATGAATATAAAAATTAACAAAATAGTGCTGTGGATATGACTCAGTGGTTGAATGCCTCTGAGTTCAATCCCTGGTACCAAAAAAAACCAAAAAAAACCAAAAAAAACAAAAAAAAAAAACCAAAACGAAAAACAAAAAACAAAAATTAACCTGGATTTCAACTCTGTGGTTTATCTAGATTCCAGCCATACTATATCAGAGCTCTTCTATATCCAAGCTCTTACATATTTTGGATGAATCATATTTAATATTCAGATTTAAGCTTAAGAAAGCAGGTCCAATTACCATAAAAAAACCTTGACATTATTTCTTCTGCCTGAGAAATAACCAAAATGTTATTAAGGATATATTAATGATAACTAAAATGTTTGATAATGTGAACAAGTGGTTTATATGATTAACTCACCCCAACAACAAAACAACATGACAGATAATTTTATCATCTCCACATTTCATATGAGGAAATGGATGCTCTAAAGATAACTAACTTGTCCTGGACACATGGCTATTAAGAGGTGGATCATGAATTCACGCCCAGTCTGTCTGACCCTAAAGTTCATTCTCTTATCTACTGTACTACATTGAGGAATCTCTCTCTCTTTCCCTCTCTCTTTTTAAGTTGAATTTGCTAACCAGTCAATAAAATAGTCAACAAAAACTAAAATCTATGCTATCCATGGAACAAAGATATCTTTTAAAATAATCCATAACATGCTTAAAACAAGATCCAAGGCCTGACAGCTTGGCTACCTTTGATTTTAGTCCTCATTTGATTAAAGGCTCTGTAAGCCAAGTTGCTGAAATTCTGTTTTCTACTCTGTCTATAAAACAGAGTGGACAGGAAATAACTTTCCTGATTGGATAGGTTGAATTCATAAAATGATTTCATGACAACTCACTTTACAAGTATAAATTCCTCCTGCATAACCATTGTAAAAGTGTTCTCATTATATTTTATCTCCATAGATTTCCCAATTTTTGTGTGTTCATTTTTGAGGCATACAATACAAAATTGTGTGTGTTGTGGGCTAAAGCTGAGCTTAAATCCGTTCTCTGTCACCCCTTGGATCTGTTACCTTGGGCAGCATACAGAATCTTGAAAGATAAGTGTCCTCCACTGAAAAATCAGGGCTGATACACATTTTTCTGAGGATGTGGCATAAGAATGAAATGAGATGACATATGCAAAGTCTCTAGCATGTAGTCTAGGACATGGTTAATACTCAATAAATTAATTTTGGAGGACAATAGTAGACATCTCGACAAGCTACTTCTGCACCTACATACTTGAGTTTTTCAAGGAACTTGATAACTAGTGACAAATGAAGGTGAAAGGTGAAGTTAGTCCCCAGACAAAGAAAGTGTACTCTTTCCACTCCCCCAAATCCTTAGTATCTTGATGAATTTGGGTCGAGTGCATGTAAATTATGCAGCAAGCTGCCTCAGTTCTTTCCTTTGCTTGACAGTGAAAGTCATTTTTCATAGTAATCTGGTTGGAAAAAGGCTTATGAAGATGTTGTAGTATTTGGCTCCCTGTTTTATCCAAGTTGTCTGGATGAAAAACTTGTCTTTCCATCTTTCAGACAAAGGATTCATAATGACTTTAGCATATTATTGAAGCAAAAGACAGTAAGGAAATGTGACTCTGGGCTGACTTTTATGGGTCCAGATTTGGATGCATTGCTTGAGGGTCACAGGTGGAAAAAATAAGTTGTTTAAAGAATGTCAACATTTCTTTTTCTCATCCTCCTCCTCCTTTTCCTTAATCATGTGTAACAACATCTGATCCTTTTTTTCACCAGGTTCTTGAAAAGCAGCCCAAATGATTTTTCCTTATCAAACCCCCTTATTTGTTGTTGGCTCAGGACAAAGCCACCTAGGCCAAGAGATCACGGTTCACTTCACACAGAGGAAGAAGGAAAATCTATTTTCAATAGATTCGTGGGGAGAATGTGATCTCAGAATATTCTCCCAGGACTTAGAGGAGCCCAAAAAAAATACAGAGTCTAACAATTTCCCTGGATCATGTATTTGGAAAAGGAGTGGAGATTTGGAAAAAGAGGGACAATTTCATCAAGAAGAACGTCAGACAGGGGCCTGACATGACTGATATCTAAATTCAGTGGATAAGAGCCATTCAAACATGCTGGTTTTGGATTATATACAAGGTTGGATTGAAAGCCAGCTTTCTCACAAAGTTGGTATTTGTTGTCCTTCCTGTGGAATAGGCACAAAATGGACTGTATTGTGTTTAAGCTGGTACTGAGTGTGGGGCATCAGCAAAAGACTGTCCTTGCCCTTTCCCCAGGTGCCCCTGTCCTGCCCCGCTCCACCTGCAGTCATTTGAAGTGACCCATGGTAGGTACGGCCCAGAGCTGGGGTGAAGGTAGCAGGCTTTGCAACCACAGGAAACTGAGTGAATTCCCGCTGAACTTCTAAGTGACCCTGGTAATTCTCAGCTTTGATTCCCCCTTTAGAAATACACATATGATCTTCCTTGATAACCTAGTAAAGATGTGGTAGAGAATCACCTTAGGTGATGGCCAGGGAGGGCCACGCTTTGCAAACTGTTGGGCAAATGTGAAGTCTCATGATAACAATAACCTTCTGAGTGGATAAATCTTGCATCTGTGGACTTTTGCAGATCCAACGTTCAGGTTCACAGTTGAAACCGCCTTTCCTTCTCTTTCCTAGATAACTCAAAGGAAGATTTGCTCGGCCATCAGAAAGAATTAATCACATTCCAACATGGAAGAGTCAGCCGGCACCTTGCCCTGGGGCCCTGGGCTTCCAGTAGCCCAGATCAGAGACTCAGTGAACTTACTCTCCACCCTACCCTTCACACCAAGCTGAACAACTTACCTCAGCTTGTGAGGGTCTGAAAATGAACAAGCTCAAGTTCACCCCCAGTGTTAGGGGGTGGAGTCAGGATTCCAAGGCAGGGGTCTTTCCCCCGCCAAGGGTGTAGAGCTGAGTGTGTCTCTCCCTGGTTTTCTCCACATGATCTTCTTCCTGCTCGTGCTCCTCTCCATGCTCCCTCTCTTCCTCCTCCCTCCCTTCCTCTCCTTGAGGTTCGAAGCTTTCTTTACTAGAGAATTAGAGGTCATTGAAAAGGGAATGAAAACGAACGCATAAGAGTTGAAGTCCACATGAGTATGTGTCTCTCCCTAAGAGCTTCTTTGTTTTAAAATTAAAGAAAAAATTTTTAATGTGCTAATTGCCCAGGAAACACCCAAATGCATTTCGACTGTAAAACTTAAAAAACTGTTCACTATAGATGAAATCAGAGTCTCTCCTAACCCTCTTTATCTCAGTGCCTTCTCCAGGGCTAACTACTGCTATCACTTTGGTATGTATTTTTCTGGCACTTTTAAAATTAATTTATATGCATTTATCTAGAGCAAGACGAGTAAATACATTTAATTTTTAGATGGATAATATCAATTGTACTTATCATTTAAAATTTTTTATTCAATGACACATGTCCTTATTGGACAGGACATGTTCCCAGATGTGGACATGAGCTCCTGATCTCATTCTTCGACTTCTTCTTCTAGTGAAGCCGGTGTGACTTAAGCATTCCGTATTGGTCCTCTTGATGAACTTTTAGGTGGTTTCATTTGACTGCAAACAGTGCTCCAATAAGCAATCTTTTTTTGGGGTGGTGTTGTATTTGAGGTGCTGGGGATTGAACCCAGGCCTCGTGCACCCCCGCCTCATCAATGAGCATCCTCTACCACGTCTGTCAAGGGTAGATACCATGGTCTTGTGAATCTGGATGCAATGAAATCATTTGATTGACTCTCATCCTCCACTTAACCCCTGTTCTCAAAAGACATTTAGCTAAAAATCTCTTCCCATAATCACTTGGGGTTTTCTCATTTCAACAAATTGTTAGTTGTGTACATTATAATTTTCGTGATCTTTATTTTCGTGCTTTTGTGACAGTACCGACTGACTAAAAAATACTGTTCACATTGCTCCTGTAATAATCAACCCTGCACTTGACACGGTTGAAGTGTGCCTGTAGTTAATGGATTAATAGTGTGATCAAATTGCCCTCCCAAGTGGCAGTTTATGCTCCTGTCCAGGAGAACACATTTCCTCAAACCCTCGCCAACACCTGATGTTTTCAAACACTAAACACTTTTCCAATCTGATGAGAGGGAAGGTGACATTTTGTTGTTTTAATTGGCATTTTATCCTGATTTTCTTCTTCTATGGCAAAAATGTGCTCCTTAGGGAGTTCTTATGTCCTTGTTGAGCAGTGGGGAGTCCCATTGCTAGACCTGTTCCATCACACCTCCCGGCTGGAGGGGAGAAGGCTACGATGTGGCGAGGTACAGAGCACCACAACCTCATCTCCCAGAGACGGGGTCCTGTTTGGGACATTCTCAGAGCATGCCTTTCCACCATCCAGCTCTGGACCTTTGGGGTATATTTAGAAATTCTTCAGAGATGCTGTGAAATGATCCAAATGCTCCATTTCTCCTTGTTTTCCTAATTATAGGTGTTGTATTTTATGCCTATGTTTTAGTCAGATTTTTTGCTTTGGGGCTCACAGTTTCAGAAGTCTCAGTCTGCAGACAGCTCACTCCGTTCTTTGGGACTCGAGGCTGAGGACAGCAACTGGGAACTTGGCACCAGGAATAAGGGGGGAGGGAGAGAGAGAGATAGAGAGCGAGAGAGCGAGAGAGCGAGAGAGCGAGAGAGAGAGAGAGAGAGAGAGAGAGAGAGAGAGAGAGAGAGAGAGCGCTGATTAACAAGGACACAATATCAACCCCAAAGGCATGCCTGCAGGGACCCACCTCCTCCAGCCACACCCTGCCTGACTAGAGTCACCACTCAGTTAATACCTATCATCAGATTCATGCAATAAGACTCTCCTAACCCCAATCATTTCACCTTTAAAATCCTCTTGTAATGTCTCACACTTGAGCTTTTGGGGGACATCTCATATCTCAACCATAACAACATAGTATGTCACTCATTTTCAAAGAGGGGGATCCGCACTATGAAATTTTAGAATACATACCTGTCTTGTGATTATGAAAGTACTGTATGTATATTATTCAAAACTCGAAAAGCTGAAAGAAGTATAAAAATGTAGAAAATTATCTTCCGCTCAGAGGCAGCCATTGTTAAGATGAAAACAGATGTTTTGAAGAAACACATTTGCAGGCACAGGCGTATCTGCCTTTTCTCCACACTTTACAAGTTCTGCTATGCACATTTTGTAACCACACAGAAAGACCATTTTCTTATTTACTGCATAATTTTGTTTCAGAGTGTGTTTGTGCACTGCTTAATGGGAAATATCTGATATTTGTCCTACGTTTAAACCTAGCTGAGATGGTTGATTTTCTTACACATCTACTGAAACCTCATTGGCTTTATTAAGCTGGGGGGCTATGAATTTTGAAGGGGACTTCAGACTCTGAGGTGCTGCATCTCCCCAGGGTAGATAAGCCTCTTAAACTACCTTGGAGGGACAGGGTAACTTCATAATTGTCTCATATCATGCTCAGGGCCACCCCGGAATTTGCATAAGGCCTAGGAACCAGGAAAGAACATGAGCCCTCTTGACAGTTGATGTTGGGCTCTGCCTCAGATGCTCAGGAAGGTCTGCGTGTGGGCCCGACTGGTTGTAAGGGAGCAGTGACACCAGGCCACATGTGCACCTGTGCCTGCCCAGTGTCTAACTCCAGTCACTCGAACTCCCGGATTGTCCAGCTGGGGAGACAAGGTAACTTTTTGCCTCCCACATCTCCAATGCTGCCAAAGTGAGAGTCAATTGCTGTTGGTGTTGCACACTACATTTTTGGAAAAAGGTTTTCTTTCATAAGCACAAGAGGATATTGTTTACCATGGCCAAAATAAATACACAAAGCTGCATGATTTTCCACAATTGGTTAGGAGGAATGTTGAATTAAATGTTCTGAATCATTTCAATTCTATTGTGAAAATTGTTTGTTGGTTACTACTTATTTCCTTTTCTGTTCCACAGTTTATTTCATTCACTCTGAACATTAAGCAGTGATGGAAATGGCTTGCTTCAGAGCAGATGGTTTCATACTATTCTGCAGGAAGTACTTTCTGACATTCCCTGCTTTGTGAGATCGTCCTGGGATTCCTGGAAGTAGTTTTGTTGTTGTTGTTGTTGTTTTGTTTTTTAACTGTGGTAGGAACATTTAACATGAGCTCTGCCCTCTTAATACATTTTAAGTGTAAAATACAATATTTTTAACTACAGGCACAGTGTTGCACAGCAGATCGCTTGAATTTATTCGTGTTGCATAACTGAAACTTTCTGTACCTTGATTAGCAATTCCCCATTTCCCTCTCTCCACCAGCCCCTGGTAATCACCATTTTACCATCTGCTTCTATGAATTCCATTGTTTTAGATATTTCCTATAAGTAGAATCATGAAATCATTGCCCTTCTGTGATTGGTTTATTCACTTAACGTATTTTAACAATAAAGACTTATTTCCCAGTATTGGTGGATATTTAAAAGTGCCATTACATTGCTGGATTGCTTGGCTTGGAGTAGTGTTCCCTTGACTGGTTTAGACTTGATTTATGCATCAAGAATGAAGGTTGGTTCTACAGGTTAGGAGCTGGCTATTGGCACAAATGGTGAAGGTTCTTATCTTGTTTGTAATTTTGACTGTGTTCTGGAGGGAGGACGAGATGTTGTGATCTGAAATGCTCACACCTTCAGAGGGAAACTCCAAGTTCTAGGCGAGGGGTTAACAGAAAGGGACAAGGTTAGTGTCTGACGGGAGGTGCCCCCGGCTGTGGCTGTGGAAAGGCTGTCCTTAGGCAGATGTGGACATAAGAGGGGAGAAACAATGAGAGAGGAGAAAGGAGGAAAGGGTCTGAGAGGGAGGAGGAAGAGAAAGAAAGGGGCTCAGGGTGGTGAAGGTCAACATCAATGGCTGGCTTCCTGCCCAAGGAAGGTTGCCTAAGCCTTAGAGCTATGGGGTGGGGCTGCCTCATGGGCTGTGCCGTGGGAACACCGACAAACTCCTCTGGCTGGAACAAGTGGGCCCTGAAGTTGCCCTGTTTTCACTCACCAGTTCACCAAGACATGGGGCAAAAAATGCCCCAAGAGCTTTCCTAATTCTCCTAAAAGTGATATGTTGGCATTGTACTGGTGCGAGGAGCCATAATGGTCTAAAAGTAGACGGTTAGGGTTTCATTACAGAGCTCTTTCATGGAGCCAGAAAGTGGTCAGAGCTCAGAGAAGATCTTCTTTTTTATCACAGGCAATGAAGCAAGCACGTGGACACTTGAATTGAGGGTCATCATACTTGAGGTGATATCAAAGGACCTCTTAAACAGCAAGTATCACATTCTGGGCCTCTGGATCAAGACTTCTGGTCAACCCATCCAACGAGCTTCCAGCTCAGAAGACTTGGGTTCAAACTCCAGAGCTGATGTGTTCTCGTAGGAGGGTTGGATAGATTCCTTCTGCTTTCTGAGCTTCATCTTCCTTGCCTGAAAGTGGAAAACATGAAGATTGAAACAAAGTTTGAGAGTATGTTTGGATGCCCTTTAAAAATTATGTAGTGCTATATCAACAATGGTCTTATCTTTTGGGAGGAATCAGCTCTTTAAAGACATGTTGATAGTAGCAGACTTCCTCACAAGCAGTGATACTCAGGACTACATCGGGTAGCTACCACATCAATATAGTGCAATATCTAACATATAGGAATTCAAGAATATAAATGAAATGATAACTATGATATAAAATTATATTTTGCATGTGCACTGTATGCGAAGGCATGAGTTGCTTGTTTCTCTCACACATGGACTGGGAATGGGGGAGGAGTGGTTCCCCCAGAACACTGAGGATGTTCCAGCCAGGGAACTGGATGTGGGTGACAAAGAAAGAAAACCAAATCAAAACAACAAATCTACAGATGTCTGGCACATCAACTTTTGGGTAAGATGCCTGCTTTTGTGATATAGAAGAAAGCCACTGTAGGTAATCCAGGAGGATTGCAGTGTGGAGGGGAGCTGAAGAGTGGGGCAGGAGGGGATGCCTGGGAGGGGTCTGACTGGGATCTGAAGAGCTGGGTTTTGTGTGAGGTGGTCCTTCCACAGGACTCCATGCATATTCAATACATACAGAAACATTACAACGCGCTTCATTAAATCAGTTGGACTTCTCATTGAGATGGTGAAGGGTTTGCATTAAGTTTGGGGTTGAGTCAAAATTGGATCAGTTTTATAGATGAGTCTAAGAGTGGTGACTGGGTTACATATATGGTAAGGCTGATGACCCTGTCTTCATAGGGCCAGGAGGGACAACTGGGATGAAGTGTTTGAAAATGCTTTGTGAACTGTAAGGGATACACTCTTGGGAGTTGCCCTTGGGTTGTTTCCATTACTCTCATTGTGAGTTTATATGCATGTAGGTTTCCCCTGTGCATCATCCCCAGATGCTATTGATCATCAGGGACTCAGTCAAGAGTGTAGACAAATCTGCTGAGACCCATCTTCCCGCCAACAAAGACTACAGAGCATATCTCTGCTGATGGCAAGGAATCTTGGCAAACAATGCTACCATCTGTGGTTATCATGCAGACAATGATGCAGGAGATATAGTTGAGCTTTAACAAATCAGACAAAAATTGACTTCTTACATTACCTTATATCAGTGACCCTTTTGTCTGAACACATTGACATGTTGCATTTGTTCTGAAATCGTACACAAAGTGAGTAAGTATTTGTGTGTGTGTGCGTGTGTGTTTGTGTGTGTGTGTGTGTGTATTCATGTGCATGTTGTATTTCTCACATTGTCCTGGAAAAAGGGACCATGGCCTTCAACAGATTCTCAAGGGAATAACTTGCCCAGAGGCTACGTATTACTGACTTACACTGTTTCAAATGATGGGACTTTGCTGAAAGGTGGATGAAGAAACTGGAAAATTCTAACCCCACGCAGTTGTTAGCTCACTATGTTAGCTCATCTCTGAGGCTCTGTTGGGCTGTTCTCAATATTTACATGTTCTATATTTACATGTTAAGGAAGAAGCAGATACATTGTTTGAGTGGTAGCACTTGTTCCTTCATTAAAAGCATGAAGTTTATTTGGATGTATGTGTTAATTAGAAAGACGATTATGCTGCTTTAGAAAAGGTAGAAACTAAAGAAAAGTAGAAAGGTATTTTAAAAATCATTAAAAAACCTCATGAAGTAGTTCACTGGCAGAATAGTATACCGAGTGCAGGTTTCGATTTCAGATACATCCGAGTTGGGGTTCTGTGAAATTTAGGGAAATTTGATTAATCTCTGTAAATCTGTCTTCTCATTAAAAATTGAGAAAATAAACTGGGCATGATGATCTACACCTGTCATCCCAGTCCACATGAGAGGCTGAGGAAGAAGGATGGCAGTTGGGACCAGTCTTGGCAACTTAGCAAGACCATGTTCAAAATATAAAAAGTGAAAACAAAAACACAAACAACAACAAAAAACAAAGGCTTGAGATACTGTAGCTCAGTGGTAAAGCGCTTACCTAGCATGCTCAAGGTAGTGGTTCAATCCCCAGCACTGCAAACAAACAAACAAAAACCAACAAACACAACAAGAACAACAAAAAACCAACAACAAAACAAAACAAATAACCATTGAGATGATAATTGTATTTACAACATAAGGTCTTGAGGATAAAATGAGAAAATGTAAGTAAAGAGCTTAGCACCATTCCTAGTATTCAGTAAGTGCTTAATAGATGATACTGTTTTGTCATGATTGTTTTCTAATTCCAATGATTCTTATGTACTGGAAATTGTATTGTGTTTCAATTTAATGTCCTGCTTTTTTCCTCTTTTCATTTTCATTGTAAATGTTTGTTTTAATTGTTACATTATATCAAAGACAGGGAATACATTCATTTACTTGGTGATTTTGGATTTTGAGCGTGTTTTCAATTTTTAACTATTTAAAATGAATGTTGTCATAAACAAGGTTGAATTTGTTGGTTTCTTAGCCTCCAAATCAGATGGCTCCATTAACATATTTTAGGCAAATATGCTTTAGGAATCAACCTATGTAATGAGGATTTTTGTAGTTGGATATATGTGATTTCTTGAAGATAGTTGAAACACTGGAAGATAAAACTCATGAATTTTACTTGTGACTTCTTTTGCTTCTTGGGAACTCCAAATTCTAGTAGTTTCAACTCAAAACAATAAGAGGGGAGGGGAAAGGTGAGACCAAGAAGCAGGGGGTGCCTTTGTTCTGTAAGGATGTGAGTTTGCCATTTGAAACAGGGACTCCAAATCACAGTTGCTGAAATAAGTTAGTTCCTTGATTTCCTTTCATGTAACAGCTCTGGTATAATAGTCCAGGGCTGGTGTGGTGACTTCAGGGACTCAGCCTCCTTTCATTTTGTCCTCACACCTAGTCCAGGTGGGTCACCTATCTGACTGGTGGGAAGAGGAAAATGGGGAAGAAAGCACTTGCTAACCCCTTAAGAAGCTGCACCCAACACTTCAGTTCATGTTCCATTGGCTAGAGATGAATCATGTGATCACACCAAGTTGCAAGGGAGACTGGGAGATGTAGTTTTAATTCTGGGGATGCTTGTATCCAGAAAAATATCAAGGGTTCTATTTCCCTAGGAGGAGAGGAGAACAGATACTGAGGGTCAACTAGCTCTCTCTGCTACAGCAGACTTTTAAAATAAAAAGTAAGCCTGGGACGATCCAAAGGAGTGGGTAATAAGGAGCAAGAAGAGAGAAAGTACTACTGCCAGAGCAACATGAGCATCTGGAGTGTACACCACAACAGCACTTCGTGTTCACCCTCCTCCATCTTTAGACTCAATTTGTGTTCTAACCTAGAGAGCTGGCAGAGTTTCTCCTGCTCTTTCTTTCTTTCTTTTTTTTTTTTCCACATAAGGGAGTTTATTAAGCAAATAAATTGTCTCTCTGCAGGGTAAGAGAGAAAATGAGAGGAAAAGAAAGGGAAAGAGAAAGGGTGTGTGCTAGAGAGAGTGGAAAGCGAGGAGGAGAAAGAAAGTGAGTTGGGGGAGAGGAAAGCAGAAGAGAAGATGGTGGGGTAGCTACCGTGAAGCAGTTGAATTCTGCCGGGCTAACAGGGGACCAATAACGGAGAAGGATACTTGCAAGCTGACTGATGAACCAATAGCTAGCTAGGATGTTCACAGACTGATAGTAGTTGGGAGGCGGGAAAATGGCTGCAACAGAAAGGTTGGGGAGAGCAGCTTTGTACATTACATTCCCCCGTTTCTGTTTTTATAAGAAAATCTTTTGTTCTCCAGTTCTTTCTGAAACCTTCTCTCTCCTTCCTGCCAAAGTGACTGGGGCTGGTTTTGCAGGTGAGATGTAAAAAGTCCATTCCCCCAGGGGTAGTCTTCAACTTCTAGACTTCCAGAGGCAGATGGTTTTCATGGACTTCATTTCCTTGATTTGATTGATCTCCTATTTCTACACTAACGGCCTGTCCCCAATTCTGGCTTCATTCACCCCTCAAATTTAGGAACTCCTTTACTGCTGTAGGAAAAGGGGGGCGATGACCGTTCTGGCTTCTTCGAGCTGGAAGTGGGCAGTGTGGGGCAAGCAGTTTGGAGTTTCCTTTTTAGAAATCGGGTTAATCGAGGGGTCCATGGTAGAAGTCTGGTTGGGGAAGAGCAGGTTGTAAAGGCATCTGGGGATGGGTGCTTCTATGAGAGAAGAACAAAAAGACATGAGTACTGAAATGAGATTCTTACTTTGGAGCCATTCTAACATGCAGCAGGCTTGTGAGGCAGAGCCTTATAAGGTGGGGCTTTTCCTGAAGCTAATTTTTTTCCTCTTTTGCCATGACCAGCATGACCAAATTCTCAAGTTCAGTGAGGAATATTAGAAAATAAAGATTTATAAACACAGATTTTGAAGATTAAGCTGAGATCAGATGGAACTCTGTTCTCTGATGGAAATGCAGATCTAAAGAGGTATGTCAACAACCTTTATATATGTATGTAAGCATTATTCTTTGTTTTCAGGAAAGTTACAGAGACTAGGACATTAACTTTTTTCAGAGCTGCAAAGTGCAATGTTAGGAGCTCTGTGTAGCTCTCAAGGAAGTCCACTGTCCAAAGTCATGAGGTCAGAGACCCCAATCTCAATCACTGTTGTCCCATTTTTGCTACTGCGCATTACACTCTTTCTTAAATGTCATTTTAAGAAGTTTACATATATTGACTCCTGAGTCTATATGAACATTAGTTAACACAATTTAACATTATATCTAAAACATGAATCTTTCTTGCCACCTTGTTGGTATCACTCCTCTACTCACAAAGTCCTTCTGTTTTGATAATGCCCTTTTCATTCAGGAAACATTCAGAAAGTGCTGGAGATGTCAGATGATGGGTCCTCTCACTAAGGGATTGGGAGGTGTAAAGTGTGGTGCTGAGACAGACACAATGAAGCAGCATTAGTACATTCATGCTCTGCTGGAAGTCTGTACAAGTATTGGGGACTCCATTGAAGGAGGGCCTTTTCTAACTAGCATGGAGCTGAGGAATGGTCCAGAAGTTCTCATAGAGAGGTGGTACTAGACTGACACTTGAAGAATAAGAAGGTGTTTATCAGACTGACAGGGTATGGTAAGGAATAGAGACAGAAGGAAATATGGAAAAACATCTTTGTGTGGAGCATGGTCATAAGATAAAAGTAGGCCAATTTCAGTTGGTTTAGGCTTGAAGAGCAAATTTGTTGGGTCACATAATTGAAAAGTCTGAGGGGTGGGAAATTCAGTCTAGCTTCAGAATCAACCTGACACAGGCATTCAATGTGGAAACCCCTGAGTTCTTTTCTTATTCTGACCTTGATTTCTTCTCTGTTGGCTTCATTTCAATAGGATTTTCTTATGAGGTGCAGAGATGGCCACTGACCCTCAAGTTTGAATATAGTCTCTGAGATGCAGAATAGAAAGACTTTATTCTTTCTAAGGGTTCCAATTAGAGTTTCTAGATGACCTCTGATTGGACTGGCATGGGTCACAGGCTCAACCCTGAACGTGGGTGTGTAGGGCAGATCCAAGCAATCCACATACACTGAAGGTGGATGGGGTGATACTTCCTGAAGGAAAATGGCTGGTATTAGTAGAACAGGACAGTTTATTCAGGGAACTGCTTGTAATCCAAGAAGTAGAGCAAGAAACAAGAAGATGGAGGACTTTGGATGCTATTATGCAAAGTGTGAACTTTATTTGGTGAATTTTATAGAGCATCACTGAAGGGCCTTAATTGGGTAACATGACTCTTTGACATACTATTATTAACTGAAGACCATGGTTTAGCTTGGGGTTCACTCTGTGTTGCATATTGCATGGGTTTTGACAAACACCTGATGTCACATATCCACTGCTACAGTATCGTACAGAATAGTTTTACTGCCCTAAAGCCCCTTGTACTCCACCTTTTCATCTGTCCCTCCCTTCAAACCCTTAGCAACCACTGGTCTTTTAACTTTATTCCTAGCTCTGCCTCTCCCACAATGTCGTATAGTGGGAATCATATTTTATGTAGCCTTTTTAGATTGACTTCTTTCACTTAGCAATATGCATTTAATTTTCCTCCATGTCTTTTTATAGATCAATAACTCATTCTATCAATCAATAGTATTCCATTGTGTGGTCGTACTGGGGTTTGCTTATCATTTATTGAAGGACATCTTGTTTGCTTCCATGTATTGGCAATTATGAATAAAGTTGCTCTAAATATGTGTGTGTAGGTTTTTGTGTGAACATGGCCTTATTCTTTGGCTAAATTCTAGGAGGCATGGTCCTTGGAATATCCCCGTTTTATTTGTTGAGCACTTTCATGTTCAGTAACTTACTTGACTTTCATTGGAGCTCTCTGAGATAAGTGAGGCATGTGCTATCATTTCCACTTTACAGAAGCAACGTTGAGGTTTCAAGAGTTTAAGTGAAATATGCAAATTCACATAGTTGGGGAGTGTGTAAACCAGGCTCTCGATCTCCTCTCTATGCATGGCTTGAACTTTATAATAAAGTAATTAGCTACAGCCAGACTAATTCCCATGATCTCAGGCCAAACCATGCAAACAATAAGACCAGGCTAGTCCCAGAAAAATGGGGAAGTAGTTAGGCTCTTTTTAGTATCTTCCTGGGCCCACACCCAGAGTTTGTCTTCAGACGTCCTTGGCTTTCTCCCCAGGATCAAAAGCATCTTTCCTCCCACCCTGGAAACAGCCCAGTGACTGGCCAGATAAATTGATGAAGTCATTTCAGTAATTGTTGTTATAAATGACTCAGTGTGCTACCCCTCCAAGATAAAATGTGCAATTCATAGTAGCATAGTTCATGTCTTAACTAAAAGAATTTTAAAATGTGGGAATTTTCAGTCCCTGGCAGGGATTGGAAGTGGAGGGAAATGAAGGTGCTCCTGATGCTCCTTAAATGATACCTGACGTTTAGTGTAGACTAGTGTCACATACCCACAGGTAAGGACGTTTATTCTTTCATTCCAAGATGCAGAGATTATCTCCATTGAAGGGGAAGAGGTTATCAATGGACAAAATGACTTAGATATAGTTACATTTCTCCTAGCAGCTGGGACTTAATTTCCTTATCACTTGTATTATTGGCTTTGTAGATTAATTTCCCTCAGCGAAATTAACCACGTTTGTTATTGGGACAGTGGTGGCATGATAAAAGGGTAGTTTAGGAGCATTTTAATCCCCTTTCTTTAATCTTCAAGCCATTACAAGTACACATCTCATCTGATTAAAAAATGTACTTGTTATACAAATGCAGGTTCACGAAAAATCTCTTCCAACCAGGTTGCTGCCTTTAAGCCTCTCCTTGTAGAAACTTTGTAGGTGCCATTGAGAAACCTCACAAGCGTTTTAGAAAATAAACATTCCTAGCATGGATTTTGACATTATTCCTCAAACACAGCAAGAGCACTGTCCTGGGTATTACAATGGGTGACTGGCCCTCATCCAGCAGACTATTTTAACCACTGGAATGACTCAAATTCCTTCCTTTTGCCTTTAAGATTTTAATAGTGGACTGGCAAAACCCTGGCCTTGGGCATCCTTGGGCCTTATGACTTAAATAATTGAAATGTTACAGTAAATGAAAGTATTGCTTGCCTGAATATGATTCCTGTATTTTTAACAACAGAGAGGTTTCTGGGTTGCTGTTTACCTCTTTGTGGGACCCCAGGGAAGCCACTGCCTGACTGTGCTGCTGTCTGGAGGAGAGAGTGTAACTTGGAGCTGCCCTCAAAAGGAATAAACCTTGCAGGTGATGATTTTCAAGGGAGCTTTTAATTTGGTCCATTCTGGGTGCCATACTCTGGATGAGTTCAGGGGTTCTCTTAGGGTAAGCATTTGTAACAATATTGGTGGAGAATTTAGGATGGTATACCCTTCAATAGCTCCCTCTGCCTTCAGAGTGAAAGTCAAACAAAATCTTAATCTCCTTTATGATCTACCCTGCTAACCATTCTGGTGTTCCTCTAGTCTTGGGTACTTACTGGTCATGTGGAACTGGAGTTTGCAGTACAGTCTTTGCTTACCATTCTGTCTCCTTCACTAAGATGTTGGCTCTGGACCCATTCCTGAGCACAGAGTGTGGCACTTGGTGGCAATCTGTAAACATCTGATGAATGGAGGAATCCATGAAAAAAATTTATTGATGAGCCAAGCTCTGGAATGAGGTGTACGCACTTTACTTAACTGTTAGTTTAAGGAAATGCCTTAAAAAACCAAAGCCCAAATATTAAGTTTATGGAGAGTCTGGCTCTGGGTCTGGTATCAATGGGTCTTTCCTTACAATGAAATTAGCAACCCCGTCAGTGGTGGGAGGAGAGGGGAATTCACTCTGCTCCGCCTCATTCTCTTTCTTGGCCCTGGTTTTGTGCCACAGTCTCTGATCCCTGTGCTTGTTTACACCAGAAGGGCTCTTCCTTTCATCAGGGTTTCTGTAGACATTACTAGAACTTCTCAGTCTATCTGAACAAGGTTGTACAAAGTTCCTAAAGATGACCCTATTTTGATAACCTGGCTCTTAACTGTTCCAATTTGTGATTGAAAGACCTGTGCAGAGTCTGACCTTTAAGAGGCTTGGTTTCTTCAATGGACCTTCTGCAAAAGGCAAAGGCAGAAGGAGTGCTGCTTTCACAACTCTGTTTGGTTTCCTAGCTTTATCTGGGAGCAGTGGAAGGTGTAGTCAAAGTCACCATCACACCGTTAACGTTCAATGGCACTTAGTAGCTTCAGCTTCTGAGCTAAGTACTCCATCCCTATTAATTCCCTGGACCCTCACAACCTAGGAAGTAGGTGTCATCAAAATCTTCTTTTTGCAGATGAGGAAATGTCTCCCATCTGCTCACGGTTACATTACTACCAAGGGACCTCTGTGGTCCAGCTCCAGTTCATTGTACCCACCTGGATTCTTCTTGGGATAACTTCCCCCTCTGCGGCTACTTTAGCAGATATCTCAATCCTCTACCAGTCTGGCTGCCAGAGGGTTTTTAAGGACACACTCACCTTCACATTGCCCTTGTGGGCAGAGTCATGGAAGCAGAACCTTTCCCTTTCACCAGCTTCATTTCTTTAGTCTGCCTTTCATTCTTGCTGACAATCAGCCCCTGACCTTTTGCTGCGCGATGCATGGGTACTGGGCACTCTTCCCAGTAATAAGAGAATCCTGCCCGACGGAGGGTGACGTAAGAGTATGAGGGGTTGGGTTGGGGTGCTGCCTGGAGGAGTCCATGGGAAGAAATGCAGGGAGGAATCGTTCGAGACTTCCTGCTCTCAAACTGGAGTGCTAGTGCTCGGACCTTCCACTTCTGTCACTGTCATGCTCTAGAGTTTTTTAAAATAGGAACTCGTTTAGCTTTCCCACAGCTTTGTGAGCCAGACATGGTGAGAAGTGTTGCTTCTTTTTTGCTGAAGGTAAAACAGAAGCTCAGAAAGTGAAACTCTTGGGTTAGGTCTCCCGGCCGCTGAACAGTGAAGCAGGTTTGAGGCTTCTGTCTCCGCCTTCCATCTCCCCAGAGCTCTGGGCTCCTCTCCGATTGTGTGAGCAGACAATGAATAGTAACTAGCATCCTCTGCCTTCCTCATTTCAATGTTACTTTTGTGGCTTCCCCGGAAAAAAACAATAGAAAATGAACTTGGAGTCCCTGTTGACTCTTTATTCTTTAATACTCTTTAATATAAGCAAAGTCCCTGTTGCTTATATTATCCTTTTGCTGAGAGATTCCAGTGTGTTAGGGCTGGTGATGGTGATGCATGACCCCAGGGGGCTAAGGCTTTGGATGCTGAACCAATAATTAAATCATTTTGACTGGAGATGAGGCTCTCATGCTGGTCTGGATTATTGAAGCCAACTGGCTTGTGTGACTGTGACAGTCATCTTATTGCTTTGTTCCCATGCCCATCTCTGTCCAGGTGATGGGGCATTACTATATTTGAAGTAAAGAAAGAATGTTCTAGAACTTCCAAAGTTTGCAGCTACATTCCATCACACCATTGCACATTCCATCCTGTGTTTGTGTGGTTTCTTCTCTTCCTTGCCCCTCTCTATACTTCCCCGTGTCATGGGAATGTATTATTCTTACATAAAATGACCAACAACAGACTGAGTCTGCTTTAATTCTAACTGAAGGCTCCAAAGTAGAATGAAGAGTTAATGATGAAATTTGCTTTGTAGGGAGAGAGGAAAAAACCACTTAAAGATTCTTTGCATTTCTTCTTTTATGCGTTTGTATACTCTGGTTATTTTACTTAAAACAAAAGTCCTTTTATATTTACTTCAATTCGACAAAACTTTGTTCTATGCCAACTATTGCCTTGTTCCTGATTTGGTTCCTGAAACCATAAGACAAAGGACATACCTTCAGAAGAGCTGCCAAATTTGTGATGGCAAATGAAAAATGCTGGCTTCCCAAGACATTCTCTTGAGGCAGAAATGGGTCCTAACACCCAGAACTGTAGGACTTCTAGGAGCATCCCTCCTCAGGAGTGCCTCACCAGTCCCTGGGGCGCCTGGATCCCCTGCCCCTGTTGGAGAGGTAAGTGGCTGTTCATCTGAATCCTGACTGTGGACCAGGATACCAGCTCTTGCTCCCCTTCCGGCTGGTCCAGCTCACTGCTCACATGGTTGATTTATTTTTTCCCTCAATTATTTGCAACTTACACATCAAGATGGCAAACCTTCTTTTACTCCTCATCCTGTTACCCTTTCATCTATAGACCACAAAGCAGTTACCTTGAGTTCCCATATCTTATAGGAATGTTTCGAATTGTAAAACTTAAAATAATTCAAATAGTAAAACAAGGAAATAAATAATCAAAGGGAAGAGAATACACTCACTTTTAAGATTGCAACTCCTATTTCTTGAGAAATTCCACTAGATTTTAAGTTCTTTAATTTCGGAAAGTGGGTCTTGTTTATTCTCATATCCCCAGTGCCCAGTACAAAGCCTGACCCCGTTGAAGGCACTCAACAAATGTTTTTTAGAATGCAGACAATGACTACATGATTCAGGCTGTGTCCCTGTGAGCTTGGCCAAGGACAAGCTGAGTGGCAGATACCAAGCTATACTCAAAATTATCCCTTCCACTGACATTGACTGACTGTCCTTGGAACATGTTTGTGTGACTTGGCCCTCTCTCGCCTCAGGATGAGTTCATCACCCAGGAGGCTTCTCGGACCCTCATGTGAGTAGAACCTTGGCAGACCCACCCCAGTGATCCTCCAGACTTGCCGAGGTCCTGTCTGGAGGGAAGATGGCCTGGGCTCAAGCCAGCGACAGCTCGAATATCGAACACAAGGGCAAGAGCTAGTAGAGGGAGGAACACTTACTGCTGACTGGTAAAGTCAAGGAAGCCATCTGGCAGGTGAGAGAGTGAGGGGTGAGCTACAGAAGCAGAGTCACAAAGCACGGAGGTTGCAGAGCTCCAGGAGATGGATCAGAAGATCCCTAAGGGATCCCCACAGGGATCTCCACTGTGGAGAATGATATTGGGAGATGACAGAACACAGGTTGTTTGGGGACAATTGTGGACTTTAATCTAGATGCCAAGAGAAACTAAAGCAGACCATGTACCCCTCCCCCAAAACTCTTGCCATAATTAAGCTTCTCTAAAGACCCTCCTCATAATTATGTTCACCAAGATTTTACGGAGTGTGTCAACAGAATGTCAGCAGGGTTTCTGCAGAGAACACATGGTCTGAAACTTCTTCTTTCTTGTAAGTGCCAGGTTTGCAGACAAAAGGTGGATAGAGTCTGTCTCAAAGAGAGCTTGTTTCTATGCGAAAGATACTATCTCTGCTTTCTTGGTAAAAACTTGGGGCTGGGGAGATAGCTCAGCCGGTAGAGTGCTTGCTTTGCAAGCACAAGGCCCTGAGTTCGATCCCCGGTACCGCAAAAAAAACAAAAACAAAAAACTTGTAAAACCTCTGTCTAGCCTGAAAATATGGGACAAAGAATAACTGTTACGTACCCAGCCACTGACATGCAACCACCCCCTGGAGTATAAAGTTTAAAGAATTTCCAGATCTGGGGTCCAGAGATTTTTAGGCATTATCCCCTGTGGACTACTGTAACCTAAATAAACCTGCTTCCTGAAAATTCCTCGGGTGCCCAGTCTCATCTGTCCTACATCAAAACAACTTGACCTCAGTTCAGGGAAGTGTCACTATGAAGGATGGCTTGAGGGGGAGAGGGAGAAAGTTACTTAAGAAGCTCCATCAATAAACCAGGAGGAGGGCTGAGGAAGACAGAAGGCAGAGCAATGGAGCAATGGACTGCAAAGACACCCACCCCCCCAACTGTGCAGCACTTGGCCTTGGCTTTCTTATTTTTGTATCCAAACTCAGTGTCACGCCCAGAATAAGTGGTTAGTAAACAGAGTGACTGGGTAAATAAAGCAGACAGAGAAGACCTGGGGACAGTGGGTTCCAAGCACGGGGGTTAGTGAGACCAAGGAAGTTGAGGAGGAGGTGAGGTTTTGGGCCCTGTGTCTTCATGGCTGGGGATGTCCTATTGGAGTACAGGGGAAAGCGAAGGTGGTGGCATTTCAGAGACATGTGTGCCAACTTCCATGAAGCCTTGCTCTACGCCTGGCACGATTCTAAATACGTCATGCATTGTCGCTTAGCTTATCTATATGATAACTTTATGCACTAAGTAGTATTATTCTTCGACAGATGAGGACACTGAGGCACAGGAGGGTTATGCAACTTCCTGAAGTCACACAACTAAGAAGTGGCACCATCAGAATTTGAACTCTTGCCTCTTGGTTTGGGATCTGTTGTATTTGAGATACTGTGAAGTACCTGCTGTCAAGTGGCACAGGCCTAGGAAGACAGCCACCTGCTGTTTTGCATATGCCCTTTAGGTCCTCTGGTTCCACTTTCAGCTCTGTGGTTCTAACTAGGTATATTAGTCAGGGTTTCCAGAGAAACAGAGCAAAATATAAATACAGGTGCTCCTCAGTTTAGGATGTGGTTATGTCACAATAAACCTAACCCCGATTGACAACATAGCAAGTCGAAAATGCATTTGACACGCCTCACCTACTGACCACCCTAGCTTAGCAATGCAGCATGCTGCAGGGTACTGGTGGCTTTCCCTTGTGATCACGTGGCTGTTTGGGGGCTGTGGCTCACTGCCACTGCCCAGCGTCACAAGGAAGTATCCTTTCACGTATTGCTAGTGCCAGAAAAAAAATCAAAGATCAACATTCAAAGCAAAGTTTCCATCAAACTTTTGTCACTTTTACATCATCATAAAAATAATCAAAAGTTTCATCCATTCTAAGCTGAGGGTCATCTGTATATATAAGATACAGTCACAGGTAAATGTGTGACATTATGTATTACATGTTAGAGGGGAGAGAGGGAGAGGGAGAGAGACTTTAAAGAATTGACTCATGTCACAGTGGAGACTGTCAAGCCTCCTATCTGCAGGGTGAGCTGGTAGGCTGGAAGGCCCAGGAAGAATCCCCCCTATTTCCAGGAAAGGCAGTCTTTTTCTACTAAGGCCTTCAGCGGATTGGGTGAGGTCCGCCTGGGTTGTGGAGGTCACTCTTCTTTATGGAGCCTACTGATTTAAATGTTAAACTCATCTAAAAAAATGGCCACAGAAACCTCTAGAATAATGTTTGATCAAATATCTGGGGACATTGACCTATTCAAGTTGACACATACAATTAATTGACCATCATACTAGGGCTCAGAAACAGGAACTGTGGCAGGAACTGAGCATACAATGCAGGTCTCCTTGGTTGAAGCAAGATCGAAGCCTGGACCACAGCTTGAGATCTAAAGAGTGTTAGCTTAGATCACCGACACTGATCATCTTTAGGCATCTAGTAAAGGTTTGACTCTACTTCATTTTGGTGGGAGAACCTATGGATTAATTAAAATTTCTGGATCTGTTTGATATTTCTAGAACTATGGAATGAAATAAGTATAGTTGTAGTATCTGTATTTATGCAGCCAGTCCCCAATTTATGGAGGTCGTTAAAACGGAAGGACAGCTTGGATGTGTGGAGTGAGGTTCCATCCCCCTGGGAACGTGAGTGCTCTGCCTGACCCTGACTCTCAGGCAGTCACGACACAACATCCCAGGCAGCCAGGAGAGCCCCAAGTTAAAGTTCCAACATAGCTCAATCTTGGCATTAAGTTACTTTCTTTCTTCTGACTCAACACACTTATATTCCCACATGTTTTCTATGTGAAGATTTTTGATGAATATTTATTGGTCTGGGTCATATTACCTTTCACCCCAGTACATATTTATTTGGGACTAGCACTTTTAAATCCCCAGAAACTACCGCAAGTATTGACATTTATTTTCTAGTCTCCAAGAAAACATTATCTATGCTGTTTGGAAAGACATCATTTGGTGTCTGGTTAGTTAAGAAATGGAAACATTGAAATCTGATCTTAATTTGGGATTCTAGAACTCCTTTTTGAGAGTATAACTTTTATCTGTATTTAAGGATATTTAAAAAATAAAAGTATATTTAGGCTTTACATAGTAATTTATAAACATGAGTTCATTCTTTCTGGTTCTTATGATGCTATGCAAAGTACAGTTATATTTTGAGTGGAGTCAGTAAAACCCTTAAACGGGTAAATTGGCCTAAATTACTCAGTGGGCAAACCAGGAATTAAAGTCTTGTCTCCAGACTCCCAGACAAGACCAGGGCACCCTGGGAGGTGTTAGAGATCTTGCTGACATCCTGGGAGGTCTGGTGGAAGGAGCATTGACTTTGGAGTCATGAGTTCAAATCTGTACTCTGCCCCTTACTAACTGCCTGAACTTGGACAAGCAATATGACATCTGAGCCTGTTCACTTCACTGGTCAAGCACAGTTCATCAAAAGTTTGTAGTGAGCATTAAATGAGTTAATTATAAGTGTCTGGCACAGGGCACGCAGGAAGTGTCTGTGCTGTATTCCTCTTGCTCTGGTTAGTAACCACATGTATGCTTCTTCGACAGAGAATGAATTCTGCTCACTCAGGAGCAGTCAGAATGAGCAAAATTCCTGCTCAGAAACTGAGGAAAATGCCCACGAATGTCTGTTGCATGTTATCAGGGAATCTTACTATATTGTATAATATTATTTATCTTAAATATCTTATGTCACATGCATTAGAGCAGTATTTCCCACTAGACACCAGTGCATGTTTGGAAATGTCATTTTGTACCAATGAGTCCCTCATTCCCCTCCTTGATAACAGAAGTAATACAGTTTCTTTTTTTTTTTCTTCCTTTCTTCTCATCTTCCTCACCCCTGAGTTTCACAGGGGTGCACAGGGGAGAATTTTAGTTTTCATTTTAGTCCATTGTTAAATTTGGAATGGGAAACACTGATAAGCAGAATATTATATTTGGTGATTATTCTAAGAAGTGTATAGAGTGCAGGGAAATGTAGAGAGGAGGTACTTCTCATAGATCTGAATGAATCTGGATATGCCCTATCATTTACGGCATATCTAATCAGGAAAATATCAAAATATGCCTATCATTTAAGGCATATCTAATCAGGAAAATATCAAAATAAAATAATCACAATGAAGACCTACTGATTAATAACATTCACCATTTATTAAATGTCTACTAAGAATGGTTATTGTGATAAGCATTTCTCTGTTTAACTTAAAGGCAGGTTTAATATTATTTCAAAGTTACATTTGAGGAAAATAAGATTGATTTAAGCCTGAACAAGTCGTCGTAAGTGGAAGAGCTAGAATTCAGATCAACAACTCTACCTTCTGTCTTCCAGGAACAAGAGCTACCACTCATAGAAACTGATGGGCAGACAGCATGGTGAGTGGCGTTCATATGTTAGCCCAACAGCCTCCATGAAAAGCAGGCCTTAATGTCTCCATTCCAGAGATGACAGAATGGCTTATTAACTTGTACTTCAACCATTTATCAGTGCACTGATAAATAATGTTCATAATCTGAGGCATTCTGAAATCTTGTCAAGGATTTAAACATAAAAATAATTAAAGTGATTGATGCACATACTAAACAAATAAAGTAGGGCATGGGGCTTGGTGATAAGAAGATGCAGTTCTTTTTTTAAATTATTTTTAAATTTTTACAGACAGCATTTTGATTCATTATATGCAAATGGGGTACAAGTTTTCATTTCTGTGGTTGTACACAATGTAGATTCACACCATTTGTGTAATCATATGTGTACATAGGGTAATACTGTCTGTCTCAGTCTACTATCTTTTCTTCCCCCATCCCTCCCTCTCCAAATCCCTCCACACAATCCATAGTTCCTCCATTAAGATACAATTCTTGGATCCACTGCTTCATATTCAGTATTCCCTCTCCAGAAGAAACTACTTTGGGCATTTTCTACTTTGGATTCTTTTGAGGGACCTATCTTAATCTAGAAAATGACTTAACAGAAATAGTTCTTAACTGACCCAGTTTGGAAATTTGCTGTTGATGTCAAAATTAATTAGTTCACTTACATCCTTACCTTATTTGTGATTCTTCTCTTCTCAACATAGTTACCTCTCTATATCTAACTTTAAAAATAAATTTAAACCTCCATTTCTTTTTTATTCCTTTTTTTTGCTGAAGTATATGCTCATGTAACTTCTTAAGCATACCCCTTTTTCTTTGATGTATCCTTAGATGACTGAATATGACTTTTGTATTTCTTTTGTAATTGGTTATGTGGATGGCTATCAAATTCTACACTGAAAATAATCTTCCTTCTGAAATTTGAAGGCATAAGGTGATGTTAGCAAGATAGGAATAGGATTTTAGCCCATATCCCTCATACATATATTTTGACAACCACCCATGTATTAGAGTACCTTCTTGGGAGTCCAAAGAGACCAATAGTAAGATTCTAGCACACTCTGTGACACAAAACCTATAAGCAGACCTGTTGAATAGGGTAAAAAAATACAACAACCAAGTTTCACTGTACCCACATCACCTCTCCACAGGGCAGCACACTTCAGTGCCAAGAGAATCCCCAGGACTGCAATTTCTCCTACAGTGGAAAGTGAGAGCAAAATGAGCAACTGGATTCCCCAGTATACAGGGTGCTGTCCTAGAGACCCACTTTGTCTTTTTCCATCCAGATCATTGAGAGATAAGCACAGCTAAATAATCTGGAAGCAGCTAGGAGCAGGGAAAAGGTGGGATCTCACAGCAAACACAGAGTGGAATTCAGCAAAGGTCATGGTTTCTACTAATTGCCTCATGAACTCCACCAAGAGGCTCGTCCACAATCCTCACAGGATGCATCACCTGAAGCCCCTTCCCAACTGGCCACCATGTATCCTAAGCACTCTATGTTTCCTTCCTGTTAAGGCTGGCACCCTATTTGTGTCCCAACAGATATTGTATGCAAACCTTCTATAGATCTTGGGAAGGAAAACGCAGACAGGGCTCAACTCTACAGGATTGGGAGAAGTCACTTAATCTTGAACATTTCAAGGCATTGTCCTATAGAAAATAAACAGGGCTCTCACAGGACCTAGCCTAGTTTTGTGCAATTGAGAGGATGCATACAATCCTCAGATGCCTTTGAAGAAGGAACAAGAGGAGCGGAGCATATGTACCTAAAGAAAAGGTCTGAGAGACCCTCAGAATACCTAGCTGGTTGGGCTGGTGAAGGCCTGTCCTTCCTGAAGCCAGTTAATAAAGATTGGAGGAGGTGGCTTCTTCTTCAAATGCTAAGACAGCAATGCAAGTTTTTAAGGAACACACACACACACACACACACACACACACAAATCAAGAAGACATGACATAGAAAAAGGTGAAGAAAACACAATAATTTTCTAACAACCAACCTGAATAAAGTGGAGATCTACATATTACCTGACAAATAATTTAAAAAATTGTTTTTAAGAAAGATCAATAAGCTATAAAAGGACAAAGAAAACTCATTAAAACCAGGTAAACAGTACGTAAACAAAACTAGATCGACTAAAAGACAAATCCCCAAAAAGAATCAAACAGAATCTGAAACTGGAGAATAAAATGAGTGAAATAAAAAATGTAATAGAAGTCTTCAAAAGTGAACTTAATTAATCAGAGAATTTGAGAACTTGAATAAAAGCCATTTAAAATCATAGTGTTATAGTTTAGATATTAGGTGTTTCCCCAAAAGCTCATGTGTGGGATAATGCAAAAAGGGTTATAAGTAAAATGATGGACTTATGAGAGCTTTAACCTAATCAGTGTATTAATCCTCTAATAGGGATTTACTGTGTGGTAACTGTAGGCAGGTAGGGTGTGGTTGGAGGAGATGAGTTGCTGGGGATGTGCCTTTGGGTTATATATTTGGTTCTGGGTGAGTGGAGCTGTTTCCTTCTTCTTCCTATCATGTCTTGAGCTGCTTTCCTTCCTCATGACCTTCCGCCCTGATGATCTGCCTTACTTCAGGCACAGAGCAATGGAATGAGACCTCTGAAACCATAAGTACCAAGTACTTTCCGTCCTCTCAAATTGTTCGTATCAGATCTTTTGGTCACAGCTGTGAAAAAACTGACTAAAACAACATAGTCAGAGGAGAAAAATAAAAAAGAATGAAAAAGGTGAAGAAATTCTATGTGATACATGGAACACCATCAAATGAACCAATACACACAATGTAAGAGCCCCAGAAGGAGAAGTGGAGAGAAAGCAGAAGTCTATTTCAAAAAATAATGGGTGAAAACATCTCAGATTTTGAAAGAGACACGGACATCTCATACAGATGAAATGACAGACTAAGCTCAAATATCCCTAAATAGGATGAGCCCAAAGAAGATTACAATGAGACATTATAATCAAACCATCAGAAGTTAAAAACAAAAGAGAATTTTTAAAGGAGGAAGAGAAAGAAACTTGTACTATACAAGGGAACTTCCCTGCATATATCTTTACGTGAATTTCTCAGCAGAAAATTTGCAGGACAAGAGAGAATAGGATGATATGTTTAAGTGTTAGAAACAACAACAATTACAACTACCAACCAAGAATACTATGACTGGCATAGCTGCCCTTTAGAAATGAAGGAGAGATAAATACTTACCCAGACAATGAAGAGCCTGCCTTACAAGAAATGTTAAAGTGAATTCTTCAAGTTGAAATCAAAAGATGTTAATTAGGGACATGAAAAGAAACAAAAGCATAAAACTATTGTTAGAAGTAAATATATAAGTCAGGTTCAAAATACTCAAATATTTTAATGATGGTACATAAATTACTTTTTTTTTTTTTTTTTTTTTTTGGTGCTGGGGATCAAACCCAGGGCCTTGTGCTTACACGGCAAGCACTCTACTGACTGAGCTATCTCCCCAGCCCCAAATTACTTTTAATTCTAGCATTAAAGTTAAAAGAAAAATATTAAAAATAACCACACTCATGTGCTATCAATGTTTTAGTCATTGATGGAAGGCATATACCACAGTGGTTCTATAAAATTATATTGTCTAGTGACATTGTAGCCATGTTAGCTCATATAAGAACACTTTATGATGTTTTCACAATGACAAAGAAATTATCTGGCACAACGAAATTGCCTAATGACACATTTCTCAGAATATATCCCTATTGTTATGTGATAGAAGAATGTATAAGTTAAATAATTAGTAGATATGTAATATTAAAAGTATAAATCATGACATCTCTAACATAATGTGTATGTGAAGAAGTAAAAATGTAGTTTGTATGTAATTGAGGTTAAGTTGCTATGAGCTTAGAATAGACTGTTATAACTATAAAATGTTTTATGAAAGCCCTATGATAACCACAAAGAAAAAATCTCGAGTACATACAACAGAAAAAGATATGAGTCAAAGCACAGTGCTATATATATCAAACCATGAAGATGGATAGTAAGAGTTGAGAGAGGAAACAACAGAGCTGCAAAACAGTCAGAAAACAATTAACATTATGGCAAGAGTAGGTCCTTACTTGGCAATAATCATTTTAAATGTAAATGGTTTAAATTATCCAATAAAAGACATAGAGTGATTGGATGGATTAAAAAAACCCCTAAAGTTTAATAATAAGCTGCCTGTGAGAGATACACTTTAGCTCTAAGGACATATATTAAGATGAAAAGGGGTAGAAAAAGATATTCCATGCAAATGAAAACCAAAAGATAGCATGAGTGGCTATACTTAAATCAGAGAGAATATAATTTAAATAAAAAAAATCACAAGAAACAATTTTATTATATAATGATAAAGGGGCCAAGTCTTTTTTCTTTTTATTATTTATGAACACACACATTAATTGGGCAAATTAATGGGCTTCATATATATATATATATACATGCATGTATATTGAACATTACTCATTTCTATCTTCCCTTCTGCTACTCATTGCTGTCCTCCCCTCTCTCTTCCTTCCTCCTCAGCCCCTCTCCCTGCCTTTAATCATCTAAAGGGTTCAATTTTCAAGAGGATATAACAATTGTAAATATATATGAACCCAGCATTGGAGCACAAACAATATACAGCAAATATACACAGATCTGAGGGGAGTAATAGTATCACCGTAGTAGTAGGAACTTCAATACTCATGTTCAATGATGGACAGATCATCCAGACAGAAAATCAATAAAGAAACAGTGCACTTGAATGAGCCTGTAGACCAAATGGACCAAACAGACATACATAGAGAGCAGAATACACATTCTACTCAAATATAAACAAAATATTAGGTAGATCACACATTGAACCACAAAACAAGTCTTGACAATTAGGGAAGATTGGAATCATATCAGGCATTTTTTCCCCCTTCAATATAGTATGAAACTAAAAATCAGTAATAGGAAAAAATTAGAAAATGATGAACTTGGAAACTAAACAATGCACTTCTGAACAACTAATGATTGAATCAGTGATCAAAAACCTCCCAACAAAGAAAAGTTCAGGACCAGATGGCTTCACTGGTGAATTCTACCAAACATAATAAAGAACTAATACCAATATTTCTCAAACTCTTACAAAAAATTTTGAAGAGAAGTTGACACTTCCAAACTGATCTTATGAGACCAGAGTTATCCTTATGTCAAAGCCAGACAAGGACCCTACAAGAAAAGAAAATTTCAGGCCAACATTATTGATGAACAAAATCCTCAACAAAATACTATCAAATTGAATTTGATTTTGTATCTCCACTGCCTACTCCAGCACCTTGTATATAGTGTGCATTTAATAAATATTGGTGAAGAAGCAAATCCCAAAAGATGGTGAGGCAATTTCCAGTTCATGTCAATATGCTGAGAATATTTATTTCCTCTTGCTTCAGTCTATGAGATAGATCCAAACCTAGCTAAAGCTAAATCCCAAGAAGAGGTTTCTCTTTCTCTGTCATCAGTCACTAGACAGTCATGTATTTGGGCATGTGTGATCCCTGAAGTGTTCCTTGGTTATTGTGAGTTTCTATCATTTTGTTTTTCTATGGTTTGACTGCAGTTCAGGAGTAAAAGGAAATAAATATTCTCAGTCTACCAGCATGAACGGGCACTCACCTCACAATATTATGGAATTTCCTTATTCACCAATGTTCACTGAATACATACTATTACTGGACATTGGAGTAGGAAGTGAAGATGCAAAATTGAATTAGTCATAGCTTTTTATGATCTAGAGGGAGACAGATGTTTAAGAAATAATTGGGTTGCAATGTTAGAAATGATGAAATATGAGCAGGTATAAGATGCTAAAGGATGACAGAGAAAGAACAATTAATTCTTTTGGCAGTAGAAGTGTGTGTGTGGGGGGGTGTTGGTAAATAATAACCAAGTGTCCCAGGTTACATTCAAGAATTTTCTACCTGTCAAACCATAGCTATCTGAAGATAAAATAGTGCCATATGAATAGAAAAAAAAAAAAGAACCGTATAATTTCTCTAGCTGATATAAAACCTTGGTTGGATATCTCAGAGGTAGAGTCTGGGATACATACTGGGGTGCAAGTAATTTGGGGAAGATCATTCCAGGAAACACAGTCAGGGACTTGGGAGGAGGAGTCAAGGGAGAAAGAAAATTCAATAAGGGTGCACCATTGAACTGGTTGCCTAAGTGGGTAACTGGGGCTTGATCCCACTAGGGATGTTCTGAAGAACTTTGCAGAAGATACCTTAGAATTATTCTTCTAATGGGCAGGCAACTGGCACATTTACTTACATACTCTCTTATCCCATTGGTTGATAGTCACCTATAGGGATGTTAATTCTCCTCTTCAACACTGTGGCTACATATGGGCTCAGTCGTCTTCCTTGCCTTTACAGAAAATACCCCAACAGAAAAACTGGAGATTCAGTAATCGCCCTCCTCCATGGTTTCATTTTCTGCTATTTTATTTACCTTCTGTCAACTGTGGTCCAAAAATGTTAAATGGAAAACTCCAGAAATAAACAATTCATAAATTTCAAATTGTGTGCCTTTCTGATTAATATGAAGAAATGTCATTTCATTCTATCCCTCCAGGGACATGGATTATCTCTTTATCCAGTGTATGCATGCAGTATCTCCTACCTGCCTATTAGTCACTTAGTAGCCACCTTGGTTATTGGATTGACTGTCATGGTATCACAGTGCTTGTATTCAAGTATCCCTTATTTCACTTAACAATGGCCCCCAAAGTGCAAGAGTAGTGATGCTGGGAATTCATATATGCCAAAGAGAAACCATAAAGTTGTTTCTCCCCTGTCCCCACCCTCTTGTATTGCCAGGGATTGAATCCAGGCCCTTGCATATGCTGGGCAAGTGCTCTCCCTCCAAGCTACATCCTCAGCCTCTATGAAGTGCTTTCTTTAGGTAAAAAGGAGGAAGTTTGTCACAAGGATGCACGTGTAGGAAAACACACAGCATATATAGGGTTCAGACCTATCCATAGTTTCAGGCACACAGTGGGTGGGCCTTGGAACATATTCCTTGTAGATAAAGAAGGATTGCTGGACTTTGTTAGGAACTTGAATTGGAATCCAGCACTTCACATAAAGCTGCCCACCATGGTTGTGCTGAACGAACTCAGGAGGGCTGATGGGAGTGGGAAGGGGCATGAAAACTGTTTGATGCAGACCTCAATCTTTCCCTTGACAATTTTTTAAAATGTGCAAAGGGACCTCAGGTGATTGTAAACACATGGCTGGAGCTCCATGCAAGTGTCTGATGCTAAAGACTCTGGGACCTTTCCAGTCCTTTAAAACTCCTCACTGCTATGGTGCCATCAGAGTAGAGTGACTTCTCAGTCTGATGAGCCCATCTCTGCCATTCCTACTGATGCGTATCACAGCTACACCGTGCTAACATCAAACCATCAAGGCGAGGAGGATTCCTTTAATCTAACTGTACATCATACCCTCTGACTTTGATCCTGAAAGCATTGAGGCATTGAGAGTCTGGGAAACTTTCGGGAAGCTGCAGATGTTACCTGGGAGAGGAACACCTTGATCCACTGTGACTTCTTCCTGAACTACCTTGGATCAGTTGATGTGTGTTATACTAGAGAGCAGAAAACTGAGGAGATATGAGAGCAGATGGGTGGACTTTATTGTGGGAATTAGGAGTCTAGCCACACCTGTGATGAATTGTTTTCTTTTCCCTTCTGAGATCTGGGCAGGAAAGGAGTCAGGAGATGGGAACTAGAATGCTAAGGGGCTTCTTTCTACATGTTGGGCATTTCATAATGTCACATCTCATTTAATCTTTATTACATTTACTTCACATTACTATGAAATAAAAATTACTATGTCTAAAGCAATGGAAGTTCAGAGAGAATAAATAATTTTTCCTGGGTCACAGAGGCAGAGATGGGATTTGAACTCAGTTGTACTCAGTTCTGAAGTTCAACTGATCACATAGCAACAGAATGGGAGAAGAAGGGAGAAAAATAAAGTTAATTAAATTGGAGGAGAACTTTTGAGAGGCAGATTGAGCCAGAAATTTTGATTTCATTTTCTACTCTGAATTGTTCGACAAGTCCCCAAGATTAGTTCCACAGGTATAAGCCAACCATTCGTGTGAAAGGCCCTGGAGGTTAGCTGACCACAGGTTCAGTGAGCAGTCAGGTGGTGGCTACTGCTAAGAAGGGGAAGCATCCTTAGTCTGCATTAATAGAATTATGGGGAGACCACAGGTGTAATAAGCCCATTATGCTTTATCTGTTTTGAATTCATCTGAAGGTCCACCTTTTGATCACTGCATTTTAAGGGACTCTACAGGACTGTCAAATCAGAGTGTTTGCTGAAAGAACCAATTGGAAATTGAGTGGTTTGGAAAATCTGATGTGTGGGGTACATTGTGGACCTGAGATACTAAGCCAGAGGAAGAGAACCGAGAGAGGCATGATGTCTGCTTTCAGATATTTAATGGGCAAATGAGGATTTGTAGTCCAAGAGAGTGGAACTGGAATGAATAGAAAGGAAAGAAAAACCTTACTGTGTATTAATTGCTGAGGCAAGGACAAGTGCTCTTAACATGACAATACTAACAAGTGGGAATGCCCACTAATGTGATAGATTTTCTCTTATAATAAAGAGGTGGGTATTTTAAAGCAGATTGGATTAATGTTGCACAGAGATATTGTAGGGAAGATTTTTGCATTATAAGAAAGATTTGAGGGCTGGGGAGATAGCTCAGTCAGTAGAGTGCTTGCCTTGCAAACACAAAGCCCTGGGTTCAATCCCCAGCACCGCCAAAAAAAAAAAAAAAAAAAAAAAAAAAAAAAAAAAGAAAGATTTGAGTGGAAGACAAATGACTTAATCTATTCACCATTATAAATATATGGACAATCTTGGCCATTTACCCATTCTTCAAGGTCATCGAGACTAGGACACTCATAAATTAGATATATTGAGCCGAAAATAAGGATCATCAAGACAAAGATTAGAATGTTCTAAAATATTCCAGAAAGAAAAATTAGATCACATACAATGGATCATGAATAATATTGAAATCAATTGCAAATTAAGCAAAGAAATACCATTTTACAATGATTAAATTAACAAAAAGTCACAAGATTAAATAGTTGTAAGTGTTGGTCAAATAAGTCCAAGCTTGGGTCAGATACCTTTGTTGTTGTTGTGGGTGGTCTCTCAGAAGAGAAAGTACCCTTGTTTGCATTAAAAAATTCTGGGGAAATCATAGGAGGTACTAGAACCACAGTATTTGGTTGTATTTAGAATTTGCTTCATGGGGAATGAGAAACCCTCATGTCCTGCTGGTGAACCTGTGAGCTGGCACAATCAGGTTGAGTAACTGGCATTTCTTAGGGAAGTGAGTAGGAATGCATATTCCTTCTGATCCACATCCCTTTCCTAATACTATGGCCTAGAGATATTTTTGCAGAGATCTATAAGAGATCATTTAGAAGAACATTTTTGTGTGTGTGTGGCATCATTTGTGGTGGCAGAGAGTTGCAAGAAATTTGTTCAACACAGCTGGGCAGAGTGGCACATGGCTAAAATCACAGCAACTCAGGAGGCCAAGGCAGGAGAATCTCAAGTTCAAAGCCAGCCTTAGTAACTTAGCAAGGCCCTAAGCAACTTATCAAGACCTTGTCTCAAAATAAAAAGGGCTGGGGATGTGGCTTAGTGGTTAAGTGCCCCTAGGTTCAATTCTGGGTACCAAAAAAAAAAAAAAGAAATTTGTTCATCACAATGAGAATGGCCAAGTAAAACATGTGGTCATCTCATTAGACTAGTACACAACTGTTACAGTTCAATAAGACCAAAATTCAACAAACTAGACATATTCACAGTTTAACACAGATTGATCTTAAAAAAAAATAGTGAAAAGAGCAAAGCCATGAAATTTTATGCAATATTACTGATATAAAGTAAAAATGCTAAAACATTTATCTTTCAATATTACATACAGATGCAAGGATACATATTATTAACATCAGAATGGGGCAGGAAATAGAAGTGGGGATTTGCAGGATATGAAAGGGAAAGGGAGGTACAATAGAATAAAATAAGAAAAGAGAGGGACCTTAAATAGCTAGCATGCTGACTTCTATATCTACAAAAATGTGCTGAGAACTGAAAAGGTTTATAATGTAGAGTCTTTTCTTTTTCAATACTGGGGACTGAACCCAAGGGTGCTTTACCACTGAGCTACATCCCCAATCCTTGAGACAGGGTCTTGCAAAGTTACTGAGTGTCTTGCTAACAAGATGAGGCTGGCCTTGAACTTGGGATTCTCTTATCTCAGCCTCCTGAGTAACTGGGTTACAGGCAAGCTCCACCAAGTCTGACTTAAAACATGCTTTTTAATAGCAGAAAAAAAATATAATTCTTGCTTTTTAGAAGCCTAGATGAAATCGTAACTCATGTGTTGATTTGCTTGCTGATTTATCTTTTAAAATTGCATATTGATTAGTTTAAGCATGTAAGACTTTTGTTGAGCATCCACTAGATATCTGGTACTATTTCAGGGTTCTAGGCACTGGGAAAAGTTATTAATGAAGGCAAACAGTATAAATACATAGATGAAGAATTATTGGATCAGAGGTTCAGTATATTTAACATTTTAATAAATATTGCCAAATTATCTTCCAAAAGTCTGTGTCAATTGGTATTTTTTCATTATGTGATTTTTTTTTGAAAAAAGACTCTTTTTGTTTTAAAGAGCAGATTTAGGTTCACAGCAAAACTGAGAAGAACATACAGAGATTCCCTATATCCCTACTCTGATGCATGAATAGCTTCCCCATTTGTAACATCTTCCACCAGAGTGGCATACCTATTAAAATTCAATACCTACACATTGGAACCACCCAAAGTTCACAGTTGACATTAGGTTTTGCTTGTGGTGCTGTCCATTTTCAGGATTTGAATAACGTATAGTGGCTTATATTCACCATTATAGTATCATAGGGATTGTTTTCACTGCGCTAAAAATCCTCTGTACTTTTCCCTTCACTCTTCCCTTCTCTCTCCTGGCAAACACTGATCTTTCTACTCTATAGTTTTTTCTTTTCCAGAATGCCATGTATCTGAAATCATACAGTACACAATCTTTTCAGATTGGCTTCTTTCACTTAGTAATATGCATTACATTTCCTCCATGGCTTGATAGCTCATTTCTTGTTTTTTTTTTTTAATTATTTTTAGTTGTAGATGGGCACAATACCTTCATTTTATTTATTTATTTTTATGTGGTGCTGAGAATTGGACCCAGTGCCTCACACATGCTAGGCAAGCACTCTACCATTGAGCCACAACGCTATCCCCGCTCATTTTTTTTAATCAATATATATTTAAATAACTTTTCATTGTCTGTATGTACTAAGTTTATTTATCCATTCATCTACTTAAGGACACCTTGATTGCTTCCAAGTTTTGACAGTTATGAATTAAGCTGCTCAGGAGACTTGCTTAGTCAGAGATAAGCATGTTTAAAATTTTAACAGCTATTGCCAAATTCCTCCTCGAAAGTCTGTATCCATTGACATTTTCTCTTAGAGGAGCATTGTGACGTGGTGTTCGTAGGGGCACTTTCCAATCACTTGTTTCTCTAAGTGTGGGCATAGGGAATGGAAGAGACAGCATTGGAGATAGTTTGTGTGAACTGAGCAGCCCCAAGCTGGGTGGAAGGGTGGAATCTCAGAAGGAATTCTGATCTCTATCGGGGCAGATGCTGTCCATCCCAGCCCAGCTTACTCTGAGCGTGGTAGTTTCCTTTTGGGGTCCTTTGGCAGTGGGCTTTGATATCAAGCACCTGTCTGTGGTGTGGGAAAAGGAAGACTCGCCTCATTATTATTACTTTCCCCTCGTTATCCTTTAGCAGGGACTCAGTATGCAGTGCCCCTGACTAAGCTTCCATGAGCTTTCCATCCAACTCCCAGAGCCCCAGAGCTGCAGGCGCTGGGGCTCCACCCAGGGCCTCAGTGGCAACAGGATATAGTTTTCAAGGGGGGTAAGTAGCAGCTGCTTATCTGCCAGTGGTCAGTAAGGCAGACAGAAACATTCTGGGTGACCTTCCTTCCGTTGTGTTTTGAAAACCATGACCCTGCTCCCTTTTATGGGGGAGTAAACCAGGCTTTATCTCAGTGGGGTAGAAACGTGAAATGTTCGTATTTTTTCCAATTATTGACTTCTATCAGGTCCAGTTGAATTCCCCTTCCTTCTCTTTAATGTCTTTGACAGATTCTATAACTTCTTGCTCTTTTTCAGTTGTAAAAAATTCAATCCATTTTGGTTTATAGCATCAATCTCAGATTGGATTTGAGTCTAATCGCCTTTTTCCAGTGCAGGTTTGAGCTGAGGCCTGGAAGATTTGGGGAATCAGTGTCAAACCTGCCTTTTCACTCTTCCTCCGACCTGCCACGTGGGGATAGAGAAGGTGGTGGAAGGTAAGAGTCAGGGGTGGGATCTTGGAGAAGTAGTCTGCCCTGAGATACGCACCTCCTCCCTCTCCTGGATCTAACAATGTGTTTCTTCAGCCAATGTCATTTTGGGTGAACTATTTTGCACAGTTCAGAATATATAATATTTCATCCCCCTCTACTCCCTATACAAGTTCCCATAGAACTCTTTAGTCTTTTCCCAGCACCCTCTACTTTTCCATTCGCCTGCTGGGGTGGGGGCATTCTGTCCTGGTTGAGCACTATTGGGATCTTCCTGGGTTGGGTCAGAGAGAAGGGATGGAAGAGCAAGGTATTAGATTTCTGCGTCTGAGTCAGTGGTAGGAAGAAATCCCTGGTTGTCCTTTGGTCGGGTCTGGTTTCATTTGGATCTCTCTGCTGCTATGTGGTAGTCTCTGTATAGATCATGTGGTCGGAATTCTAGGCACGCTACTCATCTCTCTCTCATCTTGTATGAAATGTCTCTCACCAAAGACCCACAGGGTCCCAGCTCTGTCCCCTCTCCTTCCTTCATAGATCACACCGAAAAAGGTTTTGCATGCGTTTGTGGCAGGGAGAGAGAGGGGGGATTAGAGTGGTGGTGGACACTTCTGGAGTTTGAGACAGGGTCTTGCAACTTCTGGAGTCATGATACCTTCTGGAGTCACGGCACCTTCTGGAGTCACGACACTGGCTCTGAGGTTAAATGCAGAAACTGGGAGATAGGACTATATTCTAGAATTAAACAGGAAAGGAAAGCTTCCACTTCATAGTCTAAAAACTCACAATTTTCTACCTTTGCTATTGAAATTTTCCTTCAAATATCCTATCACAGGTAAGGAGAGAGGAAAATGTGGGTCAAGAGAACAAACTAGTAAAAAGAATGTTTGCAGGGGAGGGAGAAATGGTCTCTTGTTTTATGTCTGTTTATGGAGTATGGATTGGCTAGGAATGTGTGAGGCGGAAGTGAGTCAATCTCTTGACACAGTAATGAGAAGGAGAAAAAGATTGGCAACTAAAACTGTGTGTGCATCTGTTTATCCACCCACACATCCATCCACCTATCCATCCGCCCACCCATCCATTCATTCACTCATCCATCCATCTATCCATCCACCCATCCATCCGTCCATCCATCCGTCCATTCATCCATTCTCCAGTCTGTCTATGCCGTCCATCCATGCCTTATTCCTCCTTTCTATTCCTGCCTCTCATGGTTTGCTGGCTAAAGTATAAAATTATTAGGATCATATATTCCTCAATATAGGAATATATTGCTAGGTAATGACTCCACTAAAGAGCAAAGTGGGCCAGGGAAGATAATTAGAGAACTAAATTTTTTTTAAAATTAATTTTTAATAAACATGTAATATTTGTACTTATTTATGGAGCAGAGTATTATAATTTGATATATGATACAATGTGTTATAATTAAATCAGGGTAATTAGCATTTCTACCTCCTTAATTTCCATGTGTTGGGGATCTTCAAATTATTTTTTTGTAGTTATTTTGAAATGTACAATTGTTGCAGATTTTATTTGCCTTATTAGGCTATAGAACGTTAGAACTACTCCTCTCTAATTGTGTTTTGGTACCCATTATCCACCCTCTCACTATTCCCCTCCTCTCCCTTTCCCTTCTTAGCCTCTAGTGACCCCTATTCTACTTTCTGCTTCTACGTGATCTACAATTTAACTTCCACAATTGTCTGAGAACATGTGGTATTTGTTTTTTTAAGTCTTTGATGTTAACATAATGTCAACCAGTTCCATTCATGTTGCCACAAATGTCAAAATTTCAACGCTTTTTATGTATGAATATCCTATTGTGTATATTTACCACTTAAGTATCCATTCCTCCATAAATGGACATCCAGATTGATTTCATATTTTGGCTATCGTGAATTAGTGTTGCAATAAACATAGACATGCAGGCATGTCTTTGATATAGTTAGGGTTTATATCTGAGGTATCCCCCAAAGTTCCTGTGTTAATGCAGGAATGTTTGGAGGTATAATGATTGGATTGTGACAACTGTAACCTGATCAATCCATCCTAGTTTTAAGGGAATGGGTGGAACTGTAGGCAGGAGGGATGAGGCTGGAGGTCGTGGGTCACAAGGGTTGTGCCCTGAAAGGGTTCATCATCCTGGGACACCTTCTCTTTTCTGTCCCTCTACTTCCTGCCTGCCATGAATGGAGCAATGCCACTCCACGATGCCCTTCTGCCATGATGTTCTGCCTCACCTTAGGCCCAGAGCAATGGACTTGGTTGATCATGGACTAAACTCTGAAACCATGGGCCACAGTAAACTTTCCCTCCTCTCAATTGTTCTTATTGAGTACTTTGGTCACAGTAATGCAAAGTGGACTGACAGTTATTATGATTTCATTTCCTTTGGATACATACCAGGAGAGGGATTGCTGGATCATATGGTAATTCTAGTTCCCATTTTTCTGAGGAATCTCCATATTCTTTTCCATGATGGTTATGATAATTTACATTCCACCAGTAGTACATGAATTCCCCATTTTCTGCATTTGTTATTTTTTGTTTTTGTAATAATAGCCATTCTAACTAGGGCGAGGAATTGCATTTGTGGTTTTGATTTGCATTGCCCTGATGATTAGTGATGTGAAGCAGTTTTTCATGTACTTATTGACCATATACATGTCTTCTTTTGAAAAATATCTGTTGAGATCTTTTGCCCATTTTTTAATTGGATTGTTGTTGTTATTATTATTAATAATATTATTATTATGAGTTGTTTGAGTTCCTTATGTATTCTGGATATTAATAATTTGTCAGATGGATAGTTTGCAAATCTTTTCTCCCATTCTGTATGTTATCTCTTCAATCTGTTGGTTGTTTCCTTTGCTTTACAGAAACTTCTTACCTTGATATATCATTTGTCTAGTTTCTCTTTTCTCTTTTGTGCTTTTGGAGTCTTAACTAGAAATTTTTGTCTATACCAGTGTTTGGAAGCATTTCCCTTGTTTTATTCTAATAGTTTTATAGTTTCAGGTCTTACACATGTGTACTAAAGCTTTGAAGCTGCTGATTTGGTTGAGTTCTTAGCAAGTAATTTAACTCCTTCTGGTTTCTTTCTTTGTTGAATAAGATATGAAGGTGACTTAAATGGTTTTTTCTCTTAGATATTGCCAACTTTAGAGAAAAGGATCTGAATTAAACATGCTATGTACATCAATGATGTAGGGAGAGACACATATATTCAACTGCAGCTGCAGATATTTTCCCCTGTTATTCAGGTGAGGAAAAAGGATGTCAGAAAAGGTTTAGTCTTAATTAGAGGTACTGGTGGAGTCTGAATTTGAATTCAAGCCTATTTATTCCAAAGTCCACCACCATCTTTTTACCTAAATTGTAAGGCCTCTAAAAGTAGAGAATATTAAGGGACAATAAGTTAAAAGGAAGAAATCACAAATGACAAACGTGAGGCAGCTGGAGGACTCCCTGTAAGGCAGCACTTTGAGGAAGATGCTGGGGAATTCATTATTTATGTGAAATAACCAGAATACTTTTGAATTTGGATCAAGGCCAGAGTCTGCTTTCAGAGTCATTGTTTTCAGATTTGCCTCCTGGTCATTTTGCTGGCTTAACTCTGCTTCAAGAGCCTTATGGTAGCTAGACTTCCCTCTTTGGCTTCTTCCCAGAGGGGCACATGAAGATATGTGCTTTATAGACATGACCATGGTAGTTAGTATCCAAAGATCGATTTGCAGCTCTTGCAACTCAGGCCTGTGAAGTCTCCTCTTGAAGCTGGCTGTGTTGGTGACTCCCTGTTGGCAGGAGAGCTTGGTAGAAGTAACTTCTGAAACGAGGTCCTAAGAAGACTTGCCTCTGCTTGCATCTCATGGACATTTGCTCTCAGGGTACTCCCTCCTTAGAACTCTCCCCCTGAAACCCAGCTTCCGTGCTTTAAGAGGCACATCGCATGGGTGGTCATGCCTTAGCTCTATGGTCTACAGTCCCACCTGAGCTGCCAGCTGGTAGCCAGAGTAACCCTGAAGTCTTGTGGATGTGCCATCTTGGACATTCAGCCCAGCACAGTTAAGCCCTGGATAACTTTTGTCCCAGCCACCTTCTAACCTTAAGCACAAGAAACACCCTGAGCAAGACCTGTCTTGCTGAGCTCACATAACCCACAGAAGCTTGAGAGAACAAATAAGAACTTTCAGTCACTAGGGTTTGGAGTTTCGTTTTATACAGCCTTAGATAACTGGAATGGTTCCCTGGGGCAAGGGCTACACTCCTAGGCTACAGCTGGCCAGTGGGGCTTTGGAGTTTGGGTTTGGAACTTACAACCTTCTTGATCCAGTGGTAGCCCCTCCATTCTTGTGTATTTCAGTGTTCTCATCTGTAAGTACATTCCCCACAGAATTTTTAGAGTGCTCGCAAGCACAAGGTCCTGGGTTCAATCCCCAACCCTGCAAAAAAAAAAAAAAAAAGAAATATGATGATCTGAATAAAGGGCTTAGTATAGGTCCTGACATTTAGTAAGCACTGATTAAATGTTAACTGTAATGACAATTATTAAAATCAAGCAAAGTTTCTCCTAAAATACAATTAATAATCAATTATTCACATTTTTCTTTATTTTTGTTTTAGTTTCTTTTGTACCAATCAGGTGCCCTGAAGCCAAGTCATGCAAAGTTCGTGGCAAATCTGCCTTGTTCTTTTCTGCCACAGATTTCAACTCTAGGGCAGATTTTCTGAGTTGGCTTGCTTATTTTTTTAGTTGAGAAGATATGAACCGTCTATTTGCCGATTTTTATTTCTTCTTCAAATGTTCCGTTGGTCTTGGTCTTGCTTGTTCTTTGGTCTCCTCCAGAGAATTGCTTTTCCTTACTTGAAGGGCAGAGGGAACTGAACAGGAAATTGATGTCTTAATAATGATGACAAGAATGAGGGTCACTGGGACGAAAATGAAAACTGACACTTAAATTGTCCTCTGTGGTTTCTTAATGACTTGTTGTGGTGCAGAGTATTATGCTGTTTCTCATAAAAGCAAACCAAACATATACTGGGGTTTGTCGAAATGCCAGGATGAATGAAGCTTTTCAGAATAGCAAACATTTTCCTATGGCTTTAGACTCCTGTGATTATGCTAATGCTGGGGAGGGTGAGCAGGGACACGAAGATCACCAGGACCACCATGAATCCCGTCCCCTTCTGTACTCATATTTTAGATTTTAAAACTCTAATAACAAAATTGTCTTAAAACCTTAGCTTTTTCTCTAATGTACTGTGCACCTCTCTCTCCCTATTTGTGCTTTTTCTCTTCGATCAGGACATGTTTTAGGAGAGATGGATGACTTATGTTTGGAATTCTTTGGCCTGCTAGAATCTTGGGGGCAGCAGAGAGGTAGTTAGGGATACATCTTGCATCATTTCTTTTTGCTTTTTAAATTTGGAATTGATACAAAAATATCTAGTTTAGGTCTTTGATTTGTACCTGAAGGAAATCTTGAAGTAAATTTTAGTATCTGAGACATGGCAAGGCCACGTATGGGGGATGACATATTCTGAGTTACTTTACAGTAGAAAGAATTCCATTGTTATATGGGAGTTCAGTTATTAGGAACCAAGTCCTAATAATCGGTACCACACTGATTTCTTTTGGGACATTTTTTTCAAGATGTTGAAAACTGCAGTCTGAAAAGGCCTGGCATGGAATAGGCACGCACACATACAAAATGCTCGGTAACGGAATCGAAGACTGACGCGTGTCTTCCATTTATGACTCCTTCCATCCATCAAGTGAACTTCTACCGGAAGTTGTGTTTGTTTGTGGTTTTAAATTGAATCATCCTCTGTAGTTGTGGTCTCTTCTCTCTTTTTTCCTTTCTACTTCTGGGAGACAAAGACCATTCTTCTTATCTTGTGAGTTACCTTCCTATCTGTGAGAAAGAGCTAGATAAGTTGAATTTCTTGGATTGAGTCCTGGGATGAAAGGGAATCCTGACTCTGAGTTCATGGAAAATTATCTATGTTTGGTTTTTATAGGATTCTCTTGCATCTCGTCAAAACTGTTCGATACTTTTGGATTCTTGGTGATCTAGCTTGGGGGAAAATGAAAATTTTCTTGAAAAAAAAATCTGAAAATACAGATTTTGAATAATAGATTTTTAAATAGATAACTAATTTCATAAAAGCTTTGTGTTTGAGTTAGTTGCTATAACTAGGTCCTATTGATTATGAAAAATTATGACTTATAGAGGAATGACCCATACTAACTAGGAGGAAAGAGCTCATGGTCTCGATGCACTTGTAAATCAGACTGATTGCCTTATTGGAACCAAGCATCTTTTGAGTGACAATTTTACTCCAGGAAATTAAAAACTGAAGACAATTAGATTTCCTTCTGCTTCTTTAAATTTAAAAGGAAGGATTCCTGTCTGGAGTATAGAGACTAATAGAGACTAACCTAGTTTGGTCTATCCTTGTGAAATCTAGAACAGTCCATCTGTGAAATATATGGAAAAAAGTTTAGCTTATCTATTACCATCTTTCATATTTCAATACTCAGTGGTCAGGGTGAGAGATTTTAATTTGCCTCTGGAAGTTTCCATTACTATTTCCTTTATTTCTATTATTTCCTTTATTTGCAAGTGAATAAAGCATGTATTGGCTTCCTATCTTCTTAGTATTTCTAGTCTCTTCTTAGTTTAAGCTACCCACTCCTCAATATCCTCCTGTCCCAAACTCTCTGGAGTTTCAAATGATAAATTGGCAGGGGTAAATTGATTGGTTAACAGAAAGAAAAATAAATCCAATTTATATTTACTCCAAAGTCAGAACAAAAGATATCTAAAACAAATTGAAGTTTTCAAGGTAACAAAATATATCATCATTGTCATTATTTTTAATGGTGTAGACTGCAGATTTTTTTCAGATTCTGGGAAAAAATGCTCTGTTGGTGTTGTTGCATTGAATCATTTCAACACTTAGTGCTACAGAAAGAACAGTTTACAGATGAGGCAAGTAAGGCTTCAAGAGATTATGTAACTTGCCCAGGTAAAGTAAGCTAGGTGAGGCAGATCTGTTAGGTTTGTTGTCTTCCATTTAAAAAACAAACATGTCTTCAGACTTTCTATGCACCAGGGATTTTCACATGTTATTATTATGATTGTATTTAACTCTCAAAGCAATCCTCTGAGGTAAGGCATGGATATTCCAGTTTCACAGATAAGGAAATGAAGGATCAAGGAAGTAATGTGTCTAGGATATACTGGGTACTGGAGTCTTACTCAAGACAATGGAAGCGGAGAGAGATAAAGCTAGGATTAGAGTCTGTCTGCTGACTCCAAATCGGAAATGGGTCTCAATATTAATAAAGTGACCACACACCTGGAAATCATGGTCCTCTTTGTAGATTGCAGTTAGGAACACTATACTCTTCCTAGAACACAAGAGAAGAATGGACTGTTAAATTCCATCTGAGGACCAAGAACAATTTTAGTGGCAAAAATAAACCTACATGTATGAAACAAAATAATCCCCCGCCTTGGCAGTGAGGCAAAGGCGCTGCTCAGATCTGGGGAGCTGTGTGGGGCTGGGGCTGCCGCTTAGCGGTCTGGCACTTGCCTAGCATACTTGAGGCCTTGGGTTCCATCCGCAGCATGGGGCAAAGAGAAGGGGGAGAGAGAGAATGTGCCAGGAGGCTGGGAGGCCTTTGCCAGCCTCCAATGGTTGCGCCTTTTGGGGTCTGCCCTGGGGTTCACACTCAGGACCACTTGTCTCCCTGCTCCCGGCCAATGACTTGAAAGGACAGAAGGGGCAGAGTCTGAAGGCTCTCTTGTCTGCTCCTGCTCCCTCTCTCCTTTGTCCTTCCTAAGCACTTCCCCCAGTAAAGGTATTATATTTCCAATTCTGTTCCAGCACTTCGACCCTGGAGGACCTGAACTGATGTACAACCCAAACACAATCACCTGTTAAAACAAAACAAACAAAACAAGCATTGAACTAGGTATCATTGGTTAATATTTATTTGCAATTTTCTCAGCTACAGATTTTCTCACCTTTGCTAACAGTTGATTGTCGGGGTTTCGGCCGGACCCCTGGCCCTAGGTGTGGCAAGGCCAAGATGGCGCCTGGCAGGATGCCAGTGTGGTTGAGTGTAGCTAGCTTGTGCGCAAACAACTGATGTCGCTTGAGGAAGTTTCAGTGATTGGTTGAGGCCCCCTCATGGACACTGCATGCCTGTATATGCTGCCTGTATCTGTCCACGCTCTCCCCTCGTGCTCTGTATGATGATTGGTCGCTTGGGGGCATATATCGAGGTGTAGCTTCCCCCAAAAGAAGAAGAAGAAGTGAGAAACAAACCACGGCAGACGCGCGCAATAAAGAGCTGAAAAGAACCAGGTGTTGTGTCTCTCTGCGGGCAGGGAGCGCGACAGTTGATAGTCAATACTAACATTTTAAGAAAAAGTTATGAAAAGAAAAATACTTTAAAAATGGAGATAGTCTATCAATAAACCTAATTTTTGCGGGGGGTGACTACCATTATTTTATGTAGCTATCTTATGTTTCTGACAAGTTGAAGGCATCATGATAAGAGAACCACAGATACAATTATGTTTTCTTTCTCTCTCTCTCTCTCTTTCTTTCTTTTTAAATCTTGCTAGTTCAGACATTTGATTTTCTTCCAACCCTTGGATGAGCTGATCAAGGGAGATCAATTCATGTCAACTAAATTCGCATTAAGCGAATACATAAATCAAAATTCTAGCTAACTGACTTGTAATGAGATGTATAACAGGCCCAATCAAATAACAAAAAGACCCTTGGCATAGGGTTTTATGCAGTAGCTTGTTATGAATATCATTTCAATTACTAGTATTATAACAGTTACTATTAGTAACAAACGGGCGTCAGTTGACTATGATTGGAAATTATGTACTTTCAACTGTGCTGATACCTCCTCCAATTTTATTTGCAACCTAAATTTTTACTATTTTTTTCTCCTTTTAAGAAAATGATTACATGCATTGTAGAAGACTTAGAAAATACTGACAAGCCAATAGCAAAGCAAAAATAAGACAACAATAGAAAAAGTTCCTTGTGATCCCCCCACTTGGAGATGATTCCTGCTAACATCCTGGGTATTTTTTTCCAGTACCGTTTACTAAGCATACATAAAATTATCTTAATTAAATGCAGTATACTGTGCCTGCTCTTTTCTATTGTGAAAAACACTCAGAAATATAACTTGAACATTTTCCCCTCACATTAAATATTCTTCTACTATGTGATTTCTTAACCTTTTGGGGGGTTATAACACATTATAGCAAAGTTACAGTCTCCTTTCTAAAAAAAATGAACATGCACATGAAATATTGCATATAAATTTTGGGAATTTCAATGCTGCAACTTGTCCATGCACTTCCTGTCCCTGATTGTACCATTATAGACAACTATGCATCATTTTATCTAAAGTTTAAATTAATACTATAGTTCATTTAATCAAGTTCCTATAGACATTTTTCTCTTCAATATCTGAGGTTCTGTCTTCCAGGTGTTCTATCCTATTGGTTGTGCTTTCTATGGAGTTCTTAATTTGGTTTATTGTTTCCTTCATTTCAAGGATTTCTGTTTGTTTTTTTTTTTCAATATCTCTAACTCTTTATTGAAATGATCTTTTGCTTCCTGTATTTGCTCTTTTAACTGTCGATTGGTGCTATCATTCAATGCCTGCATTTGCTCTTTCATCTCATCATTCAATGCCTGCATTTGCTCTTTCATCTCATCGTTTGCTTCCCTGATCATTTTAATTATGTACATTCTGAACTCCCTTTCTGTCATTTCTTCTGCCATGCTGTCGTTGGATTTTATTGACATAACATCTAGATTTGTTTGGGGCATTTTCTTCTCTTGTTTTCTCATATTTTTCAGGAATCAGTGGGTCCTTAAGATATTGCAGATTTCCTCTATCGACTTATAATGTCCCTGAAGATTGCTAGTATATCCCCTCTTATCCTTCAGTAGCCTGCAGCCTTGGAGGAAGTTGATAATGCAGTGCTCCACAAGGAAGCTGCCTCTCTAGGGATGGTGACCCTCAGGTGGGGTATATTCCCTGCTAGTGGGCAGAGGTGTCTCCACTTGTTGACCAATGGTCATCCAAAGGGGAACTAGGCTGTGGGCTGAGGCAAGGCCTGTTTATGCCTGTGTCTCTGGTTTTACCGTCCTTGTGGGAAAACCTCACCCGGCAGGGAAGACTCACCCTGTGGGGAGGTCTCGCTGGTCAGTTCCCCTCCTAGAGGTTCCCCTCAATCTACAACTACCACCTGGGCTGGGCTGTCTTCCTCTGCAACGTTCCCAGGGGCCTGGACCTATCTCCTGGGCCTGGGAGCCTCACCCTTCGCAGGCGAGTCTCCTTAGGCTGCTTCTCCTCAGAGAATCTGCCCGCAGTCCTGGAAACTTCGCTCCACCCCTAGGCGTGTCTCTGTGCGGCTCTTCCAGCAAGAAGCCGGTCCTGGGACCCTGCTCTGCACCTAATCGCCTGGCTATGCGGCCCCTCCTCTGAGCCGCCACCTGGAGCCCCGGTACAATAGCTCCGATACCCAGAGACCCGCCACACACCTCCTCTGGACAGCGGCCCGGTTTCCGACGCAGTCACTAGGAGTCCAAGCAACTCACTTCGCGTCTCCTCCTCCCGCCAACCGCCGGTAGCAATAGGCAGTCACTCGAGTCCAAGTGACCCACCCTGTTCCTCCTCCTCCTTGGGGTAGCCCCCTGGGTGTTCGGAGTGGTCGCTTTGAGTCCAAACAACTCACCACTTGCCTCCTCCTCTGGCAAACGCCTGTGGCTCTGATGCAGTCACTCCTAGACCAAGCGACCCGCTGCGCTTCTCCTCTTCCTCCGGGCAACCCCCCGGTGTTCGGAAGCGGTTGTTCTGAGTCCAAACAGCTCGCCACGCAGCTCCTCCTCTGGCAGCCGCCTGTGGCTCTGATGCAGTCACTCCTAGACTAAGCGACCCGCCACGTTCCTCCTCTTCCTCTGGGCAGCCCCCCCGTGTTCAGAAGGGGTCGTTCTGACATTTTTCTCTATCATGAACAATGTGAATGTGATTTTTTAAAAAAAATATTTTTCATTATGATGTTCCTTCTTATCAGAATTACCACTACAACTTCAAGGTTACAGCTTGGCCCAAAGGGTTAATTATACATCTAAAAGAATGTGGTCAACTTTTTGGAGATTTTACATTTGGGAATGTTAAACTAAATCCAGTAATACTGATACTTGAAGAAGTTTTGAAGAACTCCCTTTATAATGATTTTCAGTGACACGTACTTTTAAAGATTTTTTTGAAGGTGGTACATTTTCAACTTTGAAAGTGAATTTGTCTTTTAAAAATAGCCCCAATGTCTATCATTAATGTTATCAAATAAACTAAGTAATAGCATTTGGCTACTTTTAAAGCTTACTATAGGGGAAGAGATTAAAATAGCCCCAATGTCTATCATTAATGTTATTAAATAAACTAAGTGATAGCATTTGGCTACTTTTAAAGCTTATTATAGGTGCATTATGCAGGGGTGAGACCTGGGATCTTTTAATAACATGGCCTCACAAGGACTAATTCAGGAGTCCCATAAGAACTACCTTAATCCCTTCACAACTAGCTCAGTGGATGTTATAAAAAAGAGACTTTCCAAAAGAGAACAAAGGATGTGTCAATGGAATATGCATATGATATTCCAAGATGACTACTAAAATTTAGAAAACTCATATAAATGTATATATTTTTGCATTAGTCCATTTTCTGTTACTATAATGAAATACCTAAGGTTGGGTAACATTTTAAGGAAAAGAGGTTAATTTAGTGCACATGTCTAGAGGTCAAGGGCATGGCAACAGCATCAACTCAGCTCTGGTGAAGGTCTCAAGGAAATGACATCACAATGGCAGGAGTGCATGTGAGAAGAGGAGGTCACATGGCCAGACAGGAAGCCAGAGAGCTATTCAGGGATGAGGCCCAGGCTCTTATAATAACGTGGCCTCACAAGGACTAATTCAGGAGTCCCCAAAAAATTACCTTAATCCCTTCTGAGGTCAGCTGCACCAATGACCTAATAACTTCCCACTAGACCCTACCTTTTAAAATCACACAACCTTTTAACTTCACCACACTGAGGGCCCAACCTCTAACACATGAACCCTTGGGAAGCCCTCTTAAATCATCTAAATCATACTGATTTGTTTAAAAGAAAAAAAAATTTAATATATATTTTCCTATATATTTAAAATACATGTACTGGTACCAGGGATTGAACCCAGGGGTGCTTAAGCACTGAGGCACATCCCCAGCCCTTTTTATTTTTTATTTTGATTCAGGGTCTTGCTGAGTTACTTCAGGCCTTGCTAAATTGCTGAAGCTGACCTTGAACTTGTGATCCTCTTGCCTCAGCATCCCCAGCTGCTGGGATTGCAGATGTGTGCCACCACCCCTGGCTAAAAGAAAATCTTTATCATTTCTGTGATGCTTAAGTTTATGTGTTGATCATGTGTTTTTATCCTACTCACACACATGTATGCTCACCACACCGCACGAGGAGCCCGTATACCATTCCATCAGTTTGCCTGCGATTGTCTTCTGTAACACTCAAGGCTTTCCCTAACAATGCATTCCCAAAGAAATCCTAAGGAGAATATCTTAGGAAAGAGATTTGAGCTGTTCTATGATCCTGGCCAAGACTTGGTCATCATAATTCACCATGGCTCTGGAGTGACCGAAGAGACATTTGGAAGTCATTTGCTGTCACAGAAACTAGCACCGAGTGGATATCTAGGTCATATTTATTGGATGATTAAGTAACTGTCTTGTTCTTTGGCCGCTGCAAATATTTTCATGTTTCTTTTAGTTCTGCTGTAGGAAATTCCTCAAACTCTGAGTATATGCGATTTTCATGGCTAGAAAAATTGTTTGAACAGGTTGTTGATGGCAGTAGAATGCTTGGTCATTGTGACTTGGAAAAGGTCTGTCACCTCTCTAAGGCAAGTTGATGCTGCAGTGAAAAACTGAGGCTCCGAGAGTTTAAAGACTAACTTCAGGTTATGTCTGATGGGAAAACAGGAGAACCAGCTGTAGGAGCTAAAAAATTTAAATCTTCTCCCATATTGATTGCTAGAGAAAATCATGGCAAATGGACCAGTTCTTAAACACAACTAGATTAAGAGCTCCTTGCAGACAAGATCCATGTATGTCATTTGGTATTCCTGGCAAATGGACACACACACACACACACACACACACACACTCTGTCAGTGAGCGCACATTTTAAAGAAGATTAAAATTTCATTATCAGCTTGTTTATTCAGCGTTCCCAAAGAATTCATCTCTTCCTCTGTAATTGAATCACACAACTATGTTCAGATATAGCTAAATGTGAATTTTAGGTTTACAAATATTTTGTCAGGTTAGTAGTCTGGCAAATCAATAAACGCGACTCAAAAATATATGAGAACACATTTTGATTTAGGGTACAGGATAATCTTTTTTTTTTATTGTAAACAAATGGGATACACGTTGTTTCTCTGTCTGTACATGGCGTAAAGGCATACCATTTGTGTAATCATAAATTTACAGGATAATCTTACAGGGAAAGAAATACAGTGTTTTCTAATTCTTTCTGGGCCCAAATGAGAAACTAACTAGGTTTCTTAAAAATAATTATTGTTTCCATCTTTCTCTTTGGAGACCTCAACTTGTTTCTTTTTGTCTTTTGATTTCACCACACTGGTTTCCCCAGAGGACATTGACGTTGACAGAGAAAGACCAAAGGAACCTTTGTGACTTCATCCGAATATCGTAACAAAAGTAAGGCTTAGCATGCTTCTTAGGGATTGACTTTCAAGCAGGAACTGGGTTGTTTTGGAAACTTAGCTAATGACATTGTTATTATTTCTCATGAGTGATTAGGTTGATAGATCAATCCCACTTGCATTTAGTGTAATCCCTGAAGGCAGGAGCTGGGAACCCATCAGAACAGAAGCTGTGTGGCCCTGCAGCTGGGCCAAAGTTCTCTTCTCTGCAAGAAGAATGCCATTTCCCCTTCAAATTTATGTATTTGGTTATGATTTCCCCTTATAATATTTTATCTACCTTTCTATCTATATATATTCTAATTGTAGTTGAACACAATACCTTTATTTTGTTAATTTTATTTATATGTGGTGCTGAGGACTGAACCCAGTGCCTGGCACGTGCTAGGTGAGCCCTCTACCACTGAGCCACAACCCCAGCCCACTATGTATTCTTAATCAGAAAGCCTAAAGAGTTTGAACAACCTCTTATTCTGGGACCATTAATATATTTTGAAAATTTAAAGAACGAATTTGCTAAGAACAACTGACATTTGTAAAATCTCAGATAAGAACCAAATATTATGGGTATTAAATTCCTTTGCCTAGTACTCTTTCATTGTGCCCTGTTCACAGTATGAGTTCAATAGGTGTTTTCTCAATATTGAATGGGAGAAGTGTATCTAAAAATAAGCAGAGAAGCTGCAGCACTGTAAATCATGGCAAAAGTATAATTTTACAGGTATCACTGGGGCACAATCGCATCTCCTTGACCTTCTTGTGCCTTTATTGGTGTGTTCTGACTGATACTAAGAAGATGCTAGTTTGAATGAAGATGGCTATAATTTACAAACATGATTTTTACCATCTCCTAACACTTTACAAAGGTCAAGAGTGCAGATAAACAGCTTCCTACAGCTGTTGCTACATCTGGCACACGCCTGCTGCAGAAAGCGTGTACTGAAAAGATAAACACGTCAGGTTGTATCTACTCGCATGCCTATGCTTTTTGTGTGTGAACTTGACCCTTAGCAATTAACCAGGATGATGTTTAATGAATAAAAATTCAAGTGAAGTTGTGTTGAATTGGAATTTACAGAATTCCCCAAAGCATAGATTTCTCCGAAGGGTATTGAGGTCAAGTTTGATTTTTTAATCCCAGCTCAACGTCTTATCCTGGTCGTTTCCCTCTGGAGACATCTCATCTTGATTCTTGCACAGTTTCAAGTCCCTTCCGAGTCTCTGCTTGACTCAGGTGGAACGCGCATTGTTCTGCCTAGCTTGATTGACTTATGTATGGATGCCGCCAAATTCTACTTCATCTGGTGACCTCTAGAGGATGCTGCCAGCTCTGAGAGTTTTGGACACCCTGAATGTGTCTGAAATTAGTCGGTGATTCTTTTTAAAAGTCATCAGACAGAACTCTATATTATCTTTCAAGTGAAATAAGTTGGTTGATTGTCTCTTACAGTTCTTATAAAACTCAGAACCTTAGAAAGAGTTGGATAAAGAATCCTTTCATGGAAGACTTAATAAGGGGAGTGTAAGTTGGAGGCATGATTTCTTAATGCTTGCTCATGGTATCTGTGGTGAGGTCAGGAAGACTCAATAAACAGTGACTCAAACAAAAACTTCTCAATTCCAAGTATATTCTTCTGTTTATTAAACTACAGCAACTTTCTAAAAAAGACTGTCAAACAGTATTGTTGATTGTCTTATTTGCTAAATAGGCACCCAGATGCCAGTATGCACATTGGTTGGAAACTTTCACGTATTTTTATCTCGAATACTTTCCTTAGAACCAGGATTTGTCTTTACATATTGGTCTCAGGTCTATGAACTTTAAAATTTCAATCTCTCTCCTTTTTTTTTTTTTTTGCTTCTGGCCCCAAGTAGTCATTGATATAAAAGTAGTGACTTCATTATTATTATTTTAAATACATCTGGAATCTATAGGAGAATATTTAACTATTCATTTCTCTTTGCTGGGGCAGCCTTGGTAGTGGTCATTTCTGTACTGAACCTTGGCCCTATGAATGCACGTATCCAGACATGACGTTTGCACTCTGCTTTTTACCAAACTGCTGGGTGAGCACTTTACAAGATCACAGAGTGTCCTCTATCTCCTGATTAGCATTTAGAGGACCTTGGCAACGGGGATGGAGCCATAGGAGGGGAGCAGGCTGCTGTTTAAATGGAGGAAAGTCACTCCATGGCTGATAAGCGAGTGGAGTGATAAATCACAAACAGTCCTTCAGCCTTAAGAATTCACCGTGCGGCTCTTCCCCGGGCTCGGTCAACATCTGATGAACTTTTACTTTTCACAGCATCATCCGAGGGCAGCGATAGGGGCAGTGAAATGTCTGCACATGATCTGTGTTGGATACCTGTCAATTGGTTTACAGATAATCTACAGGCCACAGAGTGGTTTGCTGATGTGCTTAAGACCAGAAACAGCAACAGGAAATGTTAAGTTCAGAAGGCTTCTAGGAACAGGAGTGACCAATCTATAGTATATAATTTCCACTTCTCAGAAACACCAAAATGTCATTTGATAAACACTTTAGGTTTTACATCTGTATAAAGCCCTGTAAATGTGTGCACTTTTTAAACTTAGCAATGTCCCATCTGTCAACATGATAAAATCCCAATAAAACTCCAAGGGATGAACTTCAAAGTCCTTTCATCAATAAAGAGGAAAAGGATTGGTGAGCTAGTCCAGTTTCTAGTTAGGCTCCATTGGTACACAGTTTGTGTATGTGGAACTTCAAGTGTTGTGAC